>NC_080606.1:10016402-10641402 GCF_027887145.1 Ammospiza caudacuta | reverse complement strand
AGGATTTTACAGAGGCTTGAAAAAGTACTGGTATTTCCTTGAATGGTAAATCATCTTTCATGATCATTTCTCAAAGGAGAATATTTCTCAAAAATATACTAGAACAGCATAGCTAATTTAAATATTATCTCCTTAAAATTACCTGTGTGTGAAAACCATTGCTGCAGAGTAGCATATGTAATAACTCATTTGCTTCCCATAAATACAGCTGCAAAAAAACTCCTCCAGAGCACAACTGTATTTTTAGTTCATTACCCTTACTTAAGAATCTAAAGAATTCACTATTTAAAAATTTTATGACACATCTCTTCAAAGAAGCTGTCTGGGAACAAGTATCTTTTCATGAAGGTATCTTGGCAAAATAATGGGGAAAGTTCTCAGCAATTTTGAGTATCCTTCTTACATAGCACAAAAAATTTTTGTTTTGGTTGTAACAGCCCTTTGTATGTGATCTTGTTTTTAGTGAACTAGCTTCAAGTGATGAAAGGTAGTTTAAGTTTTGATTATTTTTGACATGAAGGTCTTTGTACTGAAGGATGTGAATTGTGAAGAGAGTTGCAATCCTGGGAGATATAACACTGGTTTTGTCCGTCTGAACAAAGAAGAAATTTTGATAGAAAGTTTATTCATGAATTTTATTCTGTTTAAGAGTAGATAATTGTGATTAAGAATAGCAGTTACCAGAGATCATAAAACTCTTCATCTCTGTGTGCTCTGATCCAATGTTTTGCAGTCCAATATGTCCTTTAACAATAATTGTGCCAACAGATCAATTAATGTGACAATATTGCTAAGTCATATCAAGGAAAATGAGTTTAAGAAAATTTTTTCAGGGCACAGAAGATTTTGTCAGCACAATGAAAGAAATTAGGGGAAAGTATCACGCCCTCAGAACCAATGTTGCAGTTTGTACTTTTTTTCTGAAATAATTTCTAATGTAACCTTTCATGCACAAATTAAATGTGCATAAAATGTGTTCCACAACACAGTCTTCAATCAGCAAATGTCAGATTAGTTATGGAAAAAGAAGTTGTAGCCATATGGAGGGAGAATGGAGCACCACACATCTTTCAGATGTTGCATTTCATTACCCTCCAAGGACTAACATGTACAACCACCATCTCTCTGGAGATGGCCTAAAAGCAGAATTTCACTCTTGATGTGACTGTCATGGAGGAGAGAGGCAAGGCAAGGAAGGACACAAGGGGGCCAGAGGGGGAAAACCTAATGAAGTGCTTCAGAGGCATCATTTCCCTGCTTCCTCCAAGCACATCTTTGTCCTCTCCTTCCAGGAGATTCCGGTTCTCTAGGAGAGGATCTCCCGTGAGAGATTCGCTGCAGAACAGCCAAAAGCTGTTTGAAGAATGTTTTATATGCCCAAACAAATGATCTTGATATTGTGCTGTAGAGAAAAGTGAGGATTTGGTTATAAAATGTAGTCACAAATGCATAAGATGGCAGTAGCACGGAAGTGAAATTCTTAGGTCCACGTACTGCACAAAAATACAAAATACATCAATTGGGACTGTGTGGATTTGTGACATTCTCTAAAGGGCAGGAAGGCTTTGAAATGGTGGATGAATTAATCTCAAATATATATTCAGTTGTTTTTTATCTGCAACAAATAATATGCGTGTGGAATCTTCATCTTAATATTTAACACATTCTTCATTTAATGTTTAACTCAAATTTAATATAGTACTCATTCTTCATATAAATGAAATCATTGTTTACTGCATATTTTACAGCATCACTATCCCTGGTGGCCAGATTCCTGTCCCATTAATACCAAGTGAAGAGATAAATTGCCTTCCCTGGGTTTGCACTACAGTTACAGTCACAAGGTTTTGACCCTTTGTGTGAAGGAAGCAGCTCCTGCAGAATGTGGAAATGGTTTTGTCTCTGCAGAATTAAAGGCAGGGCAGGCACCACTTGTTTGGCAGTGACAGACCACCAGCAGCTGAGATGTATCTTTTGTCCCCATGAGATTGTGGTTCCTGTGGAACCTCATATATTGGCACTGGTGGTGTTGATGTGATAGAGTCAAAATCATGACTCAAAAAAGCCCTTTTTTATAAATATACTGAGAGAAGATTGAACCTTGTCTAGTGTTTATAATCCTCAAAGGGAATTTGGTCTTCCTTCAGAGGCTTCTGTGTAAATTGGAAAATAGGTGAGTGGGCTCTGCCAGCTTACAGTAAAATTGAGCTACTGGGGTTACAAGGAATCTTATTTTTACTGTGGTATCTGGTTAGATGAGGAAAGTCCTGTTCCCACAAGAGAAGTTTTCTTTTCTGTTCTCCTACCGTTTTTCCTACTCCTGTCTGGAAAGTTTATGTGACAAGGGGTGACCTGTGCAGAGCAAACACAGTGAGCAATGATGATTTACTACTGTCCATTGCTCACATGGTCACTGACACTCTAGGGGTGACTCCTGCATTGCTGTTTGTAGTGCACTGAGGCAGAGAGCTGCAGACCCCATGGGCAGTTCCTCCTTTTGCTGAGGGGTAGCAACAGAGCTGAGATGCAGAACTTGCAGATGGCACTCAAGAGAGGTTAAACATCTTGCTAACATCCTGACAACTTCTTGGGCCTTGCCTTCAGTTTCTATTAAACTAACTGGATGGTCACCCTGATACTCTGTTGCTCTCCTTTTTTCATTTTGTCCTGAAGACAAATGAGCTGATTCAGTAGGGTGCTGCATCACAGCTTTTCAGTCATTCAGTCAATGTAGAGGCAGGAGCTGCTCAGGTCTGAGATGAGCTTCAAGTAACTCCATCCTCAGAACATAAATGCTTTCAATAGGGCTAGGAGGTAGAAAACACCTGACCTGCTAGCCAGGTCAGAAGACAGTGTGCTCCACAACAATTTGGGCTTGCCAGACTGTTGTTGCTATGCTTGATATCCCTCTGTTCCCATGAAGTGCAGTCAGCACTGAGAGCTCATCCTGATGATGCTGTTAAAATTTTTTTATCCCTGAGTCCATTTATCAGCTTTGTTTGTTTGCTGTGGGAAAGAAAGAGTTGTGTGATGACTTCTGACATTTGCTCACTGCTTTGAAGGCAAAGGTGTCATAATTATATTTCTATAGTGAGGTGTAAAGGCTCATTATTGTCTAACCAGGGATAGCTAAGTTCTCCTGTCTTCAGAAATGTGCATGTACACTTCTGTAAAAGAATCTACTGAAAAACAGTAGATTCTTTTTTAAGTGTAGGCTTTTTGTGACAATGGAACCCAAATTAATGTATAAATAGCCTCAACAAAAACACTTTTTAACTCTGATCCTATGGGAAATTTCATTTTGCTTACTACTGTCTTACTAAAACAGAGGAAAGAAGAGCTCTAGAGTTAACACTGCCTCATTGTTCCCAGATATGGTGAAAATGGAAAGACACATTACAGCAGGTCAGATCTCTGCCTGTCATTCCATTAAAGTGGCATATTTCTGCCACTTGTCAGGTATGAAAAGCATAGTAAAAATTTTCAGACCTTCTTTGTGGCAATACTGCCTGTCAGCATCGGTATTTTATGTTATGGGAAGATCTAATAGACTCATAAAATATTGTGGGTTTGAGCTGTAGATGAGGTAATCTGTACTTTTGTGATCTAGTTTTTTTATTTCTTTTCTCATTTGTAAATAAAGGATGATATGTCCTTTGGTCTGACATCCTGGTCAGACTAAACTGACCAGATTCAGTGGATTCAAGTGTAGGAAAGATATGCTCCTTACAGGTAACAATTGGACATGATAGTTTTCCTTTCAGTGCTGCCAAATTCATCATAGCTCCTTCTCTCAGTAAAAGTGCAAGCATATCCTCTTAGCTTGTATTTTTCAATGCCTTTTTGAAATTAAAGCCCACAGAGGCAGAAAGGTGGATTTAAAAATGACTGAACTGCTGGGCTTAGAGGGTTGTGATCAGCAACACAGAGGCCAGCTGGAGGTTAGTTACTGTTTGGGGTACCCTGAGGGTACTGAGGCTAATCCTGTTTAACATCTCTCTGAGGGATCTGAAGGTTGTGGGATGGAGTGCAGTCTCAGCAAGTTTGCAGATGATACCAAAATAAGAGGAGTGATACAGTACACCAAGTGGTTGTGCTACAATACTTGACAGGCTGATGAAGTGAGAAGAATGGAACCTCACAAAGGGAAGTGCAAAGCCCTGCACCTGAAAAAGAACAACCCCATGCACCAGTACAGACTGGGTAGAGGCTTCCTGGCTGGAAAGCAGCTCTGCAAAGAAGGATCTTGGGCTCCTGGCAGTTGAGCTGACCACAAGCCAGCCCTGTCCTGTCACAGCAAAGGCCAACAGCATCCTGGGCTGCACTGGATTAGCATGGTCAGCAGGTCACTAAAGGGACCCTTCCCTTTTACTCTGCAGTGGTGAGGCTGCATCTGAAGAGCTGTGACAATTCTGAGCTCACCAGTGCAGCAAAAACATGGGTGTCCTCATGAGAGAATTGCCACTATTGCTTTAGAAATACTACAGTGGTTCATACCAACTTAATATTAGCCAGTTAATAGCTTTAGTGCTATCTTCCAACATTTTAGGAAAAATCTGAAAAGGCAAAAAATTTGTAGTTGGTTATTTGTTATAATGATGACTGATGCAGTGGAAACAAAATTGTCTTTATGCTTGCATTTAAAAAATAACTCCCCTAGGCAGAAGGAAAAGTAAAATTGCCAATGGTGATTTAATTTGCCAATCAGGCATATAGGTCTGTACTTCAAGTAAGCCTGCTGCTGACCAGCAGGTTTTACTTTTATTTTGAAAGCAGATACATTTTAGTTATGCTCCCTCTAGATGTTCTCTTAATTAATTGGGAACATCCAAAGAGTTAATTAAAAATACAAACTTTATTTGAATCTATATCAAACCTGACATTATGATCTTTTTATCTACAAAGCAAGAATCATGTGGGATCAGAAATCTGAATTATTCATTATAGTTTCCAGCTATTTTTTTCTCTTCTCCTTTGTTCAGTGTAAAATCTTATAAGCTTTTCTTTCAGTCAAGGTGAAAGCAATATTAAGTCTTGGAAGTCAAACTTACGAAAGACATGTAGCTCTGTGAAATCCTTGCCCTGTAATCCTGGCTTTCTATTCACCACCACTATTCAATATCCCACTTTCTGTATAAGCTTCACAATATATCAGCAGTTGATGAGATTTATTTGTTATACTCCTGTTATGCTGTTATACTTCTGTTTTCCTTCTTCATAAAAAAGCTTTATCCATCACTTGGCTCCCCTGGGAGTAACACATGTCTGTGATTGTTTCTGCAGGGCTTGCTAATCCAGCAGCTCCCTTCAATATGCTGGACAGTTGGTGCAGGGTGGAAAGTGAGGGAGGAGGAGACTTGTACTTGTTAAGATTTAGGACAGCTGTGTAGTGTGTTGTGAATTTTAAACACATTGTTAAGATCCAGTTCAATAGTTATGAGCCGATGTGGTCGATTGTATGAATAGAAATGCTGTCAGGTCACTTCTGAAAGATGCTTTATGAATTACAGCTTGGCTGTAGTATGTTGGACTAATAAACAGGGTCATTTTGAAGACATGACAACAGATAAGATGAAAGTTGAGTCTGATCTATGCTAATGAGTCCTACATTTCCTATTTGCAGTGTTGCTCCTGAGGCCTGTAGCAGTTCCATGTATGTTTTTCTTACAGCCTCTGACTTCATCTGTGGTGATATTTTTCTCTTAAATAAACACATTTCTGCATAGAAACGTAAAATCTTTCTTATTTGTTGTTAAGGTTAAAACCACAATTATTGTTCTTAAGTTTTTTGTCTCTAACCTGCCTTTAAGGTGAAATTAAAATGTACAGAGAATTCAGTATGCAAATAGCATGCACACCAGATGATCTGAAGGAAGCCTGCACATTTCCACAGAAAACAAATGTGAGTGTAGGAAAGCAGATGCTTTCTACCAACAGAGTGTACATACAATTCCCAAGAGGACCTGAACAACAGTTTATTTTCAGGCCGCTGGAAGTATGCAAATTCCTACAGAATTAAATGTGAATTTAAAGGAAATGGCATCTATTAAGGACAATACTACCCAAAGAGGCAATTGGGAACTTAATAATTTAATCAAGAACTTGAGCAGGCTCAGCAGTATATCTAAAGTCAGTGACTCAAATGTCATCTGTTTTTAGCAAAGACGTTAAATGGTTATGTTTTCTTTCAAAGTGTGGTGTTTGGAGTGTGTTTCTCTGATCATGGAGTAACTTTGTAAGGTTATGTATAGATTTTCAGATGGTTCATCTGTAGGACATATACTGCAATAATAATTGTTTATTATTATGTTTGCTGGTTTTAGCTCAGCAGTCCTGGGTAGAATGGATTATGTCCTGACATGCATGCAAACATCACAATTATAAATTAAATTCATACTGGTGGATGTTGTTCCATTTGATGGCTGTGGGACTGGATGGATGTTTCTGAGGTTATAATCTGAAGGCAAGGGCATGGTTTTGCACAAGTGGCATTGCTGGTGAGCCAGGTGCCCTCTGTGTAGACATGGGAAGTGCTTGTTTTCCTTCCTTCTACAAAAGCACAGGATTCCTGGAGTGAGGGAGCACACAGGACGGCAGAGTTCAGGCTTGCCAGACAGTGCTGCCTCCACTGTTCCCCGTTACCCTCAGAGAATCCAGCTGCTGAGTTCATCCTGCTGCCCTCTTGTCCCTTAGCAATTCCATTTAATGACTGTTTGTGCAGGGAGATGCCCAAGTGAGGTCAGCCAGGGCAGGAGATGTTGCTTAGTGGAATGTGCAACATAACATTTAGTGGCAATTTTGACAAAACATTGTAAGGTCAGATGTATCCATTTAGATGCACCAGAAATGACAGGTTTTCAGGCCCTTTGGAACCTGTCAAAAGGCAATGAAGGTCACTGCTTATAACTTTGGGAATTTAACTTTAGACATTCATACATGAAAAGGCTTGGCTGGGATTCTTGTAGGGAGCTCCCTGTTCAGCTTGGAGCCTGCCCAGCCCTGCTGTGCTGGTACAGGTTAACACAGTGACAGGCTGGGCTGTGTCCTGCACCTCTCCTACACTCCACAAACAAGGAACAAAGTAAACAGGAGTTTACTGTGGGCAGATACAGTGCTACCTCATTTCAGAGCAGAAATACTTGAACTGATAACTAAAATTAACCTGGTCAGCAGGGAGGACACTGACCACAAGAGTGAATTTGCCAGGTAAGGTCATCTCTGCAAGCAGAATCTTCCCAGCCTTGTGAGTTACTCTTTGTTGTACTGTGCCCATGTGTTTGAAAAACATAAAGGACTATATCTTGTCTGTAATGCCACAAATCTGCAATATTTATGCTGCCCATGGATTGAACATAGAATTTTATCAAAATGTTCATTCTCTGTGTCTTTTCCACTAATTGTCATCTTCTTACAGCTGAATAATCTGTAATGTTTTTCTCCACACAGGTAGTAATACTCGGAAAACACTCTAGAGGCTATCACTACATGTTAGCTAACCTGGTAAGAACTTTTCTTCATGGAAAGTATAGCTGCATTTTAGAGGGTAAAATATTCTGTTCAGGTTATGAAAACTTTAATCAGGAAGTGGAAATGCATGGATGAGTACTTGGATTTTGAGAAATTGCTTCAGTAAATAGTATAACTGGTATGTCATCTCTACTCAGTTTCTTATGACAGAAAATGTCATGTCCTCTACTAATTTTAAAGTAATAATTTAACTATATATTTTCCAGTAATTTCTATCCTCACAAATTGGATGTTTCTGTCCTCATAAATTGTGACTGTAATTTCCTAGAAACATATTTTGAATTTAAGCACTCTAGGAAAAATAATTGTAGCATGTTTCTGTATAAACATGCATGTATAAGTGGTAAAAAGCTGCAAATTAGAACAATTCTATCAAGTAAACCACCAAGGCTGTTTAGCCTTTCTTTTGTATTTCAGAGTGTAGGGTTGTGCCTGTGTAGGTGCTGATCTACCAGGAAGAGGCTATACATTTCTATCTGTATCAGAGCTTCTTCTGGAGAATAGGATTGACTTTCAGGAATGTTTGTGATGCTTTTGAAACACCATCTACTTAAATTCCTTACAAAAAGTCTTGTATTGTAATTCATCCTGCAGGAAGAGTCATTTTTAGGTTCTGTGCCTACTGGAAGTAGAAAAATGTGAGTTTTTCCAAAACTCTCACTTTCTAGTTGGCAATCCTAATTACTCAAAGATTCTCTGTATCCTTGTTTTGGTGTGATTAATGCAGAAAAGACAAATTTTTAAATATCCTTATTTAGTATAAGTACTGTATGACTTTAAGATGCATCATTTTGCATTATAAGAAGCAGACGTGGTCTCACTGATTAGCTCGTGCATAGAAATACAGAGGTTCTTATTCTGGGTTGCCTTTTAGTATGTGTAACCATTGACATTCAAATAAACATGACTGCAATCAAGTCATACTAATCAAAAAGACTCCAATTTACTGCCTCAGGTATAAATAACAACAAAGTGGGAGAGAATCATCCCGTTCCGTGTGCACGTGACATGCTGAGTGGTGCTGTGATGGAGAACTGCCTGGCAAGAGATGGAGTGGTTTTCTTTCCCAGCCCTGAACCTTTGCAGTCACCTTGCTGTACAAATGGGATTTGAGGTCCTTGACCAGTTTTCACCATGATTAGGACAAAAGAGGAAATGGTACTTCAAGTTCCCCTGCTGTTTTTTTTCTGACTGGCAAATATTACCTACCACATTGCCACATCCCAAAAAGGAAGTTTTCTATTGCAACAAACAAGAAGATGTTTTAAATTCTACTCTATGCCACTATCAAAATTCTAATTGTGATAGTATTTGTCTCCTTGGTGGAATATTTTTAGCTAAGAAGAGGGACATTAGGCAGTATCCTTTGCGCTGCACTTGTAGCAGGTAAAAGTGAACCAAAGGGAAGTGACTTTGGATGACAGTGATTCTTTGTTTTTCTACATGTGTCCTCCCAGGGTTTCACAGACATTGTTCTGGAGAAAGTAATGCATGGAGGTGCCAACATAACTGGATTCCAGATTGTTAATAATGAAAATCCAATGGTTCAACAGTTTCTACAGCGCTGGATGAGGCTTGATGAAAGGGAATTCCCTGAAGCCAAAAACTCACCATTAAAGGTATTTATTGTAACCTATCAGTGATGGACCTGATATGCTTTTAACAATTCTTTGGGAGTTTGTAACCTCAGATGATAAGTGCATGATTATGATGAGAATATGTCACAACAGTCACTGCCTTTCCAGAAGAAAGAGGCAGAAGCTGTTACACCAAGTGCCCACCATGGTGGGAGCTCCTCAGAAGAAAATCCTGTCACTGTGCAGTGGATATAAAAACTTCTAATGTGAATCTCTTGAGTTAGTCTTGGGCTGAATATGAGGGCTAGTGAGGTTAGTTTTTAGATGCAAAATGTGGATTACTAGTCCATTTTAATGGTAATAGAGAATTTCACATGCAAAATGAAGTAGCTTTGGATTCACTAAGGAGCCACTGCTGCCTCCTAGTCACTGCTGGCAGTTACCCTCATAATCTAAGCCTCTGTTTTGCACCACTGTCCTTTACTTAACACTGTCCTTTACTTAAACAGTCTGGCTATTAAAACTGGAACCAATACAATTTTTCAAATATTTTTTGGATGAAAGTCCCAGGTTCACCAAAACTGTCACAGATTAGAGGAAGTAAATGCACCTGTTATTAGGAAACCTGCAACCTGTTACTATCTCACCCAGATTTTGTTCTGCCTCAGCATCTTTCATAGAGGAGGATGCTATTCACTGTCCTGTGAAGGAGTGCATCAGGGAAACTGTGTCTAGGCACAGAAGTCATAAAATCTTCTAGGAGCACTGCATATTAGTAATGTTCCTTCTTTCTTGTCTTCTTTTGGTGGGATCTGTTCTTTTTCACTGCTATGCATAGATGATTGAAACCTGGGTATGGTAGTATACAGACTGATTTCTCAGGGCAGCCAAACCTCTTGCCCTGACAAGACAGTTCATGTCTTTGGTGTTTGATTTGGCAAGGACACATGCAAATTGATGGAACAGATTTGGAATTGAAAATTACTTTGATAAACTGGAGTAATGTCTCAGTATGAGTAAGACAAAGTTCCGGAAAGCATTAAAATACTAGATAAGAAGGAAAAATCTACTCCAGTTCCATGCATGGGGGGCAGCAGGGTGGGCAGTAGCCCTGGGCTGGGAGCCAGACAGAAAAGGAGCTGCTGACAAGGGTCTGCTCCTTCTGGCAGTGCCATTCATTAATGACTGGTGCCATTTGGAGATACTGTTCCTGGCATCATGACATTTCTGTGAGGGAGGAAAATTTTCTTAATCCCACGCCTTTCTGGCATTTCAGAGGAAGCCGAGGAAGGCAAACAGAGGCCCACAAAAACCGGATTAGTGTATTGTTGCCTGTGGATTAGAACTTAGTCCTGCTTTCTAAAGCTTTCTAGCAGTGATGCAGAAGTGAAGATAAGTATCATACTAATCTTAAAAGCTTTGAAATATACAAAGTTAACCTGAGATGATTTTATTCCACTTGAAAGCAATTTACCTTGAGGAAAAAATTATTCTTCCTCCTTAAAAAAGAATCTTAAGTATATGGTAGAAACACAAAGATTACATTACCTTTCCACAAATGTGCAGCTCATTATAGAAATGTGCACAGTATTTGTCAATCAGACAAAAAGCATACTTAAGAATTGATGTACAATATTTTTGATTAGGAAATAAAATTGCCTAGAGATTAAAGTCCTGATGTTTAATTTATTCTGCATTTTATCAGCCTTTCCCTTCTTTCTCTCTTTTTTTCTCTTTGCATGCTCATGCATTTATAAGTAGAATTCAAATAAAGTAGAAAATTAGATAGCTCTCTTGGCATGACTTGGAAGGGACTGCATTAAGGTTATGACAATTGACGCAGTCTGCTGAAAAAATTATCAATGTGTAAGTTTTATGTAGTGCTAGATTGGACAGCTAATACAAGACTTTTTTTTAATACAGGAACAAATACATTAAAATTACTGTCCAGTTCTGTATTATTGTGTGGATTGTGGCGTATATAACCTTTGTTAACTTTGTAAGAGAGGAGAGAGTGATTATTACAAAGCATCACAGGGAGAGGTAAAGGTGGGCAGGATCAGAGTGCCTGTGCTGTACAGAGCTGGAACCACCACCCACTCCCAATGAATTTAAGCTGCTGTCATTTAAAGCTCAGTGAAATGTCTGCTCTATACCTTCTTCACAGCCCTACCTTTGCACTCTTCTTTATGACACGGTTCTCTTGATCTGCACATGCAGACACTCCTTGTTCTGTGCAGAGTTCCTGTGGCTTGGTATCAAACTGAAGAACTTGCAGTAAGATAATACTGAGTGTTAAGAAATGCAGAACCTCCAATTGTGCTATCCTGCCCTACAGGATAGAATTAATTTCTGAGTATAATAAATCTTGTCCATAAAGAGTGTAGCTGAATAAGCAGCTGAAACTTGGATTTCTGACTTTCTAACTCATGCATGGGCAGCAGGTTTTGTGGCCTGAAATCCAGCACAAGGTTCCTTGGGTAGCAGGATCTCTAGACAGCCAAAAGAAGGGCAGGTGCACTTTCCATTCTTCATTTCTTCCTTTGTTCTCTTACAAATGATGTGGAGGTATTGAGGTTCATTTACAAGGGACTTGAAATCTGCTCTTACAGAGTGAGCATGTTCAATTGCTCCCAGTACGTCCATGCTGAGAGGGTCTCCTCTACACATAACCTGGAATTACAGGTGTGGTGTAATGCCAGTGGAACCCAGGGATGTCAAATACCAAAAAAACTCCCTCTTTGATGACATTTTCTAGGTGATGCTAAATTTATAGCATTGGGGGTGTCACCAGATAACATGCAACAAGCAGTGAATGGAGTTGACAGCAACAGGAATATGTAAGTTAAGTTGTCTGGGGGTTTTGTTCCAGAGCTGCTGCTCCTCAAGAGTTTCCCACCCTCTGCAGATTTATCATGGAGTAAGGGAAGGCAGATGGTGAATTACCAAGGTGATGTAATTCCTAAAGTGTGTTTTGTGATTACTTGTTTGTGTAGCTGTTTTCTAAGAAAAGTAATCTTATCTATTCCTTGCCACAGATGCTACCTAATCAGGACTGTGATCCAAACAGAAATGATTTATGTTAACTTCAAGTCAAAGCTCTCTTGGCAATCTTGTTAAAAACAAAAAAACTACCTAATGCAAAAACTCAAATATGAGCTTTCCTTTGGTATCAGTATGGTCCAGCATGGAATTGCAGACATTTGTAGTAAGCTCATCTAGATGAGCAAGTTTCCAATTAAATTGAAATTTTATGCAGCTGTGAACTGGTATTGTTATTTTGCTGCTATATGCTATACAGAATGAAAATATTTTTAATTTGTTAATTGAAATAGGTGGAATTGTTACAAAGCACCAGCTGAAGGACAGAGAGCAAGCAAAGGGTCCACAGTTGATAAGATCTCTTGGGGTCAGAGTTGGTTTTCAAAGTGCAATTCATCTCTCTAGCTTTCTGGAGACAGGAATACCTCCAATTTTTCCAGCCCCTGTAGTGATATAAATTATTTTAAAGAAGGTTCAAATCCATGTACTGATAAAAAGAAACTCCCTATATGTCAGTGTGAATTTGGTTCACTGGATAATTTTGGGTCCCTGGAATTTTTGTTTTATGTAGCCTTGCACCTCATCTCTGAACAGTGACAGCAGATCAGTCACCAGCCCTGAACAGCAAGCATGATTCTCCTGTTCTAACAAAGAGGAGGACTTGATGTGATACCTGGGGCAATTCTAAAATTGCAGTTTGTTGCTGTATTTTCTTTGTGTCAATTGCAGTACACGTCTGCACTGACCCACGATGCAGTGCTGGTGATAGCTGAGGCTTTCCGCTACCTCCGAAGGCAGCGTGTGGATGTCTCCAGGAGAGGCAGTGCTGGAGACTGCCTGGCTAACCCTGCAGTGCCATGGAGCCAAGGAATTGATATAGAAAGAGCACTGAAAATGGTAAGGGCAAACATAACAGCTGAAGAGCAACAGCAGCAATTCTGTAGTGCTTGTGTCCTGCTCCATGAGCACAGAGCTTCTGTGCTCACACAAACAGCTGCAGCTCCTCAGGGGGAGCAAAGTAAAAACAAAGGTAACGAGGAACTTCAAGGATGGATAAAATATATTCAATAGAGGGCAAGGTGTAACATGCTAGCTCTCAAAACTTTGGCCAAAATCCCTGTGGTACTGATGCAGCAGCTGCCTGATGGTGCCCACAAGAGCACCTACAGTTCCCCAGCTCTCCTGTAACACCCCAGCTCCCCAGGAGAGTAAGCATGAGCCATTTTGCAATCAAACACACCTTGGGGGTTTGTAAAGTCAGGGTGAGCCTGCAAATCTGACTAACAGAACTAGACTGGGTCTTTGGTACATGTGTTGTAATTCTTACAGGGATAGATTTGTTAAATGCATGTGTGCAGTTTTGATAATTTGCCAGTAAAAATTCAACTCAGATTGGTTTAAAAAAGTGGAGAAATTGTTGTTGGTCATATTAGTACTGGTATATCTCAGCACCGTCCTGAACCTAGGAACAGTTTTGCCTCCAACCAGTGCTGATTCCTGGTATAACTTTGCATTTAGCCAGATTACCTTCTGCATGGCCAAATTTTATATCCTTAACACTAGTTATGGCATGGGATCCACCTCACTTATGTCTCTAATATTGTTGATTTTTAAACTCTTTTCAGTCTGCTATTTGCTTTAAAGCAAGTGACTACAGGAAAAACCGGATAATGTTTTTGTAGATACAAAAGACAAGATTGCTGTTTTTAATCTGACTCAAGAAACTCTCAAACAAACCTGTTAGCATTGATTATATTAGACAGACAGATCTGGACACTTATAAATAGTCACTCTGCAATTGCCTCCACACGCTGCCATGAAAAGTGTTTGAGTCCTGGCAAGCCTTCCTGCCTCAGTGCAGCCAGGTTTTGCAAAGTGCTGAGTTTTCCCACCGAAGAGAAATAAATTAAATTTGAAGCTAAAAGGTGTGCAATGGAGGAAGCTCATGTCTCAGTGGGCATCAGGATGGAGCCAGTGGAACAAGCTCTGTGAGACACCCAGTCACTGCTGTGCTAAGGTAGCCAGACAGCTTCCAGTAAATGCCAGAGGCAGGCACAGCAGCTCACATCTGGATTCAACTTATGTGTCAACTACCCTACAAATACATTTGCTCAGTCCACAGCTGATAAGACCTCTTGGGGTCAAATTTGGTTTTCAAAGTGCAATTCATCTCTCTAGCTTTCTGGAGACAGGAATACTTCTGATTTTTTCCAGCCCCTGTCGTGATATAAATTATTTTAAAGAAGGTTCAAATCTGATTTGAACCTTTCTTTTTATCAATACTGATAAAAAGAAACTCTCTATATGGCAGTGTGAATTTGGCTCCCTGGATAATTTTGTGTCCATGGAATTTTTGTTTTATGTAACCTCACACCTCATCTCTGAAGAGTGACCAGCAGATGAGTCACCAGCCCTGAACAGTTTGCCTTTGACTAGTCTAACACCTCTTCCTGTAACTTCTACAGTTTTTGCTGAATATTAAAGCTAATTTTCCCCTACTGAAGTTTGAGACTGTTACCTTTTCTGCCTGAGATGACAGCTTGTCAGTGTTAAGTGATAAAGGAAAATGCCTCATCCTTTCATACAGGGAAATAAGAAAGGCTTTTTTTTGAGACAAAGTACTTTATACTTCCCCTTCAGATGATTCATGTGAGTAGGTAATGATAATGACTTACCGTCTGTACACCCATCCATCCTGCCTGAGACCAAAACCCCATAAGCAGTAGAGACAATTGTCTGTGCTCATTCAGAGAAGACATTCATTCCTTTCTCCTACACTGGGACTGATCTTAAAATAAAGCACTTCCCAGAATGAACAATGAGATGCCATTCTGGTCTGTACTGCAGATCACTCTGTGCCATATTGTGAGGGCTTTAACTGCACTAATTGTTGCTTGTGCTTCGCTGATGCTCCATTCTGTACCAGTGAGCCCAGTGTGACCAAGCATGGCAGGATCAGTCTTTCTTACATTTAACATACCTGCAGGGCTAATTTCATTTAAATGCAGCTCACTCTGGCTCACTCTGAGTCACCAGCTGAGTGCTAACAAATATTTACAGCTGGAACTCAGAGAATGGGGGCTGGGGTTGTTTTGAACGGTACAATTGGCTCTGTCAGAAGCAGTACAAGTCTCTTATATAGATAAAAAATAAAGTGAATCTTTTATTAAAATACTTTTCTGTTTATTCCCTCAAGGTGCAAGTTCAAGGAATGACAGGGAACATCCAGTTTGACACCTATGGGCGGAGAACAAATTACACAATTGATGTGTATGAAATGAAAGCTGCTGGGTCACGGAAGGTGAGTTTCAAGACATGGATCCAGATTTCACACCATCTCAAATATTTATTCCAACTAACCAATGAAATTCAAAAATACCAGAGATGCAGTGTAATAACAGGGTCCCAAAGAGTGCCCCCTTCTTGCTGTCTTCCCTATCCCAGGAACCCTCTTGCATTCAGTTCCTGGACTGAACTACTCACCCTGCTTAACATCTTCACTGGTTCTCATGTCAACTTCAAACACAACTTTTTCCCTTAAGCCCTTCTGGAGCTTTTCCACTGCCAAGCGTAATACCTGCTGTCGTGGTCCTGTGCTTAGTCCTATCTTCTAAATTCCTCTCCATCTTTCCCTCCCTCTCCATACTGGGCTTTAGAGCCACAGTGAAGCTAGAACCAATGAAAGCTTCTGAAATTAAGAGAAATTAAGTTTGGTTTTATTTAGAATTTCATAATAATTCTCTTGTCTCCTAAATAACGGATAGATCCTAAGTGGGATAGTTGCCTATATTGGTGTTACAAAAGAAGTTTAAGGCAGATGTTCAAAACCATTATGTAGACAGGGTCACAAAAGTATTGAGAGAATAATGTGTGTAGGAGTCTCTTAAATCCCCTGATTTCACCTGGACATAGGTTCTTAACCTGCTTGATCACCACTGAGACTCCTTAAACAATTCTGCACATTTGATAACCAAGTACCTCTAAACATGGCCCAGGCACTCAGGGGCATGCAGAGAACAGTGTTATTCCTGTGTTGTGCAGACATACAAAAGCCACTGATAGCCCAGTGATGCAGTCAAAGGTCAGCACCAGGCAGCTGATAAAGTCACCTTGTGCTGACAGAGGGGTTTGTGTCCCACTCTGGAGATAATGCAGCTGTGCCTGCATTGCCAATGATGTCTGTGCATCTAAAGCCAGCTCAGGTCTGCTGGGACTGTCTTGAATAAAAATCTCAAATTCAGAGAATTTTACTCAGAATGCTGTGCAGTTTCTTTTCTTGTCTGTAGTATGTTCTTATGCTGTGGATATATGGGAATTTATTCCACAGGCACCATACTGATGTGAATTGAGATAGGGAGAATTTAATATGTATTTTCACTTAGATTTGGCTTGTGCTGAATTGCTCTTGGGCTTGAGAACATTGTTTCTTTAAGGAAATGGATGTAAAGCTAATATAGTCCCTTAATGATAAAAACAGTGAATGAGAAATGTTTCAAAGCCTTAGGTTTTGACAATTGCTCTTACAAATTCAGGTACCAGAGTCCTTGTAAAGGTATGTAATGAGGTAATAATCTCCATTTTTATAGGCTGGTTATTGGAATGAATATGAAAGATATGTGCCAGCATTAGATCAGCTGCCCTCTAATGACACTTCATCTGTGGAGAACAGAACTATAGTAGTCACTACCATCTTGGTAAGTTTTGTGTTCATAGTGTGTTTGTGTTTAGGGAACAAGGCACGAGACTCCTGAGGTGTGTTAGACACCTAGGCAGGAGGCAGATGTTGAATACTGTGTGAATTCAAGTGACTGGAAAGTTCAGTATCTTCCAGAGATGTTCTGAGGGCTTGACCCTGCTAACTTACGTATGTATCAGTCAGTCTGCTCACAGGAGGAGCTCACTGAGCTCACCATTGAGCTTTGCTGCTTCCCAGACACTTGAACTCAATTAAGTGCCTCATGTAAGTGAAGTTATTGTGCATGCCTGTAAATGAGCACAGAGATTGATTGGCCTTTGTGCTGCAGAGTCAAATCTTGCACCCCTCGCTCAGGTACAGCTCCTGTAAACTCAACCCCTGTGGACTGAGTAAGGGTGGCACAATGAAGCCTGTAGAGAACTGGAACTGCTCTAGCCCTGGGTGAAAAGCAGCCTTTTCCTGCAATCCCAAAGGAGCAAAGCTCTTCATGTGTGTCACGAGCAGCAGCACCTGTGTCAGTCCCAACACCTCTACAGACCTGCTCTGTACAGCTTCATTGGGACTTTTGTGCTTCTTACATTTCTACTAAGCATGAGTTAATTTTAAGCTGTTTCCTGAAGCATTGTATTTTATACTCCTGTGGATTTAGTGAGATATAATCAGCATTTCAACTAGAATTTTCCAAGAAGGCTAAGGGAATTCAGTGACAAAAAATGCTGCTGAGGACTTCAACCTAGCTTCCCTTAGGCTTCTTTGAAAATATCTCCTTGAGAGCCCCATTCGTGGCCACTGGGGCCTTTGGAAATTGTGGTGATGGTACAGGTGTTGGATATGTCAGTCTTTAAACACTAAAATTTGAATTATTGCTGCAATTATGCTAATTGACTGTCTAATCAGGCCTAATTCTGCAAACAGATGTGTAACTTTCTTTAAAAGTCCTGTTTTTAATAGCTCCTTACTAGGAATACAGTCAATAGTATGTGTGGCTGTAGGACCAGCCAAGGAGTTTTATGCAGAAGTCTGTCTAATTTCTGTACCAAAGCAGGAAATATTGTAAATATTTGCCAGTAATATAAAGGATAATAACAGCTATCATTTTGTGTGGTTTACAGCTGTATTTTACATTCATAGACTTTTGATCTTTACTTTTGTTTCAAAGGAATCACCATATGTAATGTATAAGAAAAACCATGAACAACTAGAAGGGAATGAGAGATATGAAGGATATTGTGTAGACTTAGCTTCTGAAATAGCAAAACATGTTGGAATAAAATACAAACTGTCAATTGTTGGAGATGGGAAATATGGAGCTAGGGACCCTGAGACTAAGATATGGAATGGCATGGTGGGTGAACTGGTCTATGGGGTAAGTTTCTCTTAACCTTCATTTTAATGTTCTTTATAAAAAAATATGCTCAAAGTTAATAAACTGCAAAATAAAGATCATCTGTTTGAATACTACCTTTAAAATTCTAGATATTTCTTTGTATTGCCATTTTTATAGTCTACTTTTCTAATTGTTTCATTGCAGGAAAGTATCACATTTTACTGCTGTTCTCCAAATCAGAGTCCACAAAATGTTGATAAGTAGCATTGGGCAAACTTCAAATTCTTGCTTACAGCAGAATTTCCAGTTTGCTCTTTATATGCTTCTTCTTCATTTGCCAGATCTCCTTTTTCTGTATCAGTCTCTTAAGTGCTGGGGGGTATCTGATCTGGGATACTGAGCCTTGCTGGGTCCCTGATCTTGGTTTCTGTTTGACCCATTTAACTCCATGGTTACTTTTCAGGGCAAGAAGCAATGCAGGTGTGAAATCACCCACGTTTTTTTCTCTTTAAACCCTGGGTTTGGCTTCAAAAATCAACTGTCAGACAAAAAAAAAAGGCTAATTCACTGTATTCTTCTTTATATTTCTATATCGGGTGTACAGCACTTTGTTTAGTAAGAACAAAAACAGTCCGGAACTGCCATTTTAGAACCTTCTTTAAAAATGAGAATTTTGGAATACTGTTAAACCAGATGGAAGGGGGAGAAAATTGTCTTTACAGAAAAGACTTCTCAAGCTGATATTTCATCCTTTTTTTTCCTCAAATGCTAATGAGATGATTTGTGATTCCGCCCAAATCTTTTTTGCAGTTTATTTTTAACAAGCTTCCCTTTATTAAAAATATCTGAGCAGAAGTGCATATTTCAATTGCATCCTTTTGTTCTGTGGCTGAGTGTAATTTCTAAAAGTCACCTCAAAATTTCCTTGGGATAATGCATCATAATTCTTGCAAAATGTTTGGTGAGATGATTCTTTTCCAATGAATCAGTCTTTTTTAAGTAATTGCTAGATTTTCACAAGTTTTCTTACTCTGGAGTAGTCAGTCCTGATGCCTTATTATGTAATTGGTAGCCTATTCAACTTGAAAATGTTTTATAGAAATAACAATGGTTTTGTTGCATTGTACTGTGGCAGGGAGGGAAATCTACTGATTACAGAAAGTAAACAGGGTTCTGGACCCTTGGATTACTTCTTTGCTTCCCTTTTGCTTTGAGGTCTGCCATTATGCAAATCTTCTGAACTCTGCATGCCTCAGTTGTGCAATTTGGGAAACTGAAGTTCACTCTCTTAGAGAGCACAAGTCCATTGAGAACCTCTGAAGCAAAGGTTTAGTTTAGTTCCAAGCAAATTATACCGCACTGGAAACCTATACCCTCAGTTGTTCTGTGTGTGGTTCAAGAAATATCAAGAGTATCAGCTGGAATTGCGTCCTTTTGATGTTCTTGCGAGTGACAATCAATGAAACTTGTTCATTCACTTATAAAATAACCATACCATGTGGAAAAAGCATGGCAAAAGAGAAGCTGAAATTGCTGCTAACAGTCAGAGCACAGGGGCTGTGTACACTAGGGGAGAAAGGTGTGATGTGGGCTACAGCTTTTGTGTCTTGAGCCCAGTAAGATTAGTCTGTGCAGCTGCCATACAAGATCCACCTGCATGAAGGGCCTCAAAGATGTTCTGAGGGCTGGAACACCTGTCCTGTGAGGAAGGGCTGAGAGAGTTGAGACTCTTCAGCCTGATGAAGGCTCCAAAGAGATCTTAGAGCACCTTCCAATACCTGAAGGGGCTGTAAGATAAATGAAGAGGGATGTTTCAGAGGGTCGTGGAGTGATAAGGCAAGGAGGAATGGCTTTAATCTGAGAGAAGGCAGATTCAGATTAGATATTAGGAAGAAATTCTTCATTGTGAGGGTGCTGAGGACCTGGCCCAGGTTGCTCACAGAAGCAGTGGATGCCCCATCCCTGGAAACATTGAAGGTCAGGCTGGACAGGGTGCTAAACACCCTGATCTAGTGGAAGATGTCCCTGCTTACTGCAGGGAGGTTGAACTAGATGATCTTTAAATGTCCTTTCCAACCCAAACCAATGTGTGATAAGCAGTTTGGCTGCAGCTGCCTTTTCCACAGCCTCTTGGGACCAGCCTAGCTCAAGAGAGCTCTGCCTCCTTAGCATCAAACTTAGCCCTAATCATACTTGTGACCTTTCCACACCAGCAGAACCAGCCCTGCAGGCACCACAGACCATTCCTTAACCCCAAACCCACCCACCATTCTCTTTTTCCCCTGCAGAAAGGTCAGTTCCTTTGTATTCTGAGCACAGTTTTCATCTGTGTTTTCTCGTTAATGAAAAATTGAGGAATGTTTCCCTCCCTGACCCCCAGCAGTTCCTGCACTCATGCTGTGAGCTCTGTTACTGAAGCCTCTCCGCTGCCATGCTCAATTATTCAAAGGTCAGATATGTCCCATGAGGTTTGAGTGCAGACCCAAGTTAATGCTTCCAGCCCTGTGCTGCTGAGCCAGCTCCCCAAAGTGCCCAGCTGAGCTGAGCTTGCAGGCTGCATGGAAACCCACCTGGCTTTCTGGCAGCGGGGAAAACAGCCCCTGAACTCCGAGTGCAAACCTCACCAGCCCTCCAGACCTTTTCCCAGCTCTATTTGCAAACATTGTGAAATACCCTTGGCCTCTTTCTCCATCCCTTGAGAGGGGGATGTGTACCACTATCCCAAGGATGTGCACTGAGCCCTTTGAAGATGAGAAGTACTCCAGAAGTGCTAATTATTTGGAGCAAGCGCCTCATTTACGTGCTAACTTTCCTTTATCTCTCACGGGCTTAAAACTCTATTAGGGAACTAAAACTACGTGAAGGTAATGCCCCTGTGAATCTTGTCAGCAAAATTACTCAAATTTGGCTCCTCTGGATTCCATTTTGGGAAGACAAGAGGCAGATTAGATTTTAAGTACCTTTGTTAGCATCTGTGGAAGATAGACTTGGTAGGATGAAAGGAGCCTGATTGGTTTTGGTACCAGTTATCCAGCAGCTCAGCTGAGCTGTGGCAGAAACACAATCCCTTAGATTGCATTTGTCTCAAGTGATAAGCAGTGACTAGTCATTTGTCACTGCATCTTCCTGACCCAGCAGCCTCCTTGCCACCACCTGGCAATGCTGGGGCATCTCAGCTAGTTTTTTGAATACTGAACCCTTTTTTGCATTGCCCTATGCATGCAACTCTTTTCTAAAATTGCTCTTAGGACAATCATAGGAAATGAATGGCTTGTTCATTTTAATGTTAAAACCCTAATTAACTGTATTTAATGTTTGGGTTGTGCCAGTTCATTGTTAATATTGCTCTCCATTCCTGTGGAATGCAGCACAGAGTCAGGGGAGAAAGGGCAGCCTCCAGACTCTGCATTGGAGGGGAGGGCCCCAGTGTGCACTGAGCTGATCCCAAAGCACCAGGGGGGCTGTGTCACCCTGCTGCAGCTCTGGAGGGTGGCACAGCCCTGACTCCAGTGAAGGACTCACTGGAGGTCGGCTGGGCTGACTGGAGCAGTCCCTAGAGTTACACATTGACATTTACACACTAAAATGCTTCCCATTAGAAATTCTCCCTCCCCTGTCTCATATCACATCAGGTCTGGTTGGAGGGCATAAAAGTCTGCTGTACGGTACAGTCCCCGAAGTCAAGGACAATCTCAGCTGTGCCCCTTGGGCCTTGCAGTTTTGCAAAGGGCTATGCCCATGCACTTGGTTACAGAGGGATGGCAGCCCTGGAGGCAGGGAATTCTGCCTGAGCAGATATTTCCAAACTCCTTTGCTTCAGGCAGGAGAACCCAGCAGGCTTGTTGGAGAGGGAATAACAGAGCTTTGTGGTTTGTTAGCAATTTTTAAATGTTAGTGATAGTAGTAGTAATGATAATTTTAATACAAATTAATAATAATAATAATGAAATTTTATATAAAAGGAAATGTATTTGATTTTTCATAAATCAAAAAATGTCAGTTCAGGCTGAAAAAAAAAAACCTTAATTTTTCTATTTGACTCTGATATGTCAAAATAAAACTCTTCATCCTACCAGATACCCATTCAAGCACTGTTATTTTTTTAAGCAAAGAGAAATTTCCAAAGAACAGTGGAAATTTTAAACAGAATAAAAATAGAAAATAGGTAAATCTTTTTTCCTGGACATTTCAGAAGGGAAGTAGCTAAATCATTCTTAGTCCAGGAGACTGAATTGCTATTTAAATCTAACCAGCAGAGCAGTCCAGCAAGGCAAGTGCTGTCCTGCAGTGACCCAGGGGCTGAGGACGTGCCCTTGGCTGGGGCAGAGCAGCAGCAGCAGCTCCCTCGGCCCCTGTGCTCGGGGCTTTGTACCCACCAGCTGCTAAGCACTAGACAGTCGTCTTTTCTCTTCTTTGGGGTCAGCCTCTTTCTGTAGGCTTTTATTTCTCCTTCCCCTTTTAAAGCAGGCTGCTGTTCTTCCTTCCCTGTTCAGCCAGGGGAAGCCATCCCTCCCCGGGCCTGGTGCTTTTCACAGCGCTGAGGCTAATTGGCAGGAGTTTTAACACAGATCTTAATTGTAACTACAAATGCTTTGGGAATGAAAAGAGCAGCCAGACCTTACAGCCTTTAAAACTCTGCTCAGGTTGAAACAAGCCTTTATAAAAACCTCTCAATATGTAAAATAGCACAAAGGAATGAAGCAGGGATGTAAGGGACAGGCAGTCCCCGGAACACGGCAGCCACCGCGGTCTGTCAGAGAGGGACGGCCGACACATCCCCTGCCTCGAGCAGACCAACCCACCCCATGTGGGGCTGGCCTCTGGCTGTGCCAGCAGCAGGCAGAAATACTAAAGATGGCACATACAGTCTTTTAATCATAGCAGAGAGGTAAGCTAATTTGATCCCTACTTTTCTTTAAATCTCCCACGTGCTCTGAGTCTATGGTGAAGCTTGTCCTTTGCTCCTCACTCCTGGTTTCTGCAGGAGGGAAGCCCAGGTACAGGTCCCCAAAGGCAGCTGTGTGATGCTGCTGCCCTGCAGCTCAGACAGACCCTTGCCCTGTACACATGGACAGATGTGGGGTCCCTGGCCAGGCAGAGCTGTGGTGGGGGACAGGAGCACAGCCCTGGCACAGAGTCACGCTGCCATGGTCCTGGGCTTTGGCTGACCTGAGTCCAAGCACAGGCAGAGGAAGCACACATATGTCCACAGCCCCAAAAGCAGATGTACCCTTTATGTCTCCATCTGTGAATGGCAGGAGTGTGTCAGGATGAGCTGTGGGCATCCACAGAAGTCACAAATGGACTTAACTTTGACAAACTGTGGCAGATGGGGCCCAGTGCCATTTTAACACCTTAATACCTTTTTACACTGCTCAGCTAGGGGCACATTAAGGCTTCAATGCAGCATGTTGCTAGTCAGGTATGACCTGTTGGCTTCAAATAAGTATGAGCTAATGTGTTAAAACCACATTGCCCCCATGACCTGGCCTCTCAACACACCCTGAATATCCTTGGGGATATTGGACTGCCTTTACAAAGGTAGCTCTTACCAGCTGATACCACAAGTGATGTGTTGCTCTGTCTGACACTCTTTTCTGCTACCTGGAAACCTCAGACTGCACTGAGAAGTGTTAAAACATGCTCAGAGACAGTCACCTTTGCAGCACAGTCCCTTCAGGTGCCCCTGTGTACCTACATCCAGCACTTTTGGAGTGCCCAGAGGTTTGGCTGCCAATGGACGTCTGTCAGTGTCCCTCTGCTACAGTCTGCACACAGCTGGGATTCTGCGTGGCTTCCTGTCACATAAGGTGACTGCAGTCCAGACCCACCTCTTGAAAAGTGACCCTTGAGCAAAGGAGGTGTTCAGTTCTGCAAGCAGGAGCACAGCCCAGATCTCATTCTAGTGCACAGCTTTGGCTTTGGGAGAGTCATCAGTAGGTCTGTAAGCAGAAAAATCCCATTCCTCCTTTTGGATTACAGAGGTGGAACATCTTATCATTTCTCATTCTCCATGTAGAAGGATATTTCCATTTGCTATTTTTTTTCTCCCTCCCCATAAGAGTCTGGAGGTTTGCAGCTCCCTGGGGTCATCTTTGAGCAGAGTGGGCAGCGCCTCTGTGCTGCCTGTCCTCTCTAAATCCATCCCTCCCACACTAGTAGGCAAAGACAGAACAAGCCTCAGAGGAATCCATGACATTTCTTGCCCGGCTCAAATGCAGTGAAGATGATGTTTGAAACACCATTAGTCATGAGTGATTAGCAAAGCTCAGTTGTTGAGGTTCTTAAACCCCTCTCCAGTTCTGTACGAAGAAGGGCATGTTTGTGGTTGTGTTCTTTTTAATCGAGCTCAATTTGTATGGGTTCTGCTTATCTGCAGCCATAACAGGGAGGGAAATTCTCAACAGTGCTGCAGTTATTAATGATCCTTTAGGGTGCTTAGAGCTCTCCATAAGCTCTCCATTTCAAATACTGTATCTCTAAATAAATAAGCAAAGAGAGAACTGGTTTTTAACCTCCCTAGTGCAGCAAATATTCAGGGAAGTGGTGAGCAGCCAGGTTTGGGTGTTGGATTGTAGCTAGTCTGCTTGAGAGTGCCCTGGTTTCCCAAGACCCTGTGTGGCCATGTTTGTTCCCTCTGCAGAAACAGAAAGGATGAGGGTGGGTTTTGGTCTTTCCAATACAGTGAATGCCTTTGGTAGGGATGGTAGGAAAGCAGGAAGACTGAGATGTATCAGAAAATTAGTATTTGTATCCCATTTAATATTATAAGGCAGTTTGAAATTATTTACAAAGAAATCTACCCTGTATGGTATGAACATGGTAACAATCAAGGCTTTAACAA
This sequence comes from Ammospiza caudacuta, assembly GCF_027887145.1. Taxonomy (NCBI): domain Eukaryota; kingdom Metazoa; phylum Chordata; class Aves; order Passeriformes; family Passerellidae; genus Ammospiza; species Ammospiza caudacuta. The sequence goes on along the minus strand of NC_080606.1, from coordinate 10,616,389 downwards.
GTGATTTGTCAGTGCTTCAGCATCAGCTTCATCCCCCCACAGGAACATCCTGCATGAACTCAGCTGGGCATGAAGGAGATACAGACCTTATTGCATGCTGCATCAGCACTTAGGAAGATTTCCACCATGTCTACTTTAGCAATTAACATATTACTTTGAGAGAATTAAAATTCTCCAAGTCCACAAAAATGCTCCAGCAACTAAATGCTCTTGCAGCTGAAGCACCTTTCCCTCCCTTGATGGGGTGTTCCAAGGCTGGCAGTCCATGTGCAGAAGTGCCTGGGAGGAAGGCACCTGCCTCCCACCCAAGCTTCACTTCACATGGAGCCACTGCTAAGTCTCCACAGGAGTCCTGATCCATTAAGCTTGCTCTAATAAGGATTAATTTGTAATTACCTCATTAGTTCAACAGGAAGTACAGTGGCATGGTCAAAGTGCTTAGTCTTCCAGCTGGCTGTGGACTCTGACTATATTTAAAAATTATATTCTGTATGAATCTCACCCTGACTGCAGACATCTGGTATTTAACAGGAGCTCAACAAGCATCAGCTATGAGAGAAATATATGTTTTGGGGGAATTCCTCAATGAACAAGTTCCAACATCTTGCAAAGATGTTACCTCACTCTACCCATACCCTCCCCTCCAGCCTCTCCATTACTTAGGTGATGAACACATTCATCTGCAAAGCCAGGAAACATCCAGGCATCCAAAGGCATTTTCAGTTTTTATATTCAAGCCACGTTCAGATAGATTTTTGCAGTAAGTGACCACAAATCAGCTGAGGTTTTCTCCTTGAGGAAAGGGCTACTCGAGGGGAAAGGCAGTGTCCCAGTACACATGACTGTCAAAAGGGACTGAGCAGGGCTGTCAGAGGGGGCACCCAGGGCCATGGTTTCCAAGTGGCTTCCTTACGTGCACAGGCATGGTTTTATCAGATTATTCCAAGCACTGAACTTGTGCATGTACCTTGTAGCTGCACAGACTGGTAGGAGCTGTCGAGAGATATTCATGGGTGGCTGAAGCAGACCTTGAGGTTGTGTGTGGAAGTGGGTGCCGTGCAGAGAGAGGCAGCTGTGGGGAGGGCCAGCCCTCATCTGCCAAGGCTGTCACTGGCCTTGGTCCTGAGCAGTGCTCCAGGATGGCTGCACGGTGCTGCTGAGCACCAAGCCCATTGGTGCTCTGATCAGCTGTATGAGAAGCCTTTGCCATTTCTGCTTATCAAATGTAAAACCCAAACCAATAGCTAGGAGGAGGAACAGACCAGATATTAAAGACAGTCATGTACATCACCATCAGATTTACATAAAGGCATATTCAATTATTTTATGGCACAGATCTTAATCGTGTCGTATTAACATTTCCCATTAACTTTTATTCAAACTTCCACTTAATCAGGCTTTATTTTTCCACTTGAAAGAGATGCCTGTTTACTGGTGGGGAAAAAAAATCTCTTTAAAAGGTGCACAGTGGTTTAGGTACTCATAAGTCAAGGTTTCCCTAAGAACCATTTTTCCTTTCTGAAATTCTTAATTACCAATGAAAGACCGTCTTTAAAAATATCAATAACATGAATATTTAGCGTATTTAAAATAGTGTATGTAGACTCTCATAACACTCTTCAAATGAAAAGGGCTCTTTCTTTAGCATTCCATTCCACTCTCATACAAATACACCTGCTTGAGTACTTGGCTGGATCAAGACCAGGGTATCTAAGTAGTATGACTTGAATCTTTATAGCATAGAAATACAGGTACAGTTAAATATGTTGAAAATCTATTCTGGAATGTTATTTTTTATCAGGAAGCTAAGTAATTTGTTTTTACATGCCTGCCAACTCATGGAATCCAGCAAGCATGCATAGATTGAAGGGAAGGGTTTTGGCTCCCCAGCACACAGGTGAATGGTGAATGATGCAATAGATGCCATTGTGCCTCCAGGTGTCACAGCCCCAGAGCACAGTCTGTTACAGGCCTGTAGAGCCGAGGTCTCTGCAGGAGGGCAGACATGACACAGCATTCTCCTCATATTATCCTGGCTATTTACTCCTCAGGGATTCAGAAATCTGTGTTAAGTGTTCTTCAGTGATCACAGAAAGGGTGTGTCTGATTCTTGTCCCCCTTCTGTCCCTTACTGCAGTGGAGTTTTAAAGGAGCATACAAGTAGCAGCACCCAAGTGCAGCTGAAATTCAGTGATGGGTTACTTCTCATGGGTTCATTTTAAAGATCTTGAACTAATCAGTAAGGCAAGAGAACTTGCTGAAAGAATGGAAAAGAGAAAATTAAAACATAGCAAACACAGAATTTGTCCAAAGTCTTCAAGACAAATAGGTGGTTACAGACCATTACTAGAAAATGACATTGTGTTGGTTGCCATCTCACTGTCCAATTTGTGTAGTGTTTATTCATCCATTTTAACTTAATAGAAATATCTGCTACTGTCATGAGCCCCTTGCACAGATTTGATTGTAATTTTACTTGTTAATAATTTTCTGTTAATATCATGTAGTCCTTAAATTCAGTGACTGCAAAATAGCCTGCAAAAAATTTATTTCCACTCACTCTTGTAATTTATCATCTTATTCATTAGCCTGATACTCTAGATTGTGATTCTGTTGTGTCTTACTTGTAACTAACTTGGGTTTGTTTTCCCTTTTCAGAGAGCAGATATAGCTGTTGCCCCCCTCACCATAACATTGGTACGAGAAGAAGTCATAGACTTTTCCAAACCCTTTATGAGCTTGGGCATCTCCATCATGATCAAGAAGCCTCAGAAATCTAAGCCAGGCGTGTTCTCTTTCCTGGATCCTTTGGCTTATGAAATTTGGATGTGTATAGTCTTTGCTTACATTGGAGTCAGCGTAGTTCTTTTCCTAGTCAGCAGATTCAGCCCTTATGAGTGGCACTTGGAAGACAACACTGAAGAACCACGTGACCCTCAGAATCCTCCTGACCCTCCAAATGAGTTTGGAATATTTAACAGCCTTTGGTTTTCCCTGGGTGCCTTTATGCAGCAAGGATGCGATATTTCTCCAAGGTTTGTTCCATGTCACTCCATCACCTTTTTGCATTTTATGGTCATTTTCTGATACCATGGTGCATATATGTTACTTTCTCAAATTTCTTTTTAATTCCATGGTGCATATATGTTACTTTCTCAAATTTCTTTTTAATTCCAAATATTTTATTTTGGCATTTCCATTCAATATTCAGCATCCTCATCAAGCCACCATGCTTGCTAACATTTACCTCCAGAGTAAGTAGCATTGCTTATAATGCCATTTATGCATTTCTGCCAAACTTATATTCACCATGTTGAGGCTGTAAAATGCATAGGGTTTTCTGTTTTCAGCAATGCTTGGAGGGCTACCGTGTTTTTGCTGCATATCTCATTTTACGGTCATCTCCTTGGTGCATATAACACATTCTGCTTTGCAAAATAAGATTTATTTTAAAAAGTCACATGCAACAGCACTTTAAAGCATCTCCACTCCCATCAAGGCTCCTGCTAGTCTTTTTACATTCTTTTGAGCCTAATTTCTCCAGTTTTCTTCTGCTTGAACCATCCTTTCATCCTTCTGTTTGCCACCATTTTGCACATATTCATGTCTCCAGATGTACTCTGCTACTGTCCTCTGTGTGTATTGTTATTTCAGTCCAGCCTAATCTGCTGTTCCTCTGTTCAAAGTCAATAATGTCTAATAAGCACTGCCAGTTTCCATAAAGATTTTTCTTATTCGTGAAGATGTTCTTTCTGGATAAGGCTGTAGTAAAGTATGATTTACATTAGTACCAATTTTAACAGAGAGCACTGCTATTAACTATTGTAGAATTATATTTCTTTTTATAGAAGTATTTTAAAAACCAGATTAAAATAGTGAAGCTCCCTCTAATTAAACAATGCATACCACAGATTTTTTTTTTAAATAACATTTATCATGTTTCTGCATTTACACTGGTAAAATACTTTGGTGATATGCTTGTTATAAGCAGTAAAATTATCTAGTTTCTTAGTGATGGAGCAATAATTCTTTTTTGTATGACAATAATTTAATAACCAGTTTCCAGCTATTTTATTTATTAAGAACACTTGCTGAGACAAACAGAATGCACTTTTCCATTTAACAAAATTTCTATTTAGAGGAAGAGAGAGATCTTTTCCCTAAGTACTGACATTCAAAATGCACCTTGTTGATCTCCAGGCTGCCTTTTTCAATACCTGAATAATTGAAAAGGTGCCAGGTTTTCCTGGTCCATATAGCATTAGGAGTCTTGAGTTACCTCACTGAAACAAGTGACAAAATTTCTATGAATTTTCTTGGGAAGGATCGTGATTTTGTCAGTTAGAGTGCAATAATCATCCTATAAATTTGTGTTTGTTAGTGTCCCCAGTTCCTGGTGTCTGGGTGTGCTGTTCCCTGTGCACTGACAGCTGTTGGCCTCCTCCTCCCCCTGTTTGCGCTCCCTGTTTCTGCCTTTGCCTCAGACCTGCCCTGACACTCTGCCCCAGTGCTTGCTGTTAAGGGGGATGAGCGGTGATCACATTTAAATTGCTGTTGACCATGTGTGTGCCAATATAAAGGACCGGGAAATAAGCACTGGGACATCACATGGAAAGCTGCAGGCATTTCTGCTAGGGCTGGTTATTGACAGTTAAATAAAAGTGCACAGGATTTCTGGGAAGCTCTCATGTGACTCTTTGGCATGGTCAGCCATTTACCTTATATAACAAGTGGAACACACTGGATTTTTTCAATACAACCACAATAAGTGCCTTGGAAATACCTACAGAAAAAAAGAAGAGAGACAGCAGTATATCTGTTTATTTTATCTGTCCATCAGAAGCTATTAGCTCAGTATTAATATATAGCCCTCATTTGAAGATGTTGTCCACTTATTTTGTTATCTTCCATAATAACATTCCAGGCAGTTATATGCATTGTTATAGGAAAAAAAAGGGAAATTTAATACTTTGGTTTAAATTCAGAAACACTGTTCCTTTGACTGATACGTTGATTTAGGTTGATTAAAATGTCAAATTTCTTTTCTGTGGGACTATTCCCAAGTATTCCATTCTTAATCTGTATCTTTGTAAGGTTACACCATACACAGTACATTGACTATATGAATGTTTTATACTATTTTATTGCCACTAAAAGGGGCTTCATTCTTCCATTGTGAGTTTTGTCTGAATAAATTTCTTATATGAGAGCGTACAGCACTCGTAGAGAGATGCCGACAAGCAGTCTGGAGAGATCACTTTTGTACTTGCTGATAAAGGCTCTTTCAGCTGCCTTTGTGTGGAACAGCTGTGACATCTAATGACTAGTTAGATCTATCCTTGGTGAGTATGCTGTGTGGATATTCCAGAGGATATATCCCTATACTCTCCTCTCTGTATTTAATAGGAGTCATCTAAACAGAATCAGAGAGCAGCCAAAGGCTGGGGGCTAGTGCATCCCTTGATGTAATCAACATTTATTTCAGCAGTTTTGTTCTGCTATCAAAGGCTGCTGTGTTTTTTGCATAGTGAGCTAAAGCATTGAAAATTCACTTTTGAGGGATCAAAAGTAGAGTATTAAACTTGCTTTTATGTACGATGCATAGAGCAAATGGAATCAGGAAAAAACACAGCCAAATTTGTAACACTGTTCTGAGCAAAAGTGTCTTTGAAATCTCTATGAGAGCATGTATTTTCATTGTGCTCTTTATTCATGTAGAACAAAGAGGCTAGATTAATTAATTGCTGATGGAAAAAGGCAGGGAGGTTATCAAAAACCATCTAGAGGTTGGTCATTTAGAGGGTGTATTTCTAGGTCCCTGCTTTCACAACAGAAGATTCAAGAGACTCCTATTAAAGGCCATGGGAATGTCTTTGTGGGATTTTCACAGTAGCAATGAGAGGGTAACCTGACATTCCTGGAACTCCCATTGCCATTCCTGTGCTGAGCATCTCAAGCCAGTGCTTCAGATGCTGTGTGTGCCTTTCGTGTCCCCGAGGCCGAGGCTGGCTGGGTGTGAGCACAGGGCTGGCCCCAGAGCCTGGGGAACCAGCTGAGCTGTGCTCAGGGGTCCATGGCTCCACACTAGGACAGGTGTTCAGGGTTATTTGTCAGCATAACAACCGTCTTATATTGATCCAAAGAGCCCAATTAAAAATGGAGTAGCGTGAGAAGCTTGTTTTGTATCTGTAATTTAGGAAATCAGATATCTTTTATGACCTTGAGCAGAAACAAAATGCAAGCTATTTTCATAAATGAAGTTTTGTTTGAATGTATTATATGTATTGTTCTCCTGGAAACTGAATGTGAATTTTAATGTTTATTTTGGTTTTTCTCTTGTTACTAATTTGCTCTCATTTGACTCCATGCTTCCTTTTAAATTTCCTCTCAAGGTATGCGCTCTTCCTATTTACTTGCTTTTGAAATCACCATCTGACTTTGTTTTGACAATTGAGTTATAATCCTGTTGTTCCAGATCTGTGTTGCTCTTCTCATTTGTTAGCACTCTAATTCACTTTAAAATAATGCCATACAATTTGAGGTGATTTGGAAGACTATATTAAGCTAAAGCATTAATTGATTGTTTTTAATTACATTATTATACATTGTACAGGTATGGCTTGCATTAGAAACAGTGGTGCTGGTATTAAAAGCTTGACTGGGTTTTCTATGATTATTATCTGAGTAATAGAAAAACATTTCTGTGGTTCACAGCATAAACCAAACAGCACTCTCTGATTACCAGCCCAGTGTACCTGTACTAACCCTTTTTCTCCCTCTACACCAGCCCCTGCAGTGGGTATAAGGAGTCTTCGTTTGAGCAGATGGATGGGGGAAACTGGGGTTCTTTGGTCAAGGAGGCTGCCAGGCCATGCTTGTCCATGTTCTTGTTCTTCATTTCTCTGTCTGTCTTTCCTTCAGTGTCAACTTTGTGGTTTATGTGATTTTTCTTTTGCCTCTTCCCGTGACACCAAGTGACAGCTATGTCAGCCCGCACTGCTCCGTAGTAGCTGCTGTTAAATCCTTCTTTCTGTGCTCCTTGGAAGACTCTGGGAGAAACAACTCTAGTGACATCCAGTTTTCTTTGAAGTGACCTCAGTTCTTCTGAGAACAGCCCTGGTCCCCATCTAGCAAGACTTCTCTCTTGCACATAGGATCTAAAAAGGCCTTTTTTGTCAAGGGATGCCCCCGTTCCCATCTCCTTCTCCCTCTCAGGTGGTCTTTGTGCTGTATCTGTCTGACCTGGTTCATGCAGGTTGCCAGACCTCTGGGATGAGGTATTTTTACCTTTCTCAGTGCTCAGTGTGTAGGATGCTGTCTGAACATGCAGCCTGGCACAAACCTTTTATTGTTGCAGCAATGGGAGCTTGAGGTTTCACTGGTTTGGAAAACACTTATCTTCTGCACATCTCCATCCTAGCAACCCATCTGTCCTACCAACAGAAGGGGCAGCTACCAATGCAACTAAGAGATTTCCTATGGGAAACTGTAGGGAAAATGAACACATACTACTTTATTCCCAATGCTTCCACTGCATTTATCAGAACACCCTGATAAGTTTTTTTTCTTCTCCTTATTTCAAGATCTACCTTAAAGCAAGAGGGCCATGGGAATCTGGAAACTGCAGACAGAGCTTGTCCTGCAGTAGGGAAGTAGATGTTTCATCTGCTGGACCTGCTAGCCAAACCCCTCCTCCATCTGTCTCTGAAATTGTCCACATCACTGCAGGGAGGAGAAGTTCAACTCCAGGTCTTCTCTGAAGATGGAAAGTGTGTAGTGAAGAAAGGAGCTAAAGGAGGATGAATTTCACCTGACACAGCCATCTGAAAGCAATAGACTGTGGTTTTTAGTGAGGCATTTTTGTTCCCTCCGAAGTTATGAGACAGATGGACAACTTTAGATTTATCCCACACTACAGCAAGTGAGATAAATCTCTTTCTGAGGGTGTCAGGCTCTTCTCTCTTTCTCTGCTGGCTCCAAAGGAAGCCTTATGTGACAAGTTCAGCAGGCTGATTTGTAGTTGGAGAAAATTGTGTCAGCCCAAGTAAGAGGGTATCAAGCTTTACCAAATAGCTAAAGCCAAAACCCTACCTGTTAAGGAAGCTGCCCAAAAAGGCCTGCAGCCTTCCCTGAAACCTCACTCACATGAGACCTACAGAGAAAGTAGAGTAAGGTAGATAGATTCCTTGACGGAAGGCATTATTCTGTATTTATATTGCTGCAAATTCCCTTAGCAGCAGCTCAGTAGCCTTGTGTTAGTGAGCACAATGGCTCCACAGCCCAAGCTGAAACTTGGAAGCCTCTTACCCTCTTGGCAGGCCATCAAGACAGGCAAGAAGGCCTCCTCCACTTGTGGGTGATCTGGTGGATGTGTGCCTGAGGAACTCTGAGGAACCAGCCTTCATCTGCCCTCTCAGTAAGAGCTGCTGCTCCTTGGGCAGAAGAGAGTGGAGAACAGTGGTGCTTCACCTTTCCCCACATTCCTCTCACATATTCCAGATTGAGCTCTCTGTTTTTATTGTGTTGTTGATTTTTTTCTTTGTTATGATCTTTAATGTTGGATGGATACATTTTTTAATTTCTTCTTTTTTTTTTTTCTGAATAATTTAATGGCATTTTTTTAAATGGCTCAGGCAGTCTCAGGCTCTGGCCAAGACTGGGCAGTTTACCAGCAAACCCCCCTGTGTAGGTTGGTGGGGGCACATCATGAGACTTTTGGTTTTTGCTTATCTCCATCTGTTGGTAGGACAACTTGTACCCACTGTCTGGGGATGGCACTGAGGGGCTTGAAGGAAACAAATAAACAGGTAAGAGTTTTCTGTTTCTTTTCTTTGCACAAACTGAGGACTACAGCACCCAGCTTCCACAGATGTGTCTGACATTGATTCTTCCTCCATTGGTATCAGTAGAGCTAAGGGAAAACATGAAATATCTTTGTCTCAGCAGTTGAAATGATTCTTGGTCAACATGCTGTATTTGAAGAACAAGCAATGTACATGGCAATGAAATTCCCCACCCAGCTCAGTGATGTGTCACTGCCATCCTTCAGCCCAGATCAAATACTTTGAGGCTGATGTTCAGTTGCTGTAAAGCATTCAGAGCTCTTGCTGACAAGATCCAGACCTTCTGACCATTGGGCATTTTGTCATTACGTGCTTGCAAATGGGCTTTTTCTTAAGTCCTTATGGAATCCCTTTAAAAAAACAAAAACCAAAGACTGCAATTAAAATCTAAACATGGGTTTTTTCTGTTTCCTTCTCTGTTGCTCTGGTGCTTATAAAGCAGGGATATGCTTGACTTGGAACAGTGCAACATGCATATTTTAATTAACATAAAACATAAACCAAACCAGCCTCTCTTCCCACTTCCATATGCAGATTCAGTTTGTAATTCCTGCTAGGATGTGATGAGAGAAGGATACTGGATCACTTTTGGTACATTCTTTTCCATGTTTACTCAGATTCCTTTTTGCAGTTTACTGTATGTTACATTTTGGGAGTGGATGCAGTAAAAAGTGCATTTATGTCCTTTAAGCTGGGCAAAGGGACATAATGCTGGCATATCCCAATATGTCCAGTACAGGGAAAGGTTGGGCACACAGAGACAACAAAAATCTCCTGGGAAAAGCCTTCTCCAACAAAGGATTTTTGGAAGTCAGGAGACCTTGTTTCTCTCCTCAAATTAATTATCTCTTAATTTACTGTTCTTGTTTTCATTGAAAGAATGCAAAAAGAGTTGCACTAGGTAAGACCAGGTAAGACCTGGTAAGGCCAGGTTTTCACTCCTGAGGGAGGTTATCAGGAGCTGGCTCACACTCCACCTGTTCACAGATACCTGGAAGATCTGGACAAAAGGGTTGTGCATGTGAATTTCTCCTCAGTGAAGAAAGAAAAAAAATAAAGGATTGTCTTCAAAGCAATTTAATGATGTGTGTTTTTCCATAGATCTCTCTCAGGGCGAATTGTCGGAGGAGTCTGGTGGTTCTTCACTCTCATCATTATCTCTTCCTACACTGCTAATCTCGCTGCCTTCCTTACGGTGGAAAGGATGGTTTCACCCATAGAGAGTGCAGAGGACCTGGCTAAACAAACTGAAATAGCCTATGGCACTTTGGATTCAGGTTCAACCAAAGAATTCTTTAGAGTAAGTCTGTTAAATCTCCTTTAAGTGCCTTGTTTATGTGTTTCTGTTGTTTGATTTTATGCAGCTGTAATAGCCATCCTATGCTTTGTGCAATCAGGACAGGCCTGAGTGCAGATTTTAATATCAAAAGGCATTTTATCAAAAATGGGTGGTTTTGCTTAACCTGAAACATCTCAAGGTGGAAAACCTGACCTCTGCTGTCATGGGAAGAGTTTTGTAACACCAGTTTCAGAGCCTTGGTCTGGTGGGCAATAATGCAGTGATTGGCACAATATTTAGCAGAGAAGACTCTTGCAAGGCGTGATGCTCTTGACCTACTTGCTGTGCGTGCCCAGCTGGCAGCCAGTAATGCCGTCCCACGGCGCTGCTCCCTTGCCAGAATGGAGGGGGATGGGAGGCCTCTGTGCTGCTCATTCCTGGTGGAGCATTGATTGCTGCCATTGTTGTGTCTCTAGTGCTCACCAGCATCTGGCTGTGGCTGTATGTGACACTCGGGTAAAAATTTTGTTCCCCAGAACTCTGGTTGTTTTTCACCTTGGTTAGGGAGATGCGGGGTTTGCAACATTTGGGGGTGGGGGCAGGTGCACACTTTTATTTAGGATCATCCTTCCTTCTCCTCTTGCCAAGCCACAGGCTGAACTGCAGACAGTTTGGTGAGAGGCATTAGGAACTCTAAATATGATCTCAGTCCACTTTTATGTCTCTGAAAACGTCATCCTGAAAAGCTCTTATTTCTTTCCAAGGGTGAACTGGAATGCTCAGGCCTTTCAGGGAGCTCTTGGTTCTCTCTCAGCAGTGCCAATCAGATGCCATTCAAACCAACATTTTTTTTGTATAGAAGAGTGGTCAGTGCTGCAGGACTAATTACTGCCTGTCATGCATACTGGCCAGGTGCAAGCAGAGGGAGGAGGGAGACAAAAAAACCCTTGCTGCTGTAGGCTGATGAAATACTGAGGGCTCCTTGTAGAAATACTCAGGGCTCCTTGAATTTACTTAAAATTTCAATGCATGACACAGACATCTGATGTAAACCTGAAAGGGAATGCATAGGTATTTTATGAAGCTTTTGCACTCTGCCTGTAATGTCTTTATATTAAAAGAGATACTCAGTGGTTCTTAATTAACTGTGGTAGCAGGTACATTACAGCAGCTTCTGTTTGTGTTAAAATCCTGTGAGATAAACACTGACCTTGTAAGGGTGACATCAGTGTATAAAAATTTTTGTTCTGCTTAATTATCAACCCAAGGCACTATTATGCCTACAACAACAAGTTGAGTGAACCTGTCAAAAGAGGTAGCACAACTTGTTCAGAAATATTGGTGCTGTTTCTAGTCACTATACTGATCTTAGGGGGAAAAATGCCTTCTTTTGACTATCTTGTTACAGTTCATATAGAAAGTGGAATTGTATGGGGATGTTCCTTCATTTCCTTAATAGTTTGACACAGCAAGCAAACTCCTTCTCACAGAGAGATCAAAGGAATGAGTGTTTCATGTGAGAGGATACAAAGTCTGGTAAATGTAGGAATGCTTTGTTGTGCTGCTAATAATCTTGAGATGAACTGTGTCTTTCTGCTGGTGCTGGGAAAAGCAGGGTTGTAAATGAGCGGATCTGTCAGGAGCTGCCAGCTCCATCAGGCCAGGACAGGAGTTGGATGGGATGGACAAGAGCAGAGCCCCAGCAGTGTGGAGCAAGGCTGAATGGGCCAAGTGGGAAGAAGAATGAGCCCTAAGGGTGCTTCTCTCTCTTTGGCATTCTCAAGGCACACAACATAATTTCAGTTGTATTAACTTTTATAGAGTAATTAATTTGAATAGAGTGATGCATCCATGAAAGTGTTGTAATTAGAGTCTTCTTCAGTTGATTTGAAAAGGGCAAAAGCTTTGCCTTAGAACAAATGCGTGTGTTCACATAACTAGTTTGTTGTACAGTCTTTATTAGTTACTTAATAAGACAGTAAAGGTGTCTGAAACTTCAAATGACTTAGAGGACTCCTGCTTTCTGAGGACCTGCAGCACAGACTGCACCTCTCTGTGTTTTAGGGTGCTTGTTCTCCCTTGGTATCTCTTTGCACTCTGCTACCAAAGTGGAAGTGACAGTGCTCTGAGTTGGAAAAAGCCATGAGTTCTCTTGAGTACAGGGTGATGCTTATCCCCTGTGTAAGGGAAATATCCTGCACCTATTTTCCCCCAGCATTTTCCTAGCTTAAACAGCAGTTAACTGAGTGGCTCGTGATCATTTACTCAGTGAGAAAGGAGTAACTTTTATAGCTTTATAGCCATGGCTTTATAGCTGGGCCATGGCTTCACACAGGAGGTTCAGGACAGTCTCTCCAAGATCCCATTAAGAAGCTTGTATGGTATATCTCTTTCTAAAGCTGTAAGGCTAAAATGTTCCTCAAAGATACTAGCCAGATCCTGATCTTAATCACTGCTGTTGGTCAGTGGAAGGTGCCAGACTGACAGTAGCTGCCTCCTGATGCATTATAAAGGGATAACGTGTAAGTGAGCTTCAGATCCCCACCATCTTGTCTGCATGTGCTAGAAGGAGTTCCTCCAGGCCATGGCTCCCTTCTGCCAGCCCCATTTCCAGACAGCATCACTTTTGAAGGTTTTTTTTTATAGTGTGAATACCTGAAACTGGACTGATACCAGCCTCTCAATTCAGATGAACAGATGGTAATGACTTTGAGCCACTTCAGACCTGGGCAGACTCCAGCTCATGACCTATTTTCCAGTGTTGGCAGTTTCCCTAAGCGTGGCAGTGCCTCCTGGGCAGAGGCTGTCCCAGCTATGGGGTTAAGCTGGATACACCACTGCTGCCCAAGGCTTGCACAGCGGCTGCTTTGGCGTGACACCGCTCTCACAGTCCCAGCACTGCTCTCACAATGTCAACACCGCTCTCACAGTTCCAACTCTGCTCTCACAATCCAGCCAGAGCTGGTATTTTATAACAGTTTCACAGCAGACACTGTTTACACTCCTCACTTGTTGGTGATTCTCTGCATAAGGGCATTTGTCCTCCCAGTATATCTAAGATTCAGAGGAACCTTCCTGTATTCTCATGGTTGTTGCTTGTTTCTGCTCAGAAACATCTTACATTTTGCACTAATTAGCTTATAAAGGCATTTAAATGGCAATCAATAGATTACATCAATTCCCTTTTGGCTTTCAAAGGGCACTCATCCATATTGAAAAGAAAGAACCTCTCCTGAGATATTTATTAACACATGGACTCAGATTAAGGACTCCAGAATTCCTCTTTCTCTTTCTTGAAGGTTGGTGAAGGCCTGTATGAGAAAGAAGTTTCAAATCCCTAAGCTACTTTTAAAGGTCTATCTGTTAGAATTAACATCTCCTAATACATTCAAATAAAGTTTCGGCATATCTGAGCAGTTTATCAAATCAATATAATGCCATTTAATCCAAATTTAGCACTGAGCCTAAGTATAATACCACACTCTAATACTTCACCTCCAATATGCATATATTCAAAAGGCATGACCTTTACAATCAATTAGTGATTCTTGTCTAAACTTGGCTGTATTTAAACTTCAGCAGGACATGTTTGTAGACATTTAGAAATATAAATTGCCCTTGAATTTATGGTTGTCTCTTTTAATTGATAGCAGATATCTCTGTTCAGGGGCTTCTGCAAAATACCTTGCCAAGTGTGTGTTTGATCATTGACAAACACAGCTGACCTGCTAGTACACTTCACTAAGAACTTATGTAGTTAATCACTGTTCACAAAATTAAGGAGAGAAGAAGATCTCCAATGAATGTTACTTTATTGTAGAAATTTATCTTTGTATATTTCTCAGCACAAGTTTAAGGATGTCCCCAACCAAACAACTCAGCTACCGAGTGGCTCTCCCATGCCTCAGGTGGAATGAATTGTCCTGAAGTCAGTTCCTGATTTTTCCTCCTGGAAATGTCATTAATTGCCAGACCTGTTGAGAATTTCAGTAGAAAGACCGAAGGTCCTTTGGGCATGATGGTTGTTCCAGCTCTTACAGTTGGTTTTCCTCAAAAAGTGATTCTTCGCAAACCAAATTCAGATGTGAGCTTTTTCTGGACTTTGTCAATACACAAAATATGTATAAACCCACAGTTTTTAAGACACAGGAAGTCATGCTAAGGATGGCCACTTAAGATGTTTCCCATTTTGAGACTATTCTGAAATTAGAATAGTTCATCATGCTCAATAGGGACAGATAGAAAAGCATGAATTGTGCTGGCAGGAGGCTTTGCATTTCTGGTTGTCCATACTGAGGAGAGGTGCATGCAAACAGCTACCAGAAAAAGCAGTAAGTGGGAAGGAGATTGGTGAGGTATCTCTTGAAAAGAAACTTAAGTACCAAATTGTCAAACTGGTAAAACTAAAGGTAATATAGAAAAAAAATTGTTGGAAAGCAAAGAAAAAAACACCAGGCAGATTAACACCAAAACAGAAAATGAACATTTATCTGAAAGAACAGTAAAAAAGCAAACTCCAAATACTATTGAAATTAAAAGAAAACATTCCTTTAACCCATCGAAAGGATTTAGAAAAACCTTCAGCTAAAATGGGGTAACTCAGACCTCCCCTCCTGTTCCATAGAGCCTTGTGCTGGCCTGTGTGAGGAGAGGCTGTGGTGGCACCAGTGGGTCCCTCCTGGCTCAAAACAGCCAAGTGCCACTTGCCCCCCCAGCTGGCAGCATGCAGAGAGGGTTCCCCATTCAGGTGCCTCTGACAGTGGAGGTGAGGCCAGTGCCAGTCAGGCATCCAAGCAGGAGCACAGCTCCATGGCAGAGCCTCGGGAGAGAGTGAGGAATTATGTCTGTAATGTGTTCAGAAGCACCAGTGTGTTACACCCGTTATGAGTTAAAGAGCTCATTGCTTTCCTCTGATGATAAGGTTGTGTGAAGATGAGAGGGAAATAAATTTCAGCAGTTTAGGTAAGGAGAAGCCTTGGGTTCTACACCCCTGGCTGCCATATGATTTTTATGCATTCTGTGCAATCAAACGATATTGAGATCATCATTAGAGGCCATTAAAAACACCATTGTGAACTCTGTGCACGCAGCACTAAGGGCTTCATCTGTAGTTAAACTCTTTGATTTTTAATTTCAAAATTTATTTTGCTAGTAAAGATGAAGGACTTTTTTTTAGCACTGCAGTCATACAAATACTTTGCTTTTGCCTTAGGATAAAACTATGATTACCAGTTTGGAGGTTTCTGTGCACTTGACATTGAGCTAAACAACACAGTCATCATGACAAATTCCTGACAAAAATATTGAAGTGTGATTTTATTTATGAACATTAAAGAATAGAACATCACAGAAAAGTGGTAGCTTCAAAGATGAGTTTTATAGATCTGAGATATTCAATGTGGCAGTTGTTAATCATAAAAAGTACTGTAGTTTAACTGTTTTTAAACACAGAAGGTGCGAAAATTTTATTCACCTATATATTTTTTCTCTCTTCCCCTGTTTGATATAGGTGGGAGCATGTACAAATATTAAAAGGTGACTGTATGCGTGCAGAGGGATCAGAGCCTCTCCATTGCATTGATGATGGATGGTCTGCTGGTGGGGTTCGTTTATCTCTTGAACCTCCTTTCTGCCACATGGCCAACAGGCAGTTTTAAAGGCAACAGGAAATCAAATGTGACATAATTGCAAAAGAAATGGTTTCCCATGAAGTGATCTAATGTCTTTAGGCCTGTAGATTGGAGAGGGAAATGTATCCTTACAGGAACTAAAATTAACAGCTCATCCATCATCTACTTCTTGGAAAGGAAGCATTTGAATGGAGCTGGGCTTAAGGTGGCTGAACCATTTTACTAATTTCAGCAGGCAAGTCAAGATTTAGCAAAGCTTTCAGTCAACACTTATTAACAAATATTTGAATAAATCTCCCCATTATCTTCAATAACAGATGGCATTTGTCTATAGCTCTTGTGTTTGTGGCTGAGGCTTTCCAGCTCACCTCTGTCTCCATACCACCCAGCAGTCACCTTCTGTAAGAGCAGAGCTGTGGGTTCTGGGGACCAGGTAGTGAGAGGGGCTGCCGCCCATGGGAAGCTGGACGCAGAGGGGCTGCAGCCTGTGGGAAGCCAGACACAGCAGCTCACAGTGGGTTAACACTGTAACTGTGTCTGTACCACAGAGGGAAGCAGAGAGTGCCTGGGGGGAAAATCACTTGCTGTTTGAATGCTCTACTTTTTGGAGAGAAGCTCTATGATAATGATAATGACATTGCCCAAGACAGCGAGGACCCTGGTTTTTCAAGTCTCTACTACTTTATGTAATGCTGCTGTGTCACATTAGTACATGCTTATTAGAGATTCATTTAAAATACATGGGTGCTGATAAATGACTCACAGCACTGCTACTGTTGCTTTTGCATAATTAGGAAATACGTGAAGGTTTAGAAACTCTAATGATGTGAATATGAAACATCCCCTCTTGCAGTCCACTGGGATTTCTCCATCATTGCCTGTATATTGGCCTTTTCTGTCTGGAGCTGAAAACTCATTAGACCTGACAGTGTTCAGATCATGTGCTGGAAATGCCGTTCTCTGTTAATTTATTACGGGCCAAATCCAGAGCAGGGCTGGTTGTGCTGCTCAGTTGCCCAGACAAGACAACTCTGCTGAATATGTCACTGCTGGAAAGATGCCCCTTAGCCTGAAGGCTGACGTAAGCCTCCCTCCAGCCAGCTTGAGCGTGTGCTGCTCCTGCTCCCCGGGCAGACAGACAGACAGGCAGACAGACAGACAGGCTTACCCAGCACAGCTGTCCAGATCCCTGGTGTGTGCCACCCTGTCACCCCCAGCACTGCTTCCCCAGGGCGAGCTCAGCCCGAGCACTGGCTCTGTCCCTGAGTCACAGAGGATTTACAAAGGCAGCTTGTCTCTGGAAAAGACTTTCATTTTAATTCCCAATCAGCATTGCAACAAGGAGGAGTAAAGGCAGCAATAAAGTGAGGAGATGAATACAGTCTGAAGTTCAGTGTTGTGCCAGGAAAGGGCATCTTAAAATCTTGATTTACATTCTGCTGCTCAGACTGTTACTGACATGTCAGCAGCGTCTGGCTGCAGCCGGAGTGACTCTGCTTGTCTGTGCGAGCAGAGCTCGCTGCACAAGAGCTGCCTGTTAAAAAGCAGCTACAGCACATCACCCCCCTGCTGCCAAAGGTCACACTTTGAAAAGGACCATGATATACAGAGAAAAAGTCTCAAAACACACCTCCTGAAATGTTGTAGTATTTCTGTAAGACACTTCCTTTAGTAATCAGGCCACTGTCTGTGTCAGGTGTGGAAAAACTAATGATGCTGAAGCCTGGAAGGGCTTTATTAGGCTGCTTCCCCATCTGTTTGGGTGGGCAGCACTGCTGTGGACTGTCCTTCCCCACCATCACCACCTCCACCAGCCTCCTGCTGGACCCCCCACCCCTCAGCCCCATGCAGAGTAGTCTGCATCTTGGCATAGAGGATTCTAGAGAAAAGCAGCAGCCCAGGGGTTTGCAGGCCTGGTCCTTCTGCTCTCTGGGCTTCGTTTGCCCCAACTGGGAAAGAAAAATGCCATTTCTAAAGCCTAAGTTATCATTTGAGCAATAAACCAACATGACAATGTCTACCATCATATGCTTGGCTGTAAAATATTATCAAGTCACCAGGCCACCCTTTCTTTTACATGTGTGCATGCACTCTCAAAGATTTGTGTGCTCCTACAAACATACAGACTCGTTTATATGTGGATGCTTCAACCTCGCTTTTCTGTAGCATCCCACAAATTCATAAACTGTGGGTAGAGATTGGTGGACTTGGGGTTTGGCCTTGCTGGAAGAGAAATGCCCTGACCTACTTTCTTCTGCCGAGAATGTAATAAAAGCAAGAGGTTCATGTAATGATGGGATTGATTTTTCTGTCCATATAGGTAAGTAAATTGCTGGCATCACAAGTTATCTGTGGCTAAAAGCTGTGACATTGATCTATTAGACTCTGCCCTATGACCTTCAGTAAATGGCATCTCTGCTTTCATGTCCTCTCTGGGGAAAGGGGACTAATGGTGCCCTCTGGTCTTCAGGAGACCTATTTTTACCTTCTCAGTAAAGAGCTTGGAAATCTCAGGCAGAGGGACCTTAATAATAATATTTATCGTGTTCTTTTGTAGCATCATCATTAGGCTGGCCTCCATGTGCTCCAGGGCTGAGATTAGGCTGAGGGCTCCCACCAGTGTCCCTCACTCCCCCCAGAGGCAGCTCTGCCAGGGATGACTCAACATGAGGCTTAGAGGGAGTGGATAGGCACCAAACCAAAGCCAAATCCAAACAGCAAACACAGTGGTGCCACTCCATTGCAATTTGCCATAGTAGAAGTTCAGTTAAGCCACTGCCTAAACCCTGTGGATATCAGTGGGGCCCAAGCCAGGCAGCAGCAGCAGCAGTACCAAGGCTGTCTCTTGGCA
The DNA here is from genome assembly GCF_027887145.1 of Ammospiza caudacuta. Taxonomy (NCBI): domain Eukaryota; kingdom Metazoa; phylum Chordata; class Aves; order Passeriformes; family Passerellidae; genus Ammospiza; species Ammospiza caudacuta. Next base: position 10,597,786 of record NC_080606.1, on the reverse strand, counting down.
GATTTTTCATTCCTGTTTTGTGGCTTGCTTTTAAATGGTTCATAAGCTCCTGGACTCATTAACTGCTGCAGAAGAGCTAATTGCACACGTGGAGGACAAGCAATGAGTGATGGTAATGAAGCTATGGTTCACACTTAACTGCCCAAGTTCATTCCAGTGAGGTGTGCCTCCATACAAAGCGAGGTGTGATCTGTAGAAAGGCAGCATGTATTATTCACATTAAATACCTGCACTGATTTTAGTATGGACCGTTGTGTTTTGTATCAGCAACATCTGTCTGACTTAAGGGCTGTAAATCTCCCGTGTTAGGGAGCTATAATGTGGTCACAGGGCCCATGCAGCAGAGGGGAGTGGTAAGTCTGCTGCTCCAGGACCTTTATTGATGTTTCTGCTTAACTTTATGTGTGTGCTGCAGTCTGGATGCTCCACATGCTTTTTTATTTTGCTACACTTTGTTTATCACTCTTAGTTTTGAAGGCAGAGGTAAAAAAATCAGTACTACCTGAAATTTCTTGAAGTATAAAACAGAGTTATACAGTTATAGAATATATAAATGGATTTTTAAAATAGCATTTATTTGATTATATGCGGATTATGACTGGATGATCAACAGCTCTCACCTATAGGAGAACAATTTGAGCTTGACTGCTGGGAAATCACTTCCTAGTCCCTGTCATAAGAAATTAAGGACCATTTTAGTATTTTTTAATAAAACATCCCAACAGGGTGCACAAGGAGACATTTTGAAGAAGACCTTCAAGTTGTGGAGGAGGTGGTAGGGAGAGCTGAATGTTCTAAAATAGATAAAGGGCATCTCTCTAACATTCTTTAACTAGAAAGGAGCAGCCTTGCTTCCTTCAAATACAGCAACTTCACCCCTACTCAGTAGTGGAGGAGGTGACACAATGTCACTTTTAGCAGAAGTGTGAGACAGATGTCTGCAGAGGGGGAAGGGAATTCAGTCGTTGGGAGAAGGCTTCATATTTAGAGCTAAATTTAACCAGTGTCAAGGAATTGTCCAAGGTGTGATGGGGTCTGCTAGGTATCTCTAGGTGATTTAGGATGTACAAAAGTGAAACCAAGGCATCAGGTCTAGCCCAGCTGGAGCTACATTTGTAGATGCTGGATTGAAGAAATAGCTACAACTGAGAGGCACATGTGCCTCCTTCTCTTGCCTGTATCACTCACCCAGCCCTGACTGGCCATGCTTTGGGATGCTACCACACACTCTGGCTGATTTTTCATTTCACTGCTGGAGTCAACCACACAGCAAAACTAGGAGAATTAGAATGAAAGACAGTGTTAAAATTGTGCACTGATGGAATTGGCATCTTCTTTTCAAATGAATGCATTGCTGCCCAGAAGAAATGTGTATTTAGGTGCTCATTAGTAACGGGCCAAGTGAAGTGAGTCCTTGGTACGAGAGCTGCTGGCTCTGCTGACATGGAAGGGAGCTGCCTGCACCCTTGGCTGGGGTGTTTGTGGCTTATATTTCTGCATAAACATATCCAAATCAAGAAAAAAAAAAAAGCCAGCATTATTGACAAAGCAAAGGCCAGTTCTATTTATATCTGCAGTAAGGCTGCAATAATGAAGACGCTTTAATGTGTCTCAGGGCCTAGATGAAACACTGAAAATGTTGCTTTTAAGAAAAAAATTATAATAATATCCCCTTGAAATCCCAAGGAAATGTGTGTGGTGGACTTGTGGAGAGCAATATCAAAGAAATAGGAGTTGCAGAGCATAGGGAGTTAATACAGTTATGGGCTTTGAATTGGCTTAAATCTTTGCTTTTAAGGTGTTTTTTTTTTTCGTAAGGATCTCTTTAAAAGTAACACTTTATTGACAGAGAGAATGTTTTACTGCCACTGAACTCTAGCAACAGTGCAGATCTGTCAGACCTTGCCTTACTTAGGAGTGTAAATCCTTTCTCTGTGGTTGCTTCTGCTGTCTGGCCCCTTTTATGGGTGTCAGACTCCTAGGGGGGCTGGGAGAGGCAGTGTGAATGTCTGCAGAGGAGGACAGATGGGTAAGAATGTTCTTTCAACACAGAATTTGGAACTTTATAGTTAGGAAAGACATTTTTCTTTTCTGAAAGTCTTTTAGGGGCTTCTGGGGTGGTTGGGTTTTGTGGAGGCAATTGGAAAAAATATTTACTAAAATATTTTTCTGTCATTTCATCCTGTTGCATCTTTGACCAGCTTTAATCAACTGGTTGTTTCATGGCATTGAGCAGGTTTAAAATACGGCTCTAGGAGCAGAAAATGCCTTTGAGCATTGCTGAGCAGGTGTCACTGCTCTTCTGGTGTCACTATCCCTTTCTCCAAGCAGCCTCATCATAGGTAATTAATTAAACTTATTAGGAATTTGGGTGAATGGCTGCAAAAATCATCACTAACCAAGCAGGACTCAATGGCCAGAGCCCATCACATCCCTGGTTCTCTCTCTCAGGACCCCTGAGATCCTCAGCCAGACTGTGCTCCAAAACCAATACATGCTTGATGCATTTTAGATTAACCTTTCCCAGTCAACACATGCTTTGTTTGTTTCTAGCTTGAATTTTTGTCTACTTCTACCAGATCAGATTGCTATTCTTATTTAGTTAATTTGATGATAACAAGATATTATGAAAATCCTACTTGGCAAAAGAAGAGGTGGACAATGACCATGTAGAAATGGGAACTGATTTTTAACTACATCATCCAGAAGAGTTAAATGAAGGCAACAGACTATAAAGCTTAGGCTATTTGTTGAAGTTGAAAAGAGATCAGGTTTTCAGTTGTAGAATTTGGTTTTCTGAAGCATGAATGATGATTTTCACCCTTTGCCCTTGGAGCAGGGAACATGCTTTGTGGACCATGTGCAGCCCTGTGCATGCTGTTGGCACTCAGAGATAACTGGGATTATTAACAGTGCACAGATGTACTGGCCATTGCTTTCAGGTAGTCAGGCCAGGTGGAAAGAGTATGAAAGAACTTATGACAGACAGGTATTCACATGTGAGTTAAAAGATTGAAAGGAAAGGAAATTCTGGTTTATCTGGGTAATTAAAGGCACACTCTGCAGAGGAAAACAAGCAAAAGCATACGTAGAGCGTGCCCAATTTGGAAGGCACACGAGATCCGCTTGCTGAGAGGTATAAAGAGTAAAGATGGTTTTCTACCTTCCTTTTGTCCCTTGGGTGCCTGTTTGCAAATATAAATGGCCAGGTGTGTTTGTATTATTTATGTTAAAAGAAGATGAAGGTTGTAAGGCAGAGAACCTTGAAACTAAGACACGCCAGGATTGCCACTGCTCCTGCAGTCTCTGTGTTGGCCGTCCAGGCTGTTTTATGTTCCCTTCGTGCCCAAGAGAGCTGCACAAGAAGGGCTGGCAGGCTGGCCAGGGACAGTGCCTGGGACACTGCCTGCGCTGCCACCTGCATAGGTACAGAGCTGTCATCTGCTCTGCTGCCCACAGGGCACAGGGAGACACCACTTCTGGTATCCCTGGAATCCCCACAGCCCCTCTGGCAGGTTCCTGGGAGCCATGCAGTGCCCTGGGCAGCTCCCAGCAGGGCAGGAGATGAGGAAATGCCCACATCCATTAAGTGGGTTGTTGGAAAAGCAGGAGCACCAAGTCAGTGTGCTCGCAGAGGGCACCTTGAGCAGGCAGTGATTATCAGGGTGTGGCTATCAGGATGTTCTGGCTGCCAGCCCATGGGAGACTGGCCCTGAGCCCCAGTGAGATTCCCTTCTTGGGCAGGATCCATGGTCCTGCAGTCAGCTGAGGCTTAGCACTCCCTGCAGGGGCTGAGCTATCACATTCAACTCTCAAATTCAGAGCCACCGTCCTCATCTCAGGCTATTCAGTGTTTAGTGTTGCAGGGGAAGGTCAGGAAAATCCAGATTCCTTCTTTCAGCTGGGTAAGGACCATTTCAGACCCCAGTTACATCCCTCTTTGTCCTGATACTGGGCAAACACAGCTGTACAGCCCCTCTTTAGTTAAGAGGTGCTCTCTCTGACTTGTTTTTCACCCAGCCACCACCCAGCCAGCCCCTCTTGATTGTTTTCTCTCTGATTTCCTGTCGTCATATGGGCTGATTCTAATTGGTTTGCATTTTCAGTTGTTTTTCAGTTCATCAGGAAGGATGAAATAAAGTGCTCCCCTCCATGCTCCTCTCTATCCACTGTAGCAGCACCAGCTGAGCAAGTTAATCTGAGGAGCAGTGCAGGCAGGGCTTACTCCCTGTGAAGTGTTTGGAGGCTGGTTGTTAAGCATTACATTATTCAAAATGCATTAAATTGTCCTGGATGAGGAGGAAGCATGTCTTGATCATCAAGCTGATGGACATTAGCAGTCTTCCACCACAAGGTTGCTAAATTTGAACTAGATTTAGCTACTGCCTCCTTCATTCCTGTTCTGCAGGGAAAGCTGTGGACAGGGAACTGGCAAGGAATATGAGGCATAAATTCAGGGTACCCACAACTTGGACTGAAAGCCTTATATAAATCTTTGGGATTTCTAGACTTTGGAGAAATGCAGTTTGCATTACTGCTTTGCATTACTGCTTTCTGTTGACCAAGCAGGAAAGTTTAACTGGTAGTCCAGGATACAAATTCTTGACAGTCTGGAGGTGGCTTTGAGATCTGAGGGTGGCTTCAATGTTACTGGTGGGGAAGAGTGAGAAGGGGAAGTAACACATTCCTCAACATTTCAAGGTTTACAAAGCTTGTATGCTGAGCTAGAGGCTGTTAGGTTTTGCTCAGTCTCAGAACAGGCAAATCAGGAAAAAATATAGATGGGTGACAGGCAGTTAACCAGTGATTTTTTTAGCTTATTGCTAATATTTGTATTTGCTGTCTTTTAGGAAAATGGGAAAACAAATTTTGAATATTTGACTATTGATTCATAAAACATTTTGTAATTACTGTTTATATCCCTTGTTTGAGCATCTCTGTTGGCAGCCACTAGAATGTCATGGTCTCCTATATCAGAGACCTGCCATTGCCCTGTGAAAAGCACACTCCTGCCTTGCTGAAAACTTGTAATAGGCAACTGCCAGCCCTTCCTAGCTGCAATTAGTGTAAAAAAAAAACAATGCTGAAGATTTGTGTGACGAGGGAGAGGCTCCTTTGGCATGTGTTGGCCAAGATGGATGAGCTGGGATTTCTCATCCTCCCTCTGCTTCAGTAGCAGAGCAGCACACGGGTAGGTAAACCCAGCACAGAACAGGCTGAGGCTGGGATAGGCACACACCGTTGCTCATTCTGAGGCTGCCAGTTACTCAGCAATGAGTAAATAAATGTCTGAGATTTGCTTCTCCCTCCCCAAACATTTTGTCTTTTGGTCTTTGTTCAGGGGGCAATGTATCTCTTTCCAAGCTACCTTGACTTCTTTGATCTGTTAGCCCTAATCAGCTACAGGGTGTCATTTTACCTCCAAGCCAGCTAAGTCCAAGGAGCTCAGTCTTGCCAACATGACTCTTCATTTCCCTCCTTTCATCTCTCCCAGAGGTCAAAAATAGCTGTCTATGAGAAAATGTGGTCGTACATGAAGTCGGCAGAGCCCTCGGTGTTCACCAAGACGACGGCGGACGGGGTGGCCAGGGTGAGGAAGTCCAAGGGCAAGTTTGCCTTCCTGCTGGAGTCCACGATGAACGAGTACATCGAGCAGCGCAAGCCCTGCGACACCATGAAAGTTGGAGGCAACCTGGATTCCAAGGGCTATGGTGTAGCAACCCCCAAAGGCTCAGCATTAAGGTGGGTGGAATAATATAACAATATCCATGTTGTTATAGTATTCCACCTACCCTGATGTATTGTGTTGTCATTTTCTTTCTTGTGGATTTTGAGGTAACTTAAAAGTTTAAAATCTTCAATATTCCATGGAGTTAAATAAGACGGTAAATTATGGTTTCATTTATTTAATGCATCCATTTTTTGTGTTCTCTTTGTGTTGTCCTCTCTGATTGTTTGTTGCTGTTTTAATTTTACAGTTCAATGGCTTTTTCAATTTAAATGGTAAAAGCCAAGTTAACCTGCCATATGTGACGAATGTTAACTGCATGATGTGGTGTTGTTACTTTTTTTCTCAAAGACGATTTCCCCATCCCGCACACTTCAGTTTTGAGCAAATGTTATCCTCCATGCCACCTTCCAATATTTAACCCTGTATTTGCTGTACAGACATTTTGATAGCTCCACGTTCTGTGAAATTTTAGCCAATTTGTCCTCTTGTGCTCCTTTTTTTATACGTTACGATTATCCTAAGCATTTGTGCATTTTTTCTTACAAGTTATGTTTTATCGTTTCAAGAAATGCTGTTAACCTGGCAGTATTAAAACTGAATGAGCAAGGCCTCTTGGACAAATTGAAAAACAAATGGTGGTACGACAAAGGAGAGTGCGGCAGCGGGGGAGGTGACTCCAAGGTCAGCCTCAATGTCACCACAATCGGGTACCTTAGCAAAGAGTAATCGGCAAGGCTGTTATTTTGCTTCTCAAGAAAAAAAAACTCAAAAAGAAAGCAGATGAAAATTATTTCACTAATTCTGGTGGGGAAAAATACCTCTGATTTCTTGTTCAGTAGCTCTTTCAAAGAAACAGTCTTATTTAATATCATCAGCGGGTTTGTTCGAGCTTGGAAACCTTATTTAACTAACAGATAGAAAGCCTAGTGTTGGTGAGACCTATGCAAAGTAAGTCAGTGAGGTAATTGTACAAGAAACTGGTGATCATCTCTGGTCACTGTCCCAACCCTTGAGAGCAAGGGTTTATGAGACTTTTTTTTGCCAGGACCAGCTGTGCCAGCACAGACCTGGGTGAAAGAACTCCTCTTTCCTTTGGCCTTTTGGGAAGGTTTTGGAAATGTTGCCTGGAGCATTCAGATGTCACCTTTTGTACAGCAGTGATCAGTCTTCTGCACACTCCTGTGCAGGAGCCCTGAGTCTGTGTTTGACATGCCTTTGATCCTGATGTGGACTCAAATCTGGCTCTGGTGGCAGTCGTGGCAGCCTTATCACTGCCTTCTGCTGAGCTGAGGCTTCCCCCAGCCTTCCCAGCAGCCTGTACTGCACCTTCACAAAGTTACTTCAGTGAGCTCATGTATTGCAAATGTTAACTAGTGTGCTTTCCTCCTGCCAGCTTTGCCCTGTAGGACTGGCAATCCTTTTCTGCAGTCTTTAACCCAGTGAGAATAAGCTATAGCTAGAGTTGGCTGGGTGTTGTTGGTCACTGTGGGTGCAAGAATTACCAAGAAAATTAATTTAAATGACATTGTTATACTGAAAAGTATTGAAATTCATTTTTATAGTGACACTCTCCTACATCTAGTAAAACCACATCTTTAGGGAGCAATAACTCCTAATCTCTGCAATAAAAATGCTTCAGATTTGGTCCAAAATCAATAATAACAGTAAACTGCAGTTTCGGACAATTACTGCAAATTACTGCTACAATCTATTCATAAGAGTTGCATACAGTTGGCTATATAGGAAATTGCTCAGCTCGTCATGTCTACTGCTAGCAAAAGCCACTGTGTAATATTAAAGGAAGGAAAAGCTCTTGAATTTGGATTGATTCAGTAGCTGGAGGTCTGCAGTGCTCAGCAGCAGCCTGAAGATGAGCACAAGCTTTTTTATGCTTTTTAGCTCTGCTGCTCATCCTTCACAAAACATTTTTATATGTCATATTTGCCAGTATATTAAATGTTTAATATCCTCCTGGGATCCAGCACCTCATTGTCTAATGCTGCCTCCCTGAAAAAAAACTCTTCATACAAACCAGCTTCAGTGAACTTCATTGCTTCAAGTTCATTGAATTAAACCCAGCCAATAACACTTACAGCCCTAAGGAAACTAAAGAGAGCTTTTTAAATGGCTACAGTTAGGGCAGGGCCATCCTTCTATTTTTGCTTGTGCTGGAAGATGTTTTACAAAGAACAATGCTATTTGGCAGGCCCTTGGCCTGGTCAGGCAATGTTGAGGGAGTGGAGTCTGGGGTAACCTCAGTTGGAACCCAGAGAAGAGGGAAGGGGAGCAAACACAATAATGTGTGTTTTGCTGGTTTAGTCCCAAGTGATGTCTGTCTGCAGTTTGTTGTAGCACGCTGTGGTGAAGGACTTTGAGCTATAGGTGAGGGGTTTGAGCTATAGTCACCAGCTCTTGGGGCACAGCTCAGCTGGCAGAAGTCCCCAAAGAGGAGAACATGGGAGGTAGAAGACCTCCCGCAGAAGACAAAGCTAAGGGAGGTGGGGAAGGGGTTAAGTGGCTGTTTCTAGAGGTGTGGTAAATCAAAGGGCTTTTTTGTCACAAAGTGACTCTTCTTTTGAGGTAGTTCTGTAGGCCCTGAGCCCTGCACACTGCAGTGTGGCTCCGTGGCAGCAGACAGGCAGAGCCTTCGCAGCACATCCCCATCACTGGCCAGGCCCTGCCCCAGCCCAGCAGGAGCCCCACTGCCCTCTCAGGAAAGATGAGTTCTGGTGCTGCCCCTTGTGCACTGCAGCTCCAAGAGTCTTGCTGGCCTCTCTCTCCTCACTGTCCTCCCACCAGAAGTTGCCCCCATCATCTCATCCCATCTCTCCAGTTAATTGTTTGTATGAGCACAACTTCATTTGTAGGTCATTCAGAGGAGTCGCTGCAAACTGTTATTTTTTTCCCTTTTACCTTAAAGGAGGTGGCAGCTGGGGGAATGAGGATGGGGTGGGGCAGGTGCCTGAGGTGCAGATACAGACCTTGCCCTCCATTGCTCACTCGGGGCAGCTCTCTCTACTGGCTGAGCTGACAGACTCCTCTCTCAGCTTCCCCAGTAGAGACCCGGGCTTGGGAAATCGCTGCCCCCAGTTGGCAATCAGCCACTTCTTGCCTCCTGGCAGTGGGCTGCGCAATGGGTTGTGTGTAGATGTGAGTCATGGCAGACTGCTGGTGCCGGTTTCTTAAGCTGAGTTCCTCTGTGACTGATACTTTAGCTCTTGCTGAAGGCCAGAGGTGAGTATGAGCCTGTTTGCTTGTGCCAGTGCCATCGTTGTACTGCAAAGGACCCGGCCGCCCTCCCTGCTCGTGCTCCCTGCGCTCTGGCATGCGGTGTGCCCGTGCTCCGAGAGGAATCCTTCTGAGTTGTGAGTTTGTCTCGTTACCGTATCTCACCACCTCTGGAAAATTAAACAGTGACTTCCATTTTCACAAGGATTTTTGGGTCTTGCAGTGGGAAAAACGAAAGGTATTCAATTGGCTTTCTGCAGACTTTGAATCTCTTGGTTTACATAGTGCAAGGTTAGGCCTGTGGGCATTCCATGCTCCTGGGGTTCACTTGTAATTCAAGACTTAAGAGATTGTGCCATTTTAATGAGTTTATTTTAAAGGCCTCAGCTGATATGTGTCTTGTTTTCAGTGCTAGCAGTCTGTGCCAGTGCTGGTGTGTGCAGAGGGTGCCAGTGTTGGTACTGCCCTGGCAAAGGCAATGACCCAATTTCAGTAGTGGTCCTTATTTAACAAGTCTGAACGGGAATATGCTCCATCCGTACATAATTTCTCTGGGATGCATGTCAATACATGTGGGCTGACTTGGCTGATGCAGACGTTCTGGTACGTGCATCAAAACTCATTCACTTAGCTCTCCTAAATGAGCTTGAATTTAGTTTCATGGCAAAATTATCCTCTCTTCAAATGCTCTTATACATGCAAACTGAAAGTTCTCAATCATGAGAGAATACAAAATAGCAGTTGTAAAAAAAAACATATTCCAGAAAATATGTTGCAGTGTATTACAAGTTTGGAAACTAATTATTTTGTTTATTATACAGTCCTATAATCTTGGAGCTGAGTTATGGCTGAATAGGGATTTAACAAGAATTAGACAAAAGGGGATGCAGATGGCGGTCACAGCCTGAGTGACTTAAGTGAAACTAATTATTCAGTTGCATAGGAACAATTTCCTGCTAAGATAAATTTCCATAGTTCTGCTGTTGATAAATTTCTTGTATTCTTATACCTTCATGGTAACATTTAATGACAACCAATGTGGAAGGAGAATGTTTGAATGCAGCTTCTCATCAACTTTACCTGCCAAGATTCCCTGCTACTTATTTGACTTAATTTCTTTAATATATTCTTTTTTAGGCTGATACCTCTTTTGGACTACACCAGAGAAATGACATGCAATGTAAATTATTTCATTTTCCAATTGTTTCTTTTTAATCAGAGAATTACTTTTCCAGTTTGCTAGTTGAGTTCTGCCCTCAGAGCTGTGCTCCATACAATATTCCATTCCCAAGACCTTCAGAGCTGTGAGTGTGGTCATTAGCAGATGGGATCTGTTCCCCTGTGTCTGTGTGCTGTTTTGGTTTGATACATTTTCAGCACAGCCGTTAGCATTTGCAGCATAACTTTTTTAAGTGGCATATTTTTAGAAGAAATCTGTTATGCTTTATTTTAGATGATACCTGATGCCTAAAGAGCACCATTGCCAAACGCGTCGTGCATAAAAGAGGACATTTGGGGAAATGGCTATCTTAAAAAGATGCAGCACGATTTATTTGAGCCATTTGTTTGAAATTATGTTCATCAGCATGAATTTCCTTGTCATCCATACTATAGGCCTGCGTTATGAGCTGGAAAAAGATAAAATGGCTGATCAGAGCCAGTGACAGTAACACAGAGCTAATTCATGCTCAGAGCTGGGAAAGTAATAAGAAATTACTGTATTGTGCAAATTAGTGACAAAGCAAAATAATGCTTTAAAAGGAAGACACCAGAATATTGGTTTAATTGACAGCTATTACTTTATAGCATATTAAGAAATAATACTGTGTATGTTTTGTGGCAGTGATGAAGTCTTAATGCTCTAGGAGTTCATTGGAGCATCTCAGAGCACTGCCAAGAAGGGCAGAGAGCCTGCTCTGGTTTGCAGAAACAGCAGTGCTGTTGTGCAGTTTGTTGGGGGTGTATTCCTGGAAATGGAACTGGGAGAAGCAGCACTATAATTTGGAAAGAGTAGGTTGCCTGTGCTGGGAAGGAGTTGGTGGAGTCAGAACCACTGGTGTCCAAGAATGTGGAACTGTTTAGTTTTGCCAGTATAACCTTTAGCATCGTGGAGACTGGCTTTGCTGCCTTGCCAAAGCCATCTCAGACCTGAGTGTGCAAGGAGACCTGTTTGTGCAGCATTAATTGTGGCAGACTGGGGCTCCTGCCTAGATGCCATGTCCTGCCTTTATGGCCACAAGAAATCTTAAAGACTTGTTAATTATGCACTCCTTTTGATAGGTGGTGCTTAACAGTTAATTTCCATAGATTGCTTACATGAGTCATTTCTGCTGCACTGTAAGTATCAGTATGGGAAAAGTCAAAGCAGAAGGCTCTGTGGTACTGGAAAAGGAAAAAAGGAAAACCATCAGCTGGAAGTGGAGCTCCCAGCAGCAGGAGCAGGGCCCTTCCTTTGTATGTCTCCCTGGGGGTCTGGGCTTGGTTGTTTCTCTTTAATACTAGCTGCTGTCATTTAACATACAAAGGGAAAAGTAAATGCCTTTCTTCTTCTTCAAAGTGACTCTAACGTTTCAGCATTCTGCTCACATGGACACAGGCACTGGTGCTGCTCTGTGGATTTCTCTGTGCTGCTGGGACTGTAACCATGGGCTGAGTGCCTCTAGCTTTTGTACACAACATAGTTGTTCCTCGAATGTCTTGTGGACTAGCCTTGGGACTAAGCCGCACCCACCTGCAGCCTGCTGAGGAGCCAAGAGCAGGAGTCACAGAAGAAGCCGTTTCAAGAGGAAAATAAAGATGGGGGGAAATGGATGTGCCTAGAGACAAGAGAAAGAGAAGGTGAGGGGATAGCCAGCATGCAAGGTAAGTTGAGTCTCTTGCTCATACCATCCAGGTTAGAAAGGACCCAAGCAGTGGCAGGAAAGCTCCATGCTGCTCTCTCAGATTTGTAGGTTTGAGCACAATGTTGGGCACCTGCCCTCCTTTGCTCTTCTTCCACCCTCTCACCACATCCATACCTCAAGCGTCGGGCACTGCTGTGAACAAGCTGCAGTGACTTGTTATGGCTTGTATTTCCTAATCCAATCAGCCTGTATTATTGCATTAGCACTTGGCACTTCTCTTAAATTATGATCCTGTTAGTACAGAGTTTAATTTGTTTGAGCTACATTTGTGAAACGTGTAAATATTCTTTCATAGAGACACTGCTGCTGCCAAACACAGGCTGCAGACTGTGCAGAGAGCAGAAGGACCTGCAGCCTCACCTGGTAACACATCTGAGTCTGTAGAGGTGTGCACAGAGTGTTTATAGATGATGCAATGAGATCATGCCCTCAAACACCCTAATTTAAAATGTATACCTGGTGACCAAAGGAAAAACGCTTCACGTTCCACAAGGATAAACTGGATGCTCCAACCTGTAATGGCAGGTTACTCCTGCCCAATAATGGAGACTATAACAAAGTTCTGTTATGGACAACTATTGCAGCTACTGAGTGCTCAGCAGGAGCTAAATCCATCCCCTGGCAGCCAGGGAGCTGCAGCCCCAGGATACTCCTCACCATCACTCAGGGCCACAGGGTCTTGAGCAAAGGGAACTGCTGCTGGCTCTGCTGTTGAGGAAAAACATCCACTGCCAGGGGATTTATTGCTCTGCCTCCAAGCACTACCCCAGCCATCAACATACAGCATATTTCTTTTAGGTGGCTGGGGGATATATAGGGCTTGAGGTGCTGAGTTTTAAATTTTCTAATTGTGCAAGCTCTTTGTCTTTCCCAGCTAGATGGCTTTCCCTCTTATCCCTTCCTCTGCCCACCCATAAAGCATTTCAATCCCTCAAATGTTGACTCTTGGAAATGTGCAACTGCTGGTAATACAAGGCAGGGAAAAAGTGGTGTGGGTCTGAAATGGTAGCAAAGAGCAACCAAGGGGGCTCGTTATTTAAAAAAAGAAATGCCCAGTGCTTTTTGCATTTTTTCATTGAATAGTGAATACCAAAAATCACTTTTTGATACAGAAGGTAGGAAGTAGTGATTGACAAGAAGGAGCAGGGATTGACCATGTGGGTTTTTGATGTATTTTCAGGGCTCTTTCACTCCTCCTTGAGGTACCAGGCAACTGTAGTCTTTAAACAAATGTAGTGGGTTTGGATAAGGAGCCCATTTCCAAGCAAAGTCTTCCCCATCCCTCAGTGTGGGTGTGTCACAAAACATGAAGCCATGGCACAGAGACATTGCTAAATTGGTAAATTGCAACAGGCAGCTGGATGATCTGATCTGAGCAAGGGCAGAGCCTTTGGACGATGCACTCACCCGCAGGTTTTGTATCTATTCAGAAGTTATTTCAGTAACAAGATCTGACAAAAAGTCCATTCAATAGTTACAGATCAGGCTGGGATTTATACAGCTTGGGGGAATAAAGTGCCTTATTTGATTTAGATGGGTCTTTAACCTCGGGCGATGCCCTCTAGAGAGTAGTGCTGGACTTGCTGTATCTTCCTAGATTGTTTCTATCTTTATATTTTAATGATACCAAGATGGTTGTTAGTGATATTTTTTATGGTATCCTGTCAAATTAAGCAGAGAGCCTGGACTTGATTTCTGCCTTTGTCAGTCCCTGCACAGCCCTGTGCCCGTGCAGGCTGGCTCAGGGATGCAGCAGTGGCCACTTGCCTTCTGGCCCACTCAGCTCCAGTCAATAGCACTGGAGGCTGCATTCAGCATCACCTCCTCTCCTCCTGCAGCAGGGCAGGGAAGGCTGGTGGTTCTGTGTGATGTGTGTGAGTGAGGGATTTCTCTGCTTGGCTGGAAGCACTGCCAGGCAGTGGTGCCATTGTTCAGGGTCACACTGAGGGTAGCTCAGTTGGTCAGAGCAGGGTGCTGATAAGACCAAGATTGTGGGTTCAGTCCCTGTATGGACCTTTCATTTAAGAGCTGGACTCACTGGTCCTTATGGGTCCCTTCCAGCTCAGTTCTATGCCACACTGTGCTCCTGATACTCTACAGAAAATGAGGAACCAGCTGATGGTGAGTGAAGGAACACTTGCGGCTGTAAAACCCAGGTAGTGAGAGGCAGCCCATGCACTGCCCTCCCCATCCTGTGCCACCCCGAGGAAGCCCTTTAATTGGTGCTTTGAAGAGCCTTGCTTGTTGCACCTTTACTTTGCAGCTTGCTTTTCTGAAAGATTGCATCTAAAAATTGTAAATGAATTCTGAGCAATGGTTTGTCTGGTTTGAAAGGAGCAGTGTGCTGTCTGCCGAGTTCATTCATTCTCCTTGGCAGTGATTTGGTTTGGGTATAACATTTATATTACATCCATTAGAGCATGGAATGGGATGTGAATTATCCAAAGCTGTTCCAATCATCACTTAAATCTTTTCTAGATTGCAAGTAATAAACATAACTACAGTGTTGCTGAGACTTCATGCCACTCAAACACCAGTTAGACAGAGCTTAAAAATTCTGCAGATTATTGGGTGAGTTGTTCAAGTCCTAAAGTGACTTCTGTTCCCAGTTCTCACCTCTAGTGGTCATTGACTCCTTGTATCACCTGCTGCAACTTTGAGGACCAACCCAAACACTGGCAGCAAAGGCACTGGCATCTTTCCTGGAAAATCGCCCTTTCCTGGCAGGATCGCAATGTTCTTTTCATAAATTAGCAGTGCTTTTCCAAGAAACTGCTCAGATTCTTCACTACAGTCCAAGTTCCTTCAGGAAGGGGTCCTGTTTACAGCACTAGCACACAAACATGATGGCCAGTAACTGGAACCCACCTGCCAAAAGGAGCAGCCTGGCCAGCCTTTGCAGTCATCTGTGGGACTGCAGCCTGCTGGCCATGTGTCTTAAGCTGGTAGAGGTTAGTGATGGCAGTAGGTGGAACATCTGGTTTAGGGTTGTCTTCTTTAAATAGGTGCAGGTGAAATCATGACAATTAACCTGAAAAGCCAATAATCACACCACTAAAAACCTATAATTTATAATTTTAGAGGGTCAGAAGTTCTACCTTCCCACTTTCTGGACTAATAAAGATCTGCCTCTTCAACAATTAATTTACTTGTCTTCTACTTCAAGCTTGTTCTGGCCAGAAAGAATGGAAAGAAATAACACCACCAGTTTTCTCAGTGAAGATAACATTTACTGCAACTAATCTGAAACTGGGGCTTTGGTAAGAGGAGGCAAGGCAAGAAATCTCTCGGATAGGTAAGGCTGTCTCAAAGAGAAGAGGAGAGAGCAGATGGCCTCTGAGTCATTGTGTTCCCTCTTTTTTATATTAATTGCATGAATAGAAGATGGGGAATAATGAAGTATAAAAGTAATAAATGCTTTGCAAAGAGCACATAGCAGCTCCTTCTTCTGAGAAGGAGCATCTGCATGGTGAACCTACTCAGTCTGGGAACAATGCCATGTTTTGTACAGGATCAACCTGCATGACCAAGTGCTGAAGCACCTCCTGAATTTGAGGGAGAGGTGGTCCAAGTTTTTAAATTTAACCTGAAGCTTTGGGGATGCAGCTCAGGGATGAGATTTTAATGAGTTTGTTTTTCAAAACTCAGTTCATTCCATCAGTATCACCCTGTCCTCTGGGACCACCAGCAGCAAAGGGTGCAAAGGGCGTCTGGGTCTGGTGTCCTGCACCCAGACAGGCTGAAGTGCAGCAGGGAGGAGGCCCCAGGGCCACACAGCAAAAGGAAAAGGAGGTTCCCTTTGGGATGGTGTCATATTAAATCTGGAAGAAGACTGGCACAGCTTGTTTTCTAGCAGTAGCTGATGGCTGAAGAGGGGAAGGTTATGCTGCCAGCACCTGAATGGAGTCTCCTAACAGGGTGGCAGAGAAACAAAACAGCTGAAACGCCAATAAACCCCACTTCTGTCAAGGTATAAAATCGTGTTTGTGGCAGTCTCTGTAAAGCCTATAAAACAGGTGGGCACTGATCTTACAGTCATGCTGCTCTTAAAAGAAACAATCATTGCAGATGGCTTAATTCCCCTCTAAGGGCAGTACTATCCCTTATGAGGCTCCTGGTATTGTTTCTCTAAAGTGAAGTCTGACAATCATTTGTAGAAAAAAAATCTTAGCAGGGTTTGGTAAAGCTGCCCAAGAGAACCAGACTCACAGGTTTAAGCCTCTATGATTCAGATCATACTGGATGAAAAACAAAAGCAAGGAAACAACAAAATCCTTCAGTTGTGGGAAGGAAGAAAAACACTGCCAGTTTCTGGACAAGAATACCATCCTGTGGAATCCACAATGCTGATATTCTGGTCCAAATGGCCTCATCTCATTTTCTGGGCATACAGAGCACAACAAGAGAACACAAGCTCTCAAACCTCTGAACATTTTACTTTTATCAAAGCAACCAAGCTAACAGAGGGAGGTCTGGAAATCACACAGGGGAGATGAAAAAGAATCCCATCATAAATTAAAGCATGGAAAAACAGTGGAAGCCACCTAGGAAAGGGCTGAGGAGTACATAGGATATCCCATACAGCTCAACAACAGAAATATAATTAAAAAAAAAAAAAGCAACTGGAAAGCACAAAAGTATCCCAAGAAAACTACACAGAAATTGAAGTCCTTTGAGACAGAGCCCCAGAAAATGAGGAAATCATCCTCTGAAGTGGGCAGTGAGAGAAGCAGGTGGCTGGTGACACAGCCTTCCCATGGGACCCAGACAAGTCATTTAGTGTCTCCATTCCTCTGCCTCTAAGGCAATTCTAAATATCTCCCCTCAGTCAAGCAGTCCCAGGACAAGCAATGACAAATCCCCTTCCTGGACCCAGCAGCCACCACTCCTGGAAGAACCTTGCAGTTCCCCCTCTAACAGAAGACTTTGCAGCTTGGTGCCTTGGGCTGGCTGGCCCAGGGAGGGGGCTGGCACTGCCCAAGGAGCAGCTCGGTGTGAGCTGAGGGATGACACAGAGGATTTGTGTGCCATGGGCACTGCTGAGCACTCAGTGAAAAATGCCAGGATCCAGACATGGCTCTCTGCACTTCCATCAGAATCTCAGCCAAAGCCATGACTGACTCTGACTGTTAAATTGAACCAGGCTAGACAGCTACTCAGAGATGAGCAATGGGAAAATGCATCAGCAACCAGGCTCACTTTCCAATATTTCTACTTAGCTTGGGAATTTGGGATTTGAGGAGTCCATCCTGCACCTGCTTGTACTGCATTCCTGAAGTGCTGGACCAGGGGTTGCAGAGGCATCATGCCTTCTCCCACTGTAAGGTTTCTCAAATCCTGCTGCAAAAGAAACAGCTCATGCATTAGGAGGTTTTGGGATTTATTTCCTGGAAGCAGGCAAAATTGTTCCTTAGGACTTTGATGAAACCAAATCACCTATCTCCTACCCAGGCTGAGGGAATGTGGTACCTCACCTGGCAAACAGGACTGTGACAAATGATAATGAAAACCCCATTTTAGGCAAATTCCCATCTGTTTAATTAAGATAATTTTAGTTTACTACTTTTTCCTTTTTTTTTTTTTTTTTTTTTTTTTTTTTGGCAGTTATGTGTGCACAATTAGCTGCAATCTTGGCTTTAAAAAAATAAAGCATCCTAATTAGCATATTAAGCCTCCTCATTTCCCAATACTGTATAATGTTGTGAAAGCTAATCTATAATGTATTGGATGTTATGCAAATTCTCAGTACTCCGTATGGGGTTTACAAAGGCATGCAAATTAAAAATAGTGTTTGGAATAGGACTGGGGGGAGGGGGAAATTTGCACAATAAAATATGCAGGTAGGAGGAAAGGTGTTTATAACCTTCTTTCTATTGTTTGTGTATTCTCAGCTGCACAATGCTTTTCAAAGCTGAGAGATGTATTGCATAAAATCTCTCCAAATTGGATAGTTTTTAAATGAAATTTAAAATGAGAGTACTGTTCTCTGAGCAATAATTCACCCTGCTCTCTGCTGGGGCTTGTAAGGGGAAGGTAAAGGCACTGAGCTTTCACTGGCTGGCATTGCAGGCGTGCACAGCTGCTCGTAGTGTGTTCCTGTGGGGGTCACTGGGGGTCTCAGCACAGCCCAGGAGGGTCTGTGGTGGTGGCTTGGCCAGGACCTGTCTGCTGCCCATCAGTGAAACCGAGGGGGCAGGAGTGTTCCCCTGGCTGCTCCCCATCGCTGTAACCGAGGGGGCAGGAGTGTTCCCTGCCCCCCCCGAGGTGTTGGCAGTGTCTGGGGGTGTGCTTTGATCCCGTTCATGTTTCACAGCCTACCTGCAGGAGGGTGCAGGGGGAGCTGCAGCACAGCTGGCTTTTAGGGTGCCGCTGGCTCCTGCTGGAGGAGCTCAGGCTGCTGCCGGTGCCGGGCCAGCAAACACGGTCTGTCTCCTGTGGCTTGTCACTGCCACCCGTTGGCTGTGTCCAGCTGAGTGTGTACAGCCAGCCCTGATTGATACTTAATTAGATTACAGCTGCTGCTTAAAAATAGCCATTTTATAAAAATAAAGTCTTGGCTGGTGTCAAACTGAGCTCTGTGCAGGCCAGGAGAGAGTGGTGCTGCCTCTGCCTGGACAGCCAGGCAGCTCTGCAGGCAGTGATGGCAGTGCTGCCACTGGGACCAGTGCTTGTCCCCACCTTGATGGCTTTCCCCTGCTCTTGCCTCCCTGTTGGCCTGGGTGACACTACACAGGCTATGTTGGAGCAGCCATGGAGCATTCAGGAGCTCTTGAATATGATCATTTTTCTCATGATAGCCCACGAACTTCCTGGGCTTGGCTGCCACCCTCCTGCCTAAGGACACGGAGCATCTCTGAGAGCAGCCCTTCCCAGCATCAGCCACCAGCAGTCTCACAGCCATCCCAAAAGCAGCTTCTTGGCACATGAGGGAACAGGGCTTTTCTTTACCTGCTACTTCTTCCACCATCTTGCCCTGCCCCAGGCATGGCAGGGCTCAGCCATTCTTGTTGCTCAGAGTTGTGAGCCCTCCCAGTCTGGGGATGTTTCCCTAAGTGCCAGTGTGCAATTTAGCTTATATTGAAGGTGTTTTGTATAGGTCTTGCTGCTCTTTCTCCTGAGTCTTTTCTGCTCTGCAGAGAGTCAGACACTTAGGGCAGGGGTGGGAGAAAGGCAGAGAGCAGCAAGAGCCAGACATGAGGCTGGCACTGGGGCAAATGTGGGCATCTCCTGCATCCCCTCTGCTGACAGCAGGCCTGAATGGACCCAAAGCAGGCTGTGCACCTGTCTGCCTGCTGCCATCCTGTGCAAAGTGGTGCAGCATTGCTGGGGATAAGAACCCAGCCCTGTATGGCTGTGGAGCAGGGATCAGAGCTGTTCAAGCAGGAGCAGGAGCTGATGTCCCTTACACAGGGAGCCTGTCTGATGGAAACACGCAAGGAAGAAACCAAGACTTCACACGAGGAGGAAGTGGAAATGACAAAACCTAATTTGAGCTCCTCAGGTGCTGCTTTCCCACATGGAGGGGCCAGATGAGCTCAGCCCCCCTGGGCTGTGGGCTCTTGGCAGCACGAGTCAGCAACTCCATTTATCCTGCCAACATTTCCCACCCTGGGCACTTTCAGCCGGCATTTCCATATTCATCAGTTTGCTTCACAGAGGTCTGCATTTGCTTATTTTCTGCTGCAGTTCCCTGGACTGGGGGAGTTGGAGATGCAGCATTTCAGGGAGTGCAGCTGAGCACGGTGCCGGCAGCGGGAGCTGGAGGAGCCAGCGCGGGGTGAAGGGACTGTGGCAGCCACAGAATCCTGTGATGGCTGCAAAATCCTGTGATGGCCACAAAATCCCCCTGCAGGGATCCAGCCTGGGGGTTTTGGCTTTGCCGATGTGCACAGAGACCCGCCAGGCGCAGGGGCTGCTGAGGATCAGGGGCTACAAGCGTTGTTCCACTGTAGGCAGCCACAGTGGCCGGTGTGGGGGCTTCTGTCTGTCTGTCTGTCAGTGCAATGGGGGGCCCTGCTGGATCAAACCCACCCAGATGTGTAAAGCTACTGCAAGTGCCTGTGGCACACCAAAGTGGGAGATTGGCCTTGCTTTGTTTCTACTGCCTTCATTTAACAGTGAGTGCCGATTACTCAAAGCGATATGGGCAGGACCTGGTAATGTAGAGATGCTCTAGCCTTAACTTAAGGGGATGATCCAGTTGCCTGCAGTGTAAATACTTTGTGGCCAGGAACCCTGCTTTATCGCTTTGTATAGTTTTAAAGTAGTTTAAAGATTGAATAACATAAAATAACATAATATAATGTTATTTATGTTATTTCCCACGTGAAGAACTCCTGTAAACCTTGCAGTATTGAAACTCAGTGAACAAGGCATCTTAGACAAGCTGAAAAACAAATGGTGGTACGATAAGGGTGAATGTGGAGCCAAGGACTCCGGAAGTAAGGTCAGTCGCTGAAGGTCTTTTTGTACTGATTAGCAATCACATTTTGACCCACTGTTTGTTTATACCAAGAATGACTTTCAAAAATTGCTATTTACATTTTGAAGGTTGAAAGAAAAGAATAGAAAAAAATAAGTAACTTTCAGAACATGACAGCATTTTTCTTATGTGCAGTAACAGACTGTAGTTGTAAGTATGTTTCACTGTGTGAGTATTTTGCTAGAAACATGCTAAGAGAAGCCCCCAAAGCCTCCCAAGCTGGTGTCTTCATTTAAATGTGCAAGTTTCAGCACAGTCACTGTCTATTATTCAGGCCAGCACCTTTTCTTATTTTTATTGAAAAAGCCCATTTTTGTTTCAAAATTATTACTTAGGTTCTCTACATGTCAGTTTGGGAAACAGTCAAATGCTTGCTAAGGGCACAAATTTTCAGGACAGACAGCTGATAAGAAAACCCTTTCCTGCCCTATTTGTCAATTCATTTTAAAATTGATTGGATTTTTTTTTTTAATCTAGAAATACTAATGGTGAATCATTACCTAAATATTGTATATTCTTTTTTATACTGCTTTGAACCATTTTGCTGCTGTACTGTCCTGTCATCCACCAGCTGTGCTGTGGGGCTGTCCAGCCTCATGCAGGACCACTGTAGACCCCAGGGCAGGTCCCACCCCTGAGGGGAATTGGCCCAGTAGCTGCACACTTAAATTGTAGGGAATATTTATTTACACCATTCAGTTAAAATTAGGACTTTTTTTTCATGCTTATAGACCCACTGGGGAGAAAAACTCTGTAAAAGTACTGGGCTTGTTGGAGTGAAGGACATTTTCAAAGGCACCAAGAGGAGGAGGAATCCAGCTCCAGCTGAAATCGGTCGCAGTTGAGTGCCTAACTCCCTTGGTGCCTTTGGAAGTGCTCTCTGTAATCATTCAAACAGAAAACTATAATTTCAGAGCACCCTTTCAGTGTCGGAGGACAATTTCAAGTTCCAGCGAAGCCAATAATAAAATTTCATTGATTTCAGTAGGACTGGAAGTTGCTTAGGGCACAGCCCAGTAGTTGTTGTGTCAGATAAATTTGGGATCATGGGATATCTAAATACACAGCAGCTGCCAAAGGGAACTGTGATCAAAAAGAGGTATAAATGATTAAGATCTTTAGTGTAAATGGTAGCTTGTTTGCTACAACCACATGTATCCAAACTGTCTGTGAAACACACAGATACTTACAAGGTAAATCATATTTTACTCTGACGATATGCAAATTTAGCTCTCCCTAGAGAGAACTGTTAACTGAGCTCTGTCAGCAGTGCCTGCTCTAGGTACAGATAAATTTCTTTGGCACCTGCCTGTCCACCTGGGCCAGCGTGGTGTGGCAGCCCAGCCAGCTGTGCCAGCCAGGAGCTGTTCCTGCCCACAGCCACCACCCATGCAGCAGCAGAAGGGTTGCAGATCTATTTAATCCCATTCCATAACCTTGTTTTAAAAAATGCAAGCATCTCCCCTATCTGACATGTATTGAAGGAAGATAAACCCTGACCAATGATTTTTGTGTTACATTGTCTGGTTTCATTCAAAGGTGCTAGTTTAGCTCAGGGCTCTGCTATTTGACCATCTTTCCAGGGTGGTTTTTTTTTTTTTCCTAACTGTTGAAAAAAGGTAGTTAAGTTCAGCAGTATCGCAAGAATTTTACCTACATTGACCAAACCCAAGTGTGTAGTGGTTTGGCTTTTTCTTTTTCTAGTTTTGTCATGGCCTTCTATAAATCCTGCTGTTTTATGCAGCCACCAGCACAACTTTCCCCCAGTGCCTTTGCTACCAGGCCATAGGCAACCTTGCTCTGGGACACCAAAGGCCTGGGGAGTCAGCGGCCAAAAAAGGCTCCTTGCCTTGGAGTGAGCCAGGGTTTCACCCAGCACAGGGTGGAGGGCAGAGCAGGCGCTGCTGTGCAGCCCCGGGCTCGGGGATGGGGGGACAGCCCTGGTCCGAGGGCCAGACACTGAACACCATGAGTGTAGCTATTCCAGCTAGGCCTAATGCAAATAGCCTGTTGTCTGTCTGTCTGTCTGTGTGTCTGCTGCTCTCAGCAGAGCTAACAGCCTGGCTGGTTTCTCTTAGGACAAGACGAGCGCTCTGAGCCTGAGCAATGTTGCGGGCGTGTTCTATATCCTTGTGGGAGGCCTGGGGCTGGCCATGATGGTGGCACTGATCGAGTTCTGCTACAAGTCTCGGGCCGAGTCCAAGAGAATGAAGCTCACCAAGAACACGCAGAACTTCAAACCTGCTCCTGCCACCAACACCCAGAATTATGCTACCTACAGGGAAGGCTACAACGTGTACGGCACAGAAAGTGTGAAAATCTAGGGGTACGGCTGCGGGCCGGGAGCAAACCCTTCTTCTTTCTGCCCTTTGTTCAGCTGTCTGTGCTATTCTGTTGTGTGCACCAGGGCTGCTGCAAGAGGCTTTTGAAACACCATCTTGTGGCAGTTTATAAGTATGAGTCATTTCAATTTCTTCCCTGATCCGAAGTAGGATCAGAAGGGTACAATTCTGTCTTATACACAGAGGAAGCTGGCTTCATGCCAAAGTGAGTAACTCCTCTCTCCAGCATCGAGCTAGTTCAAATGAAAGTATTTTGTTAATTGCTTTAAAAATCACTATAATCAGAATTCTCATCTCTCTTGTCACCAATCTCTTCCTCTTTGTTTTGTAAGCTATAATCAGATCAGGTAAGTGCTTTTAGGAAGTTTCGAAAAAAACTTGCAATACAAAGAAACCTTCTACACTAGAATTCATGATTTCCAAAGCAGAAAAAGTAGAGTTGAATTGCAGACAAATGATTCTGAAGAGGCCTGGTTAGCCCCTTGCCCACAGTCTGTGCCTCTCCATGGGCTGAGCTCCCCTGCCCCTCGCTGCCAGGCAGTGATGAAATCTCTCTGGTTTTATTTTAGATCTTCACCCTGACAGCATGCAAGACAAAAAGCAGCAGAGAATGTGGCTACTTCATGGATTTGGACCATCTGAGCCAGTTGTACTCTCTCCGAGGTGTCAGGCATGACACGCATTGATGATGGTGCAATGTACTTTTAATAGGAAAAACTGGTATTTTTTCCTTCAGTGCCTTATGGAAGACTCTGAGACTCACAACAATGCAAACCATCACTGAAATATTCTTGCTTTGCTTCAAAGAAGTAAAAGAAAACAAAGAGAGGAAAAGAAAAGAAAAATAAAAAAAGAAACAAATGAAAGGGAAAAAGGACTGGTAAAAAGATATTGGTATGTGAAAAAAAAAATTCTTGTAAAAAAAGATCAGTGCAACAAAAGCCATTCTTTGATACCACTGCACAGTAACTGAACTTGTGTCCTGAAAGCAGCTGCAGCTGGTTTCATCAGCCACCCCAATCGTATCAAATTATGAAACTGCTCCTGACACAAAGCCTCAGAAATCTGCTGCGTGCAAGCGCGGACTGGCCTGCCACTGCTTGTATGAGCTGATGTCAAGATGTTTCAGTATTTACTTACAGTGGTGTCATTTTATTTTTTTTTCTGAGCCACTTTGACCTCTCCAGCTAATTTGAGCAATTCTGTATAGCAGCAAAAGGAGGGAAAGAATCCGTGCATTCAAACCAATTAAGGTCAATGACTGTGAATCTGTAAATCCAAAAGAAAGTAATCTGTGGAACTGCATGTCTTGCTTCCAGATCAGTAAATTAATTTCTTGACAAGGTAGCTAAAGTGCGGGAAGAAAATATTGCATTCCTTTTTTTTGTTCTATCATCAGGCATACCTACAGGTGCTTTATTAAAATGACATTGGGTGGCTTTTAAAATTAAAAAAAAAAGGAAAAGCTACTTGCTGTTTAAGTTCAGACCATATATCTCTTTTCTTGCTGTGCATTTGCATTTTAATTCACTGTTTAATATCAAGCAATGAAGCAAGAGAGAGGCAGGTCAGTTTTTCCCAGGCCTGCTTCTGCTTCTCCCCAGTTCTGTCCCACCCAGCACCGTGCTCAGCTAACGCTCCTCAGCACCGGTCCTTGTAAAGCAGAAGCAAGGAAAGAGGACAGTAACTCCAGTTTAGCTGCAGTTCCAGAGTAATAGTAAGCGATCTAACATGACTCCTGCTAGTACTGTTATACTCTATCAGCTCCTGCCAGCTCTTGTTTCATGCCTGGTGAGAGGATGCTCTGTCCCTGCCTCTCTGTGAGGAGGAGCTCACTGTTACTCACATCCAACATCTTAGACAGCAGCATTTCAGCCTTGAACCTCTGCCTGGAAACTACTTAACTTCATCTCTAAAAATAAAAATAAAAATTTAAAAAAAAAAAAAAGGAAAAAGGAAAAAAAAAACCACAAAACTTTAAACATATTGTCAATCACATGGGAAATGTTCAATGGAATATCTGCTTACTAATTACCTCTAATCGACAATATGTATTTTCCGTAGTTTATGATAGAGTTTTATTTCATCAATAACATACAGTGAAAAAGAAACTCATTTAAACCAGTCTGACCCTTAGGCATTTAGTTTGCTGATGATAGATTTGAACTTCTAATAGGATTTAAAAACAAACAAAAAGCAAAAAAAATAATAAAAAGAAAAGTCTTGTTAAAAATATGTATTTCCAACAAAATGTAATATAAAATCATTTTAAAAGCTCATAGGAGAATAATTTATTGTTCAAGTTTTTAACGAGATATTGACAAAAAAATTGTTTTGTTTTCATTTTCTTTTCATGAAACTCTGATTTTTTTTCAACTTCGGAACACGATCACGTCCCTAGCAAGGGTGAGCTAAAGCTGTGCAGTTATGAGTTGTATTTAAAACAAACGTTTTTCTTAAAAGCTGTATAAAATATGTATGTTTATCAGATCAATTTTTAAGAGTGGAGGCTTCACACCAGTGAAGGGAGTTTGGTAAATGGTTCGATATTTTTTAAACTTGCATGTAAATCTAAAATGTGTTGAGTGCTTACCAATTCTGGCTACCAACTTCAAGCTATCAGAAGTTTGGCAGTAGTCTCATGATTATTTGTTTTGGTATATTTTTTTAAATTTGTTTTGCTTCAGGGGCTTAGGGGGTTCTCTCCTTTTTTTTTTTTTTTCTCCTCTTTTTTGTTTTTTTTGTAATTTAAGTTCCTATTTTTGGTTGTTGAAACTGCACTTGAGTGAGCAGAAAAATTGCCAAGCAAACTAATGGCTGTAAAAGCATAAACTGCATGTGTGGACATCAATTACTGAGCCTCATTTTGATGAGGTGTTGTACAAAGGGTTTTAATACATTTTGTAAATAAAACTGTAAAGGAAAAAAAAGAGCTTGCTTCTCTTTTCTTCGGAGGAGAAAGAGTCCCTCCCTCCTGTGCTCCCTTTGGCCAGTCTGGGATCTCCTCAGATGTTACCACAGAACTTTGGAAAGCTTTGGGTTGGAAGGATCACCCAGTCCCAACAGCCCCACCCTGGGCAGGAGCACCTTTCTCTAGACCAGGTTCTCAAAGCCTTTCCAGCCTGGCAGCTTAGGGGCCCCCACACTGAGCTGAGGACACTGCTGGGAAATGGGTATTCCTGGCTTGGTAACCTGCAAACCAACCAATTTTTTATTTTCTTGATGATGGAAACTGGTTGATCCTGCAAGATGCAAGGAGCGCCCTGTGAGGAGCAGGGGAGAAGCCTCGGGGCTGCACCCAGGGTGGGAGATGCTCTGCCCTGCCACTGCAGTGGGCAGCAGTGTGGCTAAATAAATTCCTTAAATATTCACTACACAGATGTACTTTCCTGCAATTCCCAGCTTTTCAGCAATGCTTCTTTAAGGAAAAAAAACCTTTCACCCAGCATTGTAGCTAATCCCAGCTCTAATTTATTGAGTTTACTTCACCCACAGGGTAGTTTTTCCAAGTAACCCCAAACTATGAACTGTGGTAAGTAATGCTGGTATGAACTGGGGTGTACCCAAAGCGCACCCCAGCTCCTCTGTGGGGCTCCCCCTGCCCACAGCACCCTCATGGTCCCCATAGGAGCAGCTCCCTGGGCTCCCTGCAGGGATCAATGGGGGTCACACTGCTGTCAGCACCCAGGGCCACGGGGGCTGGGCTGGAGCAGCACCAGGCTTCTCTTGCATGGCTGGGGATGAAAAGATCAGCCTCTGAAAAATAAAAAACCCCCAGTGAAGGTCTTGGGCAGTAGCACTGCTGCAGAGCAGGTGGGCATGGACCTGGGTGGTTTGGTATCAGTTGGCCAAAACACACCCTGCAAAACAGGAGATGCCTGGAGTGTCCCTGTGGCCCTGCCTCTGGCTGCAGGGGAAACAGGAAAAATGTGCTGGCAGTCACTGGTGCCTTTCCCAGCCCAGCACCTGGGGCCTGGCTGTGGGTCCCAACTGAACCCAATCCCTGTGGAGCTGCCTCTGGAGCCCATTGTTCGTGAGTGCAGGGGGAAACACGCGCTGAGCCCACCCTGGGTCTTCAGCCAAGGCTTCAGCAACTGCAGGTAAGCTCAGGAATAAGCAAGGACTAAGTTTGAGCAATAAATAACAATCATTCAACCCTAAATCACCCTACAAGGATGGAGGTGTCAGGTTGTCCTGGGTGTAAGCAGGATAACAGTGTGCTGTGTTCTGTGCTGAGCACGCTGGGCTCCGCGTGGGACCACACTTCCCACAGGGCACAGGGAGGCCCCTCTGAATGAGCCTATTTATGTGTGAAGTACTCACACAATAAACACAGGGAAGCATTGAAAAAATATTGTTCTGTCCTTCAGCTTTCATTTCATGCTTAACATCCAGACCAACATGGGCAGACTGCATTTTTCTAGAGAGCTGCCTTGACCCTCTCCCTGCTGCCTGACGGGCACACACAGCCCTGCACCAGCCACGGGCTGAGCTGTGCTGCCTCCCCCAGAGCTGCCAAAATGTGTCTGCAAGGAGGGCTCTGTGTGCCCACTGTGCCCAGCCAAAGGCCAGTGCCAGGCTGATGCCAGCCCTGCCCCGAGTGAGCAGCCACTGCCCTGCTGCCCTACCAGGCCCTGCACAGGGGGTGTTAAGTTTTTTTAATAAATGTGCCAGGTGAAGTTAGGGCTGTGCAAGTGGCACAGCTGCACACAGTGAGCTGAGAGAGCCTGGCCAGCTGGGATGGGCTGGGGGATGGCCTCACATGGGTCTGTGGCCGCACAGTGAGAGGCAGGAGATGGTCTAGTCTGGAGCCTCCCTGAGCCACCAGGGCAGTGCCCTTTGGGCCAAAACCTGACTGCTACACAGACTACAGCAGTGGCAGCAGGGCTGCACAGCACCCCTGGAATGCTGGGCTCCAACACACCCCAGCATGACCTTGTTTCTAGACTTCTGCAGCTGGGGAATAATAATACAAGGAAAAATTCAGAGTAATGCTTCAAATTGCAAGACCCATCAGTGGCAGCAAAAGGACCTCAACAGTGCTCAGGTTTGAGCCTAAAAATCCAAACCAACAGCAGCTCTTTCCCATGGCACACCACACCTAACAAAATAAAATAAATACTGTATCATTGTGGCATAGGTTTCCCTTCAAAGGTTTTGCACAAACACTGCAACATTTATTTTTTTCAAAAACAATTGTTCTTTATGGTTATTAAAATAATATTATGTCATGGATATTGCAATTAAATTACAAAATGTCTTTGGTGCCCGTATTCATCATTTCAGTCTGGAAAATAGGCTTTATTTTGCAGGCAGCAATACATAAACAAGATCTGGATAATGATAGCTCTATTCAATTAACCTAAAGGATTTAAGTACAGAGATAATATTTGCATGGATATTATAAATTTCGTAGTAGCATTTACCAAGAATATAATACATCTGAGACTGGTATCAGGGAGCACAGTGTCCCCAGGAGCAGCAGCACCCTGTTGCTGCAGCACAGGAAGGGCCAGGCTGGAATTACACCATGGGACAGCCCCAGTGGGGCCAGGGCAGCCCCTGCTGCATCTGCCCAGCCCAGGAGCCCCGGGCTGCAGCCCCAGCTCCACGACTGGGACACTCCTCTTATGTGCACCCTGTGAGGAGCAGGTTTGGCCAAAATCTGCCCATCAACATCCCAGTCCTGCTCTGACTCTGTGCTTGGGCTTTCTTGCCTTTATTTCATCAGTTACCAATAGAGAAATTACTGAGGGTGGTTTGTAACATGGCACCATCACTGCATCAGCATGAACAGCAATGGTTTCCAGCTTGCCCTGGGTGCAGCCACAGGCAGCAGCTGCCCCACCAGGCAAGGAGCAGCACCCAGAGGGGAGAGCGAGCACAGGAGCTCACACACACCACACACCCTCCAGGCAGTGCAGCAGTGAAACCTCTGCCCCTCCCTGGTGCACTGGGAGAGCTCCCTGGAGGCTCCTGCCGGGCTGGACACCATGGCAGAGGCTGACTGATGTGCTGGACGGTGGTGCCTCCACTGGCTGACACCAAGGGCAGGATAACAAAGCCTTGGTGTACACACCAAGTGTTTATTTATTGCTGTTTCTACCACTGAAGTGTTATAGCCTTTAATTATTTATGTCATCATGGCATTTTGAGAATGACAGGACATCTTACAGCAGAGCAAGAGGACAAGATCCTGCTCTGCAGCAATTCCCCACTGGTGAGAAGCCTGTTGGCACCTCCAAGCTAACAGGCAGAGCTGAGACCTCGGGGTGAACCCAGAGCTGATTTGTAGCAGCAGATCAAAGCCAGGGTGTGTGGTAGCACCTGGCCTGCCACAGCAGACAGTTATGGGGGATTCTCCCATCATCTGTATTTTGTGGTTTCAGGGTTTTCTTACTTCACCCTAATTTCAGGCAGGGAGGAGTTGAAGGCAGCAGTAGAAAACAAGGTAAATCCAAAGAGAAATGGCTCTGAGGAAGGGCTGGGAAACTTGGCAGTGATTAATGACCTGCCCTCTCAGAGTGGGGACCAGCACAGGGCTCAGGAATGGGACTGAGATGGTGACTGGACCTCAAAGGGTTAACAGAGGTGCAGGCAGCACCCCAGCCCTCATGGCAAGGAGAAGGTAAATCACTTAAAGCCTGTAAAAAATATATAATACAAACCAAAGCCATGATGCTGGTAATGACTGGTGCTTTAGATAATGTTTAGCACATAAATAAAGTAATTGACCAATTAATGAGCATGTGGCAGATGCTTGATATGCTGTAACAAGTGGGGAAGGGTGTGATGTAACACCAGACATGATTAAAGGAATGCAGGAGCAGAGCAGAGTGTGGGAGAGCAGGGCCTGGGCCCTGGGCCGGCTGGTGTGGGCAGGTTTGGGGCAGAGCCACAGGGACAGGAGACAGGGCAGGGACAGGAGACAATGGCAGGGACAGGAGACAAGGGCTTGGTGCCTGCTGCAGGGCCAGAGGGGGGCATGGAGGGCACTGTGGGAAAGGGGATAGCTGTGGGATATCTTATATTCACTCACAGCCTAGAACACCATCCTGGGCAGCATCACAAGAGCCATGGCCAGCAGGTCAAGGCAGATTATTGTACTCTCTCTACTCTGCTCCTCTGAGATCCCCCCTGGAGCAGTGTCCTGCTTTGGAGGCCATAACACAGGGACATGGACACAAAGAAACCCAGAGATTTGGAGCCCCTTTCCCCTAGAAACATCCCCAAAGCTGGCACTGCTCTGCCCACAGAAGAGAAGGCTCTGGTGGAACCTCAGAGCATCTTCCAGTAGCTAAAGGGGCTACAAAAAACCTTGAAAATGACTTTTTAGAAGTCATGGAGTGATAGAACAAGGGGCAGTGGCTTTAAACTGAAAGAGGGTAGGTTTAGATTGGATATGTGAGGAAAATTCTTCCCTGTGAAGGTGCTGAGGCACTGGCACAGGATGCCCAGAGAAGCTGCGGCTGCCCCATCCCTGGAAGCATCCAAGTCTCGGAGCAGCCTGGTCTGGGGACGGCATCCCCACCAGGGCAGAGGGCTGGACCGTGGTGATCTTCACTGTCCCTCGAACCCAGAGCGTTCTGTGGCTCTGTAACGCCGGGAAGGGCGGATTCGGGAGGGAGGGAGGGGCGGGCTGTGCTCGGCCGTGCTCGGTCCAACACTGACATGCAGCGGCAGCCGCGGCACGGCGGGAGCGCCGCCAGCCCGAGCATCCTCTGCCCCTGCTCGCTGCTGCAGCTGGCTTTTAATGTCATCCCAAGCCTTTCGATAAATATTGCATTTGATTTCCAAATATGGCCCGAGCAGTCTAATTGCCAAAAAAAAATCCTCCAAAATTAATGTAAGAGCCGTGGTTTGATCCGAGGCAAATAAATATAAATGGTGTTTATTTAATATTCCCCTGACCTTTAAACAAGGGACGTTTGCCAGTGCTGAGGGAAAACACCTTATTATGAAATTGCTGAAGCTGTGACCTATCACAGATGCTGCAGATTATAGAGAGCAATTAGAACATCAATTTAGGGCTTAGTTAATGGGTTCTGCGTACCAGGTTTTCCCGCAGGACCATGGGCCAGAACCAGGGCGGCTTGCCCACCCTCCCAGCTCTGTCCTTCCCCACAATCCTCTCAAATCATAAAAACATTTAAGTTTGGAAGGACTTACCATTGAGTTCAACCCTTAACCCAGCGCTGCCGTGATCACCATTAATACCCTAAGTGTCACATTCACACCTCTTTTGAGCACTCCCAGGGGTGGTGGCTTCACCGCTGCCCTGGCCAGCCTATTCCAATGCCTGATCAACCTTTCAGGGCAGCAGCTTTCCCTGGTATCCAATCTAAACCTCCCTTGGAGCAACTTGAGGTTGTTTCCTCTTGTTCTGTTTCTCGTTGCCTGGAGAGCAGACTGACCCCAGCTGACAACAGGTACAGGTACAGGTACAAAGTGATGGGGTCACCCTCAAGCCTCATTTTCTCCAGGCTGAACATGCCAGCTCCCTCAGCTGTTTCTCCTCAGACCCTTCCCCAGCTCTGTTGCCATTCTCTGGACAGGCTCCAGCACCTCAGGGTTCTTCCTGCCGTGAGAGGCCCAGAGCTGGACACAGGATTGGAGGTGCGTCCTCCCCAGCACAGGATGGGCACTGCCCTGGCCCTGCTGCCCACACTATTTGATAAAGGCCAGGATGTCCTTGGCATTCTCAGCCACCTGGGCACAAAGTCAATGTGTGCCGGTGGCCTGCACAGCCACACAACCCGGCCAGCTCCGTGCTTTCTCCAGCCCTCACTGATTGATTCCCCATGGCCGTACTCTGCACACAACTCCCATCACCAAACCCTCACTGCTGTCTCCACAAATGCACCCAAGTCCCTGCAGAGACCCACATAAGGAAGAAGGATCAGAAGGACCAGCTGTCTTTTGCAATGGATCCAGGGGAGAAAACCCCCCCAACAGGCATGAACTTGGCCAGAAACTGTTCCTGTGGCCCCTCTCAGGAAATCAGAACGAGGCAGAGCACATCCGAGTTATCCCAACAGCAGCACAAAGTTTAATCCTTCCCTTTTGACTGCTGCAATTCTCCGGGGTTGTGTCTGCACTGGCCAGATCCCTGACAGGGTCAGTGTAACATCCCACACCCCTTCCTTCTCCTCCGGCTGCTTCAGGGATGTGCCAACCCCGCGCTGCTCCTGCCGTGCCCGTGGCACAGCCGGGCACAAACCCCCTGCCAGGACAGGCACAGCCTCCTCCAAGCTGCATTCTGAATTATTGGTTCTGTTTCCCTGGCAGTGTCTGGGGTCACAGGTGGGCTCCTGGTCTTTGGAGATCACACGGTATTCAGAGAGCCCCACGGTGACCTCCTTTGCCCCTGCAGCCCTGCCCAAAGCCCCACCTCATTCACATCGAGTGAAGCCCAGGGACTGGAGTGACTTTGATAGAAGTGTTTAATTTCAGACTGCCCCAATGAGGTAATTAAAAGGTCCTGAGTATTTAGCTTAGCTACTCTTCTTTTTAGTAATTCTTTCTCACCTCCAGTTAGCTGGATAACTCTTACCCAATTCTCTTCCCAATTTGTCTGTGTCATTCTTCCACTGCAGGGCCAGGATTTGCAATCTCCTATGATTCACTCAGTAATCAGAACAAAGACAACCAGGAGAGTTTTACTGACCAAGTCTATAAGCACTACAATTTCTTAATATTTAGTATTTCAAATACACGCATCAAGAGAACATGCATCTTGTTCCAAATCCCAGATTAATGAAAGAATACAGCACCAGGGATGCTCAACTTTTGATCAAAATTCCCTTTATATTGTATTAAGATCTCACCAACACCCTGACAAAACAAAACCCCAAAATATTTAAGAGAAGTCTCTACGTTTAATAGTATTAATATTTGATAAAAACTGAGATTTTAATGGCATTTGGACCAGGGACAAACAGCTTCAAAGAAAGGTGTAAACTTGGCTGAACGCAGGAAGGCAAACCCAGAGCTCCTGGAAACCACTGGAGAAGGGCAGCACATCTGTGCTTCACAGCAGGCACCACAGACCACAACCAGCCCTTGGCATCTAAAACAGGGCAGGGACAGAGGGACAGGAACCATCCCCACCCTGATTCCAACTAACATCCAATTTTCATAATCCAGAGAAGTAATAAAGTGACCACACAGAGAATGATTTACGACCCATTGAGAAAACTATTGTTTATTTAGAAAAAAGGTTACACTGGTAGAATTTAGCAGATAAAAAAATTCTTTTTTTTTCCTTTTTTTAAAAATGTCATTGTGAAATTTTCAGACTAAAGTTCAGCAATACAAAGCTCCTGTAGCTGTAACTGAAACTTAATTTATTTCAGTTTTGAAGAGAGCGTTTCCAATCAATCTAAAAACAACATGACAAACAAAAGGTGTGACAAGGGACAACTGAGCACAGGTTTAGGTTGGGATGGGACAGGGTTCATTCATTGTTTTTTTAAACAAGTCAACGTTATACACAATATACAAATATTCCCTAAGCATTGCATGAAAACAGTGCTCCCACTTAACTTTGTTTTTTTTTTTTAGTTACCAATATTAAAAACAGGCCAAGTAATAAATAAAAACTGAGTTTAAATGAGGTAAATCCAAAAAGGTTCAATAACTGTTTATTTGTGGTTTTCAAACATCTAAAAGAATGCAATTTCAAATTGAAAGAATTACTACACTCAGGCAGTATTTTCGACAAACTAAAGTGGAACTATGTACACATGAAACCTCATTTGCACTATGGCAACTGTTTGTTTGCAGCACATTGTGCTAAAATATGGAATAGGTAACACTTTCAGCCAGGTACTGAAAATAAATGTATAAGAAACTAAGCAACAAGTTAAAAATACAGTAATGTACAACTTAACAATTAAGTCCTTAGCATGGGGAAATAAAGCAGAGAACTGAATAATTTAAGGAGATGCAGATGGGTCCTCTTCATTCACAATTTTCTGTGCAATCTATACTCTGGAAAATACACTTCTGGTCACAGCTGGATATCTTTCCATTTCAATGTCACCTGCAACAAAGGTGTACATAATTAGAATTGGATGTTCAAATGAACACTGATCTCACAGCTTCACATTTTATTCCATTCACAACTCAAAGAATGAGAAATAAAATAAAATTTTTATCATTTCCTAACTCTGGCTCATTCCACAGCAAGAAGTACATTACTGTGAACACTGCCCTGTAAGTAGTGAAACACTAATTTAAACATACAAATAGCAAACAAGTAGTCACTTGTGAGGGTAGAAACTCCTTTAGAAGTGCAATCCCCTTAAAATCTTACTATTTCTATATTAGGCAAGAAATAAATGCAGCCAATCAGACATTGTACATTAGGGAGAATGGTATCAAAGATTTAACAGGAGCACAGGATGAGATTCCACATCTGTGCTGCTACACAAAGCACTTTTTCATACTTCACTATGCACACAGAGGGGTGCTGTCAGTGCTCCAGGCCAGAAGCTCCAACCATTACACAGCTGGATGTGAATTCCACAGTACAACTGACATTTACCTGAGCACTTGTTATTTACACTCAGCAGAACATAGTTGTGCTTTTTTAACTAATGACTTTATATGCTTAAATCCCCACTATATATTGAATTGCTAGTCAAGACAAAAGTTCATATTTCATTATTAAAGAAGCTGTAAGTGCTCAGTGGTGAACTTCATTTACCAAGACTGCCTTTTTCCTTCTGTTCCAAAGTAGCATTTAAAAGAAGAGGGAAAACGCTGGGATTCCTCTACAGTGACCAGACAGTAACAGCTATGAAGGACAAAGAGTCAAGAAAATTCCAGCAAATTCTTCCCAGAGAATGTTCATAATTTTCAATTTAGAAAATATTCACAGAACTATCTTTCATTATTTCAATGGCTCAATTTTTCTCTTCTCAAAGAAGAGAAAAAATGCCTATCCTCATAACCATAAAACAAAATTTAAGTGCCCACATAGCTCCACAGGTCTGAAAAAAGCCCCAACCATTCAGAGCCCCATCAACTACAAAGAACAATTGATTTTTCCAGGAGATCCAGTCTGAATAAGGGTTACTCAAAATACTCCAAAGTTTCTTTTCTTTCTTTAAATAATCCATGTTTTCATGCCAAAGTTTTCCTTTATCCTGCTCCTCAGATCAGACCAGATAAAAGATTATGCTGGGACAATCAGCTGACCAACTGCATCAGGTAGCACTGTGGTTTAAAAGCTACTGCTTTTGTTGAAGTAAGATGAAGATGCAAAACTTGAGTTTGCTACAGATTAGGCAAGATTTTGCCAGTAACACATAGATTATCAGGGCTGATGATTATCAGAATTACATAAATCCACCTCTGCTTTTGTATGGTAACTTTTCTTGGAAAAAGCAACAAAGATGCAACACCACCAACCACTGCTGACACACCACATCGTCTGCCTCATCTTCCCAACCCCCCCCCCCAAAATAATAATCTGAGCATCTGTATCATCTCTGTGATGATGACAGGGAAATATTTTTCTCCTCAAGCAGTAATAAAAATTTAAAATACTAATAATATTTTAAAAACATAAATAAAAATACTATTTTAAAAACTCAAGCCAAAACCACCCATACCCACAAAAACCCCCAAACATGAAACACCATCAATCAAAAATAAAAAAATCCCCACAACACAACCAAAAACCTCCCAAAACACCACCCAACCACCCTGGCTGATTTTAGGCTGTTTTGTCTGTATATCCATTACCAGTCAACTGGGCCCATGGGAGATACCAAATCAAAGAAATTAAATAACAAACATTTTTACCTTTCCTGAAAGAATCTTCATTATCTATGTTTGTCTGATGATTTATGAGTAAATTTGTTGTTAAGGAAAAAAATATGTATTGTGCTACATATAACAAAAGGAAGCTCATTTGCAGAAATTTTCTGAAATATCAATGTTTAAAAGGATATTGTTTCTTTTCTTCTTTCCCCCCGGTACTGTCCCGCTTTTCTTTCTTCTCTGCTTTTTCTTTATCATGTCTTGATTCCTTTAAAAATACACATATGGGAAATAGCTTATTATGGTACCCACTGTACAGGACATTTAGGAAGACTCTAACATTTAACATTATAAGTGAACACAGCTAAAAAAAAAAATCATCACTCAAAATGACAGTACTCAGCTTCT
This sequence comes from Ammospiza caudacuta, assembly GCF_027887145.1. Taxonomy (NCBI): domain Eukaryota; kingdom Metazoa; phylum Chordata; class Aves; order Passeriformes; family Passerellidae; genus Ammospiza; species Ammospiza caudacuta. The sequence continues at coordinate 10,561,921 of NC_080606.1, read as the reverse complement.
GTGATTTCTGAGATTATTATATCTTTCTTATCCAGTTCCCTGGTTAGTGCCAGCAGCAGAGCTGCAAGAGGGAACCACAGTTTGGTGAATATAAATATAACTGCAACACACCTGCTTTTGCCAAAAGAAGCTGTGCTGACACATGCATGTGGAAATCTGAATTACAGTCTAGTTTATATGTAAGTTAAGAGCAGTCTGCAAATATTTTAAATTATTCAGAACCTGTAAGTTCTGAATCTTCCTGGCTACTGCCAAAATGAACTAGTCCTCCAAACTATCCTGCTCCTGCTGGGAGTGACTGCTGAGATAGTTAAAGTCACAAGACCCCAAAAGTTTCAGGAGCATTTTCTTACACATTCACAGCATATCTTTTAAATTTAGGCTATAAAGCAGCAATAGGTTTTAGGAAAAAAATATCAGCATGTTCTGTCAGCAACAACAAATAAACAAGAGGAGAAAAATTTATTTTACCTTTTTGCTACCAGAGGAGCTCTTCTCCATCTTTTCTGCCTTGATTGAATCACCTTTCTCTTTTCCTGAAGATTTTGATTTGTTTTTCTCCTTCTCTTTTTCATTTAAGCGAGGGGAATCAGAAGGACTTTCACTTTTGCTATGTTTTGAAGAACCAGCTAAAAACAGAACACACAGTTGTAATTCACAGCAAGTAAAGCCTGACAAACACTCACACAAAAAGCAGAATACATACTTGTGCCATTTTCCTCTTTGCGTCGTTTAGTTGAATCCTGGGGTACCTCTCGGTCACTGTTGGAATGATCCTGGCACCAAATACAATTATGCAGATGTTAGCAGACTACAACACACTCCTGCATTAGCACCTGCTTGTATTCTTACTTTGGAGAACTAATTTTTGAATATTTAGAATGAAACTGAGCTGTTACATCTCGTGTGAAGTTTCTGGAGATCAGTTTGGAGGGAGCAGAGGTTTGAAAACATTACTGCAAACCAACCCTTGAAAGAGTAACAGAACAAAAAAGGCACCTCTGATACAGATCATTCTGCTCAAATGGGCTGGACATCCAATTATTACTGCAAGGGCTTGCAACAGAAAGCTTTCCAAGGACAAACCAACTGTCTAAACCAGTTCATTAAAAATGCCACCAACCCTTTTTCGATCTTTCCTGTCCTTTTCATCTTTCTTCTCTCTCTCTCTGGATCTCTCCCTTGACTTGTCCAAATCTTTCTTCTCCACTTCTCTCTCCTTACTCTTGGACAGTGTTGGAGTAGTGTGGTTTATGTAGTGCTGTTAAATTAAGGCAACATCACCAAATATTAATGTGTATTCCTAGACATGTAAATAAAAAGAAATCTTATTCTAACACATCAGACCTAGCTCAAATATTAAACATAAATACTTTATTAACAAAACAAAGAGTGATTGAAAATATGTTCAAACTCATAATCTATAATTTAACCTACAGCTTATTTACTCAATTTACTCAATTCAAGAATATTTCTTCTTAACCGAAACATTTATATTAAATACACACAACACTGTTCACCAGGACTGTTGGATGCAAGAACACAAATCAGACACAGGGCTAAAGAAATAGGATATGGAGGTTACTGGACTAAGTTAACACCTACAGTCTTGCCCAGGAGGAATGAATGGAATCAGCTGCTTAAACAAGCTATAATTCATTTTTAAAGAATAATCTTATCAACAAAGTATTTAGGACAATACTTTGAATAATGTCTTTTAATCTAATTTCTAACCTTCAAATGAGAAAAACAGCTAAACATAGAAAATAATTGTTAGTTTCTCTAATATGTTCCAGATTGTTATTCCACTATCTCTTCTAACCAATTCTGGTAAGCTCCATAAAAAAGGCAGCACATCTGTTATTATAAATATGGATACATTACAGTAATTATACTTGTCTTTTTCCAAACAATTACATAGTTAGATCTAAAAAGTATTAAGAGCACATTTTAAATTAAAACCACTTCCCTTGGTATTTAAGTTACACCAGCACACAGATTTAAATCAGTATACTTCATTCTTTCCCCAGTTTCACAAGTTAACAATTTTATTTGGGGACAAAAACATCTCTACTAAAATGTGCTCCGTATTTCTTTTTAGAGAGACACCCTACTTAAAAGGACACCAACAAAAGAGGGAAGTGGAAGACTAGTTTAAAACAATCAAGGTAACACTTGAACCAAACCAATCAGTGTTTCAATTTTCAAAATTAAAGTAATCACATCCTTCTCCAGTTTCAGTAAATGTTTAACTTACCAAAACCTGATGTTAGTGATTCTATGTTAAATGTCACACTGACAAAATTTAGGCCTCTTTCCTTTTATTTCACTGGAATTTTATTCTCCTACAACAGACTGAACCTTCAATACTTCTTGCACTAGGTATTTCTTTTTGCTTACTCCTCTTTTCTTATTCAATTTCTTACAATGCCATTCCACAGGTAAATTTATTCCTGCTCTCTTCTTTGCTGACAATGACATGCAAATGTGTTTTCTCTAAACAGCCCCATTCAGTTGTCTCTAGAGCTGCTTTCCAGAGGGAAAAAAAGAACATCATGGCTCTGCTTTCTCCTATTCCATTTCTTGCGCTCTCATGGCTGTTCCTGACAGATTCCACTGCTCCGCTACCATTCCAGTGCAGAGTTTTGGAAAACTACATCCATTCTACCTCACCTTCACCAGAAAGACTTTATCAACTTGCTGCCAGCTGATGACACATCAGATTTTGGGTGCTTTGGTGTGGTTTGTAACTCAGACAAATACCAAAGCAAGGAAAAAACAAACCCTAACACAAGTCTATTTATTTTATAACCTGCAGTGTAAACCAGTATTTCCATTGTCTGGCTCCAGAAACTGAGCAAAGTCAGAATAAAGAAAGTCTGTAAGCAGACAACAGCACTAGACTTTTAACTTTTAGTGGAAACTGAACTCATAAATCTTATAGGCATCTGAACATCCCATCCCTTCCCCAAATAAGTACATGGAAGTAAAGAACATTTAACTTGTCTTACACCATGTACAGGGAACATTGGCATGAACTGCTTTAAGTCTGCTTTAACTGCTTTAAGTCTGTTAGAACAGCACTGAAGAGTGAAGATTAGTTCACAAAGTGAGAAAGACTAGAAAAGAACATTTAGAAAAGGAAGGAATGGGTTGGACACCCCCCCAGTTTGCCAAACACTTAAAGAATAAATCCATTAAAAGGTCACACAACTGCAATACACTTCCAGCTAAGTCTACACAAACACATTACAGTTAATTCTAAAACATAACTTTTCAAATTAACTAGAAAAATAAAGCTGTTTGCTGTTAATTTGATTACAAACAGTTCCACTGCCTGCTTAAATAAATCAATGTGCTAATAAGTAAAATAAATATTTTTAAATAAAACTTTAGCTTAAGGAATGAAAACATAAGCAAAAATTCAATTAACCAACTGAATATTGACTCATACAGTAAGGAAGGGAAAAGTGAGGTTTTACAGATTCTCATACACCACCCTTCAGGCAGAGGCAAGCTCAAGACAAATACTATACTTTTCTAATTAAAAAGAATTACATATACAAGATATGTTGATCATTTATAAATGTATCTGGATTCAATCTACAGACACTGTAGTTTCATCAATGGTAAGACTAAAGGATGTTTCCCATATACACTATCCCCATAATCAGATAGAGTTGGTATTGGAAAGATTCAATTAAAACCAAAAAATCCACCTGCAAGTGTCCATTAAAGGGTCACAGGTATTTTGATTTAAAATGTACAAAGTGTTCTGAACACTTTGCACAAAGATAAATGCAACTAAAACAACAGTGTAAATACAGAACATGGAAATCTATAGCACATTTTTAAATTAGGTGTATATAAGTAATCCTAGGTAAACCCAAAAAGTACCCAAAAAGTCCAAATGGTCAGCATTTTCCCAGGGATAAACCTTTGTGCAGTTTAGTTACACACTGGTTCTGATTATGTAACCAAAGACTTGAACAGCAACTTTAGAAGATTTGTCACATCCCCTGACGTATCAGCAGGTGTGCAGTGCCTGTGACTGTTACTGCACCACAGTTACAATGTGTTTGAGTTCTAAAAAGAGTAACAAAATAGTTACAGAGTCTGTCTGAAACACAATATTCCCAGTGCTGGCAGGCCACGCCCAGAACATCCTGCTCAGTTTAGGTCCCTGCTGTACAAGAAGGATGTGGACAGGCTAGAGGTGGGTCAGAAGGGTCACAGAGGGGTCACAAAGGCTGATCCAAGGCTTGGGAAGCCTGACCTGAGAGGGAAGGCAGGGTGAACAGGGTTTGCTCAGCCATGAGAAGGTTTAGGGGAGACCTTAGCACCATGTCCCAGTCTTTAAAGGGTGGCTACCAAGGGAGATATCCTTTTAACATGGAAAAATAATGGGTAATGGATACAAGTTACTCCTGGGAAGATTCCAACTGGACACAAGAGGGAAACACTTCACACCAAGAACAATCAGCCACTGGAGTATCTCCTCAGGGAAGGGATGGATTCCCCAACACTGGACACTTGTATGATGTGGCTACACAGGGTGCTGGGCCAGCCTGCCTATACCACATTTTTGCCAAAAAGCCTGGACTAGCTGATCCTTGAAGTCTCTTCCAACCTGGGATTCTGATTCTATGAACTCTTGAGAGCATTCTTTAGTATCCCTTTCCTATGGTAATGAAACTGAAGTGAATTTACAGGAAGCAAATACACAAAGATGATAATTCAGGCTGTCTCTGATGCTTAGAAACACAATACTGTAGTACTAGAACATGAATACAGTTGTAAGGTGAAAGAGTATCAATATTCCAGAGGCATGTCAAATATTCTTTAACTAACTGCTGTTCTTTAATGGGTATATTCAAAACCCCTCAGACAATTCTAAGAACTATTTTAGCTATTCTGTTAGCTCTTCAGCCAAACAAATGGCTTAATCATAAGGACATTCCTGTGCATGCAAAAGTTTTAGAGAGGAATAGAAGAGACACTGGTAGACATCTCTTCAAAATATTGACAGAAAGGTGAATTCAGGGGATTTTTGTTATGTTGCTTCTACATTATCAATCATCTCTCTTGTACAGAGGATTTACACAGCAGGACAAAAAACTCCATCCCTCTATTACTATGCTAGTATTTACTGAAATGGAATTTGAATTTCTGATGGGAGTTTGCCACAAGAGCAAAAGATAACCTCTCTGCAACAAAACATGAAAATAAACTTGGCTGGTTTCTAAAAGATTCAAACCTTTGCTGAAGATTCCTTGAGTTCGTTGAGGTTGTCCTGTAGAAAATGAACGGAGATGACACGTGAGCTGGAATAGTTTTCAGAAACCAGAGGGACTTTGGGAAGCACGGCCGTGCCCTTGAAACAAAAAACAGCTACTCCTTCTGGAATAAATCTTATGTTAATACCATACTTTGAATAAAGCTAGAAACTGAAATACTTTTTAAAAAGAAAGTGGGGGGGGGGGAAAAGACAGTCCTTATCTATTCTCTAGACTTTGCTATTAAATAAACTACAAAATAAGTCTACATCTAATTCTTCCTAAAACAGTGAAAACACACTCTCCTGGCTAGACAAAAATACAAAGAAAAAGTAGTCAACTCTAAATTTAGCTGAACAAGAGGTGAAACAGGTTTAAAATACTTGTAAACCTGTATCTTCTCCACTTTCAGTTAAATGTGGTAGAAGTCACTCTAGAATGACCTTATGCTGCTATTTATAAAAAAATGTCATAACTGAGTAGTTATCACTGTCACCTGTTTCCTCAAAACTAGTAAAAGCTATTTGAATTCTCCAAAATTAAGTTAAATATTTCAAGTGAATCTTAGATAGAAAAATATGTACTTTGAAAAAAAAAAAGAAAAAAGAGAAGAACTTGTTCTAAAGTTGGCAAGATGGTGAAGTTTAAAGACCCACATAATCCATCACAGTGCTCTCGATGAAGTATTGGTAACTTACAGTTTTAAATGTTCAACGTACTGCAAATTCAAAGATTCCATGAACATAGATGGTTTAGAAATAATAAAATATGGAGCAAGGAATGGCTACCCTGAGTCTTCAAGTAGGCTACGCCCATGGTTTTGTGCTGCGCTTGAGTGCTTGGGGTTTCTCTTTGCTGGGTAGGAGGCTTGGTGGCCACATCTGGTTTTATCGTAACGCAGGGCTCAACACGGTGGGAACCCATTGGAAATAAACAAACCTCGAAGGGAAGGTACAACAGAAGCTGCATGCGCACTGAATATACACAACTACAGGAGAACTGATCACCAAGGAGACTTTAAAATGGAACTCCTTTCAAGACTCCTCCTTAGAAGGCACATATCGGTATGATGCTCATCAAGAAGCCTGATGAATTCAGAGGTATCGTACATCCCGTATCATCCAGGAATCTTCAGTGCTATAGATTCTTCAAAGAAGTGCAGAAAAATATGCTCCACTCTGTTGCAAAGACTCGTTTGCTTGTAGCTACCATTGCACTCCAAAAAAACTGAATGCTTAAAGCAATGAGGCACTTCTGTGTAAAAATTCTCTTGAAATTTCCAAACACTATTTTACAAAATTTGTGCTAGGTCCTTGAAGCATTATTTTGGTTAATTAAAAAATATTTTTATAGAAAAAAAGACAGTCCGCCAATAAAGAAAAGGAATGCATTTTCTAATGCAACATAAAACCTCCAGTGGTTCCAGTGTATACTTGGCACAAAACTTGAAGGAAGTCGAATACTGGCATCCCAAACTCGTGAGCCTAACATGGGTGCTGCCTTCCTCAGGCTATACTAACCTTTACTGTTGAGGAATGTGACGGAGAAGAATGTGTATCAACTTTGCGGCGTTTTTGTTCTGAGGAAAGAACAGAACAATAGCATTATTAAAATAGTTCAAAGAGTCTGAGAATCAAATAATATAACTTTCTGAAGTACCAACATAATTACAGCTAGATTTCTTACCACTATGAGAATTTTGTTTTCCTTAAGCTACTTAGAGTTAGCAACACACATTGATCATCTTTATGAAAGTTTGCAGCAGAAGCATGACATGAACAAACTGCTGCAAAATTATGCTAACTCCAAACTTCCATTTTATAGAAGTCAGCATCTGAATTTCAGGATTTCTATGAAGACCCTGAACAGGTGAACTCTATGAAAAGTATTATAGCCCTCCCTTATGGTGTTTGCCCTAAGCAGAACAAATATAAAATTCCACATCAACCTCAAATAATAACTTAAGAAGGATATAGAAAGCTTTATTGGTCCCCTCTTATATTAAGAGCGAGCAAGTCCTTTAAGGATGCAAAGGCCTATCTTTCACTTTCCTTGTTTTCTTCCAATTCAAAGGTTGTCATGAATCTCTCAAAGTACACACAAAGTTTTTCCATTACACTTTTGCAAAACTTGCATGGTCAAAGTTATACTAACATATTTCAATAGAAGAACATTTACATTTGCATTAAAAAAATGGCAAGCTTTGGGAGAACAAGCATTCACTGGAGATATGTGAAGTTCACACATTCCCATAGTTTGCCTTCTGGAGATATTCTGACCACCTCCTTTAGCTATTGACTGTATTGAAATGCCAGTGCCAAAATCTTACTTATTATGTAATGATTCTCTTCAACTTCTCTAGCATTTTTTGCCATTCAGTGATTTTCAAGTGACATATTCTATTTTCCTAGATAAGAACAGAAACTAAATATTCAAGCTTACCCCTTTCAGATTCTGATGTTTCTGATCGGGGAACAGGTGACTTCAAGGACCCAGCTACTGGCACCTTTTCTCCTCCTTTAGCATTTTCCTTGGATTTCATTTCCTTTGCTAGATCTCTTTCTCTGGATGGCTCCTTTTCTCTCTCCTTTTCTGCAGTTGACTTTGACTCAATGATGGTAACAACCGTCTTGGACTTTTCTTCTTTTGAAGCTTTTTCTTCTTTCTTCACCTTTTCCTTCTCTTTGTCAGATTTTGGCGTTTTCTCCTTGATCTCTCTTGCTTTCTCCTCTTTGTTTGCCCGTTCTTCCTTCGGTTTATCTTTCCCATCTTTCCCAAGTGCCTTCATCTCCGGAGTGGCAGCTGGAGTCTTGTCTTTCTTTTCTTTATCTTTTTCCTTCCCGCTTTTTTCTTTCTCATCTTTCTCTTTAATAATTTTGCTGCATCAAAAATAAAATGGCCAATTAGCATAGATACAAAACAGAGCTCTAGCTTTATCACAGAAGTTTTACTTCTGAATGTTTGACAGAACTTCCTGGAGCAGACACTGTAAGATGTACAGTTCTTTATCAGAACAGCAACAAGGAAATGTTCTCATTTGTCTTTTGTAGCTAAAATGAAATGTATTTATCAATAAAACTGCATATTTTGAAAGAAATAATGTCATTTTTTTAAACTTTAAAGAAATAGGAACTATTTACACAAAACCCAGAAGTAAAATGAAAAGGCAAGTCATTTCCAAGTGTATTTCTGTGGCTTGGAAGGAAGAAAATAGAGAATGTGACAGAATAGTTTTTCTCACCTATTAGATGCACTGTTTCCATTGCTTGTCGTCACCTTCGGTGTAGCGTTGACAGTTTTATTAATAACTTTCACCACACCCTGAGACTTCTCCTTTAGTTTATCTGCTTAAAAAAAGAAAGAACAGCTCTATTTCAACAAATTAATCTATAACCTACTGGTAAAAATAAAACAAGTAGCTGAGCATATTCATGTCAGGTCATGCGTAGCTAACAGCTAAAACAGGCAGCAGATCCTCTCCCCCAAAACCAAGTAAAAATAAAGAACACACACTGATACCATTTAGCATCATATTTATATTTTTTTCTTTTTAGCTTAATGAGGCAAATTTTGAGAGAAGCCTGTAATGTCAGAAAAATTCTATTAAAAAATAAATATATAATAATCATAGTTGTGTTTACCAGTCTCCTCAGTAGTGCCCTCTTCCAGTCTAACTGTATTTATTGTGAGAGACGTAGGCATCCCAGCACCACCTGGCCCATTTTGTACTGTTGCAGGTACAGCATTCCTGGCAGGTGGGTCTTTGTGGTGAAATTCATTTTCAGGTATCATGAAAGGCTTCCTACTTTTCAACTGTCCAGAATAGCTGCAAGTCGCACAGATTGTTAAATATGCACAAACACAAAGCAAAACATGGGTTGAATCTTAAATGTGGATCTAATCTAACAGTTCATCTGTTATTTATTTCACAGTTTTTCCTAACTGATACACAGTTTCTTCCCCCTATATTGATGAGCTCAAAAGAAAAAGAAAAACAAACAAACCCACTAGACACAGAAGCAGCCCTACCTCCACACCCTCTTCCTCACCACCACACACACACACCCCTGGTCAAACACACAGAACAAACTGACTGCTGACAAAACTTCAAACTGTTAAGGCAGCCTGAACTGCCCCTCAGGCACACAAGGATGATTCCACATTCACCACTGGAAGATGTAACATGTAACTAAGCATTTTAGAATCATATGCACTTTCAATATCTGAACAGTCTTGCAGCAATAGCCCTTGGCTTTCTTCCTGTTACTATCCCTCCTATCTCCTTGCTGCTGTATTATTTTTCTAAAATTAAGCTATGCTCTTGTGAGTAGAAATCTTTACTATTTTAAGGGTTTTCCTAGAGTCTTGCAAAGGAAATTAGTGATCATCCAGCACAAAATGAATGTTTTCATTCACACTGCCAGCACCGAGATGCAGATAGCGAAATCTTCTGTGATAAGGTAAAAATCAAATGTTAGGACTGTAACAGTTCCGAGTCTTTAGATGCCTTTCATGATCCACTTTTAACCACTTTCTTAAATAAGTTGTTGTTACCCCATAGCCAATGCATATAGATCAGGTCTCTTCTCTTTCTCTTCCTGACATATCTTGTGTACTCTTCTTTCCAAGGCTTGACCCAGGTTCAGCACTTTTGGATACCATGGAAGGATTTTGGTCAGCACAATCAGGATGTTTCTGATATGTGTATATTCACCTGTTTCCAGACAGTGCACAGAAGCCTAAAACAAATTAAATCTAATGAAGCTGGGGGATATTTTTAAAGCACTCAAAAAACGTAAGGTTTTTTGGCATCTCTATTTACCTTAGTTAATTTATAGTGCCATTTGTGTACCACGTGTCTAAAATTCTCATAATCCAACTGATCAGCCTTATTTCCACCGTCAAATCCAGTTGCTCGTAATATAGTTAGGAAGCCTGGATAGTTGCCACATTCCTACATGCACATCAACAAATAGGAAAAAGTTATTTTTTGGGAAACAAAGCCAGTAATTCTAAACCCTAAACTCTAAAGAACAAGACACAATCACACTTTAAAAGACTCTTTTTTTTTTTTTTAAGTTAATTTATGTTGAAATTTTAGTTGTGGGTGAGAGAAAAGATTATTCATAATTTCACTAGCTGGTGCAAGGAGTATTAGGAGAGTTTCCATATGCTCCCTAAATTATCTTCAACGTAAGCTATGTGAAAATCACAAATGGAAAGGGTTTTTCAAGCAAATTATATTATTAATATTATAGTTAAATGGTATTTATATCATATATATGAATATATATTATAATATAATAGAAAAATACATTACTAATATAATTTAATTATATTTTTAACACCATACAAAATTACTTCTACCAAAACTACATGAATTATAGTAAAATACAAGTCAATTTTATGATTATACCATCAGAAAAATCCAATCATGCTGTTTTTAAATCTAAGAGTTACACTAAATCCATTTTTACTGGGCTGAACTACACAAATTGTTAGTACATACTCTAATGAGCAAACTCATTTTATTCAATTCCTATACCTTTTCATATATGACTCTGTCACTGTGCCACCTGGTCACAGTCTCCAGCATACAGCACAAAAACCTGCCATATCTACTGGCTTCATTTTCTGTGCAACTTGCAACTGTATATATAATATCAGAGAAAACCTGTGAACAGAGCAAAAAAACATTACTATGACATTACTGAATTACAAAAGCAAAAAACCCAACAAAAATTATAATTTTTTCTCATCTACACCACCATTAAGCTTGTATTTAGAAACAACAGAGACTGCTTATAAAACACTGTTTCCCAAGTGCTGGTCCCACACTTAGCCCAGAATCCAAGCATACAGCTGCTGCTGCCACACTGATAGTTCGAGTGTCTTTGCTGCCATAAGTGTTTTTATTTTCAAATTAATAATGATTTGAGCTGGTAGAAGTAAACATCCAGTCAACCTGATGGAAAAAAGTGTTTGTTTTTTTTTCTTGGCCCACACAGGTCCATCAGATAGGGCTACTTGAGTAGAAATGCCCTTTTGGACACATGAAATCAGAGCAGGTGCAGCGACACAAACAAGCCCACTGTCTGTAGCACCATTTCCAGGGTCAGAGGGGTCCCAAGATGTTGCTGGTAGGGGACAAGCAGCAGAAAATTGGTTCCACAGAAGGGAACACACAGCTAAAATGAATAAACCACTGAAGCTTTAGGAAAGCTTTAATCAGAAGATGTGAAGTACAAAAGTGAACCTCTGATTGTCACAGGACCTTGTTTACCTATTTTGGGAGGCAGGGGAGACTCTAATTTGGGATGTTTGCAGTGGTAATGATGAAATTACACACACAATTGTAGCTACTTACTCGGTCATAGCAGAGAAGTGTGGAGAAATTGGGTGTTTTCTGCTGATGCACCAGTTCAACAAAGTGAGCACAGTAAACTGCATCAATTGCCGAGAAAATGCAGCGAGGAAATATACACAACTGTAAAAATTTGGTGATAGTCTCATTTTTGGTAGATTCTTCAAAAAACAAAAGTTGAAAAGGGAAAAAAGGAAAGAAAAATAAAGCCAATTAATGTTTATCATTCAACTACTCTCTTCCCAAGTTCAGTATGACAGATCCATACTCTGGTGTTTGATTTCAGACACATCCTTGGCATTGATCAGAAAAAGTCAATAGAAGTGCAACTGTTTGAGGGTGGGGATAGAACAGCAGGGTGGATGTGCCAATTTCTTATTGGCAAAATTCTTCTTTCACACAATGGGGCTAAAAACAGGTTATAGGAAAGCTTTAGTAAACTTCACCTGCTCAAATTGTGCATAGCAGCAAAGCAAACACCACCTGCTATTTCCCTAGAACACCTTCTTTCATCTTTCTACATGGGGCTGACTTTTAGTTTGGCCTCCTTCTAAACTGAAGAACATGGTGCCTCTATAGAATCCATTAACAATCATTTTTCCAATTAATCAAACACATAGAAGAATTTAAAGAATAGCCTTCAATAAACCACCACCCCAATACACACACATTTTGTGAAAGTTTCATTCTACCACAGAGTAAAAGACTGCACTGTATCAAGTTCAAGAGGCACCCATTTCTGTTTGACCAACCACAGGTTGGCAAACTCAAAGCATAACACATACCCAAACTGGTCCCATGGCAACAAGGAGCATAAAAACAAGCTGAGAGGAATGTACAGTGTGAAGGCAAGGTCAGAGGGAAGTACAGAACTAAAGACTGCAAGTGAATGCCTTCAAAGGAAGAACAGTCATGATCCTCACAAGGGCCACTGGTGCTTTTGCACAGGCCCCAAGCTGTAATACCCAGGGCTTTATTGCTTCAATTTTGCAATGCTCGAGGAATAAAGCTTGCTCAAGAAAGGACTGTTAAAACTTGATGTTGAGTTTAACTTTAGTATCTACCCCTCAAAGATTATAACAAACATTTGATGCCTAAAAAAAAGAAAAAAATCTATCAAGGGAATCATAGTTCATAGGACAATCAAGTGTGTGTTGCTTCAGAAGTGTACAAAGCAAGTCAACAGCCAGTTGAAGAGGTACTCTCCAACTGCTAAAGCTACCAGGTTACCCTGCCAAAAATTAACCTGTTCTCAAAGGTACATTCTTTCGAAAGTCTGTGGACAGGAGGCCAGTCTTAAATAAATTAAATGTCAATAATTTAAAAAATAATAATAACCCCACTACTAGAGTGGATGTGCTTTTCTAGTTCCTCATGTAGTGCAATTACAGATTATTTATTTTAACGGGCAAACTGCTGAAATAGTAAGCTTGCCTCTGGATTCAATGCTGGGAAACCCCTCAGCTGAAGCCCAAGCACAAGAGCCAACAATAAGCTATTCCCAGTACCCCACAAAGAGTTACATGTGTACCTATGTAAATTACTTTCTACACACTTTTTTAGGTGCTTCTTTAAGTAGACAAATTTACCAAGTCACCTTTAGACCAAGTTTTAATCAGGCAGTAACTTTTCATTCAGTAATTTCTTGTAGTTCATTTGCTACAGTACATTAAATACTTAGAGGGAACAGTGTTTCTTCATGAAACCAGTTGGATGGATCTTACATGAGTTGGACAACAAAACTCTTTTCCACTGGATTATGCTAGGCTTCTTGGGACAGACGAACTACTACTTCCAGTTACAAACTCAAAGTTCATCCAGAGAAGAAAACTGACCAGAGAAAAACATTTCAGATTAACCATACCAGCAGAGTTCACAAGCAACATGAAACATTACAGATGTTTTGTAGGAGAAAAAACTTGATTCTGCTTGCTGCATATGTGCTCTATGAAACATGTGCATGCTGTTTCACTGCATGGGGCTGTTAGGCTGGCACAACACTTATCTTGTCACTGGAACAGAGTTCATGCCACCACCCAAACCCTGGCATGTTGCTCCTAATCACAGGACTCAAAATAAGTTAACTCAAACGAACCATTGAGACTTGACATGCCTATTTTTTGTCCTGTAGCAAATATATTAATTTAGCAGCATTCTAACTGCAGTTAGCAAGTACAAGCCAGCTTGCAATTACAAGTTTCCAATGAATTAGTCAATCTCTAACTTATTTTCTAAATTAGGGCAAAATTTAAAAGGTCTTGACATCACAAGAAACAAAAAACTTCTCCATGAAAACCAATCAGTCAGCATTTGCAAAGACACATTACATTCTAACTAAAATTTTACTTTGCTGTAACAGACCTCAACGTACAAAAAATAAAATTTTCAAATAAACCTTAAGAGTATTATGCAAGGAAGAAGTTCTGACAACTACAAAAACATCCACATCATTTTCCTTAGAGACACTTACTTGCCAGAAGCCAGTTATCTTTCTCTAGTTTCAGTCTCTGTAGAACCCTCTGCACATGCTCCAACTGCTTCTTCTCCTCTTCAAGGAGCTTGTCCTGCAGAGCTGTGCAACGTTCTTTTTCTTTTTTCTTTTTATTTGGAGGCTATAAAATGTCAGCATAACTCATTTAGTATTATACCTAAACTTGCTATAGATAAGAGCAATGAGTTCCTGGTAATACTAAAGAATACTTCAAAAACTTTTCAGTCAAAAATGTTCTGCTCTAATAATCAACTGATTTTATGAACATTGGCTATAGTTATCAGTGAACAGACAAACCATGGATACAGGTGTCTGAAAAAGATACTGCTTTCTGAAACTGATTTTCCAGTAATTTTCACTTAGTGGAGTCACTAGTACTTTAAACATGGGAGTTATGAAGCAAAGTCAATCCCAATTATGTTAATGTGCCAAATCAGAATGGATGAACCAGGTGACAAAATTTCCCAGATCTAAACAAGCTTAACATAATACTTCATGAAAAGAAACTCTTTCAAGGCTAGAAAGTTTAAATTGGACCACAAAATTATATCAACATACCATTTCCTGATTGTCATCTATGGCTTTCATCTGGACTTTAAGTTTATTGACTTCTCTGTCATAGCTGCTGTGTGGCACAGCAAGGTCATACATTGTTAAAGACCAGAATGTAGCATAAAACTGAGGGCTGATGTCATCCCAGACTTTAGGGAGGTGCAGAGAAATCACAGCTTCATGAACAGGAGCCATCACCAACTCACAAGATGTAATGTATTTGTGCACTTTGTGCTGCTGTTTATTTCCCTTCTCAGCTTTTTTTAGTTCATCATACTTTGACTGTGGATAAAAAAATAAATTAAAACTGTAATCTATATATACAAAAATTAAACTTAATAATATCATTTAACTTTTCTCTAAAACTTTTCTATACAACATTTACTTGTGAAATGTCAGTGCATAAAACACTGAAGAACCTCATACAGAACTTTAAGTCTTCATCCTCACTGGATGGATTTATCTTTCTTCACTGATGCTGCTACCTCTTGTTATAGTAACACATTATGCTACACCAAGTAAAAACTGCTCTCCTTATTGAACTTTTTAGATGCAGGAACAAATTCATTTCTGACACTTCCTCAGGCAGCACACTATTTGGCAGCTGCAACACTTTCCTCCACAGCAAAAATCCATCTAAAACACCTGCAGCATAACTTACACCTTTGAGGGAACAGGGAGGGAGAGAATTCCTACTGATAACCCAAGACATCCAAAGAAGTGAGTTCATCAGCTATGACTCCTTTCAGTTGTGTGAAAGTTGACATATGGGCCACATTTCCTAAGAAGACTAAGGACAACCTGTTCCAGCCCACAGCTTCTATTTCTAACTCTACTAAAAAAAACTTTGCAAGTTTTATTTAGCCAACAAACTTTATCTGGAACCTGCCACCTGTACTGGTAACAGGTAGCAAAGCAGCACTAGAAGCAGACAAATGGAAGAGTTGTACTCACTGAAATGTGGTGTGCATACATGGGTCTTGAGAGGAAAAATGCAGCATCATGGGGTGTGTGAAACTCATTACAGAGAACATCAATAGAAGGCACTCGCTTAATGTAATCCTCTGTGCTTAGATTGGATGCTAAAAACCCACCAAACTGTACCAGGGTATCATGGCACTACAAAGTAAAAAATACAAAAAGTTAGCAAACATTATTATTTTGTTCAACAATTAAGTTAGGGAGAGCTTCAAAGTCTGCCTTTTTTCCCTTTTTGTTTCTTGTTAAAATTGCTAACACCAAACAGTAGAGCAAAAAATTTCTCATTGGTGAAGAACAATAAAATAAAAAAACTCCACCTAGAAAAGCCAGCAGAACTCAAGAGCATTCTATTCTACCAGAATGGAATGCAATTAGTTCCTATTGCCTAAGGCAGCAACAGAATTATCTTTAAAAAAAAAGGAAGTTTCACTACCAAAGTAAGATTAGAAAAACACAATGGACACTTAAAAAATAAGAATTTAACTTTTTATGACAAAGGATGCTTTGCTCTTTTACTGAGAAGTCACTTGTAAATATAATACACTTTTAATACACCTATATATTTTAATAGAGCAATTCTGCAATTAGTTTTAAAAATCCTATGTACTTGTATTGTACTAGATTCTCATATATAATGTTGTTACTTATGTGCTGAATCCTCACATATTGTGCTGATACAGTAGAAGTTAACAGAAAGAAGGGGATCTCATAAATAGATGTTTTCACTTGCCTGATCATACAGTTTTCCCACCAGCTTCAGATGTTTTTCCCCTCCTTCTTGAAAGACAACACCATTTCTCTGCTGAGCCATAAGCAGGCACAGTGGGAGGGCAAGATCATGGTCCAATAATGCATCTTTTAATCTCTGAGATGATTTCTTTGTATTCCTGATTTGGCCAAAGTATCCACCCTGCAGAGGACAGAAAAAGTTACCCAAGCTGGAAATCAGTGCATCAGGAATGGAATTGTGTGAGCTGACTGCAGAAATACTGATGAATTAACAGCAATGGTTTCCTGTGCAGCAGTAAAACTCCCTGGGTCCTGTACTGCAATGTATGTATAGAAGAATCAGCAACAAACCAGTCTTGCCTGCTTTAATCACTTTTTGCTGCTCCCCCTGAGCAAGGCTGAGCCAGCAGGACTGCAGCACATCCAAGCTCAGTGGCTGCTGGAATTCACAGATCTGCCATGTAACACTCTCCTGAATATGAGACGCTGTGATGCACAAGAACTGAAGTTCACATCTACACTGCCTTGGCTGCCTGTCTCAAGGCCTCTAAACTCAAAAGGGGGCAGCTCTGATAAAGCACACACCTTTCTCAGCTGTGCTGCCAGAGTTCTTGAACCAGAGTCTTTAGAACCACCAAAAAAAAAGCAATAATTATTATTAAATTTAACACAAACACACCTCAGCTTTCAGCTGCTCTCCACCAGTCATGGCTTCCAACTGCTCCATGGTCATTTCTTCAGTAATTTCTATCCCTGCCATTTTCTGCACCACCTCTTTTAAAATAAGCAAATCAAAGCTGCAAAGAAAACAGGAAAGCGGAGTAAAAACAAGACAATTTGTTTAACAACCAGGAGCTATGACATTCAATATATATTACAAAGCAGCACCACAATGCATGTTAAACAACATTTTCATTCTATTTTCAAGAAGAAACTGGTATGCCAAGCACAAGGATTTCTTAATTGCAAGTAAAAAGCTAGTACTTAAAAGCAATGCAGTCATTCAACAGTTGGATTTGAAGACAGTAGGGAATGTGGTGCTATTAAGTATCAGCAGATTAATCAAAGTCTATTGCCCCTTTTTGTTGCTTTCCACGTCTCAAACTGTATCTACATAGTTATTTCATGAGTATTTTATATTTTGTGAAGGGTTTCTAGAATAGTACACAGCCTTAGAAATGCACTGGCAAAGTTAGTCTGGAGAGGTTACTTGGAAACATGGAAAACATCCTATTTATACTTGAAACACAGAATATATAAAACACTCCAATAATCACCCTGCCCAGAGACAAGGTTTCACTTCCTGCTCTGAACTCCATAAGGACAATGACTTTTACTCAACAGAAGTATAGTTAATTGTATCCCAATCACACAAAGCAGCAATGTTTTCCAGTTAACTTCAGAAATTTGTGTGACTAACTTAAAAAATCATTTACCCATGCCTTCCAAAACAAAGATTCATCTTTAAATAATTCATATGGCTTATATTTTTGTTTGCTGTTCCAACCATAAGTATGTTTCTGTGTAGGAACTGTGCAATATCAGCATAAGCTCCAATACCTGAATATTGCAGTCCTATGAAACTGGCCATACCAGTAAATCCATTTCATTTTATGATCCCAAGTACTACACTGACTTTTTTTCCCCAAAATACTTACAGTTGTGATTTTGAGGAAAGACAATAAACATTACTTACCCTTCCTCTGTAGCTCAATGTGATTGCCATCATCAGAACAAAATGTAGGGACAGAGGAGCATGTGAGACTGAATGTCTACATTGCAGGGAAGGGGAAAAAAACTACATTTCTCAAAATAACTACCCTAAAATAACATGCTGTGTTATCACCATTGGTAAGGTGCCTTTCAGTAACCATATGGGGATTCCTAATAGAAAAAGGCTGATACTCACCTATGTGATAAAATTAAAATCAAAAAAGTAAATGAAACAATAATACTAATGGATGACAATGGAAAAACAAGAGGAAAAGTCTAATTGGAAACCTTGTTTTGAGTTATGATTGACACTGTCACATGAAGAAGCAATTCAATTACCACTAAATAAACTGGATAAAGTATTTAAATAATATTAAAATGTTAAGAGCCATCCCTGCAGAGAAGACATTATGAGAAAAGAAAAACAAACTATAACAGTCACACTGCTTTATATAACGGACACTTATTTTTTAAATAATGTACAGTAATGTATATGATGAAATAACACACTGGAAGGTTTTTTCCCCTATCTGGTTAGGTGCTAATAAAACTTTTAAAATAAGTTAAAAATGAAAAATCACTGCTTCAAGAATGTCACAGCTATACAATTAGAGGAAAAGTAATGTACTAAAGAGTGTATCATTCTTTCTTTCTGCTATTTAACCTTCCCAGTGCTCTGAATGGAGTTTGTCACTACTAGAGCAACAACTACACTGAGTGCCTGTGTATCAGCAAACACCTAAATAACACTTCATAGAAACTGAGTTTATAAGGATCCATTGTGCAATACTTGCCTTTTGCCAGCTTTCAGCTGGTTGGCTACATACTGCAGGAGGCCTGCCAGTTCAATTGGGTATTTTCGGAAAACGGCACCACAAAAACTTGCCAGACCTGAGGCAAAGAGAAACAGCTATGACTGCACCTGCTTATTAAACAAACATTAACCAACTGCATATGGCATCTTAGCAATACGTGCATTTCTGGAACACAAAAGGGAAAAAAATTCCTATTGATTAAACTTGACAGCTCTCCATTTTGCTTAAAATATTAGCCAGTAAGTGCAAGCGAAATATTGATCATAATGATCAATGGTTGAATAGATCATGGGGGAGGTGAAATATTTTAAACATTATTGTAATAAATAAAACAAAAATACTAACTCTGCAGCCAGCTTGAGATTGTAGTGTCATCATGCTTCATTCTCTCCTTCTCAGGGTTTGCCAATGCTTCAATGATACAATCTTTAGTGGAGTTAAAGAGAATATTCTTCCTTAACTTACAAACACAAAAGTTACAGGGACTTGGTTTTCTGGCTTTTGTAATATATGAATACAATATATAAGTACAGCAATCATTAACATAACTATGGTTTGAAAAAATAAAACCATGAAATAGTAACCTAAAAGTAGAATTTACCTCACTATTTACAAGATCACTATGTCTTCAAGATTGAAAGTAGGAAAAACAAAGAAGAATTTTCATAATGTGAAAGAATAATAGAGAGAGTTCCATAATCCACTACAAGTGCAAAGGTATTTGTAAACTTCACTGAAATTTCCAGCAAAAAGCAGCAAGAAGAGAAAATAGAGGCAATATTTACTCACAGATAACATATTCAATCTGGCTACAACTGCAGCTTTATCAATAAGTGATGCAGTAATTTAAATCAAAGGATACATGCCAAGACATCATAGTTCAGGGAAGTGAGGTATTTCAGCGAATCAACAACCGGAGTTATCAAGTTATCATATTTTTGTATTTGTGATAAAATCTGCAAGTTACAACAGACATTGAACTGAACAGGGACAGTATTCCTTATCTTTCACACAATAAAAGCAATTAACAATACTTGTCTATAAAACCTACAGAAAACATGCTTAAAATTAATTTTTTCAAAGGTCCTAAACAACTGTCAAAGT
Source organism: Ammospiza caudacuta (assembly GCF_027887145.1). NCBI lineage: Eukaryota > Metazoa > Chordata > Aves > Passeriformes > Passerellidae > Ammospiza > Ammospiza caudacuta. The sequence continues at coordinate 10,541,896 of NC_080606.1, read as the reverse complement.
AAATAGGCAAGCTCATTAACCTAGCTAGTACCTTAAGGATACCAGTGAAACATGTCTCTAACATGTAAAAACAATTCCTTATCATTTCTCTTTCCAATTATCAGCAAATAAAATAACAAAAACATTTTTTCCTAATATTCCTTAAGAATGCTAAACCTTAGCAGCAAGATTTCCTGCTGCTACATACAGTAATAAAAGACTATTAAAAAAAAACCCCAACACCATGAAGCTAGGTCATGAAAGACTACAAGTAAACTGCATCAATCAAGTTCTAGGATGTTCTCCTTGGTATATGACACAGATGTGTGTACACTGCAGCAGTAATTTCTTCAAGTACAATCTAAAAACAGGTTAATCCATACTCTTAGGTCACATTTGTGAATAAGGTGGAGGCCCATCAACACATTTCTACACCTCTCCAGCACTCTGTAGCACTAAGCAATCTTAAAAATCCTTCCCAACTTCATAAGTGTATTTCAGACTTTAAGTTTTATTTCAGGCTTTACTTCAGGCTTTAAGTTTTCCTCTAAATGGAAGAATCTGATCTTTCTCCACCCCACTCACAGACAGCTGTCAGAGCAACTTAACCTGATTTTGCATTCTGCATAATGTGATCAGCAATCCCTGTACCTGAGAACCACCTCTGCTATCTCAAATTAATTTTTTTCTGCAGTTGGTTATTCAAGAAATGTTTCCACATTTAATATGTCACTAAGTATTACTAAGTCATATTTAGTATGTTACTATGTGCACTATTAAAAACTACTAAGTTTTAAAATTTGCATCAAAAGTAAAAAATAATGAAATTAGAACTGCAGGCCCCTTTCTGAGCTTCAATTATCTGTTGACAAGATGAAATAGCATTAAATACATGTAGCTACGTACATAATCAAATAAAATTGTAGGATTGCTGTGGCTGAGCTTCCCAATTTGTCTTCCAGAGGGTTTCACATTTTCCTTAGTTAAACGCCTGTAAAAGAGGACATAGTTTATTACAAAAGATAAGCTAGAAAAATATTAAAACAACAGGTCAGTTTCAGTGAAGAAACATCTTTGTAAGTCTCAGAAACTAAATTCTTGCTAGCAAATGTGTTTTCAAGACACCTCAGAATAGAAATGCTAATCTGTTGAGAACTGGAAATAGAGACATCCTCCAAGATGCAGACAGTACAACCAGTCCAGCTGTCCCTCTGTTACTATGGACCATATTCTAGCTTCAACTTCCAACATTTTGCTTTCCAAAGTTGTCAGTGAAACCTGTAGCATATACACCAAACTACCATGTGATGCTGTTAGTTGTTCCTGGAAATTTAACTTAGCCACAGATCATTTTTTGTTGCATTCAGTACATTGAAAAACAATATTTATTTATATGTGTTACAGCTCCACAGCATTTCCTACTGAAGATCTGAGCTCAACCTGAAAGCTGAAGTTGACAGTAAATTACACAGACAGCTGTTGACCTTCAACAGCTGACAGCACTGTGGTTCACCTGCACAACTGAAATCCATTGTACAGAGAAGGGGGGAAAGTTTATGGTGTATGCAGCAAGTCAGTAGGGAATCAAAACAGCTGTTCCCAGCTTTCACAGCTCTGAGTGCAGAGACTTTTATCCAGAAACAATTACTGTCTTGCCTATATGGAAGGCTTCTGATTATCCACATTTTAACACTACACCATCTGCTTTTGGCAAATGGAGAACCTAATTCACTTGACAACGACATCAAATGTGAGGTAAATCTGGAATTGCTGTGAGCCCACTTGAGGGTGAGAATAAATCATTCTGTTCACCTCACTGCCATACATTCAAATTTACAGAGAACATGACAATTCTTGAGACTCTGGAGGAGAGTCTCCACACCTAGAGGAAATATGTAGTACTTGTACATTTCATAAGCAAAGCAATTGATCAAAAACTTTACCCATGGAAAAGGTTTTAAGTCATTTAATGGGACATTTTTCAGAGATTATATACCCTTATTGGCGACAAATTTGTCTGTACTCTTGCTTATTTGATGGTTTTTAACCACAATACATTAAATGCTTGATGAACAAGAACTATTTGGGAAATTACTAAGTCATTAGACAGAGAATGTATTTGTCAAGCCTTTTTTTCTCCAGCTGGTGATATGCAATAGACTGTACTACAGTTTATAATTATTTATGGAATTGACTACTTACTTCATGATGTATTTGGCTCTATCTATGGTTTGGGCTTTAACTTTCACAAGCAGTGGGTGACTGTTGTACGTTTCATTCTTCCACTGCCCATAGAGGCGGTACCTGGAAATGTTTCACAGGACAAGGAATTTCAGAACGGACAACTCAGCAGCACATTCCAAAGGATGGAAACAAATCATTCCACTCACCGGTACTGGTATGGAAAGGTTTTGAACATTCCCCATAATTCCTCAGACATGCATGCATTGCAGTCCATCAAGGAAAGAGATGGAAGCAAGACTTGATCAGTAATGCTCAACAAACAGCTGAACAGTGTTTCCTGGGATAAAAACAAAAGGAAGTATCAGGACGTGCCTCAAAAGCAGTGTTATACATGCAGTGTGCAGATGCACAAATGGAAAATTTGATAAAAAAAAAAATACACTACAAGATTAAGATTTCCAGAACAAAAATCTAAATAGTATCTAGCAATAACTCCCATCATAAATCATTCAGTAAATAATTTACTGTCAATATTTTATCTGCCTATATAAGATACTAGAACAAAGCTGCTGAAATCATCAGCAGGTTGCATTCATTTTCGAATCAAATGTACCATTAAAAAAAAGATATTGTATGGACTTGCATGAAGTGCAACGCAGGAAAAAATTCATTTTGGCAACAGCTTTCAATGTATTGAGGTATTCTCCACCTTCACTTCAATTTTCAAAATTTCAGATAAAAGCCCAAAGGCGTTATACATGTTCACAAGACATATTTCCAATTTCCATTTTTTCAGTATCCTACCACCCTCAACCTTTATTAAACAGTCCTCTTTTCTGCTGAGCTATTTTAGAATAACTATAGCAGCAGTGAAAAACAACCAAAACAAAACACAAAACCCAGAAGGGATTTTCTTTGCAATGATTTGGGAAATCAGGATAAGTGAGAAAGAGGAACAAGTAACAATGAAAACTGCAGAAACTTCATACTGAAAACCAACTTACTGATTAAAAAAACCCAAATTCTTGTTTTTGCAAGTTGGATTTCTACTGAACACCTACAATTTCATTGTGAACAATCTTGATAATAAATTCAAAAATTCTGAAGTAAATAAATTAAGCAATTAAAGAAAAAAATCATTGTACCAATAAAGTCCTCTCTTACTTCCAATTTGTCTTCTCTATGCTTTTCCCCACCACAAAGTGTATTTATAGAATAAATAGCTGGAGGATTTCCAGCTGATTCCAAGTAAATAAGAAGTAAAATGCACATTTGGTCACCGCTACAATCTTGCATAAAAACACCTTCCTCCAAAACTCACCATTTTCTCTTTATCTTCCTGTTTGCTTCCATCTGACTGAAACTATAACAAAGACAACCATGTTAATTGTAGCAGAGTTAATGTAACAGAGTTTCAGAAAAGAGCTATCTCAGCAAAAGCATAAACCTGAAGAGCCAAGCATCTCTTAAATGTTTAAACTGCCATATCTGCCAGCATTAAAGTATTTTTAAATAGAAATTCAAATGCACGGATGAAACACTTTCCTTACTTATAGAGGGGCTTTGTACAATTTTGTCCAAAAAGAAATAACAGCTAGAGCTACAAGGAAACTTGCTATTACATGTGAAACTTGCTATTACATGTGAAATTTCTTACTGGAGACGAAAAAAATTGCCTAAGCATTCACCTTCTACCTAAAAAAATCTGAGGATTTCCAATGCAGTTACCAACAGCCATAGATTATCTCCCCATCTTCCTCTCTAACACCCTCTTAAGCCTTTGTTATTAAATTACTTTTTCCCTCTGCTTGCTCCACTCACCATGAAAAGCATATTAAGCTATCACACCAGTAAGTGCACAATTATTTTAAAGGTACACTTTAGCATGAAAGCTGCAGTGCAGTGTTAGTAGTCTAACTTTTTAACTACTATATGGGTTAACTTAGAGTCAAATTACCTTCAGTTACAAGTATTTCTACTGTGTGTTAAATGTAATTTCACAACTAGAACATGCTGATGGCAACAATGCATTAAAAATAACTTTCCCTATGTTACCTTAACCACTCTGTCACTGACGAATTTCTTCACAGTTCCAACCTAGAGCAAATAGCTAAAATGTTGCTCATTCTTGTCAGAAATACATTAAATTGTCATAAGAATATTTACAGTAAACCTGCACAAGAGATTCCTATAACCATGTAATCTGCATTCCAGTGTACATATCCTCAGAATCAGGGCTTTCTCACAAACCTTCAATATTTCAATTACAAAGTAGTCATAACGGTCTGCTGACAGCAATAAAATGCATTAGTACCTTAAAATTATAATTTCCCACTTAGCTATTTTGCACTGACAGCGCAGTTATCACTGAGGTGATATCAGTCTTCTCACTGGCCAGCAAGAAATGAGCATGCTACGAAATCAGAGTATTTACTACTGGGAAATCTTACCATTCTGGATGGGAGGATGCCAAGAAATTATACAGAAATATGGAAGCAGGGAAATAGTTGAAGGTTCTCTGATTTTATTACAAAGACTGCATGGGAACCAAAGTTATTGTAGGTCTCTAACCCTATCACAGCATCTTGGAACTTAACAAGAATAAATTCTCTAGACAAAATCTGCTATTTTGAACAAAATAGACACACATGGTCAAAAGACAGTAACCCATCTCAAGAGACCAGTTAATTTCTGAAGTTGGCAACTTGAAATGATTTCCACATCAAACTCATCCTTAGTAGCATCTAAAGATTTGTCACTGACACAAGATCAATACCAGCAGCATTTTAACTAGGCAGAACAGGGGGAAAAAAAAGTAAAAGGATGCGACATCCCCTGTTTCCCAAGTAACCTAACAGCTGGAACAGAAAGCTGAAATTACTTGTACTGCGCATGTATTAGGTTATCGATCCTTGCTGATTACATTGTTGCTCTAATAATGTAGAACAACTTCCAGACATCAGTACCATATGTCTGTTGGGTTTTTTAATTATACACACACAGATAATACTTTAAAATATTAATACCATAATAGGAAATTAGATATCACTAAATATCAGTGGTTACAAATCTAAAGTGCCTTAAGTTGCTCATAAAGATGTTTATAGATCATACAATTGATCAAAAATTAAAGCAAGATTCTCCAAGTTTGTCCTTAGTCAAGACCTTCTGTTTTAGCATTTGAATATCACACAATTGGCAAGACAAGCATTTTTTGACATCAGAGTAATTGGTACTTTTCATGTTTTGACCAGCTGTTGAGTCATACCAACCTCTTTCATAAATGCTTTTCCAAGGCGCACTACTTTTGCGAATAAAATGGGATCGTGGGACAGATGAGGACCAAGGTAACAAAGCATGTTGAACACTTCCTTTCTCAATTCCTCAAAGCTCTCTGCTTGTTTTGGTGCTCTCTTGTTTGGCAAAGAGGAAATTGGTGACCCTTTAGCTCCTTTAGGTACACCAACTCTGAAAAATAAAATGTGCAGCATTTCACATGAAATAGAAAACTTTAGAAATGTATTTATAATTAGACTGTAAAGAAATGGTTTTCCCCTGTGCAGCAGCAGCATTGTGGCTGTCCCCTACCTGCGGTACAGAGGCTCAATGGTGACGTGGACGAGCTGGCAAAGCGCGATGGCGATCGGCTTGTGCGAAGTGGAGTAAAATGGAGGCATCTGGTCCATAATGCTTTGGGCATGGTGCCAATCACCAATTTTTAATAAGGCTTCCAATAAGCCAAGTTTTTGATTATCAGGAGGCTGCAAGATAAAGAAAAAGTGTGTTCATAAAGTCTCCTTAATACTTCTCCTTAAGCAGCTGCAATCCACAGCTACAGAAAAAAGCCTTGTATATCAACCGTGTAATAAAAACATATGCAAAATAAAATTTAGCTAGACATTTAGACAGTAAGAAAACCTCAAAAGAAGTTATAAACCAATCCATGTAGAATTTAACATCTAGATCAAAGAAGTTAAAAATAAAACAGAAATTCATAAAGTTGTCTGATGTATGTCTGATCACGTATTTTTTTCAAATTGTCACAATCTACTGCAGCTTATTTCCTTACAAGACATTTTAAGAACAATGCAAGCACTTGAGAATCCTTTATGCTGTGTGTTTTTCTGAGTTTATAAGCACAAACTTCTCTTGCAAAAGCAGATTAGAATAAAAAAAAAAGCTAAGCCACACTCAAACCCTTTCTCCATCCTAGTGTGCCTGTACAATAAGTTTCACATTAGCACCTATTCTAGGAGACTCTTGAGTACAAGTCCACACAAAGTTTTGCCAAAATTTCCTTTGCAATACAGGCATAAGAGGAAACAGGACTCTAAAATTAAGGTCATGCCTTGAAACCCTTTTTCAGGGGCATGGTATTGATAGATTTTGTTATAAATTGGTTTTCCCTGGCCCCCAAGGTAAAAGTCTATTCCTAAGTGACGAATAGTAAGGAAAACTAGCTGTAAGTAACTACAAGCCCAAGATGATGTTTACACCCAGGGAAGGAAGATTACAAGTCTAGGACAAAATGTTTTTATTATTTTAAAGCAAAATATAATTTTATTTAAACCACACAAGCAGAAAAGGCAGACTGACAAGAACAATAATTACTTACAAAACAGACACTCCTTTGCTTCTACAGTTTGCATGGTTTTAGTGGGGTCTTTCTCCCTTTTAAAACTTTAACAATGGCAAATATTTTTCTGATAGTTTTGAAAATAGAAAACAGCACAGCACATGGTAAAATGTACAGCAAAACCAAGTCAGGTCTCTAATCGTGCTCAACTTATGGAGCTCACACAGTGCTTGACTTTTGGGTAAGCATGTTCTGACATGAGCTCTCCAAAAGCCAAGACATGTCTGGCACAGAGGGGTCAGTCTGGAACTGCTGTCAAACCCATTCCTGCTGCCCACACTCTGACCTGTCTGCATGTCCTATCACACAGTTATGGCAAATGTACCTTAAAAGGCAAAAGCAGGCAGCACATTTGTCAAGACTAAATTATTCATATTAAAGTCATTAGATGATAATGAATTTTAACCACACAGAATAAGCACGTTGTGGATCTAAAAAAGTCAGGTCAATACTTTTTAAACACTGCTTTCCTTAAGCAGGCATTTATTCCATGATACTGTATCAAAAATAGAACATTAAATGATGTGCTGGATACGTTGTGCCTAAACTTAGGCTGACAACACCTTTCACATGTAGTTACTCCCCTAACTGCCATGAAGGGCACAGCTAAGCACATACAAAAATACTTTTAACACAGAAACAAGTTTTTAAAGAAACAGCATGCATTGCATAACAATGTGTGCAGTCACAGAAATTGGTTTCTGTTAAGTACAGCGCTCAATTTTCCCATCACACAGGCACAGACTTTGTCATTTTAATCCTTCAGAAAAATGCTACAGTTTCTGCTAAAGCTTAAAATTCCCTAGTTCTTAATTCTAAAGCTTAGTCATGAAAGCTGTCTCAACTCCTCTGACATTACTTGCAATGCAATTCCTCTGACATTACTTGCTATACTCCCATGTCCCATCAAGAGTTTACTTTTCCATCAGAAGAGGGTGACAAGCACACTTCAGAAAATTCTGGGCAGCCCCCTCTGACAGCAGACAAGGTGGGCCAAAGCAATGTGGTGTAAGCAAAAGGGAGGGGATCAGAAATTTCACGTGAGTGAAAGAAATTGGCAGCAGCTGAGAGTCAGAGGGCAACAACTGTATCAGGGGCCTGAGGGAAGAAAATGGAATCAGATTTTTCAAGCCAGGACAGAAAAATGAAAGGAGAAAGGAAGGTCAGAGATTACCAGAATCAAGGTGGTGTAGAAGAAGTAGGAATAGGTAGACAAACCAGACTGATAAGGAATACAGCAGGATACAGAAATTCAAGAACAGAAACCACTAAGACTGATGGATCGCTCCCCTCACTCCAGCATGCAACTTAAAAATGCATATGTCAAGCATTTATTTTTCTTTTTTATGTTTTAAATAAGGTATTTAAGAAGCATTTAAGTACTCAAATGAAGATGATAACAGAATAGGCTCTAAGAGATCAAATAACTTTGTTTCTTAAATAAGGCTTGGACCCACTAAATCAAATTAGGCCTACGGCAACATAAATCTGACTTAGTAGGAACCTAAATGAAGAGTTATATTTACACACATGGAGATATAGGCTTAAAAGAAAGCACAGTGAGCAGTTACAAGTAGAAATCCTGTTATAAGCTTTTTCTACAATGCAGGATAATTATACCAACATTCCTTAGTCTGGCAATTTTTTATGTCCCAATTCTTGATTGAGAGAACTAAGGTCCTTATTTTTATGAAATCAACTAGGATTATACTATCACAAATCCTAAAAGTGCAGTTGTTAAAGGCTGTGAAGTGAATAAATGCTGGGGCATACTTAGTGGAACCAATACAACAAAAAGAGAAGCAAGAAATCAATTAGCCATAGAACCAAGAATATCTTATGTACAGAAATCCATCATGCATTTTTGCACATTCAATATAACAGAAGTGTGGCTGGAAGACTAATACAAGCCATCCAAGAAGCATGTAACTGCTTTTTAAACAAATATGTTTCTAAAACAATTGTTTAATGTAATTCAAATAATGTTACTGAAAAGAAAGCTACTCAGTCACCTTTTCTGTTTTCTCCTCCTCTTTTTCCTTTTCTTTCTCTTTTTCCTCAGTCTTTTCAGATGATAAGACAACCATGGTAAGTTTTCTGACAATTTGTTTAGCTTCCACTATCTCTCGCTTGTGTTCCTCAATGATGGCATTATCCCCTGGTAGAAGCTGTAAAAAACAGAACATTATGTGTGAAAATTGAAGTGACCAACTCCTACAATGGATCACCTGAGCCTGGAAAAGAACTTTGGCCTTTCTTGTTACTAATCTGACAGTGCTTCAGGGCACCAGCTTCTTTTCCTTGCTGCCATCATCCCAAACTGGGAATTACACTAATAGCTGACCATCCTGAAATCAAGGACTCATGAGAAATAATACCACTCCACTTCTTCACAACCATCTGTGACCCCCTTGCCCTCCAGTTTACCATCCAACTTTATGGTGACAATTACACACATAATTCATGATAACATTAACACAACTCAGTGCCTTTAATCCAAGTGAATATTCAAAATATTGCTCATCTAAAGAAAAATTTAATCACCAAGGAAAACAAGGTAACCTACTTAGCAACACACTCTCATTACACTCTCATTTATTTTAAAGAAATAACATTCAAAGTGTACCTATTTTTTCATTTATGAGCAATGTGGATTAAACACATGTTATATATGTTCTTTAAAAACCATCTTAAATAAAGTACCTAGTATGTAAAAAACCTCAGCACAGTCTTGTACTTAAGAATAATCAGGGTGAGGAATATAAACCTAAACTCAGTGATCAAAAGGTCAAGTTGTGAGACAAAGGAAAAACTCCTTTTCTGACAAAGCCAAACTTCAATTTAGCTCCTGAAACCAAGATGACACTTTCCCTGCAAGTAAGTAATCAAGTTACTGCAGAGTCACGACCTCTTCGATGCACTCATCTCTTCTTCTAATGGTTTTAACCAAAGATTTTTATTGGTTTTTCTTTGCTCAAACTGATCATTGAAGGAGGAAAGAACTCCTGCATTTCACAGAAATAAGCTTCACCCAGAAGCAGCTAGTGTGGAATTTCAATGGATAAATTGTATCTTTAGGATGCCATGCATTCTGTATGGCTGTGTGCATACACACTAACTGAGAACAGTTTTTACAGGCTGCAGGGAGGGCAGAGGTGGGGAGAACATTCTAAATGAGAGTGATAATCCCAGCAGTGCTCTCCTATGGGAGCCATACAATGAACACCCCTCCAGACTCAACATCTACATGCTATTCAATAGAAACTTTCATAGCAAGTTAAATTAAACCTGAACTGAAAAGAGATTTAAAAAAATACACCATGTCAAACATGCAGAGACAGACTGGCAGAGAGATCCTGGAATGAGACTGAGAATCACCACCATGCAGGTGAACACTGGAAATGACTGCAGGGACCCTGAGACTGAGACTGGAATGAAACATGCCCATACCTGCACAGGTCTGAGCTGAGCTTGGACAGGCAACTGTAACCCCAAGTCTGAGCATGTTTTGGAAGCTTACAAACATTCTCTTGAAAACAAGATTTATCACCACACATTCCTCACTCCACACCAATTATCTGAGACATGCACTCCTACTCTTGCTCCACCCAACACATTTTCAGCCAAAATACTCCTATGAAGCCAGGGACAGTTATTGGCAAGTCAATATTGATCAGACTGTGACTTAGGCTAGGAAATGCCACACAAATTAATGGCAGGACTACATTCCAAACCTTCCACAGATGTAACTATAACTCTTTCCTTGATTTCAGTGGAAGAGTTGAACCTTTAATTTCTTATGACTATCCATGGATATTCTGAAATTCAAAATTCTTATATAATGTAAAATAATGCGATAACTACAACATTAACCATTCATCAAACTGGAATGTTGGTTTATAAAGAAATAAGTCTCTGATTATATGTGAACACCTAAGTTCATTTCCTTCTTTCAACCTAATAAATGGTCAGTATTCTTGTAGAGCATGAGAGGCCTATTCAGGAACCTGCAAGCATTTTTAAAAATAACCCTACTATTAAACTAGAACAATGTTTGGAGCTGATTGTCCTGGCACTTTTCTCAAAAACTGATCTTGTAAAGTAGAACTTGATGGCTCTAATTCTTAAGGAAGGTTACTCAGGCATTTACCTCCAACTTCCTACTCTGCCAGAAGGTAGAAAATCTGGAGGATGCTACACAGATAATTCAAATAAAGTTTACCAGCATTTATACTTCAATGTGTGCTTATTTGAATATGTGGCATAAAGAAAGCACTGAAAATTTTAAGAATCACTAAATATTGAACACTTACAGGTATTACACAGACTATAATGAGCTTGAAAATTTAGAAATGGGATAAAGTATCTGATTTTCTTTTTTTAAAATGTCCTTAGCTTTGGCATCTAGCAGAGTAGTACTGTCACTTACATGAACATAAAGATCTTCCAAGTCTATGAGATTATGTTGCAAAAGGACAGCAGCAACTCTGTATAAGGAGGAAGGGGTCTCACCACTTGGATCCTAAAATGGACAACATCGAAATATAAGAAAAAATAATCAGACCATAGCAGAAGAGTATAAAACAGAAACCACCCAATTTCTGTTCAGATGAAACATATTAACCCACAGTTCTCCTTGTTACCATGTTATTTAACAGCAGTCACTAGACTTTACTGTAATACACATTGAGTACTTTCAGAAACAAAACCTTTACCTTCACACCCTATAGTTCTTGTATGCAATTCCTAACTATGCATTTAAAAAAAAACAACTGAGTATTTTATCAAGTATCAACCCTGCAAATATGCTCCTCACTCCTGGGGCTAAGTCCTGTTTAAAATGTACAGTCTCTTTGTTCATGCCAGTCCTTACATAACTCTACAAGTTCAAGTGGAAGGTATCAAGATTGTTTTCAGCTCTTTTAAGAGAACATTAAGCATTCTCCTGTAAAATATGGTAAGAGACTCCCACTCACATAATGAAATTATTGCTTTTAATACCAGAATTTTACAACTTAAAAACTAATTTCTATGTGAAAAAAACCCACCAAAAAGACCAACCAAATAACAACAACAAAAAACCAAAAACCCCCAAATCAAACAAGCAACAAAAAACCCAAAGAAAAGACAAAACAAAAACCAAACAACTGCAGAAAATCTGTTCTTACTGACTGCAGTTCAACCACCAACCACAAAAGCCAAGAATGAATAATGGAAATACATTACCTGATAAAATTTGAATTTGAACCCAAGGATATGGCATAGAGTTTGAGGTTCACACATGTACATGTAAGACTCTATCAGTGGTACAAAGAAATCATCATACTCAGGCCTGCACTCATAGACTTCTAGGATGATATCCAAAACTCTATTAGGATCAAGATTGAAACATCCTAGTGGAGAAGAACAGAGCAGAAAAGCTTAATTTTCATCTTCACTCTGTTTCTATAACACAAATGCATTAACTTTTAAAATTAATTTTCTGCAGTTAAACTTGAGCCTGATTTATCAGTAGCAAAATAATCTGGATCATCTATAAACACCGCACAGATACTTTTGATTTGTAGAATATTGAACTACACAAAAACATTAAACAGGACTTCCAACCCAGATTACAGCAAAAATAGAAATTAACAACTTAAAGGGAACATTTAATAGTTAAAAACCTGACCTCACCAACACCACAGGGCCAGCAAAAGGCATGGGCTGCTGCTCCTTCTCTTGTGCTGCCACACATATTTATTCAGTCACACAAATCAGCTAGTAATTACTTTACAGCCCAAAAGCTGTTCTGGTTTGAGCTAGACCCTGAACCTCCTGATGGTCCTGCCCTGTCAATTCACCATTACTGCCAGCAGAGGAGAGCAGAGTTTCTTTATTTGAAGGGGAGCAAGCATTTTTTTTATAAAATGGCAGCACAGCCTTTTGCCCATTACTGCACTGGCACCATATGAGACAGGCACTGGTGCAAACATCAATATATTGTAAAGAATTCTTTGTTCAAGAAGGAAGTTTAAAACAAGGGTAATTACAGGTATTTCCTGTTTCATCACTCAATTTAGAAATATGAAAAAACCACTAAAAGAACTAGGTAAAGGAAAAACATTTACTACTTCTAATTTCTCTTCACAAGGAATCACTCATTCAGTATCTTCAAGAATAAAAGAATGCTCATGCACTGAACTGATATATTCAATAGCAAAAAGCATTACTTTGTTATGCTCCAATCTGCCTGACAAGCATATCTTCAAAAGATGTTAAAATCACAGCATGCATATCTAAGGCTATACCATAAATTCAGGATTTTAACTTAAGTGTACCTACACAACATTCCCAAAATTCATTTTTCCACAGAAATAGGAACTTAAAGATACCATAATTCTATCCAAGCTGATCTACTTTATGTAGTCATAAGATCATACAGGAAAACCAATGCTCATATTCAATAAATTCCTTACCTATTAAAGATTTGATATTTTCAAGGATTAAATCACTAGTGATATTTCCAGATAAGTCTTGACCCAATTCTGCAATAAGCTTTGCATAACCTTCATTCTCTTCTCTTAGCAAATTAAACTTCTGTTGCTTATAACTGCAAATAAAGAGAAATTAAATACTGTTGTGTAACATGCATCCAGTGAAGCTTACTTATGCTCTTAGCAATTTGTTATACAAAATGCTAATTCTGAACACATTTTTAAGAACTTATTAACCTGTGCTGTTGCAAAAGCTATTAAATGCAGTATATGAATACCTGTAATGTAGCATGACTCTCCAAATAAATCCAGCTCTTATTTCAAATGCAGACAATTAAAAAGATTAGACTTGCACTTAACAGGAAAGCTTGTTCTAGACACTACTCTGGAGGACTGTTCTGTGGCAGTCCATGTTTAAGAATCTATTCTTGTTTCATGTGATGCTCTTTGACACCGAAACATTGGATGCGGAGACAGAAACCAAACATACACCAAAAAAACAAATCTGTGCTGCCCAAACTAAAATAACTCTGTTTGCCTACTTATGAAAACAAAACCTATTCTTAACTGATGCAAGAGCAATAATTTAGTTATACTTTGTAAATTCATATATCTGTATATGGAATCCCTGTAGCAAAAGCCATAGATAACATGAGAAAGATTTTATACTTCTCAAGAGTTTGAAAACTAAAGGCAAAAATAATCCTTTTGTCAATGGCAAGTTAAAATGCAACAAAATGTATTTCCCAAAGAAAACTGAGCACTTGGTAGAAAACATTGTTACCAGACTAATCATCATTGCCCTTCCCCACCCACTCCCCAGACAACCCTTGCCCCAAGACTTACAATAGTTTTGTCTTTATTTTAACAGATTTTTGATTGAACTGTTGAGACTGCTTGATGAGTCCCAATGACTCCAGTGTCTCTGGATCTAAACGCTCCTTTAGGACAGTGTCAGATACAAGGTACTAAAAAACAACAAAAACACACACCAAATCTGTCAATTACAAAGACCTAGAAACCACACAATTATTACTTTATGCTACATGTGCTTTCTGACTACAACAGAAAAAAGTTTGCATTTTGCTTCAAACACAGAAGCTGACACTATTAACTGAAACTGGAATTTCACAGTGGTAGATTTTATATACAAGAGCACCCTAAAGCCCTAGAGTCTAACTGCTGGTTACATTGCATAGCATCCAGGAACATTATTACCAAGAACTGCATATTTACAAAGAGTATTCTTTATTTTTTAAGAAGTCTTATTTTCATATGCTGAACTTTCCTACAAATCAAGCTTATCCCATGCATTTAGGAATGTTACTTCTAAACACAAGAGGATGTTACATAAAGAAGTGCAACTCAGAAGAAAAATTTCTGGTAAACTTGTAGGTAGAAAAATTTAAGTTCTCTCAAAACTCTTTAAAGAACTCAAGAGGGAGCTGTACTATACTCTTCTATCACAACACTTTGGAGATGAATTTTTAAATTATTTGGGCATTTGGAAAACACTCTTACAGTCTTTTCTGGAGAAAAATAAAATCGAGCTTCAACACTCTTCTTTTCCTTGTCAAATTTTGACATGCAATTTTTCCAGGTATAACTTACCAAACAGGCCAATACCAGTTGTGTAAAATGATCCCTCTTATTTTTTTCTTCTAAACAACTTGTTTCAATATCTACAAAAGAAGATGGGGGGAGAAAGCAATTTTTACTTGTGAAATTTTGAGAGTTTCTTCTTTTAGGAGCTATTCTGACAAATACTAATGATAACACAAGGCAAAGAAACTTACTGATAGCATGGCAGTTTCTTGCCATTTCCCACCCACTCATCCCCCCATGGGGTTCACGTAATATCCTGATGACAATTCTCACTCATCCACAAGTCTCATGAAAAGGTAAAACAGAAACCAGAGGAATGTTGCAGTAATTTTTCTTGCCATTCTCTTTGTTGCAATAATGTTTATGGCAAGCATTAAAGATCAATAGTAAGCACAAAATCAGAAATATGAACCAGTGAAGAGGACTGCATGACCCTGGCCTTAAGGTAATGTTCTCATCTTTTTCCCTGTGGCTTCAGAGAACTACCATTTACTGTCTGTCTGCAGTCTTTTACCAGCTGTGATTGTCTGTTACCATTAATGCCTTCTGTATTGTCAACTACTGAAAGCAATTCACTCCTGTGGGAGGACAGGCCATGGAACACTGGCCAGGGCAGCAAACCTTCTGAAGCAGTTATAGAAAAGCACATCATGACAGGAAGTAAGGAGCTGCACAAGGAGTAGAAAACTCCGTAACAGAATGCAAGACAGGCCTTACAATAAACAAACCAACAAGAAACCCACCACACATACCCACAGAGAAAACATTAGCAACAAATATGTCAAAGAAGGCCCTAAAGAGACTGAAAACCAGTGACTGTAGCAGGGTAGAAGTGGAGGCAACAGACCAGTCAGATCAGTCTGGACCTCAGCAGCCAAGACTCTCAGCCAAAGAACAAGCTGCATTAAAAAATTTTTCCAGTGTATGTGGATGAATGGACAAATCAAAATTCTCATATATTGAAACACAGCTGGGAAAAAAATCCTGATAGCAGCAAATACTGATTAGAGTAAAAAAGGGGTTAGAGGAAACAAGCAAGAAATTGTCAAATGTCCTTTGCTGCCAAGTTTGAAACCCAGCTCCTTAGCCACACTATTCTCTGCTACTAGTGAAAGCATAGCATTTGGCTACACACTAACTTAAAGGAAAGAGGGAAAAGAAATATAAATAGAAAAAGGCAGACAGATACACTAGTTTCAGTTATTCCAGTAGTTCAAGAAGCAGCTAATTTAAGTCTTCTAACATCCAACACTCTTACAAGCTAGCTCCTTTAACTATTCTTGGCAGATCAACTTGCATTGCCTTTAATAGGCAAACTTCTGGAAACTATAACAGAACAAAGCAGAATGAAAAGACATTAACAAGTGAAGTACAGATACACTGAGGAAGAATCAACACGTGCTTTGTAAAGAGGAATCATGCTTTACAGATGTAATGAAATTTCCTGAAGAAGTCAACAAGCAGATAGACAAAACTTGAATTTCTCAAATCTGTTTCAATGCTGAAAGGAAGGGACCCCAACTTACCTAATATGCAGAACACATCAGCTAGGATAGAAGGCATGTCTTCTCGGAATTCCTAGGGAACAAGATCCCATTTAATGAAGGCAGAAAATCCAATATGCAAGCTTAGAAAATGTTTGCATTATATAAAATAATGCATCATCATAAAGTTTAGATCAATTAGTCATGCATATTATTTATATTATTAGTAATTCATATTAATAATGCAGATGTTTAATTAGTGACTAATATCTAATGTAAGTGCTGAACTAACTATTGATATGTAGTGACACCCTGTAACCTTGACATGTAATTTAAGTGTGTTTTGTGACCAGGGACAAAACCCCCTCATTAGTCCCTCCACCTCCTTGGCTCAAGGCTCTTTATCCCTGTGTGAGGAGCAGGAGCTCAGAAAGTGACCTGCAGTTTCTCACACACCAAACAGATTCTGATTTTCTATGGGAACCAAAGATCCAACATTTCTCATGCCACCCCAACAGCAAGGTGCCCTACAGCCTTGTCTTGCCTCAACACCAATGCTGAAGTTCAAAAAACCCAAAAGAGTTACACTAGATTACTGCAACACATTTTTCCTTAATGTTCCATACACATCAAAACAGCAACTTAGCAAAATTAAGAAAATATTTCTAAAAGATTTTCAATGTGTTTTTCCTAGTTCATTGTCTTAAGAAACCAGTATTTGTACGCATGGTAGTTTAGAGGAAATTACTCTCTTCCTTATTTTCTCCACTTATTCAAAGCATTTTAAGAAGAGTCTTGCTCAAACAAAAAGTAAGTCTAGTGCATTATTTCAAGGGCCATCACAGAACTTGGATATCCCAACAATAAAATGGAATACTGTCACACTGTTATAAAAACCAGAAGGTGGCATCACAGATGTGCTGCATGTGCAAGTGACATTTGTTTCTAGCATTTATTAACTTATTTATTAACAACTTCAGTCTTCATTTGCCCTTTAAAAGTGACTTAACTTTTAATTTATGCTGAAATACCTATTTCTCACCATGAAAAAATGAAACCCTGCCAGTCTACATATATATCAAGTGTATACAAATGAAGGATTTGATAAGAATGACTTTTAGACATATCAAAGAAAAATCTCTTGAATATTCTCCTGCTTGGATGTCATCTGGGCTTTTATAAGAAAGATTTTATTAAGTATGTAATTGTTACAAATATATACTTACTATGACATCACCAAGAACATTAGAAGCTTGATCATGCTTTAAGTTTCCTCTGACAACGTGGTAAGCAAGCTCATACAAAGCCTGCTGAATATCTGTTGAAAGACAAGAGATGATGAAGGAACATATTAGCTAATCCTCTGTCTGTTAAAGCAATGTTTACAGTAATGCTGCAGACATCAGACAAGTAAAGGAGATATGTTTCCCTCACCAGTAAAGGGGATTACTTTGTTATTGCAAATAGATCAAAACTGATCGTCAAAATCTAAGATTTCACACAAGCATAAAGTGAGCGATGATCCACTTTCTCTGGAGAGTCCATGGAATAACAGTAAAACAGGAAGAAAAATCACCATCCTGCATACAGTAACCTGAGTCTTGATAGGTGACTTAACAAGTCATTCTTACCTTTTAATTCACATCAATGTCATATTATACACACATTATAATATTATCATGTTATACACACATAGAAAACATTACAGTACTTTCCTAGCCATGTCTCATCACAGATACGCTCTCTAAAACCATTTCTCTAGAAGAAAGTAAAATTTAATTGGAGAAAAAATGTTTGATAAGGATTATTTCTTCATTTTTCTAAGAAAAGTCTCCTATGATTCAAGAATGTAACCTTAAAAATGCTTGCAATAAGCTGAAGCACTAAACAGAGGTATTCCAGTTGAGAAAAACCTTGCACAATATAAACATGGTGGTTGTAAAATCAGCTGTGAGAAACCTGTAAGGTTCTTAAATAATACACAAAAATGTTGTGGTTTTACTATATAAATAATAACAAACCCCCATGTTTTCACCTTGTACTTTCACCACATGGTTTGCTCAATAAACTATATTCAATAACAAGTTACACAGATCTTAATGCCTTAAATCATGCAGTCAGTAAGGTGGTGACTACAGACCACTGTGGGTGAATTAAAACAATTTATTTTTAACACAGGCTAATTTCACACTTGCACACTTAGGGTTCAGATATTTAACTTTTAAAATAAAATCTAGTTTTGTGTTGAGCTTGCAAAATGGAATTCCATTTTCTGTGGCATAAATCAAACATTGGACAATGTTGCCAAAAAAACCCCTGGATGTCTGAAAGCAATCCTGGTAGTGGATGTTTGTATTTGTAGTATTCACCTTCAGCACCCACTAATGGTCACATGAACATTCCAATCACACACATGCAAAAGTACCATAATCAACTGTTTCCAGGCTTGTTTTCTATTCAACTAAAACCAGCAAACAAACAACTTACCTCTGAAACCCACATCATGATTTTTGTTTTCACTGAGAGCACGACATAGCTGCACACTAAAATAAAACAAATGTTTTAAAAACAATCATTAGATATTAGGATACAAATGTTTTGGGGTTCTTTTTTCATTGATGCTCTGGCTAAAGCAGCTTTAGATTTGGGTGGTTTAAATGGATAATGACATTTGAATTTCTCCAAAGTAAACCCTAATTCAGAGAACTTACAGCAAAGAAACACAAGATTCCCAATAGATCTCATACACATATAAATATTCTTCCTAACATTGTATTTCCTTGAGAAAAGTAAGAACATGAGGCAAGGAAGTCCTAGCAATAATCTACTGGCATTATCCAATGAGGAAATGCTTCTCATTGAAAAGTACCATAGTTATAGTAATTCTAACTCCTGCTTGTAAAAAACTTTCAGCATTAACATATGTGCATGATTTCCTCATGCAATGTTTCACCAAGAGTAAGACAATTTTTCTTAATTCTAGTCCCTAAAACAATCCACTCTAGGAAGCAGAAACCTGTCATGTTGCATTGTTACTGGCTGCACCCAAAGAGCCATATGCAAAAAGCACTCAGAGTGCTGTGCACACTGTGCAGGAGAGAAATTAATAGTTCTCTGTGTAAGAAAAGAAATGCTTCTCCACTACACTGACAGCTTGGAAATGGACATCTTTCCAAGATACAAGGATCTTCCCTCTTCTCTACCAGTACGGTCACCCCAGCAAGAGGTTTCAAAAGCAGTTTCCTATTTAAAAGTGGCAGTATTTAAGAAAGGTAGTGATTTATCTTTATCATAACAGACACCAGGGAATATTTGAAGAATTTTTGTCACATTTGCACATTTTCAACTAGAAGTTCACATATTTTTCAAAGTATCTTTCACGTGCAGAAAGTGAGAAGGGTATCAGAGCTACGTCTCAGTCCTACATAAGATGGCAAGACTACAGTTTGCTGTGGGAGCCATTTTAAGCTGTCTCAAATAAGGCAGTTATGTGCAATTGTTACAGAGGCTCATCATGAAAAATAACAGTAAAAAATAGTTCTGTGGCAATCCATTACTCATTCCATTTGCATCCTATATAGATTATCACTTCTCTAGCAAGACTAAGCAGCTGTTCCAGCAATCAGAGGATTATAGTTAGCAAATATAAGGTATACACACCCTTCAGACAACTGGAAACTAGGGAGTTTCACACATAACAATCAGCAGAAACACAGAACCTCAGCAAAAAGCAAAGGTATGGCTAAAATGTCCTAAACACTATTGAAGAGGATATATTTGGAAATAACTAGAATAGAGACAGCAAAACAGGGGAATAGGTATTTTATTTTTCATTAATGGTAAGTTAACATTTTTAAAGAATAGATTTCTTCCCCCAGCTGTCCCAAAAAAGTATATCAATTCCACAAAAATCAATTTTGTTAAATTTTAATTACTTCTTCATAAAGAAGGTGCCCTATAAGCACTCATTTCTAAATTCTCTATACAAATAACAGTAAAGTGAAACATCAGATGCTTAAAAAAAATTTCTGAGACAGACACTTTGGCCCCTATGTCCTAAGATTACCATCCTCAACCAGGTTACGAGAGCAACAACCCTGTCTGCTTGGATTGATGAGTTCTTTTAAGTACACCTTAATGCAAAATCAGAGCTTCAAGCCCTTCCCATTCCCTTCCCAGCAGTATCAAAATAGTATTAACAACACCACATTATTTTAAGACACAAATCTGTTTGATCAATATAGTAAAAAACCCTAAGATGATCTGCAAAACAACATGCTTAATGTTTGCAATTAGAACCCTCTGAATTATTATACTGGAGAAAAAAAAAAAGAAAGGCAGAAGTATTTCTTTTTATGATTCTATTCTTTTCTAGAGGCAGTCTCTCAAAGCAAGACCACCTTTGCTGTGGGTGCTGCCAGGCAGTACAGCTGCACTGATTTAATGGTGTGTTACTGCAGAAATGGGACACACTCAAGAACACTTCCTCCCTTCTCAGCAGCAGTTTTAGCCCTCCCATCAGTTACATCAGTGCACCTGACAAACCTGGCACAAAACTGGTCCAAACCCAGGTCTCCAGCCACTTCTGCAGGTTGGAGCACTTCCCAGGAGGCCGCAGAGGCACCCTGGTAACTGAAGACAAGGCAGTCTCCTCCTTTCCAGCAACAACAACCTGAGAGATTAGTTCATCTTGTCTCACCCGAGTGCATGAAATGAAAATCAAAACAGCTGCACCTTCACCAGACAGAATCTGGTCAGTGTTCATTTGACTTACTACTCTGACCTGGTAGCTCATTGCTGCCAGCTTAGGATGGAGAACTTCCCTGCTCTACTAAAACCTACATCTCTTCATCTGAAAGTAAAACTGTCCAAAATAGTTAAAAAAAACCACACAATCACTTTTGAAAACCACAGTTTCAAAATTAAATTCATTTTGGATTGTGATGGGATAGATTTGCTGAGAACACCAATTCTGAAGCAGTGTGAACAAGTCTGCATGGCAGAGGCAGCAGCAGAACTGAGACCTCCCAAGTCATACACCACGTCCTACAACCTCCATTCCACTCCCACACAGGGATTAAAGCAGTAATTATCACAAAGTGCATGTGCCTGCCAGCACTTAATATATGCATAACTTAACTGATGCAGGTAGTTCTTCAGCTGAGATAAAGTACAATCAATTGCACTTTGCAGTCAGGATGGCACAACTACACCCAACTCTCTGGATGATTCCCAGCCCCTGACCTGCGTGAGCAATGTTACAGTGTTGGGTTAAAGTAACAAACAAGCTGGAAGGGCCTGAAAGATCCAGTCTCAACATTTCACATCCACACGGTGTTAAATTCTTCAGTTTATCCTGAGGCCTACATTGTATGAGCTGCCAGGCAGGTACTTTATTAAAGCCCTCCATCCACACTAAAGGCTCCTTGCTGTGCTGATCTCTCACAGCACAAGGTACCAGTTCCTGTGTGTGTTTAAGTGTCCCTGTGGCTGCAGGCACAGACCAGCATCTGGCCGTGCAAAACACAACAATTTTCCTACAAAGACAGCACGCACAAGTAGGTCTACAAGGAACAGCATAAATGGTCACACTCAGACTCCAACTTCATCTGCACACCAGTATCTGCCAGTAGCAAACAAATGAACATCATTTAGTCAAGTGTACTTAGATAGAGGAGGATCTGAACAAAAAGTGACACGTAAGATGACCACATCCTGACCAATGTAGTTTTGGCAGCTACATACACTTGAAGCCACCACATTTATGTATTTTTATTAGATAATATCACAAATGAGGAGCTTGATTAATTAAATTCCAAGCTTGTACAGTTTTGACCAATTTCTCTGAATTAGAAGCAAATGGTCACCACTGCATTACTAACTAACATTATGACATTCTTAAGACATACAAAATCCTTACCTTCTGATTTCTGGATAGTACTGTTAAATCATGACAAGCTGATCACACAATCAAAAATATCACACCATTCAAAAAAACCCTAAAACTACATCAACCCCCCCCCAAAACAACAACAACAAAAAAGTCAGAGCAATTATCTTAAGCAGCCATTATTAATCCCAGTAGAAATTGAAATGCCAAATTAAAACAAACCATTTTCTTCTCTCAATTTTATTTTCTTCTCTCTTCCCCCAGAACACAGAAATGTGTTTTCATTTAGGTATCTACTACTGCCAAAATACTATCTCAACTGATCTAGCCAGATCATGTAAGCCATTTCATGCTCCAGCAAGTAAAGTAAAAAATGTAAAAGTTCTTCTTTTACCATAAGAACTCATCTTTCCTAGTAATTATGAAGGGGTTTTATCTCCTTAAAATGCCTACCAAAAACCTTCTAAATTTTTGTAATTCTTCTATTTGCTAGTAATGTCAGTTTTGCCATTCTGCAGCATCCTTCCCCTCCCCACTTTTCTAACATCATTACAATGAATTGGCCTCACTTTGAGCCACAAAGACCAAGAGTGGACTTAGGACTAGACCTAATTTTTATTCTTGGGCATACTAGTATTAGACAAATAATTCAATAAAAATAAGTAGTGTTACTGCATTTACTCCCTTTTTACTTTAATGCTTAAAAACATTTCATGTGTTTCATTCTGAAATTATAGCAGCCTAGCTCTGTTTTCCTCTAACTAGTCAGGGGATAGAAAGTTTTGGAAAAACAAACAAGAAGTCAGGCACTGACGACTCTCCCAATAAAACTGGCTTCCTAGTAAGTTCTCTAAATATTGTCTACAGGTATACACCTTAGATTCTGTAAAATAAGTTCATGCATATTCCTCACATTTATAAAGCTACCACTGCAAAGCCTGACAACTGCTATCCAGACACAATTACACTTCTTTTAAAGCATATGGCCTCATCTGCAAACTGCTCTGTAAGTCATGCCTGGAACGCCATTTAAGCAGTCTCCCAAATTAAGTGCAAGTACCACAAACACAGGAATCCAGCTAATCATTTTGTTTTATTGGTCCCATGGCAGATGAACACTCTGTTCCCATCCTGTTTGAGAAGTACTGCTCCAAGGGGAGAGAAGAATCCTGGAAGGTTTATCATGGTCCAAAGCCATGTAAGCTGCCTCTTCCAAAGCTCAGAGTGCTGAGAACCCAACAAACACAGTGCAGTTGCCATTCCGTGATCAGCCAGGAAATGTCTGCTCTCTTGCAAACTCCACTCGGCCTCTCACCGTGTTCAGCTTGTGCATTAACACAATAATGGTTCCAGCATAAGTCAAACCAAAAATTACATGGCCATAAAGGGGGGCCCCTTCACTACAAAATGGTGGCTCTGGAAATAACAGTGTTTTGTGCAGGATTCTCTACATTCTCTAATCTCCAACCCACTGCCGTTTCCCTCATGCACAAGATTCATTGGCAAATCTGCACAACCATTCAGAAAACACGAACAAAAGAAAATAATAAAATGTGTGATTATCAAGAAGTGTTTCTCTAAGTGATCCCTGCAAAATCCATATATAAAACAGCAAAATTTTAAGTTTTGTTGTTACTTACAATAAAAAAGAAAAGCACATGGAAGAATTAAAATAAGAGCACATAAAACATATAGTTAGTGCAGAGAACACTCCAGTTTAAACTAACAAAGAAACATGAAATGACCAAACTGGTAAAATATCCCTTCAAGAGCTGTACTGCTGAAACTCAACATTTAGTGAACCTGCCACATTAAAATGGCTTAAAACAGACACAGGCCCAAAATGGAAAGCTCCTGGTACACCTGGATTAATTTGAGAGGTTGCAACCGGACTCCTCCGTGCACAAAGCTTACTTTGTGGGATAGAACAAGCGTGAATACCCGATCGTATTTTGCCTGGGTCAAATAATACGGGGCCAGTCCTATCAGAACCGGTAAAAAAGTGGGAAGGGGGCCTGGGGCCTCTGCCAGAAGGATCAGTACTATAGAGCCAGAGACACAGGAGCGCTTCAGGGTCCGTATTACCGCGGGGGGCGGCTGAAGATGAGCCCGACCCCCGACAAACCCGGCCCCGAGGCTGGAAGGGGGCGCTCGGGGAGCCGGGAAAGCCGGGCCCAGCTACGGCGGCCGAGCGTCGGCGGAGGGCGGCAGCACCCGGCCGAAGCGGACGGGAGGGCGGCCCAGGCCCTCATCCCGACCATGGCTGCGACCCTACGCCCAGCAGCAAGGACGGAGCCCCGACTGCCGTCCTCCCCGCCGCCCCCCAGGCTCCCCGGGCTGGCGAGGCCCGGGCACCCTCGCCCCCCTCCCGCAGGCCGCAGCGCCCGTCCCTCCCCACGGCGAGGCCCCGCACTCACAACTCGCTCTTGCCGCCTTTCTCCCAGTTCTTTATCCACTCGGCCGGGAGCAGCGCCGCCATCTTCCCCGTGCAGCGCCGAGGGCCCGGATGGAGCAGCGGCGGCGCCGGGTCAGAGGGGACGGACGGGCCGCGAGAAACCGCGGGACGCGGCCGCGCCGTGCGGGGAGGCGGCGGTGCCGACTGCGCCTGCGCGCGGGGGCCGCGGGGCGGTGCCACGGCCGCGCGTGTGCGTTACAACAGCGGGGAGGGGCGGGGCGGGGCGCGGTGCCTCCTGCGCGTGCGCACTGAAGCCCCGGGGGCGTAGGGCGCCGTGCGCGTGCGTGTCAGAGTTGTGTGGCGGTGTGCGTGCACGCGCGTTAGAGCCGTGTGGTGGTGTGCGTGTCAGAGCTGTGTGGTGGTGTCTGTGCGCGCACGCGTTAGACTGTCTGGTGGTGTGTGCGCGTGTGCTCGCGCGTTAGAGCCGTGTGGTGGTGTGTGTGTGCGCGCGCGCGTTAGAGTTGTGTGGTGGTGTGTGTGTGCACGCGCGTTAAAGCCGTGCTGTGATGCGCGCCCGCGTTGGAGCCGCGGTGTGCGCGCCAGAGGCGTGGAGCGGGGCGCCCTGCTTGTGGCGTGTGCGTTAGTACAGCGGGGCGCGTGTGCGCATGTGCGTTGCGGTCGCGAAGTCCTGCGCGTGTGCGTGGGGCACCCCCAGCCCCAGTACCGTGGACAGAACGATAAAGCGTTTGAATAAATAAGCGGCTCAAAAAGGATTTGTGTAAAACTTGCTGTGACACGTGTAAATGGTCGTTCCGATACAAGCACTTAGGACAAACAGTTGTATGGATGCCGTATTCCGCATGTCACCCCTCATGCCTGTGCCTATTTTGTTACATATCCCTTGTCTCCATTAAATGTCCGCAAGGTGTTCTGTGTTCCCTTCAGTTGCTAATTGGGACATTAGGGTTAAAATACTCTATTTCGTCGGGCAGCGCATGTCTTTAGTCTTTTCAGACATTTCTCTTTCAAGTCACCTACCTTCTCAGTCTTGTGAACGCTTCCTCTCTACTCCTCTAGTAGTGTAAATTGTTTCACAAATGCGATGGAACTTCAGAAAACGGGGAAATTGAAATGAAATCTCAAGATGAGGCCTCGGTGCTCCTGTGCCTGTATCGGTACCAGCCCTGCTGTGCTCGCTGCCTTGTGCTCTGTTCTCAACGCTGAGTGAATCAGCTTGCCAGCCTTGGTGTAAGAGCTTTCCACTCGCTAAATAGCTGTGTTCAGAAATGCTGGCCTTTCAGCAAATCTGCATAACTCTGCCTGAGAGAGGGAACAGTGTTGTTTCAAATCTCATTCTCAGCCAGTTCCCACAAACTGTATGTTGTGCTGGATGCTGCTGTTCTTGGGCCCTATGAACAGCACCTTCTTCAAGGGGATCCCTTACAGCCCTAAACTGTGCACTAACACGAGTAGCAAAGGAGGCAGATTCTCTGCTTCTCATACTTACATTTTTAATTAGATACAGACCACATTCCAGGCATACCATATGCAGTGTGATAGAAGATACATTCAGTTTACAAATGCCTAAATTATTTACGATAGGTTATTTTAAAAAGAAAAATTCAATAAATATATTTAAAACATATGTGTGGATGATAAGAAGCACAGAATTGCAGGCCTGAGGAATAACATGAGGGGGTGTTATAAGCAAATGCAATAAGTCTATTTAGAATATAAGCCTAACAGACGCATAAACAGAAAACAAGAATCTAGCAAAATATATTAGGTGCAAGGATGTATGTAGGAATAGCTACATAAGGTCTGAATGTAAAAATTTGAGATTTTGCCTTCATGATCAAAAGGAAGAGACAGTCATGGAGAAATGCAGTAGAATAAAGCCATCGAGTCATTGCAGGACCAACAGGTTAAATGACAAGTTTACTTAAGGGATCTAAACCACTTCTTTCTTGAAGTATATTAGTAAGGGACTGGGACAGGCTGAAAATAAAAAATAGTACATGCATTGTAGAAACACACGTGACAGAACCAGTTTTAAAATTACTCTGAGAAGAGTCCACAGTATTTCTACGGTACTATACAAAACATTTAGTGGTAGAATTTATATAAAATATACTCTACTTAATTAATATTAATTATGTATATGACATACAAGCTCTAAAACATAGACAGTCATGCATTTTAATGAAGTAATGTAGGCAAAGCAAAATATTTTTAAAATAAGTATGTACCAATTCCTCCTCAGAATAGTATATTTTTGACACAGAGTAGTCTTTGTTGCAGGCTATAAAATCATATTCAGTTTTGACTTATCCTTGCTTTTGTGGTGGACATCTTTATATAGCGAAATGAGTTTCTCAGTACCACCTGATGTTAGCTGAATTGTGAGGAATTCATAGGTTAAGAAATAAGACTTATATTTTAGTTCTATAACAGCCTTTATAGTTTATTCTTCGTCTTTTCATGAGGCTTTTGTGTGCTAGAAAAAGCATCCTGGGCATCCTAAGATTTGTATGAGTCAGAGAACCTTGTTAAAAGCCACGACAATTTTGTGTTTCTTTCTGTTATTTCTACAGGTTGACATTTACCTTTCTAAATAATGGAATAAAATAAAATTTTGAAAAGAAGGAAGAATGATGCCTGCAAAGGCAGGATATGTCACAGCACAGTCTTAAGTCACCTACTGTGCTTCCTGCTTGAATAAAGAAGTTCTCTGAAGGCTTTGTCCCAGCTGCATTAAAGGAAATGCCTGTGTCACCACTATGGTAACAGCTGGATAGCAGCAGGAAGTTATTTAACTGAACAGTGAATACAAGGTTTTCAAGGATGTAGTACATTATCCAGCAAATACATAGCTAGAAAAATATCAGCGGTAATTGGATCTCATAAAAATGTATTTATTCTTGGTTTTCTAAATAAATACTACAGACATCCATTGGGAGAGCTGGAAATGTACAAAAGCAAAAGAAATAAAACATCCAACAGCTCATTTCCTCTTTATTAACCAGTTCCATGGAATTCACGTGGCAAGGCACAACTTTATTATCTGCTCTCTGTCCATTGCTCTCTGTTCTGCTGCTGCATCTCTTTCTGATAGTTTGTGTGAGTTCAAGGTAGGAGGATCCTTAGTTAAATACATCTGCCTTTGACATGTGAAGAATATATTTTTTAAGTTTCTACAGCAATATAAAACATTTAATAAACTTACTCTGCTAAGATTTGGATGGTCATGTTGAGTTGCCCACATATATAAGAACTTAGACACCACCAACAGGATGTGGGGATAATTAATGACCAAAGTGGTCAGTTAAAGGGACATGCTTGTAAACCACAGCATTCCCTTTGCTCCTCTCTGTCTCTTTTCTCCTGTCAGGGCATACGTATGGAAACATGCAGGGAATAGGCAAGCATTGCCTTGAGCTTGCCATTTTTCTACTTATTATATCAGACTTACATAGTACCTGTCTGCCCGAGCTAATATTCCAGCATGAAGGAGTTATGAATAGAAAACCATGCATGTAGTCATATGTCACATGCTTGCTAAGTCCAAAGTCCCAGTTCTAGATAATTATTTCTTGCATTAATCAGTTCAAACAGAACTAAGATAAATCACTAGTTGCATTTTCCTCTTCATTTGGCATTTATCCTAGCTCAGTGGATTGTGAAAGAATGTAAACAGTCTGTCTCTGATTTGACATCACCCTGAACTGAACTTCGAAGCAGTTTCGGCAGCAGCAGTATACTAAGTCATTAAAGAAAGATTCAGTTTTTACATGTTTAGATGTAACTTTCCCACAGGGAAAAGTTATTATCAAGTTCAGTACTGTTGCCATTATTTGATGGTTTTATTTTTAATGAGAAGGTAATTTATTGCATTGTCTGACAACAATGGATTTGGGAGTTATAGGAATGTTTGTCCTGCATAAGATTTCATTGCTGAAGTTGAAAAGGCTCATCAGGTTTTTTCAGCTTTTCCTGTTTCTGTACTGTAATTATGCCTCTATTTTTCTCAAACTTCCCTTCAGACTCTTCCACTGCCTTCATGAAAATGTAATGAGAATGACGTTTATCACCTGCTTGCAACAAAAAGAAAGAAAGAATGTGCTGTAATAGTAAATGCTGTGGATAAAGAAAAAGAATGTTGTACTGTTTTGGAAGAGAGAATTAGATTTGATTTTCTGTAGACCAGCATAGAAATGCATGGCCTTCCTATCAAATGACTGAATCTCTTCTTCCAATGGTACTGAAAGCACAGGATATAATTCAAGGGAAAAGACAGCTTTCAGACATCTGTTACTTATTAGTTATTCAATTTTCTATTGTCATATTCACAGAAAATGTTCCTTATCAAGTTTCCATTTTGTGATTTTTCTGTATTTTATTTTCTTCTTTACTGCACCTCTGAAATCGTAGCTCTGGATTGCATAACTTTTTTCACTCCATTCATTAATTTGATACTAATGGTCCAATTGATAAGTCAATGAGATGAGTAGGAAAGAAATTACATTAATTTCTTAGGGATTATGTCAACAAACCTTCCTGTATGAACCTCTGTGACTCTTGACCCATTGTTGGCTAAACAGTTCGTGTCAAAGAACTGTGTGCTAAGTCCAGTTTATGTTTATCTGACTCAAACAGGTTGTAACTGATTGAAATTTTTAGCACGATTGTGTAAAGAAAATTTCAAAGAGACTGTAGTTTTAGTATGATCTGATTTTTTCAGTTATCTCATATTTTTTGATGGAAAGGTTTTTGGGAGGCGATCTAATCCAAGCTCCTGCCGGGGTGAGAGCTTTTCAATTTAAATTCTTACCATAGTTCTTGATTTAGACATCAAAACCTGAAAGTGGGTATTTGCAAAACCACTTTGTGACCTCTGAAAACAATCTGCTTCATTTGGACAAATATCAAACCTCAATAGAGCAAAGCCCTTTGTGAAAATCACCACTAACGAATGTATTAATAATGTGATATGACGAAGACTTAGGAGAATAAATATTCATGTTCACATTGTAGTGTTAAGGTGCAAACCTCTTATTGTGCCAAAGGTTCTTAAATAAATAATCTTGGCTTTGGACAGATGTGGAATAAGTTTAGATGGATGTGACTCAGTACTGCAATAGAGCTGTTTATTTCTTATAGGCTCAGCATCACCACTGTGCTGCATCACTAAATATTATGTTCTAGATTGCAGGTCATTCTTTTCTGAAAAAAGAGCAAGTGGTATGTGGAATTGCATCCTAAGTTATTGAGTATTGGTTTTGATTTACTGAATGATCATTACATGTTTTTTCTGATCAAAGTGAGTTTGTTGCTATTTCATTGCTTACCTTGTACTATAGTTACTTGTAATAACTAAAGGCTTTGAATCAAACTGTGGTCTGAGTAGGTGTTGGAAAACAAAGTGAGAAGCGATCCTTACTCAAAAGGGCTTTCAGTGTAAGCCCTGGAATCTGCAAACATTCTAATATATTGTATGATTACACTGCTTCTCCTGAAATTGTCCACACTATCTGCCACAAGTCTTCGGGGGTCTGCAAAAAGTGAGTTCCTACTGTTGACATGCACGAGGGGAAAACCAAAAAAGTTTGAGAACATTGTTCCAGGTTTTCCTGAGAATAGCAGGTCCCCATAGCCAAGTACCCTGTCAACGTTAAATGTGCTGGGTCAGCAGTGAGATCACCTGAGATTTTAAAAACCAGAAAAAGGTTAAAGCAACATTTTAATGTTCAGGACCATCTTAGTCTTAGCCATGAGAATGATTAGATGATTTTTGGCTATAAAGAAAATAGCCTGAGGTTTCTGTCTGATTTGGAAAATTCAAGTTCCAAAAAAATTATGGTTTAACAGATTTAAATCACAACAAGCTGTAATTCTGCGGGGACAAGAGGTGAGAGCAAGGAGAGCGCTGGGATGAGCATTTGGAGAAGATGGCGTGACATGAAGGGGCTGCTGGAGGTGCTGAGGGCGGAGAGGCGAGGCCGGCACGGAGCCGGGAGCGCTGGGAAGTGAAGCACTGACCGGACGGACAAACGGAAGGAGCTGAGGAGTCGGACCGAGGAAACTGAGGGGGTTGTGGGGGGTGAGCGGGATGAGAAGCGGGGCAGTGGGGACCGGAGGGGCTGAGGGGGCTGAGGGGAAGGACGAGCGGTGCTGAGGGGCCGCGGGCTGAGGGGCCTCTCTGCACTTCCTCCCGCCGCCGCCACGCGCCGCCCTCCGCCGGCGGGAGCCCGCCCGCCGCGCCCCCACCGGCCCGCCAGGGGGCGCTGCTCTTTCCCCGGCGCTGAGCCTGCCGGGAACCGCCATCTTCTGGTGACAGCGCTGCCGAGAGAGGCTCCGGTGCCGGGCACCGGACGGGACGGGATGGGACGCGCCCGGTGAGTGTCCACGGCAGCGGCGGGATCGAGGCGGCTGCGGGATCCGGAGGTGGGCCGGGCTCCCCTGCTGCCCGCGCTAGGGGCTCTCACTGCTCCGGGCGGCTCGGCGGGGCTCTCCGCGTGGAGCGGGGGGCTCGGTCCCTCGGTTGTGCCCCCACGGCGGTGCCGGGGATGCCGAGGGCCGGTGCGGCCGCCGCTGCCCCCGGGCGCTGCCGGAGCCGGCAGGAGGTCCCGGCGCGGCGTTGCCATGGGGACGGGCGCGCCGCCGCCCGCGGGAGCGGCCGGGCCGGGCCGGGCCGGGGCTGCCCGGAGGAGCCCAGAGCCCCTCCCGAGCCGTGCCCGGCTCGAACCTTCAGTGCTGCTCTTGGCCAAAGAGGATGAAAAATGTTCTATGCTAATGAGCGCTTCTGTGGTCTCTGTGGTTGTTTTGGCATATCTGAATATTATCTCTCCTTGCTCACTCTTTTATTATTTTAATTTTTATTAGGCCCATCACTTTCTAGGACTGCTTCTTGTTAATAAAAATGCAGTTTTGTTCGATTACAGTATTTATTAAGAATTCTATAGGGACAAGTTCACTCAAAGTAATTTTTTTCACTGGTAATTTAAGTTCAAGCAGTTCTCTTTTGCACAATGTCTTTGATTATATGCTTATATATTTCTCTTTAACAGTAAGTGTATTTCTGCTTCTGTACTACTTGTCTGATGCTTCTGTCTTCCTGCAGAAAGCCCTATAAATGGGTGTAAGTATGCGTTTTGGTTTGGGTAATTTTTGCACTGTTTTTAATCTGTATCTACTGCAAAATGCAGACATGTTTGCCGCACTACTTTCATTATCCCTTTACTGCTACAGTCTTAAATTGCAATTTTAATGCAAATACTTCAGGTAGCTAACAGGGAGAATTTAGTTCATATAGAAACTACAAGATCTTACAGGAGACTAATTTTAAAGGAAAAGCAACCAACTGCAGGGAAAAAACTCTTTTATCTTTTTGTCAAATACCTTTTTTTTAAATCTAATACCTGGACAAAGAGCAGTAGGATACAGATTTACGTAATTACTCATTGGATACAGATTTACGTAATTGCTCATTGAAGTAAATCACTCATGTAACAGAGAACAGTGAAGTATTGTCTCTAAGAAAGCAAGTTTTTGTGTGATGAATTGACTGGTTAACCTTTTATCTGGATATTTTTAATTTTTAAATTGCTTCCTTTTGCTATCTACTTGACTGGTTTGCAGTTTTCTTTGAGGTCCTTTAAAGAATCCCAAGTAGTTCCTGTTATGAAAAGCTTGGCACCTACAGCACTGGCCAAGAAGGGCAAAGGAACGAGTTAATGATTGTTCTGCATCTGCTCTGACCTTGCCCTTTGCAGTCAGCAGCAAAAGTGAAAGAATGCTGATGAGAATGGTTGGTGTGGGTTTTTTTGACTGCTCCCACTGATACGAAACAGACTTGCATTTGTTATCAGAGAAATAAGGAAATGTGTGTTCATATCTCAGTTTTAGAAGTATGGAAATGGATTTAATTTCTGGCTGTGTGTACCTGTGATAGGACTTCTCTGTGTTGCTCTCCTCCCAAGGTGGGTGGTACAGGGAGCTGAAGAGTTCCAGAAATCCAGTTTATAATCAAACACAGAATTTCTTAGGAGAGAGAAGTCTGGATCATGGGATTTAACTGTCTGCTTTACATTTTTTTCTCCTTTTTGCTGCCCTCTAGTTTTTAATTCCAGGATTTTGTTTTGTTGTCTTTGAATGTTAAGGAGTATCCCTAATTTATGTCCCTTACTAGTTTTAGTAAAACATCTAACAACATTTCAGAGTTTCCCTGACCTCAGACTCTTACAGCTTTAGATTATATTTTAATTTGGATTACTTGTCCAAGGGACAGAATTTTAAAATTATTTTTTTTGGTCATAGCTTTGAAGTTGTGGCTTCACAAACAGTGCTGAAGTTATGTGAAAGAGGTTTCTAACCTCTTTTTTTTGTTTTTTTTTTTCCTACCAACAGGAATGTAAATATTGGACTTTGTTCTAAAGATTGGTGGACAATAGCAATGAAACCAGTATCTGCTTTGATTAGTCCGTTGCTATACTTGGTCTGATTGGATACTAATTCCTTAGGGAAAACTGTTGTGAGTACCTTTTGTATTGTTTTGTTTAAAAATGTCCAGTCCTTTGCTGCTTTTTATTTTTCATAGCATGGGATCTTTTTTACAGAGTTCTAATGCAGGATATTCTGAGCATGATGATTGAAAGTCAGGCTCAAGAAGATTTTTAAACATGAAAAATATAGCTGTGTGTGAAGACTGAAAGGCTGTTATTATGAAGAAGGCATTCTGCAAAGCTTGAATTGAGTGTCACTCCTGTCTTATAAAATGTAAAATTAGGCTGCACATGTCTTGCAGATCATTGTTCTTCCCCTTCAATGATTTGGAGAGTTTCTTATTAAATAGAAAGGCAAGCAGAGTATTTTCAACAGGAACAGCTTTCATATTTTGTTTTCGGTAAAATATTAGAATTAGTTCCCTAGAATTTGTTCCTTAGAAGAAGTCAAAGTTAAAAGTAAAATATAATGGATAAAAGTAAAATATAATGGAGAATCCAAGAGAGATTTCCAAGTTTACAAGATGATGAGGGCTGTGTGTGCATAAATACCCTTTATGATGTGTGTGTATATATATGTACATATATATACACACATATATGTATATATGCAGATTCTTCCTATTCTAATAGCGAAGCATTCCTGCTGTGACCCCAGAAGGAATAGGGGTGCTGTTCTCTCTCCCTCAGTGTAGCTGAATCTCGGGGTGCTGTTCTCCCTCAGTGCGGCTGGGTCTCGGGGTGCTGTTCTCTCTCCCTCAGTGCAGCTGGGTCTCGGGGTGCTGTTCTCCCTCAGTGCAGCTGGGTCTCGGGGTGCTGTTCTCTCTCCCTCAGTGCAGCTGGGTCTCGGGGTGCTGTTCTCCCTCAGTGCGGCTGGGTCTCGGGGTGCTGTTCTCCCTCAGTGCAGCTGGGTCTCGGGGTGCTGTTCTCTCTCCCTCGGTGCAGCTGGGTCTCGGGGTGCTGTTCTCCCTCGGTGCAGCTCAGTGGCAGCGATGATCGATGATCGCAGCGTGGCTGCTGCGGGCGGTGGCACTGGCGGGGCAGGGAGCGCCCTCGCCAGAGGCCGAGGCAGGAGGTGCCAGCCCGGTGCTTCTGCAGCTTTGCCTTGGAATCCGGAGGTTCAGCAGTTCTGCTGTGGCTTGAGTCATGTTGCTGTAGCTGAAGTTTCTTATCGTAATATCTCCCTGATGAAAAACGCCCTCTTTTTCCATATTTTTCTTCAGCTAGGAGTTTAAATTATGTGTGAAAGAAGGATGTAGCACTAAAAGCTGAAGCTCAGCTCATTAGGAAAGGTGCATCTCAGGGCACTGCAGATTCTAATAGGCACTTTTTACTACTGGTTGTTCTTTTAAGTAACCCCTCTTGACTCAGTTTTTTTTTTGTTTGTTTCTTAGTAAGATACAAGAGCAGTATCTTACTTGGGCTACAGGCTGCCAGTTTTTCATACAGAAGCTGGTATTTACTCCTTCCCTCTCATACATGCAGCTAAAGTTCTGATGACATTTAACTTGGAAGTTCTCCAAAAGGATTTTCTTTCTCTGCCCTTAGCAGCCATGAAGTCATCTTTTTTTGTTTATTTCTCTATTCCATACCCATATGACTTCTTCATGAAGAAAATCACAGTGTGCAAATACTTCCCAGAATGGTATGTTTCTGTTGGCCTGGTTATGTACATTTTGAAGACAAGGGTGAGCATGAAAGTCTTTGTGACTTAAGTCAAAAATTAGGAGGATATAATAGCCTACTATAACCTTGAGCAGCTGAATGACTTCCTGTGATGACAAACCCTGATGGGAGGCTAAGCAGGACCTGTTGGAAGAACAGACAAATAAAGCTGAGCTGATAGGGTTATGTAAGCTTTGGCACTGAATCAGGAGGCATTCTGTAAATACACACCCTCTCTCTAAAATAAATCAAAAATATCTAAATAGGTCTTTTTTTTTTAATGGCTCTTGATAATTATATAAATACACTGAAATTTTCAAACACTGTTTAAATATATCATGTTTGTGGTAATTTTAATATTTATAGGTAGGTTTTCAGTTAGCAGCATGCACCTTCCTTGATCTAATTGCAGCTGAGCAAGCAGAAACTGAGGTTCATTGAAGTGACATATGGATAATCGGTGTGTCAGCTGGTGCAGTATGTTCTGTTTGATATTTACTTGGTGCACTACTCACATTTCAAAATTCAGCCAACAGTAAATACTAGCATGTATCCTTTGGTCAGGAACACGAGGCTGTGCAAGGAGATTGCTGACTTGGAGGTTACTGCCGTGCTAGTCATGTAAATGAATTAAAAATAACTCCTTGTAATGCCAGTCTAGTTTGGGGTTAAGGATGGAAATAATCACATCTAGTGAAATATACTTAAAAGGGAAAAGTGAGTATTGTACATTTCCTTTGAAGCTTTTCCAATCTAGGTAATATGATCATGTTGTATTTTTGCATAAAATAAATACCTCTTAATATTTGTAAGGCTGAATTAAACATGTTTGTTTTGCAGATCCACAATGTACAATTTTGCATTTTGAATAAGTTAACATTTTTGCTATATATTTTTGTCTCTACTTTTTCTTCTGAAACATAATCAGTAGGCTATATAGATTGCTAATTCAGGTTGAAAGAGGGTGGTGTCTCGTGGCAAATAGCCTTCAGATGTTTAAAATCAGGATTAAGCTTGGCTTATCTTCTAGAAGCCTTTCAGGCTAAAATAGACTTGTTTACTCACTGTATAAAAATATATATAATGCTTCAATAGTAGTTGAAATATCTAGTTTTTATAAGTGAAGATGATCTTTAACATTTCTGGATCTTCTACCTTTAATTCTCAGTGGTTAATTAAAACCTATGCAAAATGGCTTCATTACCTTCAGTATACATGGAGTGTACTCTGACCTCATGTTGGCTACTGGTATATATTGTAAAGTCTTGTGTGCCCATTTTAGGTGGCAGATTTTTGTGAGTTTGTTTCTTAGCTCTAAACTATTTAAAAAATTTACCCTCACTCATTTTTCTGCTACAGTTAATATCTGTCTGAGTGCTGTTACGGTGCCAGATATCATTCTAGATCATTATTCCAACTAACTGGGGTTAGGCAGCTGCTAAAAAACATGTGCTGAAGTAGTCTTCTTAAGCTCGCTGTAATTTTACACTATGAGTAGTTGCTTTTAACTACTAGTTGTTTGAAATAGAAATAATTGAAGATGATGCTTTATTTAAAGTAGCACTGATGTTTATATGAAACACTACTTACACAGGCAAAGAGTTTGCCTCAGTGCTTGATAAAGATGTTTCTCATAGATACAACTACAGTGAAATGTAAACCAGCCATGTTTCCAGGGCTGCTGGAAGGGAAGGTGTGGTGTGGCTGGAGCATTGTCAAACCTTGCCTCTTCCTGGGAGGAACTGGCCCTGCTTCTGTCATTGCAGGAGTTAGGTGAGGCTTTTAGAGTGATACTTGAACCTTTCTGCTCCAAGTGATCATGATTAAATTATGTGGTTGATATGATTTGAAAAAGCAGCTAGTTCATAGTAAAGAATTGATCTGTTGTGATTGTACTCCCTGTGTCAGTACTTATTGCTCTCTTGGTACATGCTTTTCATACTGTTTTGATTGTGAGGATTGACTCCAGAGAATCCAAATGTGGCAAATATTTTCATTATCACCATGGGGAGGGCATAATATCGTTTTTATTCACCATGTTAACAAAGGATTTTTGAAGTATCCATGGCATTGTAGAAAAAAACTAATGTACATAAAGCAAAAAATTAAAATGTAAAAAATTTAAATAGGAATTTTTTTTTCACTGTTTCAGAACTCATTTCTATATAAATACAATAGAAATAGAGGTATGCTGCTATTCATACAGCAAAAGCCATATATGTTTGGTTTGGTTTTTTCAATGGACAGTTTGAGAAGGAGTTTTTGAAGGATGTGAGGTAGGCTTTGTTTGTGTTCTGGTAGAAAGTCTTTCAGGCACACAGATAAGGAAATTACTGTGCAGCTAACTGGTTTTGAGTAATACCAATTCTTTCATGAATGCAGTGTAGTAGTGATAGATGCTGAAGGTCACTTGAGATCTTTACAGGAACAGTTCTAGAGGCTTTAAAATAAGGCTTTATAAGAAAATAAACATGAGCAATAAACATAAAACCTTTTAGGATTTCATTTTAAAAAACAATTGTTTTCAATAGATGTATGTATATAAAAATACATGTTTTATGACAACTTTCATATTACTAAATGTAATTACTGGTTTGGGTTTCTTTGCCCTTCAAAGTCAGAACGAGCATATAGGTCAGATTTGTAGGTCAGTCAATGCAATTTATTCAGATGCTATTTTTGAATTTGCTAAGCTAAACCAGAAAGGCACAGTATAATTTGATAATTTGTAGTGTTATTACATTAGTCATGAAGTGACAGACAGAAGGAATTAAGGCTGGTGCTCAGTTTGGATCCATGATTACATGAAGCACCCATGCCAGGTGGCTGACGTCACGTTTCCTTCACCTGCTCACAGCCTAATTGTCTTTGTCATCTTGGCAGAGGATGCTGCAATCCTGCAATACATAGGCATTTTAATTTCCTCCTCCCTTTTTGAACCCTAAAAAAGGTTTTGTAGAAGCTACATGTGGTGTTATAGAAGTAATCATTGTAACATCTGCATTCCAGAATGTATAATCAATATTAATGCAGGTCTTGAGGAAGCTATATTTTTGTGTGCTGGCCTACCTTATACAGACTGGAAATAGATATTTTTCAGTATTCTTATAGAAAATGGAGAAGAACATTTGTTCAGTTAAGTACATACTCTGTTTTCCTTACATGCCTTTCTTTTTGCTATTTGCTGAACTATCACTGCTTTGTGCTAAGAAGTTTATTTGGGCAGTCTCATAATTTAATTTACCACTTTAAGATGTGATCAGCAATAGCCAAGACTTTTTAAGTTCATAGTATCACTGCACTTGTCTGGACAAGACATGAATGTTTACTATGCTTTGACTTCATCCATGTTGGGAGGAAGGTGATGACACTGTCAATTTGTGGTTCTTGCACAAGAACTGCTGTAGCCAAGCTGCTTTGTTTCATCCTCAGCTAAGATGGGGCTTGTCTGAGTGCTCTGAGCAGCCTTCTGCCACAGAAGGGACATGAGGCGGAACTGGCAGCTGGTACTCACCCTGGAAAAGTATAGGCTGGGGTAGGAATGTATGACAAGTGCTAAGAAGAATGACATTCCTTCAGGTAGGGGAGGGAGGAAAAGCTGGGGTGATGGCAGGAGCGCAGGAATTTTTCTAGAGGGTGTAGGCAGGGTGTGGAAAAGTGGAAGCAGTATGCTGGACATGAGCACTGGTCTGGGTATTCCCAACACACTGATCTTTAAAGCAATGCCCAGCACTTCAACCAGTGAAATATTTTATAGTTAATTTCACAAGATACTTTGCTACAATATAAATTGAGGTGTGTCTTTGAAATAAAAGAAAAGT
Organism: Ammospiza caudacuta; assembly: GCF_027887145.1. Lineage (NCBI taxonomy): Eukaryota > Metazoa > Chordata > Aves > Passeriformes > Passerellidae > Ammospiza > Ammospiza caudacuta. Next base: position 10,503,260 of record NC_080606.1, on the reverse strand, counting down.
AAAAAAGCTTTTTTCTTTTTGATGACTGTTTTACCAGTGTCTGCCCACCTGTAATGGGCAGGGATGTGATGGCCTTCATATGAGGTTAATATATAGTTGTGTTTGAGAATTGAGCTCTAAAATCTTGCAACTATGGTCTGGCTCAGATCAGTATTTTAAATTTAGTAACTTTGTATTTCAGGTTCAGAAGCCTTTTGGCATGATTTTGGCCAGAACTTTTATTTGTATTTTGTTGACTTCATTCTTGCAATCTTCCTTAAGAAATAGAACATACTTTTAAAGCTATAAACCTGTGTGTTCTCCAGGTAAATATTTATAGGCCTTTAAGACATCTTGATCTTTCTGCTTTTCTTTACAAGTTTTGTTATTTGATTTTAATACCTTCTTTTTTGCCTTTATGTGGCAGGTAATGCAGGCAGGGGTGAAATGGGGTAGAAGAGGAGGAATTGTTATTTTAATAAATAAAGGATGGTAGTTGAATTTAGCCATTTTCCAGGGTTGTATATGGGTATGATCTATCCTTCTCTCTGGGAAATTCAAACATGTGTTCCTTGTTTAGGAAACGTGCAGGGGAGCCCTGCCTGTGAGGAGATGACGTGCAATGTCCCCCCAAGCTCGGGAGCCTCTGCGGACACCGACGGGGCCCAGGACTGGGCACAGGAACGGGAGCGACGGGGAACTTTTGTGGGATTCCCACAGGACTGTCCTGTTTCTGTGCTGGCTCTAGCCCAAGCTGGCTTTGTTTATACTGGAGAAGGTGACAAAGTGAAGTGCTTCAGTTGCCATACTACTGTTGAAGGATGGGTGTCCGGGGATTCTGCAGTTGAGAGACACAAACAACTTGCCCCCAACTGCAAGTTTATTACTGAATCTGCTTTTCTGGAAAGTAGCATGGATCCTGATACCCAGAACTACCAGAATGGAACTGAAAATGGTACCAGCAATTCAGCCCTCCCGTGTGCTCTGGATGACCCTGATGTGGAGGCAGATTACCTTTTGAGAACTAGGCAGGTTGTGGATATGTCAGATACTTTATATCCTAAAAACCCTGGGATGTGCAGTGAAGAAACGAGATTAAAGTCTTTTCATAACTGGCCTCTCAATGGCCAGTTGACGCCACAGGAATTAGCTAATGCTGGATTTTATTACACGGGTGTTGGTGACCAAGTGGCATGTTTTTGTTGTGGTGGAAAATTGAAGAACTGGGAACCCGGTGACAGAGCTTGGTCAGAACACAAGAGGCATTTTCCCAAATGCCTTTTTGTCCTGGGCCGGGATGTAGGAAATGTTTCAAGTGAATCTGTTCCTTCTGAGCTTGGTGTAAGTGGTCTGAACAATGCACAGTACCCAAGGAATCCCTCTATGGCAAAATATGGAAAACGTTTACAAACGTTTTTATCTTGGATATATCCTGTTGACAAGGAGCAACTTGCTGAAGCTGGGTTCTATAGCATAGGTAAGTCAGACCTTGAAATGACTAATACCTTTTACAAAGAAATTGTACATGAGGAAGTGTCTTGTTATGGAAAAAAAAAAAAACAATTAAAAAAAATTTTATATGCAACAGTGTGGGAAATAGGTTTGTAGAGAAGAAATAGTTGGCTTCTGATTGTGATAGCATGAATTATAACATCTGTATTGTCTCATCCTTCTCATGAGACTGAAAATGGAATGACATTTTATAAAATGCCTCTCAGTTGCCCCATCTGTGGGTCAGAAAAGGGCATTATCCAGCAAAACAATTTGCCAGAATCTCTTTACTCTGTAATCTACTTTTCACAGTTTTTATGTAAAATTGCATACATTGTAATGAGTATGTTTACTAGCAAAGTGTGGACTTGATCATAAATTTATTCTTAGCAGTAAAACAACGAAGTATGGTTTTTTGCCTGTTAAAACCTTTATAATACATCTTTCACAATGACAATTATTTGAGTAATAATTTTTAAGAAACAAAGTGCTGTCCCCCAGACCTTAGGTGTAAGGAATGGGCCTGTGGCCTGTACAAAAGGCTGTGAGCGAGACAGTCCAGAATCCAGGTGGTGTATCATTGTATTTAACATGAGTTTGCATTATCATGGCATGTGGACACCCAAAACCAGTGAATACCACTACTGCCTACTTTATGAAGACAGTGGTGCCAGTGGAAGAGCTTTTACTCTTTGACATGTAGGGTTTGATTTGGATCAGGCACCATCTCTGTGCATTGGTTTCTAAATTAGATGGAATTGCACAGTACTATTAAGCCCTTTGAAATTCCACACTGAGAGATAATGCTCAAGTGCAAAGTATTGCTCTTACTCAGTCACAAGGAAAAGGGGATTATCTGGGGTAATTTCTTGCTTTCATCTTACTTGACTTCTCTCTTGCTAAGTCTCAGAACTTTATAGTATAATTATGTTTATTTTGCTTGTGGCCATAAATAAAATCTTTGCTATATTCCTGTGTAGGTTATAAATGGGCAATATTTGTACCCACTGGAACTATTTTATTGATTTCTCCTTGGGTTCATGGAAGTACCAATAGATCTGTATGGTGGAGTTGCACTAGCTGGGCTCCAGCTTATCAGACTGAGGGCTCTTCAGGTGACTTCTGTGAAAACTGCTCCCTGTGGCCTGAGGAGCATTTAACTCTCTGTGGAAACACCACCCATACCTCCTCTCATTCAATAAAAACAATATTTAAGCACTTTCTGGGGCAGTCTTGGATCACAGTAGGCACAGTGCTAGAACAGAGAGGATGCAGTTCTCAGCTGGTTTTGCTGTTGCTGGTTAGGGCCTGTTTATCTTAATGGGAAATAGAGGACCACAAAGCCATGTAAACATCTCTCATTATTTGTGGCAAGCATCTTCAGGCTTGTTTACCATTGGATAGAGCTCCATGATAACAGATTATTTTCAGCTTTTGTTTTTTTATCTATATAATTACTTACTAAAATAAAATTAAAGAAATTTGCTTCTCTTATTTTGTGTTTCATTAAGTTCAGTTCTCCCCTGAACATTTGTTTCAAATCATGTGTGTTGTCCTCTGTTAAAAGGGAGTTATTTTCAACTGAAATTGTAAATCAGTAAAAGCAATACTTCTTTTCTTAGTGTAACATCGTAGTTGAAAACTTGGTATTATGCCTGCACAAAGTGTGCAACTTCATTCTTGTGTGTTTCCTCAGGTAAGGGTGATCATGTTGTGTGTTTCCACTGTGGTGGAGGATTGCAAGAATGGAAGGAAAATGAGGACCCTTGGGATCAACATGCCAAATGGTTTCCTGGGTAAGGTATCCCTTGCGTGTGTCTGAGTCTTATTTACAGTATATTGCACTTTAATGGCAGTGCATACTAATAAAGGCTTGAGAAGGTTGATTATGGTTTAATACTGTTTAGATTTATAATAATTTTGTCTTATTTGTAACATTATTAAAGGGAAGATATGTGTCTGGATTTAACCAATGTTTGCTTTGTCAGCAAGAATTGTGTGGTTTTGTCAATATGTATCTGAGGGGTTTTGCTTGTTATCAAAATGCTACATTGTAATGGTTGTTTTAACAGCTTTGTATTGTAAAAGTTTGTAACTTATACAAGATACAAAATGACTAAACAGCTGCCACAGAGCAAACAAACCCAAAGTGGGTTAGTGGCATGGAATATAGAATATAGTTCTCTCTAATTTGAAAGGATTAAGGATTTCAGACAGTACTAGTAGTAGCAGGAGCAGAAGTAGTTTTTAGGAAGACTGCCAATATTGTTTAAAATCTATTCTGAGGTTTTGCACATCAGCCTCAATGGCAGTGTGGCATTCTCACAGCAGCTGTTCCTGAAGGTGAAGGAACTGCTGGAGCTGGAGAACTCTTGTCAAGGAGTTGTGGCATTCCCGAAATCTTCTGGTAGGGAAGGCTAAGGCTGGCTGGAGAATAATGAAAGAAAGCATGGAAGGCACATGTTTCACCAGTGACTGTTTGCTTTGATTGTGAAAGACTAAAAGAAATGTTTGTTTTTCATTTGAGTGAGCCTTTATGTTTAGAAATCTGTCATGAGCTGTCATGGACAACAACTCCTCAGCTTTCTTTTTTACCAAAAATGTGAGAAAGATAAGTACTGCTTAAGTGTTTAAGTGTTCTTAGAAATATAACAGTGACATCACAGAGGTTGACTAAACATTTAGAGATTTTAAAAGCAGGCAATCTGTATGTTGTAGGAAATTTGTCAAAGTTTCCATAGTTATGTAACAATTTGCTGCTAATGCAGTTCTATTAAATCTAAATGTTCTTATTTTTAGGTGCAGATTTGTGAGGAATGAAAAGGGGATAGAATTTATAAATAATGTTCACTTAAAAGATGGGTGTACGGATTCAACAGTAAGTTTCTTGCTTATTAATAATTTTGTTAACATAGCAAAAAGAAACAATTTTTATATGAAGTTATCTTTTAATTGCATGGCTATCATTTAATCCACCTGCTGCCACTTTGGTTGGCAGGAAGTGAAGGAATTGCAGTGTGTTTTGGCTCTGTCAATCAGAGTGTAGCCATCTCCCAGTTCCCCATAGTCTGGGTTATGGATCCCAGCCAGGGCACCTTGGGAACGTGGGATATTGGATACTAAACAGGTGCCATTTGTTTTATAGCCTGGGAGCCTAAGGTGGATGATGAATAATAGCAGATACATTTTCTTTTCTTGTTGGTAGAACATTGTTAAACTTGTGTATAGTCACTAAAATGTAAAACTGATAATGTTTTAGAATTCTTTTGTAGACTAAGAAATGTGTACATATGGTTATTGCAGAGATAGGTTAAAATTATAACAAAATGCTGATCATGTTCAGAGCAGATGAAATAGTTTTAGTCACTAAAATAACTTGAGATCAAATAGCTATTTTTTAATTTTGTAACTGTATGTATTTACTTCTACTTTCTCCAGAATTTTAATTTTGTTTCTTTATATTTCACTTTTAGACAGAAGCTGCTGAAGGGACAATAATTCCTAAAGGTATCTGTTTAAAACAAATGGCTTCCCCTATTTTGGAATATCCATATTTGAGTGTATAGTGACAGGAATGGTTAATTTTAAATCTTAGAGCTAGTGAGTGTGCAGCAAGTATGGAATTAGTAGTGCTGTGGGATGAATGCTAAACACTGACCAGAACCAGCCCTTCTTCATGGCACGAAGAGTTGGTCTGTCCAGTGGCAAGGACCAGGCAGCTGAGCAAGCTGAAGTAGTTTATGATGTCTTCCAGAATTACACATTCCTGCAACGCTTTTCACAAATAGCAAGCAGTAAAAAGACAAAACAATCAAAAAAACAATCAAAGGGGTAGGAGGAGGCCAATCAAGCAGCTTCATTCCAGGGAATGGGAGCTATTGACAGTAAGAGTGGCTACACAAAACCTGCTTAGAAATCTCTCCCATACTGCTCATTTATGAGAGTTAAAACAAAAGAACCTTTAAAAAAAAGCTTTTGTTTTTAAAAATTAAAAATTCAAAAGTTTTGCTATTTGAACAATGTTGATAAGTAAAAGGAAGGGGAAAGCCCAACAAGTGGTTTCCCAAAGTGGTGTTGTGTCTTGCCATGGATAGACCTGCTTGCTTGTTGGTGGTGCTGTGTTTTGGATTTATAAATTCAAATTATTTATTGGTTTCTCTCAACACATGTAGGAGGAATTTTTTCTCTCTGAACTGATTTAAAATTGATGTAATGTGACTTATCCATTTTGCCTTTTTGGATGAATGTCATTTGACATGCAGCTACAAAATTTGTGATGGTAGTTCTATGAGACATGTTATTTATTTTGAAGTAGTTGACTTTAGTAGCAAATTTAGGAGGATTTCTATAATATAAATAGATGAGGGGAGACTGGGAAAGCTAGGATAGAAAAAAAACTCAAATCTGCAAGTCTTTACAATTAGCAAAATGCTCAAATTGGAAATACGCTTCCTTTGATTACATATTTGTTTGCAAATATGTGTCTTAGAGTACTGTAGTCAATATTGTCAGATAATCAGATTCATCCTTCTTAAAGTGTTTTTGTTTCTTTTTTAATTTCTTGTTTTAGATGGTCTCTTACAGAATCCTTTGGTACAAAGTGCCATAGCCATGGGTTTCAGTTTGTCTGAGATTAGGAACACCATGGAAAAGAGATTGCAGATGACTGGAGAAAGTCACACATCTGTTGAGGATCTGGTAGCAGACTTAAGTGCTCATAAAGAAAATACAAGGGATGAAGAACCAAATGAAATCCCAGTTGAGCAAGATGAGCTTATTCAGTTACAAAACCTCTGTGTGTACTTTCATATCAGTTCTTTAGTCTGTGAAATATTTTTTAATGTTATCTGTTTACCCTCTGATCCCAGTCTTACCTATAGTAAATTTACAGTATTGTAAATTAAATTTAAAGACATTTGGTTTGGGGCATTTGGAAAAAAAACCCAAAACCCTGAACAAATAGTATGTTAAAATATGTGAGTGTAGCAGCATTTATAAACATCATCTCTAAAATAAGTAGTATTGGTATCTCACAGGTGTGTAACAGTGACAGTCTAGTATGTTTCTGGTAAAGGTTGTATGTGCTAAAAAAAGCCAAAGTTGTTGTGACAATAATATTTTAAAACTAAAAGCAAGAATATAGTTATAAGATGAACTATAGATGTGGCAAAGTGAAATAGACCCAGGGACACGCTGCTGTATTTGGTGTATTCAATGTGCATTTATTTACAGTATATCATTTTGCTTGGGGTAGAAGTATTTTTGTTCTTGGCCAATAAGAACAAGTGTGCATCTAAGTGGTGTTTCTATTCAGTATTTTTGTTCCACCTTTGCTGGGACATGCAAGTCAAGCTCAGAAAGCCCTTGTGGTGCACTCTGCAGACAGACCAAATGCAGGAGTTCTGATTCAGGAGACTTGTCATTTAAGCCAAGCATATGGGTGAATTCATAGGGAGGGCAGAGACCATCTGGTTGGCATGATAAGCTGAGATCTTACCAACCCACTCTTTTAATAAGATTTTTAACAGGGCATTATGGGGGAAGAGGAACTTGCAGTGCAACTGGACCTTATTTTGGTGGTTGGCTGTGCAGAGCTTCCCCCAAGTGGCAGGGGAAGGTGTCTGAATTTTGTATTTTCACATGGGGCATATTGGAATAATAAAGAGCTCATGTACAATGCCAGATTGATTCTTTCTGTGTTACAGATTTTAAGCTTTTTGAAGTATGGGCATTTTGAAAATGGGGACAGGGAAGTTGCATCCTCATTTTCTCATTGGGAAAACTCAGAAAAAGAAATAAAATCCAAATGACTTAACCAGTAGCAACAAGCCTTTCTTTCACCTTCTGCTCAAATTTTGGGGAAATTTTGTCAGAGAGAGGTCTGTGAAAAGAATGGTTCCTGATTGAAATATGCATATCCTAAGTTTTGTAGGTATTTCAAGCTCTTACCAATACAGATATATGTACTCCCTGCTTGCATTGGCCTGGGAGATGTAATGGCATAGAAGGGGAAATAAAAAAAGAGGATTCCATGCTGCAGCTAGGATTCCTCTCTTGTAGTTCTTCTTGGTTCTTTTTAAGAGTGTGACCTTTAAGTCATATGAAGAACACCTTGTCCTTGTGTGTAAAGAGAAAAAAAATAATGAGATTCAATGGTAGTAAGTATGTTAACTTGTTTTTATGTATCTGTTTTCCTTAGACCTCAGTACTGAAGAGAAGTTAAGACGTTTGCAGGAAGAAAAGCTCTGTAAAATCTGTATGGCTAAGGATGTGTCTGTTGTCTTCATCCCCTGTGGTCACCTGGTTGCCTGTAAGGAATGTGCTCAATTGCTTAATGAATGCCCTCTGTGTCGTAAAGATATTATGAAAATACAGGAAGTTTTTTTGTATTAGTGAAATACACAGCCCTATGGATGCAAATGTTTCTTGTTTTGTTACTTTAAAAATGTGTAACATAATGGAAAAAATGCACTTAATTCCAGACTGTAACCATATGGCAGGACTTAGATTTTCTGCTGTCAAACTCTACACATTTTAACACTTCACAAATTATTTTCCTTAAGTGATTTTTTGTATGTAAAAAGCAATATGTATGAAAGGCAAATATGTATGTTTTGTAACTTCAGTTCATAGACCTGATATAGGAAAGCCCAAGTAATGTAAACCTTTATTTATGTGATCATTGCTTTGTTTCACTTTGGTAGGACTCTATGACTCAAGTTTGTGCAAATAGAGTTTGTACAAAGAGCCTGTCCCTATATAAAATTTGTAAATAAGTTAATTCCAAATATAATTGTATACATGTATATTATACCTGAGATTTTAGCTTTTTCAAAATATTATGTATGATTGAAAATAGTCTCTTTTTTTTCTGTAACTTTGGTTGTAACATAATTCAGACAAGACACACAAACCTGCTGCTGTAACCTTATGGTTACTTCTGCTACATTTTAGGTTCATCTGTTTTAATTTAATTCCTGTCTCCCTGTCTATTTTTCTGGTTCAGATGTATAAATTGTCTTCAGTAAGCTGGTTTTGGACATCTGTTTTTCACAAAGTTCCATCTTTAGATAAAATGTATATTAATTTTATTGATTAAAAGGCAACTCAAGAAATTAAGGAGATTTTGTGTACCCTGTGCCCTTTGTGAGAGGAGGCTCATTTTAAATTTGCCCCTTACACAAAAAGATGTTCAGTTTGACATTTTTCTTGTTTGGTTTTTTTTTTGTAACACAGTGTCATCCCAACTGATTTATTTGCTAATACTTTACACTGCTTCATAACTTACATTTTCATAGGAGAGAAGATAAAATTTTATCTCCTTGAAAATGCTTTATTAAAATTCACTGGCAGTGTTAGAAATCTTTCATTTTTGTTCATGTCAGTTTGCAGCATTTAAATTTAAAAGTTAAGAACTATTCTAATGAGAGCCACATTAAAGCATTTAAACTATTTCTTGCTGGACTCATCCCTCATTTCTGATTTTGAAAGTATCACAGCTTTGTATTTAAGTACAGCTGTTTTATGATCACTGCTTGATTATGTCACTTCCTTACTTTTTTGGAACTATTGATACATTCTGTGTATATATTTTTGAGTTCTACACACTAAGGTTTAGAATATAGAAAATACAGAACATAGTTTTTCATGTTATTAAAGTTTTGAATACACAGAAATATATTATCTACCTTTTCTATTTTTTTAAATCTCTGCTGTGTAATGGTATGAATATTTAAAATAAAGTGCAACCCAGATGTTCCTTAATCAGTGTATTTGATTCTCACATTAAAAAAAACCAGAAGGCTGCTTTCTTTTGCTCTTTGTTTTATAATTAAATTAATTAATTTAACCTGAGTATTATTAAGGATAATGAATATATTTTAATCTGAGAGAAAATAAAATCTATTCTTTGTATAGATTGAAGTTTGTTAATTATAAATCTAAGGTTAGTTTTGCTATTTTTTATGGTTGAATTTGGTCTTGGGAATAGATGATGACTTAGAAATTCATGAAGGATTCAGTTTTATTTTGCCTTTCTGTGTCTTTGTGAGGAGTTTAACGTTTCAGATAATTCATGCATACAGGGATTTTTTGGGACAGATATAGACTGGCAATCCTGTTGGTTCCTAGCTGCCCTTCTTCCCTACAGGGAGGGTCTTCTGTCCCTATCAAGGGAAATGGGGAGGTTGTTAGCCTTGAGCTGCTGTGGCTTGCCAGAAATAGCTTGTTTGGTTAAGGCTGCACGGTGTGCTGCTGACTGGTTGAAGCAGATGGTTGGTTACCTAAGCCTGACCTGAGTCATGTGAGAGAGGCTGGATCAGCTGCACCCAACCCACAGGCTGCAGAACCTGGCAGGCAGCTCAAAGTCCTGTCTGAGAAAGAGCTGGACCAAATTTAGCTTAAACTGTTGCAAAACTCAATCTCAGCAAGGAGGTGATTTGGGGTGTAAATGTAGTATGTAAATTGTCTGAGAAAAGCTGGGAAGTAGGTCACACACACAACCTTCTACACTGCAATGGAGAGCAAACACATTGTCCTACATTGCATGATTGCTTCATGCTAAAGCTTGTTAACTTTTAAAAGGTTTATATTTTTAGATACATATCCCTTACTGCAACTTTTTCATTAATATTATAAAAGATACAGCTATATAGCAATTCAAATTGTAATCACTTAGGGACATTAAAGGATTAAAAGCCTTTAAGTGAGGTGTCAAAATAAAAATTACAAACTCTGTAGGTTTAGGGTTTTTTTTTTAAACGATAATCAGAGTTCTATTCAGACTAAATGTGAAAAAATAATTAGCATAGTCATCAAATTCTGACAGCTTGAATTAGGAAGACTTTTTTTCAATTTATTCTGATTTTCAGTATCTTAAAGAAACAGAAGAAATTCCATGGCCTCTAATACTGGGTTGGATGTTTAAAGAGATGGAAAAGAAAGATGCAAATAAATGGAGTGGAAGCACTGGGGCTTTGAAAAAGAGATTAGCAGCAGGACACAGATGCCTTGGAAGTTGATTTTTATGAGTTTCCTGGGAGATGTGCAATATGTTCAAGGATCTGTATTCAGTAACTTTCTTCTAGTGGATTCTGTATAGTATCTTTCTTTGATGTTACTTGTAGTAGCAGAACTACTTGCTACTCTGGATACATGAGATATTTACAAGGGTTTTCAGTAAGGTCCTGGAAGTGTGTTGCTTAGAAAGCATGGGAAGTGCATGGTTTATTTAGTAACAGAAGGCTAAAATAAGAAAACCCAAAGAGTTGATGTCTTTGTTAAATGAGGAGCTTTTTCTCACTGCCTTAAAATGTGGGGTCTGAAACACACAGACTCACTCAGCTGATTGCAGCAGCTTCTGCCTCTGCAGCCAGGAGCTGTCTGGACTTTTTTTAAAATTTGTTTTGAGGCTTGATCTTAAGCTCATAATACAATCAAAACTTCTTAAATTATTATAGCTTGGGGATTGGTTGTTGGTTCGTTGGTGGGGGTTTTTTTGGTTTTTGTTTTTGGGGTTTTTTTCAATTAGAGTCCTTAAATACTCATTTTAACATTGTCTGGTTAGTTTAGTTTTGACCACAGTTCTTCAGTGGAATTTTTTGTTAGCTATATGTGCAGGCTGAAGCTACAGGACAAATAGTTTGTTAAAGTTTTCACAGTGTTGCTGTTAATCAGCATGCGTTTTATAGTTACCTTTTCTATTTGTTTTTATTGTAATTAACAGAAATGTAAATACAATGGGTGGTTGGAACTGAATTATCACTGGGTGGAGGTTAATGCAGGCACTTGAATATGGTGTTCATGTGAAACCAAGCTGAAGTGGAGTTCTCTAGGATGGAGCATTGCCAGGGGCAGTGACCTTTGCTGCTGTGGTCTTCAGGAGCTACTTGGAAGAGAATCTGCCTTACAAGGTGTGCAAGTTCAAGCACCTGATGTGTGAAGGTCAGCTCTTCATAGAGAAAAGGAGGAGCTGGAGGTTTTCTGGCTTTTGCAGCGTTTTCCTGCAGCAGTGAGGATCTGAACAGTGAGTTGTTACACGATGCTCTTTGTCACCCTCTGTGTTATGCAGACTGACTGCTGTCAGCAAGGCCAAATGCCAGAGAAGGCTGGAGAGGTGCTTCCAGTGCTGCCTCTGAGCCTTCTCCTGTTGGTCTTGTGCAGAGCAGCTGGATTGGCCTTGTGGCTTGTGAAGGGTGCTGGTCCCCTTCTCCTTAGGGTCAGTCTACCCACATGCACCTTAATTCCTCATGGAACTATGAGTGAATACTCTCCCTCCTACCAGTTTTTGTGTGGTTTATATGCATGAAGTTTTACTGAGTAGCTTGAAAACTTGATCAAGGAAATCTTTCCTCCCCCCTGCACCTGCCATGACTTCACACTGATTCAGGTTGTTGAAATTACCTTCTCATCTTGGCAAGTGCCACTGTGTCATGTCACTGTGTCATGTCACTTCAACAGCTCTACTGATGCTGCTGTACAGCAATTAATGTGCTGTAATTATAATGTGGCTTTCTGTGAGAAGGCAAAATGGCTTGTGATGATAAACAATCTGTGTTGAAATTCAGATTATATCTTCAATTTCTTCTTAACCATGAATTCCTGTTAAGCAATAGTGACAACATTACTGTAAATCTATATGTGTTAACTCAGAGAACATGGCTCTGTAACTAACTTCCCAAGGAACTTGCTTTTTCCTAGTACAGGAAAGAAGATGGTATATATTCATTTATGAATGATTTGGATAAACAAAACCCCAAGAAAAATCTGGGACAAAATGGTATTAATTATATTGTGAGTATATAATATCTAAAGCTGATCAAAAACTATTTGGTTGCCTTTAGATAATTACTAATTTACAGTTTTATAGCCTGGATAGTTACTGTGTTAGCTGAGACAAATTTCTTGATAAGTAATAAATGCTGGAAATGTATTGGAGAGATACTGGAATTAGTTTTGCTCTCAGATTGAAAAATGGTGCTTTTTCAAAAAATGAAAAACACATTTACAGAGTCCCACTGTGAAAACGTCTAGAAGAATCATTACAATAATTGCTGAAAAGCCAGATCTACTCTAAGTGCATATGGTCACCTTCAAATTTTGGAGAGTGAATTATTATAACCTTTAAAGATTACCGAGACAGCATTTAAATCTATTAATGTTAGGTCTTTTTGATTTTATATTGTTAGATCTTGCTGTAAAACTCTTGACACAATTTCTCTTAGGTACCTTAATTTTGCAGTGTATGATGAGAGTCATCACTTAAGCCAAATAGTTGATCTTCTGAATACAAGCTTTTCCAAAGTGAGTGTCAAGGCACAAGCATCTCTTCCTCTTAACTCTTGTGTTACAGAGAGAAGCTTCTGAGTCCAGGACTGGCTTTACCTCCCTGTCCTGCATACCTGACCCATGTGATGTCACTGGAGTCAGTATGGGAGCTCTGTCTGCAGTGTACAAGCACCAGAAAAGTCACTCATGCTTCAAATGGGTGTTTTGCAAAACAGATGTAGCAAAAATAACAATTGGACATCTGCATCACAATTTAGGACTTTTATAACTTCGTCAACAGTTGCTTTCCTAAAGGCCTAATTGGCAATTGCAAGTTTCTTTTAGGAAGGTCCATGTTCCAGGTTGGAAGATTCACTTCTGCTAGACCCACAGTTGGAACCAGAGGTACAGGGAAGGGAGAAGTGGGGGTCCCTGGGGGACTGAGAGTGTTTATGGTGAGCATCCCAGGTGTGCCCTTTACCACAGAGGGGAAAACACTTCCTTCACAGCTGGCACTTTGCAGGACTGCTACTGTCACACTCAAGAAAGTTACAGTCTGAAAGAAGTATTTTTATCTTAACGGTTTTGAACATCTGTGCAACCCCCCAACATGTCATAAACTGTTGTATTCCTTGCTGCTTGTTATGCATTGTGCCATTTACAAAAACCTTTAATCTCAGCTAATGACACCATCACACTTGGCTTTGCTTCCCCCACCCACTGCATCAGAGCTGAGGCAGCAGAAAAGGCCTTGAGCCCCAGACACAACTGGCAGTAGGGGAGTGACTTGTGAGAAACACAGTCTGAAAGAAACCTTGAAGCTGCTTGATGGTGAAAACTAAACCAAAGGAAACTTGTGTTAGGGACAGACATATATAGAGGATTTTGGGAATGTGGTAGGTCAGCCCCAAAAAACCATACAAGTTGATCTGAAGAGTTAATCTCTTCCTAGGTTTTATCTGTCAGAAACAACCTCCCATTGCCTAGACTTCCCCTTCAGGCCCCTAAGTTCCAGCCTCAGTAATTTGTGGGGAAAAGACCAAGGTACATCCTCCAAATCTTGTGTTTGCCTGCACATACAGAATGCTGTCCCATATATTTAATAGAGGGTTTTCTTCAGAGCTTAAACACAAAAGTATTTGACTTTGTTGTTCATAATTGTTTTGCTGTATGATCCTGGGCAGAAGTTGAGCTGAATAATGTTGTTTCTGTCTCACTTCCACTCTAATTTCACCTAACCACAAGCCAGCCTCCTTTCTCCCCTTTCTAGGCAAGCCCTGGCTCCATGTAGAGTTCTGGAGAGGGGTCTGGGGCCCCATGAGCTCTGAGCAGCTGAGAACTGCTTTGTGTTCCTGATGGGTTAGGTGCCCTACACATCTGGATGATGCAGTATGATACAGTTTCACTGGGGTTTAGCTGTTTCTCAGCTAAAGCTGCTTCCCTTGCTTGGCATCAGTTGTGCTGTTTGGCCTGCTTGACTTTATTTCAGTTCTTGGCAGCTTCTCACTCCTGCTCTTTGTCTGTCACACACTCTGTTCTTTGCTGCCTTTAAGGGAGCCCTGCCACTTACCTGGCTTACCCAGTTCCAAACATGTTTCTCTGGTTCCTGTGCTTCCTCCTCAGACTTTGTCACTGATGCTGTCACAGCGCCCAACTCATAAAATGGACCTTGATTCATGGTCCCTCTGCCTGGACTTAGCTACAGAACACAAATAATGTCTTGCCTATCTTCAGAAACTTCCCTACATCTGGAAAACAGAGCAAATTGTGTCCTGAATCCAAGAGAGGTGGCCTGATTGGTAACAACTTGCTCCTGCTCCTAGGGTGAGGTGATGCCTCAGGTGAAAGTGACTTGTCCTGACTGCAGCCAGGGGAAGGGCTTTTCACTCTTTCCTACCAAAAACTGCTGTGGCCTTTACAGCAGTTTGCTGATGGAACTTTAGAATCCAGCTAAGGGATTTTTCTCTCAAACAATGAGACATAGAAAGAGTACCTCACTCAAACAGGGGAGCTCAGGGCTTTGGGTGACAAGTGGCACAGGGGACGGAGTAAAGCTGCTGCTCATAATGCAATTGGCAGGAAGGCATCTGCAACTTACTGGGATTCTGTTCATTTTTAGAGCTGATCATGAAGAGGAGTTAAAACTTCCTTTGTAGTGGTACAGGACAAATTGATTCTGTGCTCCTTAACAGAAGGAGCAGGCAGAAACTTACTGAATCAAAGAAAATTCAGACATGAGTTGGGTGTTCTGGAAAGACCTGGTGAGAAATAGGGGCACACAAGGGAGACTTACATAAATGGAAGAAGGAAGAAATTATTCACAGAGCAGGGAAAGACCTAAGGAGCTACTGATGTGCAATCTCCTGCAAATTATGGGAAAGTAACCCATTTTTTGGTTTTTATTTTTGTTTCTTATGTAATAGCTCATCTTCAAAAGGATTTAGAGCAGATTTCCCAGGAGTGACTAAGCCAGATTCAAAAATCTGGGAAAAAAAAAATGACTTTTTCCCTCTGTATCCATCACAACAGACAGAAGTATGGTCATGGTGTATTCAATACAGGCCATCAAAGCTACCACCTCACCTTGGGACAAATCCAGTATACAAATTCTGGTTTATTTTTCCAATTCTCAAAAAGAAAAATCTTTAAAGAAATAAATGATTGTGAGTGGTGGTGTGTTGTTGGTGGGTTTTTGTTATTGTTGTTTGTTATTTTGGGTTTTGTTGTTTGTTTTTGATTGGTTGTTTTGGTTTGTTTATTTGGGTTTTTTTAATTATACAAATGAGGAAATGGACCTGCAGAGGGGCTTCCTATTCTGCAGGAGAAAGAAAAGGAAGAAGCATGAAAAGAAAAGGAAGCAGCATGAGCATGAATCTCCTGCCTGGGAAAATGAATCAGCCATCTGTCAGCTTGAGTTTATTCTGATCTTCTCTCATGGTGAACCTCTGGCCATTAATTCAGACACAGAATTGGTATCTGCCCTCTCCCTGCTCAGTTTCCTGTGTCACTGATCATGAAGCTCTCTTCGGATCAAGCATAATAACAGTGCCTGTAAAGTCTTTGTTAAATCCTCTCTAAATTGGGCTCAATATCAGAAATGGTGGAATTTGAAGCACCTAAAGAGTAGCTTTTTTGAAAAAGATGACAGTCCTGTGAAATACTTTCTCCTAGTTTTTCACAGAACTTCTTTTCTATCAGATATAAATCCTTTCTAGACAGGTCAGAATTTAAAATATCTCTTTTTCTTTATAATGCTTAGATAGCACTTACTTTTTTTTTAAATTTTTCATTGTATTGGAAAGGATGCTAGTATGCTAAAACTATACAGAAACTTCAGGATGGTCTTGTTTTTTTTTTCCCAAAGTCTGAACTGATAGTACAAGCCCACTCTGGAACTGGTAGCTTAGAAAGAAGTGATGAGCTTGCAGAGGAATTGCTTTCCATCATGTTCCCTGTTGTACCAACTGGAAGGCTCAATCCCAGAAGCATGATCTCTTCATGAGGAAAATGCAGGAGTTGGGCTCTTCAGAGAGCCAGTTTGGCTCCCTTAAAGGAGGAATCCTCACAGTACTCAGTTGACTTAAGAAATTCCTGTCTTCTGGTTACTGGAGCAGAGCAGAAACTTTCCTGGCCTCGGCACCTTCAGCTGTGCTGACTTCAGTGCTCTGCAGCTGTACTGGAACAGCTCAGAGAAACGGTCTGGGCTGGGGGGTGGGAATCAAACCTCAGACAACAAATGTCCCTCTCCCTTCTCCGATGAAACAACAGCGTTGCTAAGCCAGGGCTGAGCAAACAGCTGAATGGAACAACTGTGAGGGAGGAAACCGAACTGCAGAGTGTGAAATCCTCTTAGGCAGGCTCTGTGACCAGGGTGTGCAGTGTGCTGCTGCACCTGGAGCCGGGCTCTAGAGCACTTCCACGTTTTGGCTCAAGCAGAAAAAAGCAAATTCTGTCTGTGAGTCAGGACACCCAGAAGTGTTATGGATCTGGGCTTCCAATGCCTGAGTCAGCTTTGGGAATGGGCTGAACTGTGCCATGGTATTGTCAGCACTTGCACACTCATTCAAAACCACACCTTAAAAACGATGTAATGTTTGCTTCACGTTAGGTAAGCACATTTACCTAAAACCTCTGAGCTGAGAGCTCAAGTGTGAACAGCAGTGCTTTTGAAATAGAACAAAATCCATGTGCTGTACATGTATTTAATGTACGGCTGACTGGAGCTGCCTCGTGTTCCTGCCAGCTCCTGCAATAAACTGCTATCATCTTGCAAAGTTTTGGATTGGAGTTTAATCTGAGTTATCCCTATTGTATCTCAAGCAGAAGGCACATTACTGGAATTCTGTGTGCAGGCAAAATGTTGTAATTTATTTTTATGGAAAGGTTGTCTATATGGCAGAAGTTGACTTTGTATGGGAAAGGCACAAAAGGATCCAGCTCCTTTCCATGTATTCCTAAATGTTGTTTTATAACAATATAGACAATTTTAAGGCTTACATTAAGTGCAGTGTTTTTTATTTTTTAATACACAATTCTTCAACATTTTCCAGACACTATCAGAGTAATATTAAAGATCATCAGCAGCACCTGTAGCTTCAATTGAAACCGGGAACATGGTTGTATGACTGGGCACCCAGGATGCTATTTTAAAATGTTCCCTATCAGGCAGTCTTTCTGTCTTTTTTTTGGTTGTTGTTTTGTTTCCCCTGAACTTGACAGAAGGTGCAAAACTATTCTGAAATGTGAATTCAAGCTACAGAACATAATTTACTTTTGTAATCCTGTCTCATGTACCGACAGATTGTATGTAGCAATCCTAGGTGTCATCAGTTTATATTACACTGGTTTTAGTTTTTGGGGATTTTTTACAAATTTTATTTTAAACACTCCTAATCTGATCACGGTTTCCATTGTACGCATTATTTTCTCTGCGGGATGCCTCATCTTGGTTTTGAAAGGACTGGAGCTGGTGGATACTCTTCCCTTAAATACCCTGCCTTTGTTAGGCAGGTGAGCAGAGTAACTCGCTTTAGCGACTGCTTAGTTATGCTAACGCTGTCCCCAAAATTATAAGTAGATGAACAGAAGAGGGTGATTAGAGCCTAATTACCAGGACAAAACTATTATTGTGCTGGTCTAAATATAATCGTACGTGGAACTATTCAGCATGAGCAATGTGCTTAGCATTACACAATAAAGTGAAAAAAAAAATCAGGCGTCACAAATTGCATATCTGGTTACTTTAAGAATTCTGTACTGCTTATATGGATCGCTTTAGGTTCACATAATCCTCATGCAGGGAGAAATAAGGAATCCCACAAACGCTCATTGAACTGGGAGCACACGGGGCGATGGGCAGAAGCAGAACGCGTTTCTGGAGAACGCTGAGACCACGGGAGCTGCCGGAGGTGCCAGCAGCCCGGGCTGCCGTGCGAGTCCTGCCGTGCCCGAGATAAGGCACAGGGAACCGAACGGCGCCTTTATCTCCCGGGCCAGGGCTCCCTCCGGCCCGCCCCGCTTCCCGCCGGCACAGCGCGGGGGGCGAGCAGGACCCTGCGGCATCGGCCCCGCGCGGTACTTCCGTGAGGCCCAGCTTTGCCTCGGCCCGACAATTACATCCAATGCAGGGCTACAGCAGCAGAGCCCAAGCCTGCGTGCGGCCGGGCGCGTCCCGCGGGCTGGCCCCGTGTCCGAGCGGCCGCTCCCTTTTTAGGCCGCGCCGGGCCCCGCTGCCGAGCCCAGCCCGGGCCCGCCCCGCGCATGCGCCGCACCTTGTTTACCCGCTCGGCGCGGCGCTGCCGCGGGCGGCCGGCAGGTGTCGCCCCACGCCCAGGAGAGCGGGCCCCGCTGGGCGGCCGCCAGGTGGCGCCTGCGCCCTCCATTCGCCCGCGAGCCGCCGAGCAGCGAACACCCCAAACAATCCCCAGCGCCGCCGCCAAATTAAATAACCCCGACCCGCCCGCGCCCCGCGCCCCCTCCGCGCCCACAGCCCGGCACCGGCCGGGACGGGCGCGCAGCCGGCGAGCCGCGCCGGGGATACGGGAGCGGAGCTGCGCGCCGGGCCTCCTCGCTGCCTACGCCGACACTGGGCAAGGTAAGTTAGAAAATGGCGGCGAAGCTTCTGGAAGTTTGGCGGGGGGACACGGGATCGCGGTGCGCGGCGGCGATGAGAGGCCGGGCCGGGGCCCGCGGCGCCCGGGCCCGCGCGGGGCGCCAGGCCGGCTGGCCGCGGGGACTGCGCGCAGCCAAGATGGAGGACGGCGGGGCCGAGCCGCGAAAACACTCCAGCCCCCCGCCTCCCCACCCCCCGTTCCCGGCGCGCCGCGGCGGGGAGGGGGGACGCGAGCGGAGCGCGAGTGAGAGAGCGAGAGGGCGCCGAAAGCGGCCCCCCTGCCCGCTCCGGCCCCCTTCCTCCTCCCCAGAGCCGGCCGCGGGCAGGCCGGGCCCGGCGCTCGGCGAGCTAAAATGGAGAACCGCCTTCTCCTCCTCCTCCTCCTCCCCCCTTCTGCCGAGCCGAGCAGGGGCTGCCGGCAAGATGGAGGACTCGGGCATTGTGTGCGTGGGGTGTGTGTGCGGGCGAGCCGGGCCGGGCCGCTCGGGTGGGCAAGGCAGGGGAATGGGGTCGGGGCCCGAGCCGCGCTCGGGGGGAGCGCTGGGCCGCGCACAGAAAATGGTGGGGCGGCTGCCGGTGCCCCGGGGTCGAATGTCGGGGGAGGCCGCGGGCAGGGGACTCGCACCCCTGACAGCGCTCCCTTCTCCCCGCTGCCCAGCAGCCGAGTTCTTCCTTCCAGCCCGCTACCGGCGGGTTCCCAGCGCAGGGAAGTGCCGAGGGATCGGGGTTTGTCTCCTCAGTCTCTCTTCCCAGAGCTGGGGAACTCTGGCCGCTCATCCCCGTGGTTGCATAGGAGGGCTGGCGGAAGCGGGGCTCCTTCGGCCCGAGTGAGGACGTAGGTAGGGACTGACCTGCACCTTCCCCCCCGCCTCCATTCGCTGCCCCCCGCCCCGGCGCCCAGCTCGGCGAAGGCCTTTTGTGAGTTTTCCCCTCCGAGTGACTTTGGCCGGGCTCCTCGGCTGCTGTCCGCTAAGAGGAAGAGTTGTGGCAGTTTCCGTTCGGCTTCCTTTATTTTTTTTGTAAAGAAAGGGCGCTTGCCAACTTGTGCCGGGGACGCCCGATGCCGGGAGCCGCGTGTTGCTGGAACCCCGCTGGGCTCTCGCCGGCCCCGGTGGGGGAGGGGGGCAGGAGGAGGAGGAAGGAGAATGCTTCTTACTGGGGGGTTTTGGCGCCACTTTTGTTTTAGATAGTGCTCCTCTGCCCCCTCCTCCTCGGCACGCACTGAACTGAGCTGAACCCTGCCCAGGTAGGAAACGAGAGCTTTCCTGGTGTTTCTCTTTTATGGGCGCTTATTTTGTCTACACGGATTTAAAAAAATACTATATATAGAGATACGTGTATGTATATGTATATATAGTTGCTGCGGTTGGGGATGGAGGGACAGAGGAGCGAGCGGCCGCAGATGGCTGGGTAGGGAGGCCCTGTTTTCCGGGAATTCCTCCCCTGCCCGAGCGCATCCCTCGGTGCTGGGCGTGCTGGCCTCGGGGGCCCGCACCGCTGTGCTCCGGGCCTCGCTGCCTCCATGCCTTCCTCTGTTCTGCTGGCGTTGTATAATCCGTCTACCCCGTGGAAATCCGGGACCCACCGACCTCAATTTTTTTCCCCCTCCCTCCTCGCCCCCGCGAGCGGGCGTGGAAGCGATCGGGCTCCTCTGTCGCTGCTTTTATTTATTTATTATACTGTCCGGGCCCGGCTCTCCTTTCTTGTGTTCCCACGGGATGCGGCGTTAGGAGGTGACACAAAGTTTCGATCACTGCCGAGTCCGGTGTTCTAGTTACTGAGGGCGAGCGTGTGCTTGGTTGTTTAGTTTGGCGTTGGGTTTTTTTTGGTTTTTTGTTTGTTTGGTGTTATTTTTCCGTTTGTTTTATTTTTTAATTACTTTTTGGCAGCCCGGGTAGCGCTGCTGCCCCCCGCCTGCCCTGCCCGCGCTCGAAAGCTCTCCCTTCCCGTTCGCTGCCCGAGCCACACCCTGGCGTGTCCGGTCTCCCGAGGCGCCCGGGCCGCCGGTGTGACCCCGCGTTGTCGCTGCTCGGCCCGGGGCCGCCGCCCGGCGCGGTGGCGGGGGGGCCGTGCCGGCGGGCCCGGGCGGGCGGGCGGTTGCCCAAGTGCGTCACGGCGGCCCCGCCGGGCCTGCTCGCCGCGCCTCGGGCCGCGCCCGCCGCCCATTGGCCGCCGCCGCGCGGGAGGCGTTCGCTTCCTCCGCGCCCGGCCGGGCCCCTCCGCTCCGCTCCGTCCCCCGGCCCGCCGGGAGGGAACCGGGGCAAAACGCCTTCGGGATCGCTTCTCTGGAGGCCGTTGCACGCCGCTTTCGCGCTCTCTGGGAGTTTTGTTGAATCCTGTGTTTAATGACCAAGAATGAGAGTTCCTGGCGTTTCCTACAGCGAGGTGTTGTTCTCCAAGCATAGGTCTCCCTGCTTATGTCTTCTGTTAACTCTTGGCAGTTCCGTCTCCATTTGTGGTTGATTACTTCTTTCTCGTTTGTAGTGCTTGCCCATTAGAAACAACTTTTTCCGTTTTTCATGGTCTCTTTAAATCAGTAGTTATTATTATTATTCCTGGAGTATTTATCTGGTGTTGAACTCTTCCAAGACTTACCCGTGTGCAGGATGGCTGATTGTGTGCAGAGAAATAAATACCACGAGTGATTGTGCAATTGACCATCATTAATCTCTGTCATCTTGGTATCACTTGTTCATTATCCTCAACTCATAATTTTGTGGTTCTGTCTTCCTGGTGATCAGTTACAAACTCAGTACCACTGATCTGGTATAGGGCTCTTTATTGGGTAACATAGTTTGTTTTCTTTTATGGCACAAAAACAGTTTCATTGGTAAAGGAAACAGGGTGTGAGAAATGCATTGCTTTTAACATTAACATGAATATTTTTTGCTGCTGAAAGCCCTGGGGGTGAACGGGCTGGAATTCCCGCACTGTTCTGTTAATCAAAGACTAAAAAAGCTTCGAAGTTATACAAAGGAGAAAAATATTATTTGAATCTCATCTCTGACAAATAGATTTTGCTGTGTAACTCATATGGCTCATGTTGGTCCTTCTTGGCAAAACCAGTGACATTTCATTGTGTTGTCCACAGGTGGGCTTTGTGCAACCTGTGACACAAACCCCTGACCCCTTAATTTCTGTTGCTGTTGTTTGTATGAAGTTAGCTGTGGTAGACTTTATTGGCTGTTGTATAAGCTTAAATTCAACCAACCAAAAAACCCACAGACATGGAACTGGGAGATAGGAGAGACTTTAATTTTTCTGTGATGCTTCCTAGCCTTCAGATAACTTCCAAGCTATTTACTTTGGCCAGAGTTATGCTTTTAGAGCTTTTTCATACATTTAGTTTTAAGAAGATAATGCTGAACAAAGTCAATAACCAGTGTAAGGATTTGTTAAACTTGTATTTAAGAAGTTAAGATAAAATTTATGTACAGCTCTCATTGTTTAGATATAAAGTCTTGATGTTTCACAACTGAAAACAAATTAATTTGATTTGGTTTTAAATATTCTGTGATATTTGAATATATCTTTAAAAAACTGGGTTCTGTGAAGTGAGAAAAATTGCTATTTCATAGCTTATTAAAATACTTAGTTTAAAAATGCATTGTGTTACTTGAATAGCATTCATTTTATAAATTGGAGTCTTCAGTTAGGTGGTTGGTAATCTTACTCAGATTCCATAAATATATCACATTTGAACTTTACGTGTTCAAGTCTTTCAACATTTGGAGTGAAATAATTTCCACTTGGAAGGAGTGTAAATAGAATTGTCAGCTAAATACTCTCTAGGTTTATTTCGTCTCAGTATAACTTACCAATAGCAACTGAATTATAAAAAAATAAAGTTATGTAGACAGCTTCTCTTGAATATTACATGCTACTGCAGTCTCCTGTAGAAAATAGCTGCAGGCAACAAACCACTTGAAAGTTCCTGCTCTTGGTGGTGGGAGCAACTGTGTTAGACTTAGTTAAGTCATGAAATGATGTTGGCACATCAAAGCTTTATAAACTTTTTAAAATTAGATTGCTCTTTGTCACTTATGGCTCAAATTTAGAATGATTCCAGAATCCTCGTTTGTCATTTTCATTTGTGGTCTTACTGTCTCAGTTGTTTTGCTGCAGGCAAATATTTTAGGAGAGATGAGTTTTTCTGAGACTTGTGTGCCAGTAAAAACAGGTTGTATGTTTTACAGAAACCTGAAATACTTCAGTTGATTATTTTCACCAAATGATCCCAGAAAATAAGCAAATATTTTTGCTTGTTACTTATGCTTGTTGGTTGTGGTACTGGAATTCTGTGTTCTGTCAGATGAGACAAGGTTTCCAGCTCAGTGTGATCTCTCCCTACAGTTTCATTTCTTCTTTGACTGATTTGAAAACTTAGAAGAATACTGTAGGTGTGAATTTCCAAAATAGTACTGTTGGGTTTTGGTGGTGGACGTTGTTTTGTCTTGTGTTGTTTGTTCCTCCTTTTTCCTCTTCTCTTTTTTGTCGATGTGTGTAATTAAGAGAATATACTGGATAGAGGAGTATGTTGTCGATGTGGTCTCTGTCAGCGAGATGTGAGAATTTCCAAGAGCATCATCTGGTTCAGTACTTGTTTTGTCATGGAAAGAAGTGATTGATAGCAGCCAGCAACATACCAGTTTAATAATCTTAAATAAAAGCTTTCCTCTCTTTCTCAGCATCACTTAAAACATTCATATTCTGAAAGTTTTATCTTCTATGAGGATTAGTGACAAGAGAGTGATAATCTAGTCCTTGGGAAACGGAGGTGAGCGGGAAATTGGAGTTTTAGGTAGGAAAAAAAGCTTGCACGCAGCAAATACATTGAGGAATGGAAAGAGCTCTTTTTCATGTGCATCACAAGAACTTAAATGGTGACATACCCTGCAGCTGTAGTTTCGATTCAGTGCCGTCCAGCGTTTTAGGCGAACTCCCTTAAACTCAAAGGCTGAGTACAGACGGGAGTTCCTCAAGGTCCCGCAGTTCCCGGTCATTGGCACGGGCAGTCGTGCGGCGTGGGCCGCTCCGGGGCTCCTTTGCCTCCTGCCGCTGCCGTCCTTTGGCTGCAGAGGTGGAGCGGAACGGGGCTGCGGGCGATGAAGCCCCGGTTCCGAGCGGGAGCCCCTCCGGCGGGGCGGGCCGAGCTCGCCGTGGGTGCAGCGGCCGCCCCCGGTCCCCAGGGGGCGCCCCGGCGGCGGGGCCCGCACGGGGAGGGGGCGGCGGGAGCGCTGCGGACACCCCGGCAGGGTCACATTGGGAACTGTTCGGCCGAAAGGCTGCTCTGAGAGTCAACCAGTGAACAGCTTCGTGTTCGGAGACTAGTACAGTCACTTCAGTTGGCTTTTTATATTAGAAAAAAATCTGCTTTCAAAAAGTTCTGCATCTTTGTAGTTTAAGGGTAACAAGCCTTGGGATATGATGTGACTTTTGATAAGGTCGAGTATTTACTTAAGAGTGCTGTAGCAAAAACTCATTCTGAGAGTACAAGGTTAAAATTGTAGTTTTAATCCTATGCTGTTTGAACTAGAATTTATTTTCCTTAAATATTCTCATCTTGAAGTTCATAAAAATGTGGTAAAGTTGGAAATTAATTTTTTTTTGTGAGAATAAATACAAAGTAAGGGAAATCTCTGAAGGTGACCCTCATTTAGATCATGACAGACAATTGTAGGACTGGTGTTGGTTTGTTAAGTTGGGAAGCTTGTATCAAGAAAGATGTTTCAGTGTTCGGGGGTATCAGCACATAAACTGTGTCCTTTTATTCTCAATCCTGTCAATTTGATGGGTGAGATCACTGAGACTAGACCAGAATCCTAGATTTAATGAGTTATGCCATTCCATTAGTTCACAGAATACTCAATCAGTTTTTAGTATCTCTGTATTTCCAAGTTTTCCACTGTTTAATTTTCCTAGAACTGTGAGATCTTGGGTAGAGAATAGGGAAAGGGAAAAACCTTTCACAACATTTTCTGAGATCTGGCACACAATTTTGGAGACAGGAATGTGGAAAAATTTGATCCCCCAGGGTACCCCTGTGGCTTTCATGTGGCACCTGGCTTTTCCTAGCCTTTACTGGCTACAGATTTGCATGGAGGAGCCCAGGACTAGTCTCTGTTTAAACTTGTTTATGCCAATTTGAGTCAGAAATGAAGGACAGGTAGGACTAGATTTGTGTGCAACTACCTCTTGTGTTATTGAGAGAAATAATTCGGTGGTCTGATATCTGCTTTGTCCAGGTATATATACTTCATTGTTGTCTATTCTGCACATTTTTAATTGTGTAGCTAGCTATGGTTTCTGCCTTTGGAAGGCTTATTTTTATAAAAGAATATAATCAGAAGAGGGAGTAGATGTAAGAAGATTGGCATATACAGCAGGGTAGTTTGTGATCTGTGATTGAGAGGCTGATCACAATACCTACCCAAAAAAGTATCTGAGAACATGTGTTGGTTGGTTTTGGATTTCTTTGTGAAATTTTTTTGGTAGGTAGGTGAATGGTTTATTTTCTAATGGCTCTGAATTTAATGGCTGATTAGTCCTGCCCTTACACAACCTTATATGCATTTTACTTTCTATGCTTTATTTCAGTAAATGTTAGTTATTATATTGGAGCAAGGGAGTATGGGTGACACTGGAGATCATTTTGTTTTCTGCAGCAGTTTTTTGTAACTGCTTCTGTATAGCTCTAGAGAGGAAAGTATTTTTGTATCTGTTCAAGGGTTGATAGAACAAGCTGATGACTTCTTGTTGTGTTTTGAAAAAGGTCTCAAAAGGTGCCTGATCCATCTGATGGATCTCTCTGCAGTGTTTTAGATTTATAGGAATTATAGCTGAAATTTTAGGGTTTCCTATTAACAAAATAATGAATCTGAATATACTGACATTTCAAAAAAGACAAAACATTCCTGAAACTACTGACTATTTTAAAAAGTAACAACTTAGGTATGCATATTTTATTTAGTTGTGGTTGCATTCCAAATTTGGCTTTGGAGTTGCTGCAAAGGTTTGGTGAGATGCTGCTTGGCCTGTGGCCTGTGGGTGATGTGGAGGACGCCTGACCCCAGCTGAGGCTCCCTCAGGTCCCTCCGTGCCCCAGTGGTGCCTCAGTCCCAGCCAGGGCAGCCCCTGTGCTGAGCCCTGCCCTGGTGCTCGCTGAGCTCACACAGCAAAGAGGAATTCGTGCAGATATTTTCCTGTTGCTTAGGCCGTGGGAACTGACTGCAGAGAGGTGGGCATTGTTGATGGGGAGGTAATGTTGCAGTTCTTGGTTATGGCTAAATTGCAGTTTTTTACTGAACAAAGCATTTTAGCCTCAGTTTTAAGGCCTTCCTTGCAGCATCCTATCTGGAAAAAGAAAATTGATTTCTACTTTGTTTACAAATAATAATAATAATCTGTTCAAGAAAAGGCTTTTTCAGTCTTTCATGCTATTACCTGTTATTCTTTTATTCCTTTATGTAAAACTTCTGGGTCATCCCTTAATAAGGATCAACTGAAAATTTGGACCATATCAAGTCTTAGTAAGCAAGTGATATAATTGGTTGGTTTTTTTCTTTTTTGGTCAGAGTATAATGTTCCAACGAGGAGAGTTCATTATAAGTAGAGTTTGTATGGAGTAGGGGTGTGAATATTGGAGGTCTTATTTTTTTATCTGTTACTTTTATTAATGTGCTGTGGGTAATTGAATGTGTAGATTACTGAAGTTACAAAAATCCCCAATGTAAGTCATAAATGTGAGGAACACAGGTTCATAATTAATGCATGCATTTGAGGTGTCTGGTTTTCAGTTTGAAGGTGATTGACTGACAGGAGTCCTGGAATAAGATATTTTTTATAATTATGGATGTAGTGGTGAACTGATTTGTGTCAGATGGTGGTGCATCCTGACCACTGGCCATTTCACTTCTGATTTTCTTAGAAACAGAGTACCAATTATGATGATGTTTTTCCAAGGAAGGAAACTGGGAAGGCTTGATCAATCATACTTTTTTTTCAAAGCAAGAATGACCAGTGGCTGCAGTCTATATATCATGTGGCAGAGCTGTGCTTGCAGCAGGGAAATAGAGAATTGATACATTATATTTTGATTTAGGATAAAGAATACAATTTCAATATATTTGAACAGGAAACACTATCAAATTAATAATTTAAAATTAATAATATAATAATTTGTAAAACCTGGCTGGTTTGTACTATTTGGGGATGGGAACAGTATTCTTGCAGGGAAGTTAATTTTGGTGTGTGGCTATATACTATTTTTGTTGTTTCTTATGTACCTGTTTGGACAACTGTATCCAAAATACTTTCTTTTAACACCACTTGAAATAAAGCTTTGCATAATGAATGCACAGTTGCTTCCCAGAAGTAATGCCACAATGAAAAGTTCTGTTCTTGATCCCAGAACTGCTTAGATGGGAAAGGACCCCTGGAGGTCTGATCCAGCCTTCTCCTTAAGTCTTGTCCTGTAAGGACATTTGTCAAGTTTGGAATGTCTCAGAGGATGAAGTTTCTTCAATGTCTCTGGCAATCTATTAGGCTGCTCCTATTGGAAGTTCCTTCTTTATTTCAGATTTTAAAGTTGTCTAAAATTCCTGAGAAGATTCATGTTTTTCACCCCCAGTATATGTTTAGAAAGTATCCCTTGATGTGGGAGGTTGGAACTATAATGTCCCAGTTTAGAGCTGGTGATGGTTTTTTGCTGGGAGTTTTAGAGGAGGAGTCAGGTAAATGGCTACTGAATGGCTTTTTGGTGCCTGCTTTCCCCTCTTGTTCCATGTGCTGTATTTATCCTTCTGTCTTTGCTCAGGCTTCATTACTGTGTTTGACAAAGTCTTGCAAATAAAACTTCCTTTCCTAAGCATTTACCTGTTCACTTAAGTGCCATTCATACACTAATCCAAATGATTCTTCTTGCAGTGATATTTTTATTCCTTCTCATAAGTATTATTTCTAGAGATCTACAGTTCATTTGAAACTATGGTAACCAGAAATGAAAGCTGCACAAGTATCTCTCTTGGATCTGTGGCATAGGTCTGTTGTTACTTGCTTTATAAACAATTGACTAAAGAAAAGGTGAAACTGGCTTTTGCATGTTGATTTATCAAATGTAGGAATGGTTTAACAAGGCAAATGCTCAATAACACTGGAAAATGTTTGGGTTTTCTTCCCCACTCACTTACATTTATTTTCAATATTCTAATTTAAGCTGTTCTTGTTTTATTACGTGTGCTTCCCTTCAACTAGTTTTGATAAGTTCTGTTTTCAAAGCTGATATATATTAGTATTTGATTAATTTAAAAATGTCTATCAATTAAAAGGTATTGCTGATGCAGTGACATGTATACTGTATTACCACTCTGCTATAAAACAAACCAGAATTTGTACACATGAGCTGTACAGATGAGCTGTGGATTGACAGTTGAAATATAATTTAAAAAAAATCAGCTTTTAGGAATTTTATTTATCTTGCTGCATTGCATTGTCTCTGTTATACTGCTCCATTTCTATTTGGCAAAACAGTGATTTTATTAAAGCTAGCTTAGAGCCTCAGAGCAGTACTTAGTGCTAAACAGAAATTTTCAAAGGTGGCAAGACAGATTGTTTACATCAATATGATATAAAAATGTCAAAAACATTTTTAGACACTTTCAGTTCAATAGCATTGGATAGAAGAAAATGCAGAAAGTCATCCTCTTCATGTACAGTGGGTTACTCATTAAGATTCTTCCTATTCACCCCCAAATGCAGTAACAATCTCTGTAAAATTGAATTCTCAAGGGTTTTCCTTTTTGTGCCAAGAGGCTGTAAACTGCAAAGCATACCTTGCATTCAAAACTGGTTAGAGAAGTTTTGTTTACAAGAGAGATTTATGCATTATTGCATAAGCCTACAAATGGGTTTAGTCTTCCCCTATCTCCAGTGAAGGGAAGCATGGAAAAATTCAAATGGTTCTTCTGGATGCACAATTGACTCAGTGTTCCTGGGAACTTGGGATTTAAGGAACTTACTGAAGTTTTTCAGTTCCTTTACAATGAGCATTATTTGTTAGTGTATAAGGAGTTCAGCATCCTGGAAGATGAAATGGGGTTACTGTGATAAAGGAAAATATAGCAAGAAAGATAGGAAAGGTAGGAATGTGGGAGAAAATGGGGATGAATACTAGAGCCATTCCAAAAGTACCTTGTGTGTCCAGTTCTATCATCTTCTCTTTATTCTGTTGTGAAATATGCTGGCATTGAGTTATTAGATACATACAGTACAGGTAAATGCTTTAATGTAAAAACTTAATCTTAGAATACATTGCCAGATGTGGAAAGGTGCAGATGTTTGTTTTGAATGTTTAATTTTTGAATGCCAAACTATCAAACATTAAAGGCTTTTTGAATGGGTTTTGGAGGGGAGAACTCAAACTGGCAATCTGTTGAAAATGTTTTTTTCTGTCAGGGTAGTTGGTGGAGAGACTAGTTATAGTTACTTCATTGATGTGAAAGAACAGAATTGAGCAGTTATGTAACTGGGTAATTTTTCAACTTAACATCACGTGCAGAGTTTCCTCTCTCATTCACGGTGTTCTTCCTTCCACACTTGTTCACTTCAAGCTGCTCAAGATGAGCGCTCCCATTCACAGGGCAGTTCCATGAGTGAGTGGTTCTGTCTCTGTGTCCTGATCACCTGCTCTGTTGCAGCCTTGTGCCTCTGTTTTATGGCCACTTGAGCCCTACAGGTGAACTGGTTTAATGAGATAGACACTGAGGAAAAGTATTTTTCTGTGGGTTAAATTCCTGTGAAGTCAAATGTACCCTGCTTCTGCATGAAAGAGGATATTGCAGCTTTTGGCTGGTAAGAATACAGAAATACTCAGTATTTCAGTAGTTGAAGTGTTTTATCACTTACCTTGTTCAACAGTAGTAGCAATGTCTCCTGTTACTGTAGAGCCAGGAAAAGGAAACTTTAGTCCTGCTGCCATCTACTTTTCTACCTGCTCTTACTCATAAAAACCAGACTGGCATGCCAATTGCAAAAGGAGTTCTCTAATCTCTGCAGTGATCTCTATTTTATCTTTTTTTTCCTCCCCTGAACTGTTGCAAAGTCTGTCATAGATCAATTAGAGCTCCACAAGGAAATTCAGGGCTGTGGGTGATTTACATTAATTTATGCAGGCAGGAGGATGATGTACATTTTTCTCTGGTTTCAGTCTGTGCTGGTTAGAAGTTGTGCAGGTGTTACTGGGAATAAGATGGAAAGGCTAAGAGAAGATTTTAAGAACAGTTGCAGAAGATTTTTCTTGCAGCTTTGGCATGGTTAATCAGATGCTGCTGTAAAAACCCTGCTAGACCTCCTCCTTCAGCTGGATGCTTACCAGCCTGCTGTGGTTAGATCTTATTATGAGCCTTTGCACTCTTGACTTTTCTGTGGTTCCTGGAAGCTGCAGTGCCAGTTCTATACATGAGGTCTGTCTTTGACCTGTTTACTGAGTGTGGACCATGCTCTGCAAGGGTCTGAAGTCCCATCCCTCCTGGCTTTGGAGATTTTTGGGGCATCCTGAGGCTACAGGTCTTATCTCAAAGAGTACCTGAGAATTAAATCAGACATACCCTTTTATAATCTTATAAAATAATAATACTGTCCTTCAGAAATATTGAGACATGCCTGAACATGCTGTGTGCCTCTCTTCACCTGACTTTTGGCACAATTTAGACCATTTTGTTTTCTTCCACTCTTGGGAAGAAAGCTTGTGGAGTGTTTTTTGCAACATGGGGTCCTAGCTAGGAATGTGCTGGCTTTCTTTGCATGTTTGGAAAGAACTTTGCTCTTGAATGATCAGAAGCTATTACATTGTCATTCATTACCTAGTTCCTTGTCATTTTAGATTTTAAATCTGGGAAAACTAGTCTGCTCTAGACAGAACTGTGATGTATTTTAAATAAGATTCTATAAGAAAATCAAACTGACACCTACATTGTAAGCTGACTTTGCTTTGTGAAGGTGTAATCTGGTCAGGAATACTAGGCAACAGGAAAGTCATATTTACAAGATGTTTGGAGTTCTGCAGATCATTTCGGGTTGTACAGAGGATTATAGAGATGTGGGTTGTTCAGCCTGTGTTTATATAAGCTGTGTTGGAACAGGAGTTTCTTTTTTGGTGCTGGAATTTGTAGCAGGCAGTGGGCATTGGTTCTCCCCTGTTTTGCAGGTGCTCCTTAGAAGGACTGTTGTGAATATAGCTGCAATTGCCTGAGCTCTCTGTTTCTCCTTACTGCTGTTGAAATGTTTCTGTGGGACTTCCCTGCTTGGAAGCATGCCAGAATGAGTGTGTGGGAAGACTTAATACTGGCTACTTACATAGCATTTTGTATGTTCAAACTCTTCTGCAAATATTAACTAATCTTTATTTAACGTTTGAGCCTAATTTCTGTCAGTATAAATCAATAACAGGCAGTTATGACCCCTATTTTTTTGGGTCAAATAGCAAAATACTGTAACTAGAATAGTAAGAATAATTTGTATCATCTCATTAACATACCATTTTTTGTCACTGTACCCTTCTGGTTTCACGTGGTGTAGAGAAAAGTTCCTGATGGAGTGCAGTGCTGCTCTTCAGGCGGTCTGTGCATTGTAGGATGCTGACTGTGGGAAGGAATGGCATTGTGTTCATTTTGTGTGTCGTATTTCAAGCTTTTCTTTGTTGGTTTTTGGTTCTGCAGTATTAAGGTTTATTTCTTTCCAGTCTGGGGAGCTGTAGCATATTCATAACAAGTAATGCTGTGAGAATAATGTTCATTCTGAGCTTGCTGCTTAAGAGCTGTCATTCATCTAAAAATGTACAGTTAGGTTGAAAATTCCTGTAAAAGTTACTAAGGTTTACCCTACTTGTGTTTTGGCATAGTAAATGCCAGTTTTCAGTTAACTGGTATTTATTAAATGAGCTGCTATGACAAATTCATTAAGCTGGTAGTGTTTTAATTACTGTAAGGTTCTTGCAGCACCAAACCTAAAGCAGCTGGGGATGTTTTTATTGGAGTTCCATATTTTACTTTGAAAATTACTGTCACATTGTTTTTTGTTGATGCTGTTGATCAGCTCTAAATGACTACTGTGTTGTAGGGAATTGTTTTGCTGCAGCAGTGTATAAAATATCAGCATATGGATTTCAAACAGATTTGTAATTAATAAAAATGTCCTTTCTGAGTGGCAGGTTTTGCAGATAGTTTGTTTTAGTTTGTTAGCCAGATTTTCTACAGCTTCTTTTTATTTTGAAGAGATAATAAAATAATTTTCTTCATGTAATTTACAACTGTAGTTTGCATGAAGTGATAAATGTGTGTTTTGCCATTTGGGTTGGATACGTTTTCATGTTAAGCATCCTTTTAAAATATGGCCTCAATTCTGGCTTAAGTGTTAAGATTTTGTCATTCCAACTTTTGCTTTGTGAGTTAAACATGAAAGAGGTTTATCCAGTGAATTGCATGCTGGAAACAGTGTGGATTAATAGGAGGAAGTATTGAGGCCAGGGTCCTTAGCACAGGTGTGGTGCTGAGCTAAAGCAGCTCCTTGTGTGCACCACAGCTGGCCTGGGCACTGCCAGTGCATTGGAGACACTCAGTGAAGTGCTGGATTGGGTTTATTGGTCTTAAACTTTTAACAGAGAATTCAAAGAGAAATTTCCAAGTTAGTGAAAAGAAATTTTCATTTTTAATAGCTTTATTTTAAGAAACTACACAGATCAATGAAGAAAATAATTGGGATTAGAACTAGTTCTCATTACATACTCTTGGAGTATTGAACTACTCAGTGGTGAGTGCTGTCTGTGTTGGAATAAAGCTGCTCCTGGCTTTGCATGGTCAAATTGTAGATTCTGGTTGTATCTCATGTGTTGAAGTAACTTTGTAATAGTAATGGATTAGAGAACCTAGATGAGACCACTCCAGGTTGTACTTGGTAAAATGAGTTAGTGGTTCATTTTTCTGCAGGAATTAAACAATTTCCTATTTCTGTCACATTTCTGCTGCTTTCATTGCCATTTTATGTAGGCTTTAGGCAAAGGTGATCAACTGTTGGCTTATCAGAACACTGAATTTATTCAGACAGAACAGAGTGAGTTAAGAATTTTCATTACTGTGGGAAAAACAGCATGTGGGGCCAGGCTTTTCTGTTTCATAGCTGGCTAGGTAACACTTGGTACAGGCCCTTGGGTTTTGGACTCAATATTCCTCATGGTGCCATAGCCAGAGAGACTAGGCTGGATTTGGAGCAGTGGATGGCAACTTCTAAAGCAGTTGTAGCTACCAGAACAGAACAGACATCTCTGTTTGCTTTTGATGGAATTGGACAGTTGATTTTGTCTGCCATAGTGTCTCACTGACTTTCAAAAGAGCTGTTCTGCACCAGCCACAGGACTCTTTTGTTGAGCCAGCTCAGCTTATTAAACTGTTGGAAAGCTAATTAATTTGAAAAGAAATTAATGGATTGTTGCTCAACAAAGAGTATGACAAGTGCCCTTGACTGTGAAGTATAGCCAGAAGTAAGTGCAAGAAGGGGGCAGTGGGACAGCTCTTTTTTCCAGTAGCAACCCATCTATTTTATTGTATTATCAAACTACTATGTTATTGTTTATAGTTTCATTCATTATTTAGCAAAAAAGAGGACAGTTAATGCAATCTCTTCAAATACTGGTATAAATGTTGAATCACTTAGTTGATAAGTGAAAGGAATAACGGAATAAAATTTGAAATAACTAGATTTTGGCCAAATTGTTACTGTTGAACAGCTTCCATTTCTGCAGGTCAGTGGCAAGTTGAGAAGGTGTAGAAAAGGCAAAGATTGTGAAATAGGGAGGTAAGTGGGAATGGTGGAAATGCTTAAGTTGTAGAATGCATTTTGGATAATGTGTTTTATATTCTCAGTGTTCAATAATAGTGGTGTAAAACCTTTTAATTGCTGGAGGGCATGATGGTTTAAAAATTTTAGATTTGGTAGCTTCTGTACAAAATACTTAACAATGACAAACATAACAAGTTAGAGTTGAAGGGTTTGTTTCATAGGTCATATATTGGACTTGTGTACTACAGTGTCCTAGAACATAGTCATGAGTCTTGCATACATGGGGATATCTGTGTTACTTCTATTTAAGTGGTTCTCTGGAGCCACTAATCTGGGAATGTATTATAGTCCAAATGAAATGGATGGAGGAGGATTCTTCGTGTGTTTTGGGGAACCTGTAAATGGCTGAATTAATAGTTAGATATCAAACAGTATAAGCTGCATATTGCTGTAAAATCACTGCTGTTGTGGGCATCATGCAAAACCTTAATTATTGCAATTGTCCCATCCTGAAATAGTATCCTATAGTGAATCAGAAGTTTTTATCTTCTATGGTAATAAACAATAAGCAAAAAAAGTAACTTAAAAAATGTTTTTCACCAGTGTTGTTACTAAATCCTCAAATCTTGAGAAAGTGATGCCAAGGAATGTCTGTCTATGGATATACATGGAATGAGTTCAAAAGGAGAGCAAAATAGGTTGTTTATATGAAGAGAAACATGAATGGCTGAGAAATAGAGCTGTCAAAAGTGGTAAGAAAACACTGGTTTAGACTATTTTAATGATATAGTATAATGATAAATCAGCATTGAAGAAAATGTAGACTCATGGCAGTAAGGAGTGTCTTTAAGGAAAAAGTAGTTGGGCATATACTACATTATTTTGGTTTGTTTTAGTCTATATTTGTTTTACTGGACAAATAAGGTGTTTACTTTTGGAGATACTTGGTCCTACTCTATAAGTTAAGGTTTCTATTTTAAAAATACTATTGTATTTTAATGCTTTAGTGACTTCTGAAGCTGTATGTGTCTTCTCTTTCTGCATTCTTGACATTCTTTCCCCTAAAGCACAAAATTCAACTGGTGCTATGTAAAGAAAGGGTTTCCATTGTCTGTAATACTGCTTTTAGTATTGCTTCAGACTTTTAAAATTTATAAAATAATTAACTATCATATTTAGTGCCCACCTCTTGTGCATAAGGCCTGGCAGCACTCTTAAGTGTCAGTGAATCCAAAATGCCACACCTACACGTTAGGAAGATGCTGAGTTGTTCTTCCTATGCTGACCTGTTCTTCCTGTTTTTAAAATCAATCTGTAATCCAGCAGGTTTAATGATGGATCACATATCTTCTGTCCAGGACAGGTCTGGTTAATGCAGAATTGCAGTTGTGGGCCTCAGTCTTAGGGACATGAGGGCGCTGTGAGTGTGTGATCTGGTACTGGTTTGTACTTGTCCAGGTGTAAACACTTGTGGTGTCACTGTCAGAGTACTCCTGGCTGTGCTTCTGGGACTTGTTGGCACAGAAGGCAGATGTTCATGCAGAAGCCTGAAAGATGGTGTGATTTAAGTGTCATGCTGCAAGTTTTGGCTGTCTCGTAATTTAATCTGTGTTTAGACTCTTTGGTGGCTTCATTTTGGAGTGAGATGGTTTTTGTTCAGGAAATGCAGTGCAGTAGCTTGGAACAGGCTGGGTTATTGTTCCCTGAGTGCTGTTGCTTGGGGACTGTGTATGTTGACATTAGAGATGGGCATACCTGTTGTGTGCATTATCTCCTTGTATTGCATCATGGGGTACAGATGAAATTCATTAGTTGTGTTATTGTTGAACTTCCTCATAACTGTGAAGTATTACTGGACTACTAAACTGCTCTTCATTGAGAGCTTAATTAAAATAATGACAAAAGATACTACAGAAAAGCTTAATTTTACTTAAAGAATAGTAATTTTACTTAATAAATACTGAAATATATGGTAGGTAAATACAGTCCATTTCATAATGGCAGAATATTAATCTTCTGATCATAATTTGGTAGCAGTTACTTTCCTGAAGTAGTTCTTTAACCATACCATTGAAATTTTTTCCTCCTGCTCTCTCATTCCTGCCCCCAGATATTTAGATTTATGATTAGCATCTGTCATTTAACACTGCTAACTCCTCTGTCTTCTGGAATTCTCTGCAAGACATGGTAGTGCTGCCCTATTTAATTGCATTAATTTTTTTTTCTTGCATTGATGTTTGCTAATTCATCTCGTGAGGTAAATGGTCTTTGGAGTAACAAGTAGGAAGGGGGGAGTTGTCAGTAATGGAGATGTGGGCTAATGGGTGCACATCAAGCACTGCCACTGACAAGGCATAAGAAACTCTACCAGGACCTTTTAAAAACATCTGCTAAACCAGAGGAAGTGTAAGGGGCACCCTGGGGCTTCAGGGACCTGTTCATTGCTGTGGAAGTAGACCTGATCACTCGATACCAGTTAGGGCAAAAGGCTGGGAAGGGAGAAATAAAGTATTTTCCCTGATTTGGTCACTCATAATTCTTTAGCTAGATGTGCAGTTTCCTGTGCAGTGTTACAAAGGATTTAAATTTTTTTTTTAAGAAAACATTTTAGGCTTCTATAGATAAGCCTACCTGTAAGACTGTGAAGGCCCACAATCTTGTTAGTCATGAATTCAAGTTCATAAAGCAGTCCTGGAACTTAAATTTTGTTTTGTTCTTGTATATATTGATGGAGAGGGTGAAAAGCAAACACTTTCAAAGCAACAGCTTTAGTTGAAATTATTCATCACTTTGCAGTGAGAAGTGCAGGGCTGTACAGTTGTGTAAGAAATTTTCAGGTCATAACATTCTCCTTTTTTTTTTAAAGTGCATTTTGCTTTTAATCTAACTTGGGTGTGTAATAATGTGTGCTACATAAACTGGGCTGTGAAAACCCAAGCTTAGCAAAGTGATTGTTGGAGCCACAAATGAACAGGCAGGCAGGTGGATTGCTGAGCTCTT
The DNA here is from genome assembly GCF_027887145.1 of Ammospiza caudacuta. NCBI lineage: Eukaryota > Metazoa > Chordata > Aves > Passeriformes > Passerellidae > Ammospiza > Ammospiza caudacuta. Next base: position 10,466,584 of record NC_080606.1, on the reverse strand, counting down.
GAGGCAAGTGGGGTTTGTTAGGGCTGAGCCAGGTGGGCACTGCAGCTCTGGCAAAGCTAAGGGAAGAATTGAAAAGCAAGGTGTGAGCTTTGGTGGTCTTGCTCTTTCCTTTATATGATTTTAGTGATGGAAGCTTGAAACTGAGGTGAGCTATAACATTTCAGTTGTTTAACTTTGGGGTAGCTTAAAACCCCCAACTAGACTGACCATAGTGGAGAGTCATGCAGCTCCTTGTGCTTTGGCCAACCATGTTTAACTTTGTACAATATACCTTGCTTAAAGATCCCTTGAAAAACTCATATCCTGCTTAAAAATCCTCCAGTTTCTTGCCAGTAGCATTTATACTGCACTGGTGTCCAGCTGTGGAGGAAAAAAAAAATTGCATGCATAGGGTGCTTAGTGCTTTTTCTCATCACTGAATAAAGCCTGTGAGATTCAGGAGGTAGCCACTAGAAGATTCCATAGTATTTTTCACAATTTTGTGCCTTAAATAAAAAAAAAAATTTTGTTTTACAGCATTTATTGAGAACATTTGTGTCAATCTTTTGGCTTTTTCAGGGAGCAATAGAAGATTGCCTTGTCTGCAGGGTAACTGTTAGGTTAACAGCCTGTTTTAAGGACTAAGCTAATATAGTTAAAAAGCTGTCTTTTAAAAAGATAATGGTTACATTATCTTTGCAAATATTATGGGGGACAATATTTTTGAATTTATACACTTTCTCCAAGTGGATTTCACTGAACATCATTCTCCTTGTGGCATTAGAGCCACCAATGAATCAGCTGATGAGTTAACTGCCTGTTACTGCCTGGGTTTGTAATTGGACTGCCCATATTCCATGCAATTGTAGGATTTTTAATTTGGGAATTGCAGAAGCCTTCCAGGAGTTCATAGCAGTTGTCACAGGTTAAAATGAGACTTTACATTTTTGTGAGAATGCCTGGTTCTTGATTTTCTTCTTATCAGTAAGAGATCATAAAGGAGTCTGTGCTGCAAGGATGGATAAACAGGCATGCAAGTGTGAGTGCTGTCTGTATGCTAATGTTCAAGAAGGTTTTGAAGAACTAGATATCATCTGTTACAATGTCTTTTTTTTCTTGCTCCTCACATGAAAATACAGTCAGCACTGAAGCAGCCATAGCAAAAAAAAATGTCTACTATAAAATGGCTGAGGGAAGATTAGAAAGATGCACACTTTTTGTTCCAGGTTTATAGTTTTATTTGGGCTTTTTGTGTTAATTTTTTTTTTCTGGGTTTGAACTGTTTCATTGGAGCACAGATAATCTGTGTCTGGGGTCACTTATAAAAGTTTGTGAGAGGTTTGTTTCACATGACTGAAAAATAATGAATTATAATTGTATCAATTTTTCTTGAAATACTACTCTTCATGAGTAATTCTGTCTGTATTAAAAATACTCGGGTATCAATATTTCCTGTGAAAGAGGATTTGTCAATTGTGGCTCAACAAAGATTTTTAGTAGTAAGTTCTCTCCACTCATGACAAAATGTTTGTGTATCCCCTCCTTTACTGTGTGAAGGTCTGGAATACTGCAGTGGTGCTGGTTTGATGTTGTGGCTTTTAGCAGAGAAGGTACCCAGGTCATGTGTGTGTTCACTTTTTGTTCTCTCCCTGGCAGAGGGGGGCATTGCTACCTGGCTGTGCATCCGTGTTACTGATGCTGCTTCAATCAGCCACAAGCAGCTTCAAGAGAACATCTTGAAGACATATTGTTTCCTTGGGGATTTACTGCATTTGCAGCCTCACACCTCTGATCCTGCTGCTTACAGAATATGATTATCAGCCATTAGGGCTGAATATTTAAACATGGTCACTACAAAGTGTTTTCCTTCTCATCTCGGATTTTTTTTTGTTGCTGTTCATCATTAAAGATCTCTCTCCAGTCTGTTTAGTTTTTGTGGACTTTCTCCATGTGATGTTTCTCCTGTATTCATTGTTCCAGTATGAGTTCTGTGTACTTCTTAGTTTCGGTGACAGATATGCTGATAGATTTTCACAAAATGAATTTTTATACAAAATGCATTTTCTTCATTTCCTGAGGAAGATAAGAGTTCTGTCTTTTTTTCTAGTCACCAGTTAATCTGTGGACGCTTTATATTGTTTCTCCCCCCTGACCCTCTGTTAGCCTTGTGTGCTCCAGAAAAGCAAAAAAAATCCCATCAAAATGTTTAGGTTTTGCCATCGTGTTGTCTATATGAGAACTGCTGAGAAGTAGTATGTCATTGCACCTTAGAGACTGTGTGATATAGAAAACATCAAATGGTATTTTACCTGGACAGTTAAAATTTTTTTTTGTCTGATTTTGTTTGTTTCAGCACCCCATATGGTCATACTTAGTTTACATTACACTATTGTGTGGGAGACACACATGTTTTAAATCATGTAATTTATTTGTAAATAATAAACAAGATTTATTTAGTGTGTTATTTTAATGTAGATTTGGGGAATGGTAAATATTAACACTCGTATTTTATCTTTTAGTTTCAGAGTAGGGAATTGTCATGGTGCATGTACCCTGATGTGTTAATTGATGAGAGATGTGGTTTAAATAGGCAGCCAGGCTTTTCTTTGTCTGCTCTCCCCTGCAAATATTAGCTGCAATTGTGAACAAGAACATTGTTTTGGTCAAGGGGAAACATTTAATAGCAAAATTTTATGCCAGTGCTGGAGGGTTGTGGATATTGCAGTCCAGCAAGTACTTGGAGATTCCTTGAGCTGGAAATTGCTGCGTGTGTTGCTCCAAGGTTGTAACTTAGATGTGAAGTGAAAGGCTTGATGATGTAAAGTGAATTGCTTGATGAGCTCTTTGTTTTCTTCATTTATTGGAGGACATGAAAATATTTTGGTTTCTGCTTCTGGAAATAGTGTTGGACAATTGGCTTTTTCTCTGCAAATTGATGTTTTTCCTTCTATTTAAATTAAGGGTATTAATTCTTGGGAAAGCCAGGTTGTTGATATCATTAAAATTCTCAATTTATACTATGCAGTGCTTAACATATCAATTGAAACAACTCTAATTTTCTCCATTAAATGTTCTTTCGGGGGGCTTTAGGGGACTGTGATTGCCATTCTAAAATGTGTATATCCAGGTTGGGCTGTAATACAGAATTAAGTACAGAAATTCTGTAATGTAAAGAATGATTAACTTTTCCTTGCTGCAAAATGTATCCTGGTAGTCTGTAATCATTATACAATTTATTTGCTTGGAAGGAAGAGATGTGTATTTGTGTATGGTACAGAATGAGGACATTCTGTTGGGCCTAAAAGGGTAAGGTATCCTTTGTGGATTGGATTTTTTGTAGTCATAAAATGCCAGAATTATTTGCTTAATTATGTCCTAGGTGTTAAGAGTTTTATGCATTCGTTTGTGAGAAAGCTATGTGAACAACAATTTTGATGGAATGCTATTTTTAGGTATTGCTACAAGAGTGAAAAGGCTTATTTAGAGTTTGTCACTGGTGGTGTGTTTACTGTGTGTAAATTCAGTACTAATATTCGATATCTACATTTTAACACTTGCTATGCTGTCTTGTTTTTATTAACATACATGGATGTTAAGTGGAGTTAATTGCCTTGGAGACCTATGGAGATTTCTGTAAATTGAATGATATCTCTGGGTCTTGCAAAGCTTTTTTTCATTTCTCAGATGGTGTTTGTGCTGTGATTTTCTTTTGCCGTTGAACAGCTGTGACTTTCCCATTCTCATGCTTTAGTCTTTCAACTACTCCAGCTGTGTCCTTAGAGCTTTCCTTACCAGTAAGTGAAGTTCAGGAGGAGCTAATTGCTGCTTGTTTGGGGCCATCATCCATCTTCTGTGACCTTTGGAGAGGTTCGGTGCTGCTGCCTGGCTCCCTCTGTGCTGGGCTCTGTTCTTACCTTTGTTCCTTCCCTGCAGCTCAGACTTGCACAAGAGGAATTTCACTGCTTTGTGGCCTGGCAGGTGTCTCTTGCTGTGATCAGCTGCAAAAGTGCTTACTTACCTTTCTGGTGGTTTTCTCCTTCTGCCTTGTTTTCTTCGTGTACTGTGTATTATACCAGGATCTGCAGTTCTGGGATAGTTTTGCACTTACTTAGCATACCAAGTCTTAAGTTAATTCACGTAGTAATAAAATTTATGTTCTGTAATTAATTTTTTTGGCAGGCATCTGTTTCACAGTAATGAATTGGTAGCAGTTCCTAAAATGTCTGTTGACTGTCTAGAGAATTGTAGGAAAGCTGGCATTTAAAAATGTTTCTCATAACTGAAAGAAGTGGGCAGCTTTGTCTTAACCCATCTTTTCTCAGAAAAAGTCCAAAAACCTCCAGCTGAAATCTCTATATCTAAATTTTAAAAAACAGTACATTGTTTTTCTTTGAATTTAAAGGATAGTCACTTTCCCTTAATCTCAAAATCACCCTGAAATAAAAATAATATACTAAGGATGGAGATAGTAGTTGTTTCTTTAAAAAAAAATCACAAAAAACCCCCAAACTTAAAATCTGCCAAAGAAAAGCCCAATTTAACATCGTGTTATCCATTATCACTATTGTCTGCAACACTTAACAGGGATTGAAAACTGTGGCTCTGATTGTAGGTTCACTTTAGGTTGCTTGCAAGACTAAATTTGTAGCATTTAATGATCTAGGATTTTCATACCCTAGGGCGAGATTATAGTAAGTGGAGGTCAAGCTGAACAACCGCCAGACCTGATTTACACTCGGATAAAAATGTTCTTGTCTAACAATTAGATTGAATGATGTTACCTCTTCTTAACTTCTGCTGGAAATTGTTTTATACTGTTTCAAGACCAAGGCAGTCAGATGCCAAGAAAGCATCCTCTGCATGGAATATTAGTCTTGCCTTTTCAAGGTCATGGAATCACAGAGGATCCAGGTGTATGCATCAATGGCCCCTGGCCCGTGTGTTGTGGGGATAGGAAACTTACTGCAAACAGAATGTGATTTATATATGTAAACTCTTCTTAATGGTATGTTCATATGAAGGCAATGGTCAATGGTGCTGAAATAGGGACAAGAAAAATCTTGGAAAGATGTAACTTTTGGTTATTGACAGTTGAGTCTTCCCAGACACAGCTGCTAAGTGTGTTTCAATAAGGTTTGTGCAGTTACTTCTCCAGAGCAGGTGTTTGACCAGTAACCAATGTTCTGACACTTGTGTAATAGGTCCTGACCAAAACAATGAGAGTTTTTTAATATATGTGAGGTGAGCAATTAAACCATACTCTGAAACATTAAAAGTGGTTACATTTAGTTAATGTGGGCAACCTAAAGGAAAGATGGTAAATACATTTTATTTGGAGCATTGTGTTACTGTAACTCAGCATTATGTGTAGCTGCTTTGTCAGGTGATACTAACTTCGGTGGAATGCCCGTGTTGAATTCCATTTCTGTTGAAACAAGATATTACACTTGTAATCCTGATTAGTGGTACAGCAGCATGAGAATCCTATACTGCTGATTTATTGCCACTGCAGTTCTAAACAGTAAGTGACTTTTTGAGTAAGAACACAGAGTTGGCAGTTTGCATTAGTAATGTAAAGAGATTACTGTGGTGTAGTAGTAGAACAAGCTCATTGTTCATACAGTGTTTTTGAAATTGGTGCCTGGGGCATTAAAATGATGACTTGAAAAAAATTTGCTATTTGATGATACTGAAGCATACTAGGTTGTTTTCTGTATAGAGGTATTTAAACATGCATGAATCCTAATCTAGTTACCTAATTTTAAATATCTTCCCTTTTCCCATAATGTATAGCCCAACCCTGTGATAACAAACTGCATGTAATTAAGTTTTCTTTTGTAAGCAAATCATGGTTTCAGGAGCTGTGAACTTGTTGTAAGTAGTAAATGATTTTGCAGAATCTTAACCTAGTTAGAAAGTTATTTGCCATTAGGTGTTATGAATTGATGTAACAATCCTGAGTGGTGATCACAGATTTCTGGTAGAAGTAATCGGAGAACCAAATCTGTTAGACATGAGTAAGAGCAGAGCCTGCTGAGTTCAACACAGCAGTAATAAATAATTATATAATTGATGGTAACTAATTAAGTCAAAGAAACACTGCTCTTGAGTAGGTATCTAGGAGAACTAAATAACTTAATATGAGGGATTCAACAAGATTGAAATTCTATTTCAGAAAATATGTGTTTAGAGAAAATGTATTGACTGATTTCAGCATTGCATCAGTGCACAACATCAAGTGGAGTAGAAAGATCAAAGCACTCTGCAAGAGGTATTACCTATTTTAAATAATCCCTCTTCTGTCCACCTGTTCAAAATACTTGCAATTTTAATTTACTGAGAAATGTCAGAGAATGAGAATTGAAAAACTCAACATGTAACAGTATGTTGTGTTCTCAGTTACCTGTTTCTGATTTGAGTGTGGGGAGGTGGGGGGCAAGTGGTTGGTACAAAACAGAAATCTATGCTAGGAGTAGGAATGCAGATAATTGCAAAACTGCAGCAATTGTTGGGGAAGACTTGGTGAGAGATTGAGCACTTGCATTCTGGCCATTCTTGTTCTAATAATTAGAGGTAATTGCAAACTGATAAGGCAAATATTATCATAAACTGAAAACCACAAGAAGATGACACAGTTCAAATAACAAATTAAAAGCAGAAACTATGGTGAATAAATTATCTTTCCATACAGTTAGACCACTATAGATTTGTTAGTTGTCCTGGTGACTTTCTCTGTGGCAGTTGACTTTTCCATCCCTCTGTCAGAGGTTACCTCCCATACCCTCCCATCAGGATGGGATTTGTCAGCTCTTCAGTCTTCTGTTTGCAAGTTCATAATATTAGCTTTAATTGTCACTGCAGATGAGTTGCCATTAATAGATCTGACTGTATGCCAGAGCATATGAAATGGGTTCTTTAGGTTTTTTTGAGTTGGGTTGGTGGCGTTTTTTGGAGGGCTTTTTGTTTTTTTTTGTTTTTCTTCTCCAATGTAATGATAATTACCAGTCTGGTAAAGTTCCACCCGCCAAGCTCCTTCCCTCCCCCCAAGCTCCTCCCGTCCCCAAAAGCATCCTGTTAAGCATCCTAGGAAAGGTTGGTCAGCAGTAACTGTCTGAATTTGCCACACAAAATCATGATTATGAAACTGCTGTACAAGCTAGGCTGTAGCTGATGTAAATTCAGTCAACACTGCAGTGTAATCTTATTCTATCTTTTGTACATACTCACCAACTAACATTTAGCAGGCAGAAATGGTTTTTGGTGTGCCCTATGGTGAAGGAGCTGGTAAACTATGATGGCTAAAAAAGGATGTTCTTTTTGTGTGTGACACTGGCTAAAAACAATCACTAGATTTCTTTCCTTATGCCCAAAATGGCATTTTTGTCTCAGCTGGAAGGAAGAAAAAAAGAAGGCAATATTTAGCATGCAAGCCTTGTTCCATGTGCTGGAGGTGAGGGGATTGGTACCTCCAGGTGCTGCAGAAATGCTGCAGGTTTCAGGCACCTCCAGGAATTCAGCTCACTGGTGCTGTAGGGTACACCCTGCTCCAGAATGCCTCTCTTGGAGTGGGGGAAGGGGGAGAAATCATAGCACATGTAGCTTGTTTAAGAGACATCTGGCACTACTGCTCCTTTTTTTTTTTTTTTAAAGAAAATACAGGAAAAAGGCTGAAAGCAAGTACCTTATCTCAACAGCTTCTGCTGTGTTGCTGAGTTGGTAAGTCTGATAGTTGTAGTTTTAATATTTTTACTGTATTGAACATGGCTCAAATAAAATATTTACTACAAATTGTGGTACTTGCATAATGTCATCAGTGAATTTTCAACATAATATAAATTTAGCTGTAGGGTATAACTATCTTTTGAAAGAGGAGGGAGCTACTAGCTTTATTTACATCAGGAATTTACTTGAAAGCAAATGTGTAGGGGTACAGCTTTGGGTTTTGTTTTTTTTTCTTCTAAGATTAAATGAAGAAACCAAAGATTTAATTTTGATTGATTTAACTAGCTCTACTTGTATATTTTAGGTCTGTGTAGAATGGATGCTTCTGTGTAAAGGATAGTCCTGCACAGTAATAGAGGCACTTAGAATGGAAGATAACTTCAAAAGGACAAATTTCACTACCCTGTTCCTCAGAATACCTTACACACATTAAGACTTGCTCAATATTTGTCAGCCTACTCAGGAAAATGAGATTGGTCTCCAAAAAACCTGGGTTTGATACTCTTTTTCATGTTAGCTTCCATAAAACAGGCCTGGTTTGTTTGAGCACTCCCAGCTGGCTTAATTTTCTACCTGCCCCAAGTAAGCAATTACAGATTTGAAATGCCAGTATTTTTGCAATGTTTTTGAGACGCATGCAAGTGGCCAGGCTGCTTTCCTCTGGATGTTCAGTGAATGTCAGTAGTTAACTCTAGGTCTCCATACATGAGGTTTCAGTGCCATTCATCTCTCCCATAACATTATTTTAAGAGGACTCTGTTTTAGGATGAATAAAGGGAAAGGAGAGAGTCGTGTTTAGACTTAGTGGTGATAATATGTATTTTTTGTCCAGTAATTAATTAATGAATTATTAATTAATTACTGACTATGAAAATTTTTTATTGTGCTTATATTCAGTTCTCTAAATTGTATGGGGGAAAGCCGTGCACATCACAGCTACTGTTTTGTATAAAATTGGTATTCAGTACTGCAGTTCTCTGAACAAACCAATTGGGCTTTTAGCCCAAATGTTATGCAGGAGAACAAGAACAAAATGTTGGGTATTAAAAATGTTTGAGCTATGACTGAGGATGTATGGAGCACAGATGTTCTGAGGTTGGCAGAGTTGCTGAGATAAGTTTTTAATGAACGATAACAAGGTTTTCATCTTTATTTCTTCTGTTTTAGAGGCAAAGCCAACTCTTGCATACGTGTGTAGTTTGCTTGAATTTTATTTTGTAAGGATGATTATTTAGTTTGATCCACAATCCACTTATGAAAGGCTTAGGTTTTAGCTTCCGATTGCTTGGTTTGGATGTGACACAATATTTTAAATTTTTTTTCTTAAATACTCCTTTTCCTTTTTGGTGGTATAGATTTTCATTTGGGCCAGGGAAGGATGGACATGGGTAGCAAGGTAATGGCAGTCTTTGGAGCTGCCCTCTGAGTTAGTTCTCCAGTGCTGCTGTGAGACTGTGGGTGATGGATGGGGTGGGTGGGTGAGCGCCCAGTGCTGGGTGCAGGGCAGCCATGGCCCTGCAGGTGGCCTGGGGCACCCTGGGCAGTGATGGCCTAGCTGTACCCCAGGCCTGGTAGGAAAAAATGCTGGGCTGGTTGGGCAGAACAGTATTATAGTGAATGGATTATCCTCCCCACCATTTTTAAATTTGTCGTTATTTTTTTTAGAATTAAAGGTCCAGGTAAGACTAACACCATTTGGCTTGTGTCTGTATTCTTTTTTATTTATTTCTGTGGTGATTTTAGTATCTTTTAGTTACTGTCTGGAGCCATTTAATTTTGAATGGTGTGAAGCTTCAGCTAATAAACTGGTGAATCTGAGCTGACCAAATGTAGAACAGAGTTGATCTCTGTTTGCCTTCTGATCTTGGAGGGCTTGGGATCAACCTGCAGGGGAGTGCAGGGGGCTCTGCAAAGGACTGTCCCAAGTGTGCTGTGACCTGGGCTGATACCAGCTGACTGGGAGATCTGCTTGAGAGATTTTACTTCCCACTCTTCAATAGTTTTATTTTATAGGGTTTTCCCTTATTTCAGCCATCTAATACTGACTGTATCTTAGAATAGCAGCTGAAGCTGTTGCAGTGTGCTCTTGTATAGTCCCTCCTCCAGAATTTGTAATCAAACACAGTTGTTCTTAAAAGTGCCCAAAGTTTTGGGCACAAACCCCTGGACTTTTTAAAGAGGAAAATTTATATGGTAGGAGGGAAAGCAATGGGGCTCCACTAAGTGAGGCAACTTGCAGGTTCACGCTGATCAGTGGCAGAACAAAAACCAGAATTTGCTAGATGGGGGATGCCTTGTCAGTAGGAAAACCCTGCTTCCACCCTGTGCACTGAAGTAATTCCTTGCTGTTGGTTGTACATTTGAACAATACTAATTCTGCTCAAGGATTTGCTGTGGAGCAGCTTACCTGCTTGCTGTGGACTGTGCATGTTTTCATCCCTAGCTTTTACAAGAGCAAAGATTTTGAGGGGATATGCAATGTACATTTTTGAAAAATCAGTATGTGAAGAGGCATATTGTTGTATTCTGTAGTTTAGCTTGGAAATTTATGGCATTTAGGCAGCTGGAGGGTGTGCTTGCCTTGTATATCATAAATGAACCACTACTCGTTTTTTGACTTAAGTAGGCATGTGTGGCTTTTCCCCCCACTTCTTTCCCCCATTTATTTATTTTTTTCAAGTCTTGGTTGTTATCTGACTTGGCTTTTATTCTTCCTAAGAGCCTAATTTTCCACACAGTCAGACTAGAACATCTGGAAGCAATCTCTTCTTTGGCAAGGAAAGATGTGACAAACACAATGAGGTGTAACTTCTACTTTTGTTATCTTACCTTTGCCTTTTTTAAGACATCCAAACTAAAACCATTTAAAAGATATTTGGGAATTTCAGGTGTGTTTTAACAAAGCTTGGGAATATTGTTGGGCAGGATCATTAGAGAATAACACAGGTATTTTCCCTTTTAATAAGCATAACAGTGGCATTTACTGTACAGTTCAATAATCTTTCAGATATTGTAATGCAAGTATTGAGTGTTTTACAGCCACATTTTACTGGACAGTGTGAATTACTAGTTGCCACTATAAAAACCTCATAGGACTCAAGCAGTAACAGTGTACTTATATTTCAAAATAGCATTTTACTTCATTAAAGATATGGATGTTATTAATGGTACTTTAATGAGCAATCCTATGACTGTGAAGCACTCACTGTAGCAGGCTCTTTTCCTTCTGTAATAGTTGTTCCACATATTTAATAAAACTAGCAAAAATCAAAAAGTACTTTCAATGAGAGGAGGATTATTTGGTGGTGTAGTTGAGAATGGCAGACTTATTAGGTCAAATAAGTACAAAGGTCCTTGTATATTATTCAGTTTTCAAGCCTCTAAAATTGATGTAAAGGCTCAACTTTCACTTTGAATTTTAGCCTGACTTCTTTCATATGCCATTTAAATTTTTTTTTTTTTCATTCTTCCTTCTCCCCCTCAATAAAGCCTGTTTAAGATTTTGCTTTCATAGCTTTGAACTGTGAAACCAAATTTTGCTTTGTGTTGACCAGTGTGTGCATTGCCTCTGGGGGTCTGTGTTTCGTGTTCTTGGCTGTTTCCTGGCTGGCTCTCTCAGGTTCTGGGGGTCCTGAGATGCTCTGAGCCACCTTCTGGCTGAGGGGTGGTGAGAGGTGGATGGCTCTGTAGGTACTGTGCTGTCTGCTGGATAGTGAAAATGGAGGAAATGCTTGTGGAAAAGGAGTGGGGAGGAGCTTTGAGGAGACGGCTGGGACTGGGCAGGTGCCTGATGAACCAAGCCAGAAGGTGCTGTCACAGGTGCTGTGAGTGTCCCAGGCAGGTGCTGTGAGTGTGTGAGTGTCCCAGGCAGGTGCTGTGTGTGTGTGTGAGTGTCCCAGGCAGGTGCCGTGTGTGTGTGAGTGTCCCAGGCAGGTGCTGTGTGTGTGTGTGAGTGTCCCAGGCAGGTGCTGTGTGTGTGTGAGTGTCCCAGGCAGGTGCTGTGTGAGTGTCCCAGGCAGGTGCCGTGTGTGTGTGAGTGTCCCAGGCAGGTGCTGTGTGTGTGTGAGTGTCCCAGGCAGGTGCCGTGTGTGTGTGAGTGTCCCAGGCAGGTGCTGTGTGTGTGTGAGTGTCCCAGGCAGGTGCTGTGTGTGTCCCAGGCAGGTGCTGCTCTGCAGGGCTGCTCCTCCCTTGGCAGGTGTGTGAGGTGGGCAGTTGGGGCCTGCTCAGCCCCACAGAACTGCAGGCTTGGCAGTGGCTCCTCCCGAGAGAAGGGTGGGAATCCTGGCAGGAGCCATGCAGGGCCTGCAGTTTGCCATGTTGGTGTAGGAGCTCCTGTGTCACAGCAGAGTTCTGCTGCTGCTGGGGGTGCTCTGACAAAGCTGGCAAAGCTCCTCATTGCCTTTGTTGGGAAGGTAGAGTTCAGCTGCCCATGGTGCATCCAGTGACTTGTGTGGCTGCAGGAGGAGTTGATTCAGTTGGTTGATCCAATGGAGGGCTAATCATGGGGGAAGGAAATGGTTTTGGTTTTATAATTTTTTTGCTGCTGGTTTGCCTGAGTGCCAGAATGAGCAGAAACTTTCCTGTGTGTTTAGAGAGAGGAAAGGAAAACCTACTGCTTGCAGTAACAGCCCACAGTGTTGGAAAGGCATGTTCTGAGATGGCTCTTCCCCACTTATTCAGCAGACTTGTTGTATGAACTAAAGAGCAAATGTTATAAAAAATTAATAAAGAGCAGGCCAGGGGAAAAAGTCGTAGTGATGGCATAAAATCAACAATCATCATAACATGGCTTTTAAAAATTTTTTGAAAGATGGAGGGATGTATGTCCCAAGTGGTGTGGAGGGGGTGTAACAGCTGGAAGTTTAGGGAAAAAAATGAGAAGAAAGAGACTGAAAAGATAAGAGCTGTGTGAATTCAGTAATTTAGGTTCTTTGTTGCACTGGCACAGTGGATTGGTGCTGGGTATATTGACCATGTCTCTCTTGGTAAGCAAGGAAGAATTGTAGATTGATGGTCTCTAGTTCAGGTCTTTCTGTAAAGGAATTGCAAGTCTCATTTGTTAAGCAAACAGCACAGAAATAACCACACAGATAAAGGTATTCCTTACATTATTGTTTTGTTTACTCTTGATTGCACTATCTTAATATGATCAAAACTGCTGATATGGTTATAACTAATATTAAAGTACAGTTACATTACAGAATTACACCTGAAGTATGTATTCTGTATTTTACTCAAATTGCAGAATTGCTTCAAAGCTTGTTGGCAGCTGAAATACTAGGTTGTGTACTATTAGTAGAAATAACACACTCTTTGAGGTCTGTAGAGAATGTCATGCACTTGCTCAAAATCTTGCTTACAAGTCCACTTATAGGAGCAAAAGGAATATGAAGAAGCAGATTTGTCTTCTTTTTTCCTGAATAACTAACACTTTTTAATCAAACAAAAGGTTAGGCACATTCTAGTTTATCAGAGAAAGGAGTGAGAGGTATAATGTAGTTGATGCTCTTTTTCTCTTCTAAAATAGTTGAGAGAAAATACTGGACATATTTCTGATCCTTTATTTAAATTTTATCTGACTAGCATTGTAACTGTTGCTGTTGCATAATTGGTCCTGAATCATCAGCATCTCTCATTCATGGATAGGTAAATAATTCAGAGATGAACTTCAGCCATACTCTTCAGCATCATAGTTTGAGAAGTTCTAATTTTCTGAATTAAGTGAGGTCCTTGATTTTACAGGTGATTAATTATATTACAGAGGAAAAAATCAATACATCTCTGAACAGCCTATTCTGCATTACCCAAATCTTTGTCCTGGCCATGTAGCCATATTTTAAAATTTTCATCTTTGTCTTCCCAACAAAATGATAACTGTCTTCCTGATTTGCGTTATAAAACTTCCAGGTGATAGATGCCAAGGATCCAACAGCAACCAAAATAAACAGCCTGTGTAGAGAATCCTCCCCAACCAAAACCCATCTACCTGAAACCTCACAGTGAGCTTGATCAATAACCCTGGAGTTACTGCATTTACTCAAGTGTACAAAGCACAGACATTTGGGGCTGGTTTTGGGATTGTTTATAGTGTATGTGTGTATACACATATAATTAGGTATATTCTTAGAGCAAATGCTGCTCACTGAATTGCATTAATAGATCTGTGCATGTAACAGGGATTGTGGGAGGACAGGTAGCCCTCAGCAACTGCTGATGACAGCAGATGTGTTATTGTGTGAGTTGTGCTGGTGAACGCTGTCCACTTTTGGCAGAGTCAACATTTGACCAGTGTATTTGAGTTAATCACAGCCATACCTAAATATTAATGTAATAGGGATAAATAGCCTTTAAGGTTTAAATCTGTTTTTGAATGAATATGCTTTTGGAGTCTTCGTGCTTGCCTCTTGCCTTTAGTGTTTCGTGCTTGCCTCTTGCCTTTAACAGTCAAATTCTTTTAAGTAGGAGCCCCTCCTACATTTCTAGTTGGAAGCATTATGTATGATTACTGTTGCTGGACTGCTCCTGTTGTTCCAGTAGGTTTTTTTAGTTCAGTAATGTTTTGTTAGCAAAGTTTTAAATAGCAAGGTACAATAAAGGGATGCATTATTTCTGCTCTTAAAATGTTTTTTGAAATCCTTCTGGTTGTTTTGAAAGCCAAATACTGAGATTAGTCACACAACAGTAGCTGTATGCATTTTTGTCTTTGTAAGAGTCATTGGACTCAAACATGTATGTGCCTTTATTTAAGAAAGTTGAAGAAATCCTCTGGTGTCATAACAATCTAAATACAAATCTAAAGGAAATGTGCTTCAATATTGTCACAATTTTAGCAGTCTTTATAAAGTTTATTGCAGAGAAATAACTAGGTCAACCTCTGGATGACCTGTCTTTTGGAGTTTCTTCAGTTAGCTTTAGGCTAGAGCTCCACCTTGTGATCCTTCAGCAGGATACATTTTCTTTTTATAGTTAATAATTTAATTATGATTTCACAAAGTTGAATGCCTTTTAAAGTTTTCACAGGCTTGAGAGATTTCAGTATCTGCTTGGGAAAATTAAGGTTGGAATTCTATGAACATGCCAAAAAAGAAACTCAAGAGCTGATTTTTATGATATAGTTTAGTTTAGAGTTAACTTCCTAGAGTTCTTAAAACAATTTATTAGAATTCATTTAATAGATAATGTAAACTTGCACCGTTTGGAATGACATCTGCAAGAATTTCACTGTGATATATGAACTTGATGTATTTAAAAAGTTTTGGTAGGAAAATCATTCATATAAGCATCCTTCTGTATTGACTTCCTGAACCGCATGCTTTGAATGAGTCATCCAGTGTGGGCATGAAGACATGGCTGGCAGTAGTCTTGAATTCCCAGAAGGTGTTTAATGGGATGAAGGATCTTGGGGAATGACCAGTGTCACTTCTCCCATACCAGAACAAGAGAACATGACATAAAGTTGGAAAGTAATAAATTCAAGGCAAAGAATATGGCTTTTTGTAGTATGGAATTTGGCTGTGGGAGTTCTTGGATGGAAGATCCTCCATTGAGTATTGAGTTCAAAAACTATTTGGAAATACTAATGGAAAAAAATAAGGTGTTGTGAAGTATAGGGACAACCTCTCTGGCCAGCAAAAGCCATAGATTATTTCTGGATGCCAGGAAGGCATTCAGGGAAACTTTGCTCTAAAGAAAACAGTGTTCTTCCTTGGGCAGCTTCTCTTGGCCACTGCCAGAGGGGGCTGACTGGAATGGGTTGATCCTACTGGCTGAGCTTTCTGGATATGTGTATTAATCTTGTAAGATTATTCTTTAGCAGGACAAATGCAAGGGGGTTTTGGTCATTGCTGGAATTTAAGCTTCACGCCTGAGATCTGTTACACTCTTTCTTTGTGCACCATTGCCAGCTGTTCATCTCTAGCTTCTGTTTTCCAGAGTACCAGTATCTAGTTGCACTCATGACGGCTAAGTTTGTTCTACTTTCAAGAAAAACAAAAAATATAAATCTTAGTAGTTAATGCTTCAGCATCAGGCTGAACTTGATATGTCTGTTCTGTTCCAGGAGGTGATTCTGACAAATGCTGCGTTTTCTTTCATGTTTTGTGGTCTGTACTAAGATGAACAGTTCTGACAAGAAGTTCAAGTTGGTGTAAATGGCAGACAGCTTTTGTTACTGATTTATTTGGCTTGTTTGATGTAGAGAACAAGTACTCTAGTAATTTGCCCATTCTTTTTCATAGTTTTTGTTTTTTTTTCTTTAATTTCTGTGATTCTAAGAATTTACTGAGATTTTTGCAAAATTTTGTAGGATGGAATGTTTGGGTTTCATATAAGGAGCCAATTTGCTTGTAAGGAGTATGATTGTTGCTTTAGTAGATGTCTTGCCTCTTAACATTGAAAAATGTAAACTAGGAAGAATCAAATACCAGGACATTGATAGACAGGTTGAACTTGAAACTGGTGGTTTTTGAAGTTTGCATCTCTGCTTTGCACTGGGACTGAATCACAAGCATTCCTCAAAAAGAACTTGTGTAGATGTTTATCTTTCTTCTTCATTTTTCTTTTTTCTGTTCCCCCTCCATGTAGAGCTGAGCAGGTGCCAAGCCTGATGACCAAGTCATTAAAGTTTGTCCTTTTCCCAAGTTGGAGTTGCTGATTGAAATAAAAGTAAATATTAAGAGATAAATAAGTACAAAGTGCACAAAACAATTCCAAAGTGTAAAGCTTTTCGATATGTTGGCTTCTGAGCAGGGCATTTCACAGATGGCCTGGCTGGTATAATATCACCTTGCCACCAAAGAAGGGAATTTTACCCTTCCCTCCCCTGCTGGAGGCTATGCAGTCTTGTGTTTCCAGTGCCTTGACTCTGGAAATCTGCTATTGAACCAGTTTAACTTGAAAATCTCAGGGGAAAGTACTTGAGTTGTATTTTGCCCATTTTAGTGGGGACTTTGATTGGGTGATGCTGCATGGGCAGAGCCTGCAATGGTGAGTGGCTGGGCAGGGGTTGCCACAGGGAGGGTGAATGGAGTGCATTGGTCATGTGCCCGTGTGGTGCCTTTAGAGAAGGGAGCAATGCAGTGGCAGAGGGGGCTGCCGTGGTTTTTCTTGGAGCTTTTTACCTTCTGCTGTGTTTTGGATGGAAGATGCTTTTGTGTTTGCAGCCTGTCTTGAGATTGATCATCTTGAATCTCCCTGCCTTTGCCACTATTTATTTCCACTGTGGTTCTCTACTTTAATGTAATTACGTGAAATGTGAAGAAAGAGAACTTAATAAGTTCAGAGTTTATGGTTTCTCTCATTTCTCTAAATCTGGAAGCTACAGTGGCCCCTAGCATTCAGAATAAGCACTTGCAGGAGAAAACCTGTCCAGCCTCTGCCGCACGCTCAGTTGAAATGCAGTCTCTGGAGCAGAGCTACCAGGCTTTGAGCAACATGTGCTTAGCATGCCAAAATGAAATCTTTCCCTCAAATACCTAATCACTCCAGAAAGCTGTAGATTCAGCAGACTGATTCTGAAGGTTTTTCTCCTTGGTATTCTGTTTTTAAAATTCCTGAACAGCATACTTCCTTAATTTCTCTGTGTAAAAGTTAGCCTGGGGAGCAAAGTGACACAGAAACCTTAGCGGATGGCTGAAACTTGAAGTATCCAGGGAAATTTTTTCCCCTCATTGATGATAGGAAAAATAAGAGAAAAAACTAAATTTATTATAATGAACAGTAGTATAGTGAAGTTTAAAGCAAATATTTCACAATCTTTAGTTTTCTTGCTAATAGAATTGTGTTTCCAATGTTTTCCTTTATACTATGTGGATAGTGTTATCTTCCTTGATACTCCTAAGAGTCTTGTCAAATGCTTCAAATGTTAAACCTGTTGTAAGTCTGGTTTATCAGCTCTGGAAGACATGGAGTTCTGAAGCAGCTGGTTATAAGAACTTGTTGTAAGACATTGTATTTATGGAAGATTACATGGAAGTTGGCAAGTTGGAGATGTAAAGTTGCTATATATAATATCTTGAAGTATACACATATTGTCCTTCAAGTTCAACATCAAGTCTGGTTTTGGTTTGGTCAACTAGAACTAGAATTACCCTAGTGTGGTCGTTCTGCTGCTCTGCTGCTTAGAGATGTTAATGAAAACTATTCCAGTTTGCTCATCCTAATCAGAAAATGTGGGGTGATTGGTGATTTTTTTGTTTGTTTGGGGTTTTTGAGTTTTTTTTTATTGTTACATTTTGTTTGGTTGAGTTTTTTTACAGTATTTCTGTATTATTTTTCTGCAGTGCTTTTACCATTTGTGGAGTCACTATGTTAGTAGGATCATGAGAGGACTCAAAATCTTTAAAGCAGGGAAAAGCTTGGTTGGAAACAGAGGATAGTATGGTTTATATTTTCTGTGTTTCTAACTCTTTATCCTTCCATATGTGGAATAATTTTCACTGTATTTTTTGATTTATTTCATTCTAGAAGTTGTCTGCTACAAAGGAAGAAAGAAAAGTAAGCTTGCACTTCAGACTGCTTTTTGAATATCTTTCTAATACAGTGGTGTTCCAGAAGATGATAAAGAAATGATAGCAGCTCCAGAAATACCAACTGATTTTACTCTCCTTCAGTAAGTGTTTTAAAAATTTGTTGTTTTGTTTGTAAAAGTATTGTGTCTTTTTTGTGCTATGGTTTACTTTCTCTTGGAAACAAGGAAACATAATAAAACATGGTGTTATATTTTTATTTTCTATTGAGAAGTTGGTAAAACCATTTAAAAAATTTAATTGAGTATTAATTCAACAGTAACTTAAATCAGATTAAAAAAAAATTTAAAAAACCTTTATTTTAAATCAAGTAGTTGAAATATTTGCCCTTAACTGGAGTGAGTCACTTAATATGTAAAATATGTCATTCCAAATGCTTTAGTTAAAGCCAAATTAATGGCTTCCCTCAGGCATCAGTTCCTAGGTGTTCTTGACATAATTTTACTAAGCCTTTTGTCTTCCCACAATTTTTAAGAAACTGACATTTGAGTTTCCAGGATTTAGAATTAGGTACAGATTACACTTTTGGTTAGAGAAGTAAAGTGATTATTTTAAGCAGACCAAAAGAATCCAGTTCATCACCTTTGGTGTTGACTTACTAGACTGAGAGCATACTGTGATTTTATGTAATATATTTAAGAATGTTTCTGATGAAATGTGTGAATGGTTTGTCTTTTTATCCTTGCAGGGAGTCTGAAACACACTTCTCTTCAGATACAGACTTTGAGGATATTGAAGGAAAAAACCAAAAACAAGGCAAAGGCAAAGTATGTTCACTCTTTGGGGATACTGAAACGTTTCTACTATTATAAATTGAAGAGTTTAGCACTTTCTTTGAAGTTGAATGAGAAAGAAGGAATATTTTCTGAAACTGCCAGTGAAGAGAGTTCATATTTGTATTTGCATGGAAATGCTTCATCCTGACTGTTCCTGTATTATTTCCTTAGTGCTCTGAAGGCATAAGGGAGGCATAAGGGAGGAAAGGATAAGCTTTGATTTGATCAATCTCTTGGCTTATTTTCCATCCTATACTTGAATTCATCCTGTATTCTGTGTTTTTTAGTTTGAAAAGCAAACAGAACAATAATTCAGTTAAGAGTTTTTTAACAGTTGCAGACAGGAGGTTACAGTAGTGGGGTGGGAGGTCTAAACCCAGTCCCCAGCCCTTGTCTCCCTTCCTGGGACAGTTGTCCCCCTCATGTGCCTTTCACAGGCTCCTTCCCTGCCGTGCTGGCCTGGGCTGTGACCCTCATGGGCACCCCCTGAGCCTGCACCAGGGCAGAGACCTGTTTGTGGAGAGGTACTGATGGATTTTATACAATGGTCATGTCATTTGTACTTTATGCTCTTTCTACAGACACACCTGTCTGCTCTTCCTCACCCCCACTTCCCAACTTAGTCAGATGAAAAAACAAAAGGTTAATGAATTGCAGAGGAGACTTTGTGATGTGTTAAGGAAATTGCCTTAGCTGTTTAAAAGGAAATATGTATAATCTGTTTTACAATTTAAACACAAGAAAGA
This sequence comes from Ammospiza caudacuta, assembly GCF_027887145.1. Classification (NCBI taxonomy): domain Eukaryota; kingdom Metazoa; phylum Chordata; class Aves; order Passeriformes; family Passerellidae; genus Ammospiza; species Ammospiza caudacuta. Next base: position 10,446,835 of record NC_080606.1, on the reverse strand, counting down.
TCTGTGTTATACACTATCACTAATCACATATTTAGTTGCTTAAAGATTTTAAATGAAGGAGGAGCCTGTAGTGTTCTTGTGGGTCTCTGTATCACTTAGGATCAGCTGTTCTCAATTTCTGAATTTTTATTTTATATATACATAAACATACACACAGGGACACACAGATACACTGACATTTGAAAAATATGGTTGCTGAAAATCCAAGGCCTTGCCTATATTTTTCATGGTATGGATAATGATTTCTTTTTTTGAATACTTCATGATAATTAAATAAAGCCTCTTGTGTGTGTGCTTGCAGACCTGTAAAAAAGGAAAAAAAGGACCAGCAGAGAAGGGAAAAAGTGGAAACGGAGGGGGGAAACCCGGTGGTCCCAATCGGATGAATGGACATCACCAACAGAATGGTGTGGAAAACATGATGCTCTTTGAAGTAGTTAAAATGGGCAAGAGTGCTATGCAGGTAAGGCCTGGGATAGCTCTTTGGCTGGGATGTAGATACAATTTAAATATAACAATATTTTCTTCTACATGCAGTTTAATCAAATGAAGTCTAAAGTAATTTTTCCCCTTCAATTTGCTGTTTTTACTTCTATATAAGAATAAAAATAAAGTGGTTTTGCTTTGTTGATGTTTGAATTTTAATGAATTGATTTTTCATTTCTAAATGTTATTCATGAATAATCAGATATGAAATGATGAAATTTGTACTGCAATTCAAAATAAGTTTTTGGTATCCTGAACAAAGAAAGGTTATTTTAGATTGCATAACTTTAAAGTCCTTCTTGTGTGGTGGTAACTAAATACAAATGTGGCTTAGACTCATTGTTGTCATAGAACTTAACAAGAATCTGTAGTTTTTACATGCATCCAGAGCTTAGATTATCTGAAAATAAATAGTTGCTTCTCTTCTCTCATGCAAAGTAAAATCACTAGCTAAAACTTACAAGATCCTCTTTAAATTTCCTGACCCAAATTCCAGCCAATTACAGCGTAGCAATGCACTCTGGCCAAGTCAACTTAGGATAGATTTAACCCCTTCAAGTATCTACATTAGGTACTCCCCCACTGCATTTACTAACAGGATGGAAGTCAGACTATTAAGAAATACAGCGCTGCTTTTGTTGGTTTTTGGAAATATTCAGGTAGGTAACTGGAGTGTTTGCTTGGCTGTGAGTCTGCCAGGTGAGATAGGGTTAAAGTATAATAAGTGTAAGCCTGTCAGCCATGAAGCTTTGCTGCTGACTCACTCATGTGACTCCTGGCAGTGTGGAGGAAAGACTATCTTTAGCTCTGGAAATCTGGAGTTTGCTGCTCCTGTAATACACATGCAGGAAGCTGGGTTGCTGTGCAGTTCTCTCAAGGTTTACAGCTGGGAACAAGAACAAATTACTTGGATGTATTTGCACAGAGAAATTCTGATTTCCCCATCATTGGTTTTGTTCTATTTCAAAGCAGATGGAAAAGCAATACTTCTCTAACTGTTGCTCTGTGTGCAGCTTGTTCAGCCAGTAATCAGTAATTGTATCTTCATGAATTTTTAACTGTTTAAAATTATATACAGTCAAAATATTTTGCTTTCTAAGGGCAAAATGAACCTTTGCCAGGTCTGATTACTTTGTTGAATTGGGAAATTGATACTTGAATTGTGGTCAATTTTTTTAAAACTAGGAAGAAAAAAATTTCTCTAATTATTTTTAAACTAAAGTCCATTTCAGCAGTCAGAGTACAAAGTTTCCTCCATGGCCCTCAGTGTTTGCTTATCTGGGAAAATTTTGGTAATAATTTTAAGCTAACTGTTTTATTTTAAATTCTATTCTGTACCTTCTGAATTGGTTGACAAGGTGCTGTTAAGTAATGGGTTGGACTTGACGACCTCAAAGGTCTTTTCCAATGGAATCCATTCTGTGATCCTGTGAATTGGTGTCTCTTCCCTGGCAGAAAGTGGTGGTTCATTCACTGAAACAAAATGTTTCATGAAACAACTGTTTTGATGGCACTTCTTTAAATTGATTAGATTCTGAACACAAGGCTGCCTAATGGAAATATTTATTCCATTCCTATCATTCTTCAGTTCTTACATGATGGCCTTCTTTAGAAGCCGAATTTGTTTTCTCCATATTTCATTCATCCCTTCAGGTCAGTCCACTCAGGTCCAGTTCATAGGTTCTTTTCCTCCTGGAAAGAGCATGACAGCTTCACTTTGAGTTTTTCATTGTTTTTGTTGTGCTGACAACAGTTGTGCATGACACTATAAACAATCTGAGATTCAGGGAAGAGGGATTTAGCTGTATCTCTGTTCAGAAATTTTTCTTCAATATGTTTTATTTGTCTTCACAGCAATATTGGCTGTGAGAGTGAGCACTGAGAATACAGACAAGGAAGCCTTGGAGATGGTGCATAGTCCGGCTGTCTTATGAAATTCTGAATTACTCCATCATTTAGGGAAGGGTACTGACATATTAAAAGAAGTCAAACATGAAAACTTGATACTACAGCGAGTCTCTTGTACCTATGTTAATAAAATTGTGTGTCTGTGTTTTATGACCTTGGCAGTAGATGGTTTGTACTCTACAAATGGATGGTTAAAACATAATTGCATGTAAATTCTGTTTTCTCGAAATGATTTTCACAGGTTTAGTCGCTTCACATTAAGGTCTTTTAATAAAACGTGCTTATTCCTCTTTGGCTTAGTGACTACAGAGTAATTAACATCCATGGAGTGTAGGGCAGTGCTGTTCATCCTGTTATGGCAAATGTGGATGAAGCAAAGTTCATCCAAGGGACACATTTTTTGAAGAATATAGGGAGCTGTAGCTGTTGGAATTGAATGTACAAATAATATCTTCAAAGAAATATCAATGGCTTGGCACAGCAGGTGGAGGGTGTAAATAAAAAACCTGATTCTGTAAAATACCCCAATTATTTTTTGGGTTCTTCCTTACTGCAGAAGGATGTGGTATTCTTGTGCTTTATGTTCAGGTGTCAGTTTTGTACTGGTATATGTTTATAGAATAAAATGAGTTCTTGAGAACATACAGCAGTAAAAGGACATTTAAACATTTAGTTCTGTATAATCAAAAAAGAGAGTTTTCAAGTTACTTAAAGTGATGAAGAAGAATTACTTACTTGAAAGCAGTTAAGTAACAATGTCTTCAATTTATGAAAACTGAGCAGTGCCTTTTTGTTTTCTTTCAGTCTGTAGTGGATGACTGGATAGAGTCATACAAACATGACCGAGATATAGCACTTCTTGATCTCATTAACTTCTTTATTCAGTGTTCAGGCTGCAAAGGTAAGATACTCAATTGGTTACTCATCCATTGAAGCAATATTACAGCATGATTCTCAGTCTTTGCTTTCATACCACTGAGGCTGTAAGATTGCTTCATCCCCAGAGCTAGTTTACATTTTCAGGTTCTTGGAGTTAAACAAGTATTTCTGAATGTGGGAGCAGGAGGTTTAGAAATCCTATAATGTAGTTTAAAGTGTTGATTAAGCGTTTTGTATTTACAGCAGATAGAAATCAGTACTGGTACTTAACATGTGCTGCTTCTTCTTTTGTTCCTGCTATTATTTCAGAAAATCATTTCTCCTCTCACTAATATTCAGTATTGGTATTCAGTCTTGGAATTCTAATTTGGATGTACCTGTGTTTTATCATTGATTAAAATTGCTTCATAGCTTTTGTAGACATGCTTGTTTCAAAAGATATTATGGAGAGCTTTATGGGAGCCTGTCTACAGTAAGGTTGTGTTTCCATATTTTTTTCTTTATTTTCTGATTTTTCTTTCCTCATTTCCATGTCCTCCATTCTTTTATCTCTCACCTCCTCTTGAAGAGAAGGTAACTTGCCTTGCAGTGTCACTATGCTTGGTAGAGGAGGACTGGATGTAATTTGTTCTGCTCAAGTGCTTCTCTGTCCTGATGATAAACTTTTAAGTGAGTGTAAATATCCAGAAAGCGAACAGTGTTCCTCAGAGATTATCTGCACTTTCAGGAATAGTGACCTTTTGATTTCTGTTACAAGATAAAGCTGCAGAATCCTTTAATGATTTCTGTGATGATCCTTGTCATGAATTTTTCCAGTAAACTTTGGGAGGTCTAACAATTTGAGGCCAAGACAAATAGAAATTTTATAAAAGTGCTCTGTTTATTATAGTGCAGAAGAGAAGAAGTAGCAATACAGCTGTTGGAAATTGTCTTGCACTATTTAGAATCTTGAGTCCCAAAAGGTCACTTCAGATGGTGGAATGCTCACTGGTACAGAGGCCTGGCACAAGTACCTTTGACTTCTGATTGAGTGAATGAGTAAATTCTAGATATGTGTGTACATGCACACAAATACACTTCTTAAGAAGAATAAGACTAAACCCCACATAAATAAAAGGTGTTATGTATGTGTTATACAGGAATGATAGAAGAAAAAAAGTGAAATTTATTAAAAATATACATGTGTAATCAGTAGGTTTGGTGAAAATGGGTTATTTTGACATTGTAGCAGGAGGTATGTCATCTGCCATCTACAGCTTTCATATTAACAGTGCTAATGACCTAATATCTAAATTCTAGGAGTTGTTACAGCAGAGATGTTCCGACATATGCAGAATTCTGAAATTATCCGAAAAATGACTGAAGAATTTGATGAGGTAATTTAATGGAGTGCTGGTTATGTATTCATTTTTATTTTCCTTTTATTTCAAGACATTTGTTTCAAGAATATGGAGTTACAAATTTTATGAATGAAAATGTTTAACTCTTATTTCACTGAACTTAAAAGACTAAGAAGTAAAGCTCTGCATGTATACAACTTATTTTATTAATGGTTTAGAAATCAATATTGACTTTCAGTTTTTGAATAGTGGGAACTCCTACTTTGGTGGCACTGGGGGATGCCTCCCTATCTTGCTGTTTATATGGGGCCTTATACTGTCTCTTAAAATGGTTGCTGAATTTATTTCTATGCATTCATTAATCTACAAATCGTGGGGATTTAAATTTGATTGTTTTCCAGTTGAAGACTAATGCTTTTCCTTTGATGGGGATTATAGTTTTTTCCCTTTAAATTGTCACTTTCTGTTCCACAGAGTGTTGGGGTAAATGAGATGTATTGTTTTCTTATTTTTTTTTTTGATGGGTGATGGGGTTCTTTTTGCTTGTTTTTTTGTAGTTTTTATTTTGTTTTTGTTTTGAGTTTTTTGTTTGTTTCATTTAGCTTTCATTTGTTTTTGATTTTCCTGGGTTTGAGTGGTGTTCCTTTCATCCTGTGTTCAGAGAACGTAAATGTAGCTTTAAAACCTCCCCTCCAAATTTGTCTAGTACAGACACAATTCTCTCCACTGCCACTCCTCCAATAATTAAAAATATCAATAACTCTGAGGAGATAATGTAATATCCTTTTTTTTAAAGGAATTTTAGTATTCCTTAAAACTACCTCAATGCATAAATAGATTTAACTACTCTAAGGCAATATTGTGTGAAATTCATAAAGCCACACCTGGGACTGTTGGTACATGGGTTTTTTATATCATTGTGTCATGCTGACTCTTTATTGTAATAGAATTCTAATGAGCAGCTCTCAGATTTCTAATCCCTTTTCATGGATACTTACTTTATTTTTCAACCTGTTTTGTTGCTCAGCCTCTTAAAGAAACTGTTCACAGTGGCACTGACACAAATGATTCTTTATTTGTCCCTGTCATTTCACCATTATTTGTAAAGGCTCCCATATCAGGAGAGGGCACACATTTGTTATATTTGAGGTGTTGTAGTAGGTAATTTTATGCCTTAGGAAGTTTAAGTCTGTTATGTAATCATTTCCCTGTCAACTTCCTTATGATCCCAACCTGTTCCTAAACTTGTCACCTAACTGTTCGTGTGATGATTCTAGTGTAGCAAAGATTTGTAAGGCAAATAATTTTTTTCCATTTACTTTGTGTCAAACAAAAAAGAGGAACTAGTAGTTAGAATGTTGTCTTTGTGTTATAATAAGCCTCAGCTGCAAAGTATATTCATATTTATGGAATCATATTCTTCTGATGTATCATTTTTAAGGCCTCTGAGATTTTGGCTTTAAAGTTGCACGTATCTCTTCTTAATCTTTATTTAATGAAATAACTTTTAAAGTGTTTGAAAGAATTTCCTTTTCTGTGTTTTAATAGGATAGTGGAGATTATCCACTAACTATGGCTGGCCCCCAGTGGAAAAAGTTCAAATCCAGTTTTTGTGAGTTCATTGGAGTGCTCGTCCGACAGTGTCAGTACAGCATCATCTATGATGAGTACATGATGGACACTGTCATTTCCCTGCTCACAGGGCTGTCAGACTCACAGGTCAGAGCCTTTCGGCACACTAGCACACTGGCAGGTCAGTGAATTCTATTTATTTGGGTATTACTATTAATTACATTTGTTTGGGTATTGCTTACATTTAATGTTTTGTGTTGCACAGGACAGAATTACTCTGCTTGAACTTCTTGATATTCAACATTCAACTTGTGTTTTATTTTGTGATAGTTTTCATCTTTGGGACAGCTTTTTATCTTGGATTTTTGTTACTGGAAACACAGCACTATTTTTACACATTCTAGCTCTCTGGTATTTTAATTTTTGTTACCTTTAGTAGAAAAGTAAATAGAAGGAAATCTAGTTAATTCTACTAGATTGTCTTTGATCATAAATAAGGGTGTAGGTGTCTTTTAATCTCAAATGCAGTTGAACCCGTTCATGCTCTGCATTAAGTCAAACAGAAGTTGTAGTTTATGTTGGATGCAATTTTTACTACAAACTGAAATTGTGCTACATATTGAGGCCATGGTGCTATGTAAAGTAGCATTTCCATTCTTTGCATTAGAAATCATTAAAATAATTTTTTCATCAGTAATACAGTCTCTAAATTTATTTGTGTTGTATGTAATTGACCTCTTCATACAATTTTTTCCCAATATGTTAATTGTGAAGAAATCCTTTATGAGTTAAGTATGGAATGTTTCAAAGAAACATGTATTTGTGTGGACAGAGGATGAGCTTCTTGGATAAGGGAGTCCTAAACTTGCACTGATAACTGAGGAAGGATTGTGAATGGCATTGTGTGGCTGTCAGCTTATGTGAGGTTATGGTAACAATTTTACTTTGAGCGAGGTAAAATGAGGCAGAGTGTGAAACTGAGGTTTTGCCACACAGGAAGTAATTATTGTTAGCTTCCCTTGACCTGGCTGATTTACAGCTGGCTTCAGTCCTGACTGTCATGTCTGTCAGTCCTTCTGCATACTTGATAGCCCTCTTGAATTTACATTAGCACACTACACATGGGGCTGCTGCTGTGTGACTTCTACCAGCCAGAGCATTTCTTATGGAGAGAGAAACAGCGCTTTTTATTTCAGGAGAATTTACAGATTCTACTGTATCTTCAGTTTTGACTGTTGCGCTATATGACTTAATACAATTCTAGGTCTTAAAAAAGCAAGTTATTACCTTTGGTTTTTTTTTTTTTTTAAATTGGAGTTGTGCCTGAATAAAAGTTGCAGAAATTGCCCTGTTGTGTGTTAGTTTCCTTCAAACAAAATATTTTTTTATAAGCCATGTGTTTTCATTTGTTCACATCAGCAGTGAATTCTGTTGGTTTTGTGTGTTCGTCTGAGTTTTAGCATTTGCATTGTTGAAGATCATATTTTATATGGAAGAGTGCCAGCAAAATCCTTGTATCCATATTTACTGGTACTTCTGTTAGTTTCAGCTTCTGTGATTAACTCGGACTTGCTCTTTAGTCTTGGAGATCACAGTGTGAGATGATATTTCAATGTAACTGCATGTCTTTAAGCCTTGCTCGTTAGCTTTATGCTGGTGATACATGCACAGGAATTTTCAGTGTCTGCTCTGCCAGTGCAAGCCCTTTTATGCCTTACTACAGAAGCTCACATGGCAAGCAAGTACACAATTGATCACCTTTTACTTTCTGAAAAAGGAGTATTTGTCTGCACTCTTTTTAAAAGGGTTGAGCTAAAAATAAAAGGACACAAAAATCCCACACAAGTGTGTTGTATATTTTGGTTTTCTAGCTTGTAGTCGGCTAATGGGCTTTCTCTGTTTCTGCTAAGAAATGAATCTTTTGAAAACCTGCACCTTTTAAAAATTAAATTGAGTAGAAAAGACTGGTGTGATATGGTGGTGTTGGTTGTCTAAGACATTTCCTTTTGAAGAAAAAAAATTCTTATATGTTTAAGACTGAATGGTATGAGTCTAACTGGCTCTGATAATATTATTCTAGTATTTCTTGGGCTAAGTTTATTAATCTTACATTCTTCCTTCATTTTGGGGAGGATACAGATCCTGTATCTCTCAATTCAATACTAATAATGTACATATAATAAAAATAATGCTTATAACATTAAAGAAGTGATAAAAAAGAACAGAATAGCAATATTGCATCTATTGTGTTGATAAATAATGATGCAGTGCTTGGTAAAACATTGCATAAGTTTGTGTATCAGAAAATTACACTAAATATATTTTCATAGATACAGCAAGGGTTCACCAGAAGAGGTGTCAAGATTTTTCTTCTAAGTTTTCTTAGATCAGGTAACCTTTTAAATAATCCTTATTCTTTTCACTTACTTTTGTAGCCATGAAACTAATGACTGCTTTAGTGAATGTGGCATTAAATCTAAGTATTAACATGGACAACACACAGCGGCAGTATGAAGCAGAACGAAATAAAATCATTGGGAAACGAGCTAATGATAGGCTGGAACTCTTACTACAGAAGAGAAAGGAGGTTAGTCCAACTAAGTATTCATAAATATGAATGTTCATAAATGGCCACTAATAATTAATCTTGTTCTTTAATTGGTTTTGGTAGTTATCTATCTCTAGCTCTTCAGGTTGTTCATATTTAATGCTTAAACAACTTTGCAAGGTGCTTCCTACTGTCTGGTTTTCTGGAAAAAGAAGGAAATGTAGAGTCTTAAAAATAGTAGTGTTGCAGTGAGGTTAGTGAGAGAGATTGCAATCAGTAATAGATACATTTTTGTTGTATTTCTTGAGGAGTTTCCTACATTGAGCTCAAATATGTATTGAAAGTTACCACACATTGACAGGTTTGGCTTCTAGAGAAGATCTCAGTGATCTTGGAGCAAAATACTGCTTTTATAATGTCAGTAATGATCTCAGCAGAAAATGTATTTAAAGGCTTCAGATAAGGCTTTTTTCATGTACAGAAAGCACTATCAAAGTTGAAAATGCAGTCTACTTCTGTTTTCTTTCTTTTGTGTAAAAGAGACTTGCTGATTCATTGCTGACAATGTTGTCTTGTTGAAAGCCCTAATTCAATCAGGTTTCAGTTTGTACTGTTGGGGCAATTGGTGGTTTGGTTTTTTGTTTGTTTTTTTGGGTCGTGGTGGTGATGTTTGTTTGCTTTTAGGTTTTTGGTTTTTAGACGTTAGGAATAACTTCTTCATGATCAAAGGAAACATCTCACCTGTGCTCTTCAGCATTTGTACTGTTACCTGTTAAGAGCTTTTTTTCCTGACAGTTGAGACAAACTAACAAGTTTGCCTTCTGATCACCTCCCAAAGATCTTGCAGTTCGAGACTGATCTCTGAACAAGCCATTCAATGTAGTTTTGTTAAATATGTGTGCAGGGCCTGTCGTAGTGTGAGTGATACATAGATATGTAAAAAAGCAATGATGTTACTAGAAAATTAAATCAGGCTTTCTTACAAATTAAGAAGGGCCTTTCAGAAACACAAGATGTCTTTGTTACACTTGAAGAACAGTTTCCCAGTAACCAGAATTACTAAAATTTGTGTACTGTGGTAGGTATAATTTCTTAAATAATAGCATATTGTACTGTGAAACAGATCTGTGAAAGGATTTAATGGTCACATTGTAAATGTTAATTTAGTTTGTCTAGCATCAGCACCATCTGATCTGACTGTAAAAGTGCTGCTCACTGTTTATGTACTCTCTACATTCTTTCAGCTTCAAGAAAATCAGGATGAAATAGAAAACATGATGAATGCAATATTTAAGGGTGTTTTTGTGCATAGATATCGGTAAGTTTCTCTCAGTAAGTAATTTATTCTGGAAGCTGGGGGCAGGTTATTTCTAATTATTCATCTCTTTGAACTTACTGCCCCACTTCTCTCCACAGAGATGCAATTGCTGAAATAAGAGCCATCTGCATTGAGGAGATTGGAATATGGATGAAAATGTACAGTGATGCCTTCCTCAATGACAGCTACTTAAAATATGTGGGATGGACTATGCATGACAAGGTAAACGGCACAGAGCAAAAGGAGCAGAACTCCTTGGTTTTAGTTATTGATCTTTCCAGACTAGGTTTGGATCTCTTAACTGTTTGAGTTGATCACTGCTGTCCTTATCACTCAGAAGTACTGGCATTTCAAAATGCATATAAGCCAGACTTGAATGTTTTTAGAGAGTACATATAGATTTTTTTTAAAGAAACTGTTATTTGTAGGCAATTGGTCTTTTCTATTTATTTATTGCTGATGCAAACTTCTAGTTCATCATGCTCAACTGTTTCAAGTTAACACATCATCCCTATAGCCTGGTAGTACTCTGTTTTGTCAAGTTATGAAACTCTGGCATTCTCATCTAGCTGCAAAAAGTATGGGAAAAACCCCCTTTTGTGCTGGTTAGTGCCTGAAGCTGTTATTTACCAGCTACCACCTAGAGATAATTCTCTGCTTGGAGGGGTCAATATGGTTTACAAATACTCCCTGACTCATTATTGAGTCAGCACATCGCCTCAGTTCTTGCATCAGAAACTTCAAGCTGTTGAATTTTAAGTGAAAGAATTTTAACTGAGGGATGCTCAGTCTTGCTGTGCTGTTCATTAGCTTGGTGTAAAAACCCAGTAACCTCTGGCAGTGGAGTGAGGTCATCTTTACCTTAGAACATGTTCTCTGCTGAAGCAGATCTTGTATTTCAAGAGGAGTATTGCTCTCTTTATCTATGTAATAATTTTGATTGAACAAGGAGTGGTCATCTATGATACAAATATCTTGAGTGTTTAGAAAGAATGAAACAGATGTATTTAGTTTTATGGAGATGGTAACTGCAGGAAGACCTTGGGGGGTTTTGTTAGTTTTTGTTGCTTCACTGCCTTGTTACAAAGAAGGTTATCTCCTTATGTCATTAACATGATTATTCGTAGAGTATTGTGACAGCATTTAATCTTTGTTTTTGAATTAATTCTCACTGTAAAAGAAACTTATCCTGTATGACACGAAGATCACATCAGTATCCTATATTTGACTTTTAATTCAGTTCTTACTTTTATTTAGCAAGGAGAAGTAAGACTCAAATGCCTAACTGCTTTGCAAGGGCTTTACTATAATAAGGAACTTAATTCCAAATTGGAACTCTTCACCAGTCGGTTCAAGGTTAGTGTTATTTCTTACTTTGAGTACATATGATTTTTTTAAAAGTTGCATTATACATCTTTCCTCTTCAAAAATATTTTCTTTTATGTTCTTAGGATAGAATTGTGTCTATGACTCTTGACAAAGAATATGACGTTGCAGTCCAAGCAATAAAATTACTCACTCTTGTTTTACAGTAAGTACATGTATATTTCCTTATCTGACATATAACAAATATCAAAACTTCAGTGTTGGCCTTGTGGGTGAGGCCAGCAGCATGACACTTCAGATAATCTGAAGGCTATAGAAATGTCTGTGCATCTTACACTCAAAGAAAATGAAATTCCAAAAGTAATCTGTCTAGAACAGTGTTACTGCTTATCTCCCTCAGTTCAGTAGGTGTAAGGGCTAGGGACTTATAGTTAAAACCTATCATGGAATGGTTGAAATGAACACAGAATATATTGAATGTTACACAGTAATTGAACTCCTGAGCATAACCTTCTAGCAATAGCTCATACTTCATCAATGTGTTTTGTTCAGGAAGACTTTGGAGCTAAGACTGGAGTTTTAGGATGATAAACTGAAGGAAAAGGTTTAGCTTCTCATTCATTTCCATCTCCCTCATTAGAGTTCATACTTTGTTGACTCAGCCTTTTTGGTTTTTTCTTTCTTTCTTTCTTTTCTTCTTCCCATCCCTACCCCTAGGAGTAGTGAAGAAGTTCTGACTGCAGAAGACTGTGAAAATGTCTACCACCTGGTTTATTCAGCTCATCGGCCAGTGGCAGTTGCCGCAGGGGAATTTCTTTATAAAAAGTAAGATGGAGAAATTACAGTTAACTTCTTGGTCCTGTAGATTTGTGTACATTAATATGATGGTTCTCATTAGATTTAATCAAGAGAAGGAAAAAATGAAACAAAAAGTGGCCTTAAGAAAGAAGAGACAATGTAATATTACTCTATTTTCTAAACTGCTGTAGTTTTTCTAAATGGGAAATAGAAGTTTGGACTTCACTTTGAAAGCTTGTTCCTTCAGGGAATAAAATAAAAGTGTTCCTATGTCTTCTCCTTTCCCATTCTCCCTGTGAAACATCTTAAAATGCTTATGTAGTTTGGGGCCTAAAACTTGGGCTTGCATCAGGAGTGTTTTCCCATTTGTAGTTCCTCCCCTGTGCCTGCCTCCTCCCCATTGTCCCATACGACCATTTCATAAAATATTTTCATTTAAAAAATCCACTAAAAAGCCAGCATGTCAGGTGTGTAGGAGAACAAAATAGAGTTTCCATCTAATATTTTTCAGACCTCCTTTCAATATTTCTTAGCTGCTTTAAAGTCTCCTGTAGGGAGGTTCAGAAAATAGCATTTGCTGAGGAGGAGCATAGGACCTCAAGCACCTGCAATTATCATTGATGTTCGTAAGCATTTTGTTGTAATCATACATCCCACTGGAAACAGTCAGTGGCATATTAACTCAGCATATATAAAATGCATATTTGAAGTTGTTCAAATGATACTTGTCTCAGATTACTTCCTTTCAAAGTAAAATATGGAGCAAAGCAACAAGGTATTTAGTGTGTAAAAACCTTGGAAGGTTTTTCACATCTTGATGTGAATTGGCTATGGTGAAGGCAATGAAGAAGAAAGTTGTCAAGAAATAATTTTTCTTTTAGGCTTTTCAGCCGCAGAGATACTGAAGATGATGGGATTCTCAAAAGGAGAGGAAGACAAAGTCCAAATGCTAATCTTGTGAAGACATTAGTGTTTTTCTTTTTGGAAAGTGAAGTAAGTTGAGTTTCAGGGATGTCCTTGTTTTTGTGGTGTGTGTGTGGGGTTTTTGTTGTTGTTCTAATTTTTGTCAGTTAAATTTTGTTGGTTGTTTTTTTTCCCACTCATTGGTTAATTACCATGGTCCATGTCCTGGTTTTCTTGTTGTTGGAGCAACATGGGGGTCAAAAGACTGTTTTGTAAGGCTGTGTTTGTTTGAAAGATATGTCAGTACAGTATTGAGACAGGCTGTGAGTGCTACTCTGACAAACATGATGATGTGTAAGTGTAAAGAAATTGTGAATTGATAGATTTAAAAGGGGAGAGAGAAAAAAAGCAAAAAATCCCACAATCCCTACCCACCTATCCCCCAGGTTCTGACAGATTTTGTAGCACTACTCATTGTAGCTGTTGATCTGGGTTCATCTTTTTAAGTTAATTGGGGAAGAAAATCTTCTGTTTAACTAGAGAGCTTGCAAAACTTGCTCTGTATTTTTGCCACAGGCAGGAGCCAAGCATGAGAAACACTCTGTATTATAGTTCTGTAATAATCTTCATTGCTGATAAAATACTTAAATATGTTCTTATTTTAGTTGCATGAACATGCTGCTTATCTTGTGGACAGCATGTGGGACTGTGCAACAGACCTCTTGAAGGACTGGGAATGTATGAACAGTCTTCTGCTGGAGGAGCCTCTCAATGGAGAAGAACGTAAGAGATTTTTGTAGATCTTTGTTTATATTGCTGTGCAGTTTTTGTTAGGCTTGAAATAAGGAAAAAATATGTTTACAAATATTTTCTTTGTTTCCATGACTATAAGAAGTCACTAATACCAATTATGAAATGTGAGGAAGTGTAGAAAGAGATCACCACCTGGTATGGAAGTGTTACACAAGAGCCATGGTTAGAAGAAAAGAGAAGAAGTAACATAATTTCTTTGATGACAGTAGACCCAAACAAAACCCCTGGTATAATTCTGTATTTCATAGGTCCTAGTAAATGGACCTCTGAAAAATAGAAAGGAAGTAAAATAATTATAAAACTTAAGTCTTTATTCCATCCTATCCTGTGACCCATCCAGTGATATTCCCTAAATTTTTCAGTATTTTCTGGTGGTGTTTTTTAAGGTACTTACTTACTATATCCTCTCTGTGACCCCCATCTCCAGAAACGAGCTGTTGGTCTACATGTCTGTCTATTTGCCTTAAACAAAAAAGCTGGAAAAACCCCCAAAACCCAGACAAAAATCCCAACATACCTCAATCCTTGTGGTAAATGAAAAATAAGTTATGTGTTAACATCTGTTTCTTAAATTTCAGCTTTAACAGACAGGCAGGAAAGCGCTCTGATTGAAATCATGCTTTGTACAATTCGGCAAGCGGCTGAATGTCATCCTCCGGTGGGAAGAGGAACAGGGAAAAGGGTAGGAAGCAAAAAACTGCTCATCTGGGGATGTGGGAATGGCTCTGTGGGGCCACTGTGGGAAAAAGGAAGAGATTATAGGCTATTGCTGCTGAAGGGACTGAGATGGGAGATGGAGCTTTGGTCTCCACATCTGACTACCCTAGCTAGTTTGCTTTTTCTGGACTCGGGCACGTGCTTAGTACTGTTCAAATTACTGCATTTGTTTGTACTAGTAAAGATAATAAAAATTGATTTTGAAAACAGTATTGATTTGAAAGGAGGACTAGAATCAATGTTTGGGAAAAGCTGGAACTATTTTCAGTGGGAAAGAACAAAATGAGGGAAAGGAAAATGCACCACATAGTCTCTTGAAAGAAGGCCAGTCCACCAGTTGGCTTTTCTGTGATTATATGGAGTTTAGACAGCCTCTTTTGGGAAGACATTAAGCAGTCTTCTCTCAAGACTGGGTCATGTTTTTGGTAAGAAACACATTTAAGAACAGGTTGAAAGCTTGTATGAAAATAGGATTGACAAATTAATTGAGTAAATATTACTAAAAATTTTAAGCTGATGGGCTCCCCATTCTTACATTATCATTTCAGTCATGGTATTTTGTTGTAGGGAATGTAAACCTTTTGTTCTAAGTTATCACTTCTGTTTTCTAGTTAATTTCTTTTTTGAATGCTGAATGTTGGTTTTTTCTTCTTCTTTTTTTTTTTTTAATTGCACACTTTCCTCCTGCTTTACATTGATATGTTACAGTGATTTTAGAGGTCCATGCACCTAATCATCATTTCATTAATGATAATGAAACTTTGCACCAGAACTTCTAGCTGTAAAATTCTCACAATGCCAATATTTTAGGTGCTGACAGCAAAGGAAAAGAAAACCCAGTTGGATGACAGGACAAAAATTACTGAGCTTTTTGCAGTGGCACTTCCTCAGCTGCTAGCAAAGGTAAGTTTGATTCCATTCCTTGCTGATGGATGATTGTTGAAATGTTTACAAGTATATTTCTCTAATCAATGATGCAGCTTGCCACGAGTTTTATTATTTTCTTACTAATCTTTGTTTATATTTACTTGTTCTATAATGAATTATGTTGTCCATGACTTTATTAACTAAACTTTTTTTCTGTGCCAATTTTACAGTATTCTGTAGATGCAGAAAAAGTCACCAACTTACTGCAGTTGCCACAATACTTTGATTTGGAAATCTATACAACGGGGCGATTAGAAAAGGTACAGTAACTTCCACCCACAAACACTAAAGGAAAAGTCTCAGAATTTAGACTTTGTCACTGGAATTTCAGTCACCATTTTAGGAGTGTTTTTTTGTGTAAAGGAGATTTTAATTATTATAACCGTTACTGATAGTGTGACTTCAATTTCAGAGTTGTGACTGACTGCTCTTCTTAGAGATAATGAAAATATGAGTTTTCTAAGGCCTGTCTGGCCAGCTTTAACAGAAAATCTTCCAGTTAAATGAACTTGAGAACATTTATTGCTGGGTTATGGTCATATTTGTGATAGCTGTCTGACAGATAAAGCTTATAGAAACAGCTCAGTAAGTTCTCTTTTTCTGTCACTGAAGCTAGAAAACCACCATCATCATTGCATGAAAAAGAGGAAGGATACCAGATCACAAATGATGTAGTTACTGCTCTCATTTTATCTGCTATGATGATGAAGTTGAAGCTGTTCTCATCTCTGTCTCCTTCTCAGATGTGCTACTGCATTGTAAAGGAAGTAGCTGGAAATCATTAGAGTTAAAAAGTGATGAAATGTGTAGTTTACAGCACAGCCAGCAGTGATGGAGCAGCAGTGAGCATCTCAGGTTGAGGGAGGAATATATGAACAGCTGAAGTTGGCTTTAGTTGGTGGACAGTAGAGTGTTATGAAACTAAAATTTCAATTATACAGCTTTTAAGGCACACATAAACATGCATAAATGTTTATGTGAGTGGGAGGTAAATACTTGTGTTTTTCAGTTGTCATTGCAAATTGAAGTGTTAGATAAGACCATACCAACGGCAGCAAACTTTTAATTACTTCTGTGATTTGGTCTTTGACAAACTCCAACTTAATTTTTGATAAATAGACTTAATTTCTCAGGAGCATCACTGATTTTCTAGGAGATGTTTGTGTTCTGTATTATAGTTACAGAAGTAATTAACAGAATTGACCTTTTAAAATTCTTTAAGGTTTATTAAATATGCCTGTGTGTATTTGCATGTATATATGTATATATATATGAAAATAAAAATAATATATATTTTCTTCTTTGGCTTGTCTTCCTTGTAGCATTTGGATGCCTTACTGCGACAAATCCGGGACATTGTGGAGAAGCACACAGATATAGATGTTTTGGAAGCCTGTTCAAAAACCTACCATGCTCTCTGTAATGAAGAGTTCACAATCTTTAACAGGGTTGACATTGCAAGAAGTCAGTTAATAGATGAATTGGCAGACAAGTTTAATCGACTGCTTGAGGACTTCTTGCAAGAGGTATTTTAATGTGCAAGATCACCTTTTCCTGCCCTTGTAAATATTTTCAGTATTTTTTCTGTCTTTCTCTGCAAGTCAGAGCTAAGGATGGGAGCTTCCCTCTGGTTTTCAAAACCCTTAAGTCAAGTGCAATAATACAATGATATTGCTGCTGTGATAGTGTGAACACAGGCTGTTCTTGTAGTGAGTCTTTAATTTTGGTCTCCTTTTGACAAGAGTCCTTTGGGAATTTGGGATAAGTTTCAGATAAACAATTAAATGCATAAACTTTTTACTCTTAGCTTTTGAGGCCTTCATTTTTGAGAGTTGTAGTATTGTAATTCCCCTAGGATTCTCCTCAGATGTACTACTGTTGCTAGTCTTGCCTGTGGTTGCATGTTGCTGTTGTTAAATATCAAAATCTTTAACACTCCCCCTCCCTTCCTGAATGCAAGCAGATGCAGTTAGTAGATCAAAAATAACTTTGTTCCCACACTTAGTTGATCTGAGAAGTGAGAATCTCCTGATATTTAACTTTACTATGTGGGATCTCTGACATTCAGACAAAATTTGTTTCTCCTTTTCATCTGTGGTGAGGAGCATAGGAAATGTCTTTTTGACAGCTTCATTCTTAACATTTCTCAGATGCATGTAGTTTATCAAGCTCTCGTTTTTCTCTTGCTTTTTGTTCCAAACTAGAATTCCATTCTAGAAATCCCAAACAAGAAATGTGCCCATTTGTTTCCCTTTGTGATGAAAAGAAAGAATGAGAGGTAAAGCAAGGAAATGAGATGTCAGAAGTTGGTTTGAAGGAAAAAGGCAAATACTCTGGTGGAAGTGTTGAAATCCTTAGTTCTTTGATAGGTTGTGCAACTACAGAATAGTAAAACTTGCATTATCTCTGCTAGACTGAGGAGGAGTTTCTTGACCTCAGATAGTTTATCTTATGTACAAACAGATACTTTTTTGACCCTTTGATTTTTACTCTTTTTACTAACTGCAAGTTTGTCAGAACTTGCAGGAAGATTAGAACAAACCAGTTCCCTTACCTCACTCAAAGACTCTTTTCTGTGATTAAAGTAAGACTGAGGTACTGACCTGTGGCCCATCTAGTCCAGTGTCTTTTGTCTGACAGTGGCCTCTGCTGGATTCTTCAGAGAAAATAGAAGCACCTACATTATACATTGTATTTCACTAGCCTAGGCTTTTCCCTTTTCTTCTCCCTTCTCCTTCTTCCCTGCCCTCCCTTCCCTTCTCTCTTCCTCAGCTGCTATTTTATAGAATCCTAGAATTGTCAAGGTTGGAAAAGACATTTTAACATCATTGTCTCCATCTCTAGATATGAACTGCTGACTGCCCTGTCTCTCTGACTCTTCTGAAAGCATATGTGACATGATAAATATTTTATCAATAATTTAGAATCAGGTCTGCACCCTCTCCTGCCCCCAGTCTGGGGGTTTGTGGGTTTGGTTGTATTAAGTTCCCCAGTTCACTGAGACTACACTGCTTGAGGTATCTCACTGTATGATTATTAAATAGGGGGAGGAACCTGATGAAGATGATGCATATCAAGTCTTGTCAACACTGAAGAGAATCACTGCTTTTCACAAGTAAGTGGCTTCTGCACATGTCAGTCAGTGTTTGTGGTGGGGGAATTGCTTGTTTTTAATTCAGTATAAGTGTTTGTGGTGAGGGGCTTGTTTGTTTTTAATATGATGCATCTTTTTAATGCAACTTCATGGGATTGTTTTGGGTTTTTTATTTTTTGTGTCTGTGTTGGTTTGGGTGGGGAGGTATTCAGTGACTGGGCTTTTTCAACATAAATTTAAAAATGCAACTAATTAATTAATTAATTTTGACCAGTTGAGATTTTAGTAGTTGTTAACCTCAAATTGCAGAAAAAGTATTAGTTAAAGAATACTTTTTGCTTAATTTCCAATGCTTCCAGTGCTCATGACCTATCAAGATGGGACTTGTTTGGCTGCAACTACAAGCTATTGAAAACTGGCATTGAAAATGGAGACATGCCAGAACAGGTCTGTAGTTAAAATGTGTTCTTTAGACAAAACAGCAAATACCTTTTGTTGCTGTCTTTTATTGGTCTTTGTTGTCTTAATGCTTTCTTTCCTTTTGATTTCAGATTGTTATTCATGCACTGCAGTGTACTCATTATGTAATCCTTTGGCAGCTAGCAAAAGTTACTGAAAGCAGTTCCACAAAGGTATGCCTTGTTCCAGTTGTGTTAGTAAATAAACATTTGTACATAGTGCAGTGTCATCAAGTGGGAACTGTGATGGCATTAATTAAAACTAGGAATGTTTTTTATTTTGATACCTACTTAATCCTACTTTTTTAATATGTTCTTCTGAATTAATAGTTTTAGTAGTCACATTCTTTACTTTTACAAACCTAGTACTTCCTTTAATTGTTTTTATTATTTAAAATATTTTATTTTGTATTATGTTTAATTTGACTGAATTTTAAAATACTAATAAATCAGCGTGATACCTATCAGCCACAGTAACAATACCAAGAAGGGGTAGAATGGAAGTTGCCAAACACAGTATAGTTAGTCTTACTACTCTTAGGTAGTGGGTTTGGATTTGTTTGGAAACCTTGAAGTATCAGTGATAAGTTGGTGAGATCCAAGACTTTGTACTATCATAGTATTCTTATTGCTCAGTATGTCACAATCCTACTTTACCCTTCATTGGTCTTTTAAATCTATTGTTAAATAAAGATGTGAAAAGATTAAGTTCATTTTTTTTCAGGGAATGATGATAGGCCCTGTTCTGGTTCTATGTATAGTAATCTTGAAGGGCAAAGCTCTGGCAAATGTCATCTTTCCAATTTCACTTCTTGAAAAATCTTAGAGAAAGGATTAAGATTTCCTCTATCCAGCATTACTTGAAGAAGTTGATTAGTTGGTTCACTGTGTGAACTGCCAAATGAAAAAAAGGCTTTTTTCAAAAGGCTTAGCTAGTTTAGAATGGAGTTTGTAAGTGCTGAAGCATTTTAATTATTTCTCAAAAGTAAAAAATGCAATCCCTGTAATCAAACATACTTTTCCTGCAGTTTCCAGTTTTTTACTGGAAATCTGTGGTGGAGTTGCACTTCATTATTGGAGTTACTGTTAACACACCTTTCTTTATGTCACAGGGGAGGCAAGGAAATTCTTCAGGTTTTTTAAACACTTTGATTATCATGCCTGTAATTAATACAAGAAAAAAAAGTTCACAATTTACTAGAGAGAAAACAAAGGGAACTCATGGCATTAATAGTGTATGAGTAATTAATAATCCATTACTACAATACTCTCATTTTAATGTGAGGATACATACATACATTTTTCCTTTAATTTTTTTTTATTTTAGGATGTTGTAGTTTGAGCTTCTGGTAGATGCAGGAGTGGAAAAATCATGCTATGTAACTTATACTAATGATCTTATAACAGAGAACACCTGTATCAGATTACTGTGATTTTCCCCTATCTATTGAGACTTCTTTAGTCCAGTGAGTAATCATAGTCTGAAGGTGTTAGAGGTGAATATGAACTTCACCACTGGCTGGTTAGTTTACCATCTGTGTTTTAATGGCTTTTAACATTTCCAACCCCAAATACCTGATAAGAAGTGGCTGCACAGATTGTTGAGAGGCAGTGTAGGTGTGTGAACGATTTGGAGGTTTTGTTACCTTATTCCTTAAAGGGTAAACAGCAGTCTTGAGGTTTTTGTAACTGTGATTAAAGCTTTATCACAAGCCTAATGGCAGAAGGTGAGCTAAATACAAGTTAGTTTAGAAATAAAGATTAACCTAGCTGTTTTGCAGCAAAATGTAATTTGTAGTACTTTCAGCAGGAATGAAAAGCACCTTATGGAACGTTGTCCTTTATTGAGATTGTTTTCTGCTCGTACATAACAGGTTTTTTAGTTACTGCTTTTTTAAAATAAAATAACGCTATTTTCATCCCAACTGCCATCTCTTCTGTGCTACACAGAATGACAAAATTAAGGAAATTGCTACTTGCTAATTTTATTTGTAATGGTGATTTTTAAAAATAATGTACTGGACTTGAATATTACCACTGAGGTCTGTGGTGAAATGCTCTGTAAAAGTGAATGCACTGTATGGGACTGTACAATTGGAAAAGCAAAACTGTTACATGAAATCATTCTTTTTAAAGGAGGATCTTCTACGTCTAAAGAAGCAGATGAGAGTGTTCTGTCAAATCTGTCAACACTACCTGACCAATGTAAATACTGCTGTTAAGGAACAGGTTAGTGGCTGTTGTTACTTGGAGTCTTCTAATACTGTACTTTAAAGCAGCTGAAAAGTTCCTCTTGCCAATATTTTTGTCACTTATGTGATGTCCTGGCTGTTCAAGCTGAGTGCCCTTTGAGTGTCAGTGCACATGGTGCTTGTATGCTTGTCCTCCTCCTCTACATAGGATTTCAGAATCCATTTAAACTTGATTCTTTTGAGTAATTTTAGGCAGCATAATGTTTTATGCAAAGTAGCTTTTTGTTACTTTTAGTAATGACTCTGCAGGTGCACTGTAGAAATCTCTGGGTATAAGCTGAGTGAGAGTTCCATTTCAAACCTCTTGCTTACCATGTGCTAATGACCCACATCACCTGTGGAGCTCTGGATTCATAGCCTCAAAACTGGCTAAGGACAGCAATTTAAAAGGGTTTCTTTTAGTTCTGTCTTTGAATGCATGCAGGTGCACCTTCTCTTCCTTCTGTGTTGCTTCGTGACACAATATATTCCTCAGTTTTTTCAGAGTTCCAAAAATTTGGGCATCTCAAAATCAGGAGGAAAAAAGTGACTACTTAAGATGAGTGTGTATATGTTTATACATGCACAAAGTATTCACTTAACCTAGGAGAGTTTCTTGTTGGGAAATGGGAATTTTTGGAGTCACCTTTAGGAACACTCACACTGCTCTGTTGGTAATAGTGTTGTTCAGAGATACTGTAGCAAATGCTTGGAAGCCTCAGCAATGATACACTGCTTGATGAGCAGTTTTATAGTTAGTCCTTTATACAATTGCCCTTTGTGGGGAGAGTTTTAGCTCCTAAATGTTTCAGATATTAAAAAATGTAGATATTGAGCTTGAGTAAGTAATGCATGACAGTTCAGACAGGAGACAGAAGTCCTGACTTTTTTTGAAATGCTTGCATGAAGGTTTTGGGGCTGGTCCTTAGTTTTTGCTTCCGTTTCAAAAAGAATTGAGACATTGGGAAACACTTGTCCTGAGTTCTGAGAATAACAGAGTTAAAAAGAAATTAAATTGAGCTGTAGGGGCTGAGTCTCTTCAGTCTGTGAGCAAATAGTATCTGAGGATACTCATAGGAGTTTGAGGTTCCAGTGAAGAGCACAGGTTACTGATAGCAGAATTAATTCCAAGTAAATGCCTTTAACAATCTTTAAAATGCTAAAATGAAAGGAAATGAAGTGTCTCTACAGGGGAAGGACCAGATTATCTTCTAGGTAGACTGTTTAATTAAAGACATAGAAAGCCAGGAGCCTTTTTGCTGCTGAAGATAATAATAACCTGGTTGAAGTGGAAAATCTGGTCCACTGAGTCGCACAACTGCAGCTTTTGAAACTCTTGCTAGAACAAGAATATTCCTGGAGCTTAATAGGCATGTTCTATGTCAAAGAGCTATCTAGTGTAATAATCACAAGGGGTAGGGTGTGAATGTGCTAGTAACAAAAATTACTGAAGCTCTGAGTAGGTCCCTCTAAGAGGCTGTATGACTCTGACTCTGGTGAACACTCTGGAAACTGGAGCTGCCTGGTTACACAGGGTACCTGTCACACAGGTACAATGTTCCACTTCCTCTGGGTTCCACTTCCCTTCTCTAATCTCATGAAAGGAAATTAAGGGAATTCAGAGGGGCACATGAATTTTTGTGACCAGGAATTAGTAACACTCACTTTGAGGAGTTAGAGAACAGACCTGTTCATGGAAGTACTTAGGAGATTAGAGCCAAAGAGAAGGTACAGCACTAAGCAGCTTCTTGCCTTGGTCTGCTAATTTGAAGAATGTCAGGTACTAAGTCATTTGAGCCTGGGGCAGTGGAGTACAGGCATTTAAATCTGATATCAGATGTACAAGTTAGCCAGCAAAAGAAAAAGTTGGTTGCACTTTTGCATTTTTGGGCATTAGGATTTAAAGGGATTGAATAATCTCTGCTGTTAGATGTTATATGTTATATGTTAAACAAATGTGATTGAAACATTTTTAAGAAAAGACAGCAAAAAGGAGATTGTACTATGGTCAGAATCCACAAAGTTCTCTAGTGACCGAATGTAGTATCAGTCAGGTACAACTGGGGAGTTTCAGGCTTCTCATGTTTTAGTCTTGCAATATTTTCATATATAATTTGGCATCATCTGTGCAATATTTTTATTTGGAGACCCAGTCTTGATACAGGAACCTGCTATGTGAAGCTATGCACATTTTGAATTCAGTTGGCCTTTGTAGTTGTGTAGGACTTCAGTGGCCTGTGTACACTGTTGAGATCTTGAGTATTTTCTCAAGTGCAAATACATTATTCTAAACAAAATCTGCTTTTCAAACAATTATTTATTAAGGTTTCTTTTTAACAGGCTTTCACAATTCTGTGTGATGTGTTGATGATCTTCAGCCATCAGATTATGACAGGAGGACGTGACATGTTGGAGCCACTTGTTTACACTCCTGATTCTTCCTTGCAATCTGAACTACTCAGTTTTATTTTAGATCATGTCTTCATTGATCAGGATGATGATAATAATAGTGCGGGTTTGTACAAAACTTAAATTACCTTTTAATTTTTTGTTTTCTAACTAATATCTTTGTTTCTTTATGCATTTCTGTGTTTTTGTGGTGGTGGTATTTTGTTGTTGGTTTTTTTCTTGTTTCCCTGGTTATTTTTTTGTTTTAATTTTGTTTTGTCATTGAGAGGTGTGCATGTACATAAAGGTAGGTGTGGCTTTTAAATGTCAGCAGCTGATTAAAGGATTTTCTGTATTGGGAACATGTAGGACAAGTGCAATAAAGGTTTGGTTTAGTAGGTTCAAATATTTATCTCTGTATCAGGGTAACAGACATGTCAGTGGACAGTGAAGTGCATTGCCATCAGAACTGAGATCTGATTTTCTGAATCATGACCACTAGCCCATATCAGTTTTATATATAAATACTTAAACATAGAGTCCTTAAACCTGACAGTTTTCCTGTTCTGAATTGTTTCTAGATGGACAGCAGGATGATGAAGCCAGCAAAATTGAAGCATTGCACAAAAGAAGAAACCTGCTTGCAGCGTTCTGTAAGCTCATTGTGTATACTGTGGTGGAAATGAACACAGCCGCCGACATTTTCAAGCAATATATGAAGGTAAAGTTGAAGCTTAGGAGTGCTACTTCATAAAACTACTAGAATACAGTAGTTGTAGGATTTTTATTACTTGTTTTTTTACCTTGCAAGATAACAGGTTCAAAATGTGAAGAATTCAAAACTCCAGAGTTGTAGGCCCTTTTTTGTATGTAGGGAGAAAAATTACTGAGATGAGATTTACAGTTCCAGTGTTGTGTGGGTGGTGGGGACCGAGGAGGGAAACTAATTATTTTAATGTTGTTTTTACTAGTTTTATTTTCTTACTCTGATTGATGGTGTCTTTTTAATTCACTTATTAGTTTAGTAGGCCTTTTGAGAATGTTCTTCCCAAGATCAACTCCATAATGTCTAGTCTCATCCAATAATTAAGTTTAAACTTTGTAGAAGTAAAATTTGAGTTCCCTCTCCCCATTATCTTTATATCTGTTTCAATCTTACTTCAAAATAAAAACCTCTCCTGGCTCATGGGATTCACAGCTGCACACTAATAATATGAGTTCTCATTTTGTGAACATGATCAAGCTTTGCTCCTTTGTGATTACCTTAAAATCCTAAAATTTCGGCAGCCTGCTTTTATATCTGTCTTGAGTGCCCTACATATATTTTTGATTCTCCAAATAACTAATTGGGTCTTTCTTAAACCTGAAATACTTTAAAAACTGAACAGACAGCTGCCTTTGTTAGACAAATTATACCTATGATGCTGTCTGTAAGTGCATCCTTTTAGCAAAGAAAATAAAACTCCTCACCAGAGTTACAGGAGTTGGTGAAAAGATTAGATTCTAATAATGTACCTTGAAAAGGTGAACATGTGTCATTAACAAATGTCATGAAGATAAATAGGTCATTCTGCCTCTAAAGTAATACTGGAAGAATGAAAAGTGGGTTTATTCTTTTTGCATTTAGGGGTTTTTTTTCAATTATTATTCTGGAGGTGGTTTAGGGTGTAATTTTGATGTAATCATGAACATGTTGGGGTTTTTTTCCTTTAGATAATGTTTGATTTTTCTTTTTAAAAGTTCATATCCTAGATTTTGTTTTCAGAAGAACTCAGTAGTTGCAATGTTTTCAACTAACATTGACAGTTAACCTTTTTTTTTTGTTTTTCCTAGTATTACAATGACTATGGTGATATTATTAAAGAAACGATGAGTAAAACAAGACAGATAGACAAAATCCAGTGTGCTAAAACACTTATTCTTAGTTTGCAGCAGGTAAGAGTTTACAATATTTTTATGCATGAAATTCCATACTGTAGATGATGTCCTGTTGTTTAGTAACTAGTTTCAGATATTGATGATGAAATCTTGATGGGCAGTATGGATAAGTAGGTCTGAACTTAAACACATTTTCTGCGTTTTCTACACCTATGTGAAAAACTGCCAGAAGTCTTCCTATGCTTACCATATATTGTACCACAAAAAATGTAGGAGTGGTCAATAAATTCAAAATGAATGTAACTCTATGAAACCTTCATAACTCTAAAACAATATTTTAAGTAAAATATTCAGATATGTGTTGTGAGATGGCAAGTTTTCTTGTTTGTGAACAGATAAATACTTTCTGCCTGTGTGGTAGGGGGTTGGGGGTTTTTTGTGGAGGTTTTGTTTTGCTTTTGGTGTGTTGTTTTGGTTTTGGTTTTTTTTTTAACTATTCTGAGAATTAATTTGAAGTTTTAGTAATTTCTTAATGTTTAGTAGAGACTTCAAACATTTGACAATAAAACATACTTTAATGCTCTCTTCAGTAAAGTTTGTGTGGAAACCTGATGAATTCAGTTAAAGTTAACATTTGATTAATCTGCTCACATAAACCATCTGCATGGATTTTATTCACAGGCTCAGAACGGTAGAGACATATATCTCCAAAGCACTGTAATCCAGCATAGATCACTGCTATCCATGAAAGGAAAATCTACCCAAATATATTTTCTCTATCCCTGGTTTTTGACTGAAGATTATAAAGCCACATAGTGACTGTGGATCTGGGTATTGAGCCTGGTGAAGTCCAAATGGAAATAGTCCTTACTAAAGTAAGGACTGGCTTATCAGTATAGATATTGCCAAAAAAAGGCAGGATGAGGCCTTTCCTTTTGATAGCAGCATGACTCTTAAGTAGCTGGTGGA
Organism: Ammospiza caudacuta; assembly: GCF_027887145.1. Taxonomy (NCBI): domain Eukaryota; kingdom Metazoa; phylum Chordata; class Aves; order Passeriformes; family Passerellidae; genus Ammospiza; species Ammospiza caudacuta. The sequence goes on along the minus strand of NC_080606.1, from coordinate 10,420,282 downwards.
ACTGCAGTGTGGAATATGTAACTAAACACTCTTTGTTTCATTCTTTGTGATACAAAAGAGTGAAGGGTGTGTTAGACAAAATTTAAAAAATAGAAAAATTTATTATTGAAGCCCATTATAGTTGAATTCAGTAGGATTCAGAGAAAGGATTGATCAAAGAAAAGACAAGACTGAAGTTCAGAGTATTTGGCTTTGACAACTATTGATAAGGAATTAAAAATCTCATAATTTGGTACAGAATTTCTGGTGTCTTTGGCAATTTCCCTGAACATATTTCCATTTCAGAGTTTCTTCTTTATACGTGTATTTTGAGAAGAAAAAAGAATTGGGAACTAGTAGTTTGACAAAGTATTTTAGTAAAGACCAGGTGAAGATCAGCGCATTTATTTCTTCTCTGTTGATATATGTAATTAGGGAATCCTACTAATTTTTTGTATTCTCAACTTAAGAACACCTTGATTTAGTGAAGCACTGAAATCTGTCATCCACTATATCTACAGTTTGAGTGCTTGATCAGTGCATTTCAAAGTTATCTCTGGGGTGCAGACTCTGAAAGAGTAGCTGTGACTTCATTGTCCAAAATGTCCATGTTTGTCTCTTGGTGTTTTCAGATTAGCAGTGGGAGGAAAAAGCTGTGAAACATACTTCTAAACTGAAACTTATCTCTAGTCCAAAGTTTGACATAATCTTTTAATACATGAAAATTTCCCTTTTTATTCCATGCAGCTCTTCAATGAAATGATTCAAGAAAATGGTTATAATTTTGACAGATCATCACCAACGTTCAGTGGCATAAAGGAGCTTGCTCGACGTTTTGCTTTAACATTTGGATTGGATCAGTTGAAAACAAGAGAAGCTATTGCTATGTTACACAAGTAATTGTGTGCTTTGTGTTACTTCCATTCTTTGAAAATGAGTTTGTTAATACTAAGTGCCTCAGCTCTAGAGATGATATAGCCCATATATTAATTAGGGGATGACTGCAGTTTTGTCTCTGTGTAAAACCTAAATGTTTAATATTGTTGGTGTTCTCCAGCATCATTGTATAAGCATGTAAATTATAGCAGTGATGCTATAATGAACAAGCTTTTTAATGTCTGGTCCATAACAATAAGAAAAGATCCACTTCATTGTCAGTGGTGATCATGCTGGCCTCATGCAGAAAAGCTGCAATGCAAGGTAGAAATCCATGACAGAAAGAGTGTGTCTAGATTAAAATAATAACTAGTGTTCACTTTTTTTGCTGGAATATGGAAACATCAAATTAATGCTTTCTTGACATAAAGGAAAGGGGTTTGGTTTTAGTAGCTCACAGTGCTTTGAACTTCTGTTTGTTCTTTGTCTGATGTAATTTTTTTTGTTTGTGCTTAGGGATGGCATAGAATTTGCTTTTAAGGAGCCTAATCCACAAGGTGAGAGCCACCCACCATTAAATTTGGCATTTCTTGACATTCTCAGTGAGTTCTCCTCGAAACTTCTCAGACAAGACAAAAGAACAGTGTAAGTATTTTCTTAATATTCATAGTATTTGTAATGATAACCATAAAATATGTGCATCAGAATAAATATTTGTGTATTGTATTCATCTAAAATGGAATCTTTGACACATCAAGGTAAGTTTACACTAATGTAGTCAAGTATACTCACAGAAGGTAAATTGTATTTATTGTTGTTATTTTTCATTTTATGGTGAATAAACAGAAACTGTGTTCCAGATTTGCTGTTGTCAGGTCTTTGTGTTAAGTAGATGAGAAACATTGGCTGTTAATTTCAGTAGTTGCTTATCTTGACATAGTAACATTTTGTTACAGACTTTTTGCATCTCTGTATTTCTTGTTTCATTTAAAGGTATGTTTACTTGGAGAAGTTCATGACCTTTCAGATGTCTCTACGAAGAGAAGATGTGTGGCTTCCTCTCATGTCCTACCGGAACTCGTTATTAGCCGGTGGGGATGACGACACCATGTCAGTGATTAGTGGAATCAGTAGTCGAGGATCTACAGTAAGAAATAAGAAGACAAAGCCAGCAACAGGCAAGCGGAAAGTACCCGAAGGTAGAACTTCTCTCATCTTAAACTTTACTACAATAGATATTCATATAAACTGCACACATTGTTTCATATTTCTTAGTGTGACTGTATTGGTATGCCTTTATGTATTTTTTCAGAACAAGTTGCCTCTGATCATGTATGTGTCTTAGTGGGAAAAGTATTCATTTGATTCACAAAAGAAGATACAGGCACTATACAGTGTTGAGTCATACACTAGAAAAGTATAGAAATGCTCCAGCCAGTGATTATAAATCCAGGCCCTTTGAGGCACATGTAAGACTTTGTGGCAAAAAGTAAAGCAATTGATTCTCTGTATCACACATTTAATTTGTGTTTCAGCATTCACTTTTAGACTAGCTTGAAAAACACTTCACGGATGTTCTTGCTGTGTTTGCTTCCAGCTGAAGAAAGCAGCAGTAGTGACAGTATGTGGCTGAACAGGGAGCAGTCAATGCACACCCCAGTGATGATGCAGACACCTCAGCTCACCTCCACGATAATGAGGGAGCCCAAGAGATTGCGACCCGACGAGAACTACATGGGTGTCTATCCCATGCAGCCCGAGCACCACCAACCGCCGCTCGACTACAAGTACGTACAGCAGTAGGTCTGCTTTGTCTTAGTGTCCATACACAAAACCAGTACATGTTTAAAATAGAATAATGGTCTTTTTAAGCACGCAAGTAACGTGGATGTTGGCTCAAAGGCAACAGGAAGAAGCCGCGCGACAACAACAGGAGAGGGCAGCGATGAACTACGTCAAGCTGAGAAGCAACTTGCAACATGCCATGTGAGTGCAGTGAAATGCTCCTTCTGTGGGTCTGGGAGGGGAGGGTTTATAAATGCAGTGGTACACCTGTATCTTTTAAGAGAGATACATCTTCTAAGTTCAAAAGTTCTCTGCATTCTTAAGGGCAGTGTAGTTCTGCAGAAACAAAGTACATATTGCAACCAAAAACACATGTATTGAGGAGCTTTATATCTTTCCCCTACTTTTGATTGTTTTATTTCCAGTACTTCATGTAACATAGTTTCAGTGGTGGCTTTTTTTTAATACAATGACACCAATTAGTATAATTACAATGACTCCTTAGTTTTCTCATAAGTTCTGATGTTTCATGTGGAATTTATGAGGAGAGAGGATGAAGGACTGTGTGGGTGTATTTGTAATGGTTTTACCCATCTGCTTTATTTCAAAGGCATTCTTTCTGGCCTTATCATAAGGCAGAAACAATTTTTCTTTAAGTGGCTAAACTTAAGTTCATTCTCACTTGAGCATAAATTAGGTTATGGAGTAGATCTGCTTACCAGTTCTCACACCCTCTCAGAATACCCATTTAGAAATGTCCCATGGTTGACTAAATTGACCTTTGTTAGGCATTGTCTCATGTTCTCTTAGTATCTTCTGGTTAAATACCAGCTTTCTTTAGTACTAGTTGTGCATTCATTTCATTACTTCATTTCTGCTTTATCTAATGGAATCATCATTTAGGAGTTAGGAGTCTCTTACTGAGCATTAGCTTTTTAAGTAGATAGAAGTTAACTTGATTTAGTGCTAAACAGTGTTGCTTTTCATTTCAGTCGACGTGGCACAAGTCTAATGGAAGATGATGAAGAGCCAATTGTTGAAGATGTGATGATGTCATCAGAAGGGCGGATTGAAGATCTTAATGAAGGCATGGATTTTGACACCATGGACATAGACCTAGTAAGAAATTTACTTACTTTTAGTGGTCTTGGGATTTGTATTTCTGCTTTTAAAACAAAATATTTGAATTAAGTTTTCCTTCTTATAAAAGAAAAATCCTTCTGGTTGCTTTCTGCCTTGCTGAAGGGCTGTGCTGTTGTCTGTATACAAGAGCCATCTGGTCCAACGGCTTTACAAAAACAAGAGCACTTCCTGACATAACTAATAACATCCCTTGTGAATTTCTACCCCTTGAGAGTTCAGCTTCACTGACTACAGTGTAAAACCTCTGTTTTTCTGGTGAAATTGCACTTAACCTGTTTGTTTGTTTGCTTTCTAAAGCCACCATCAAAGAACAGGAGAGAACGAACAGAGCTAAAACCAGATTTCTTTGACCCTGCTTCAATCATGGATGAATCGGTAGGTTCACTTACATAAGGGGAAAGTAATGTAAATCAGTCTTAAGGTTGCCATACTCTCTTACTTCAGATTTTAAATGGAAAGAATGCAATATTCAGGTTGTCATTGTTAGCTTATTTTGACAGACTGGTACAGTAATTCAGCTCCATACATTCTAGGATAGCCAGTGTTCCTTGCAATTTTATGAGATTTTTGTTCTTAATATCTATATATAGCTATGTAAAAGTTAAAAGCCTATGATTCTGAGCAGAAAACACATTTGTTATGGAAAAGACTGTAGCAGAGGCTGATAGCAAAGAGCATTAGAAAAATGAAGAAATGTGCATACACAATATTAAAGGCAAGTTTCCTGTTGTGCTGAGCTTAGTTCAGTGACTCTGATGTCATTACCAAATGTCAGCACTAGATGGTTTGCATTTTGTGGGTTTTTTTTTAATTGGCATATTTACTTTTGTGCATAAGTAAGATAATGGAGAAAATAAGAGATAATACAGATATCTGTTTATAGAGATGAGAGGTATTTTTTCTTTCCATATAAAGTTTTAGGTCCAAAACATCCGAAGTCTGTAGTTTCTGCTTGCAGTTGCCCTTTTATCCGACTTGATAAATCTGCAGTCTCTATTCTCTTTTAAAAATCTGCATGAGGGATTCCTTCTGTCTTGAACTACTTGTAAAGTATGCAGCCATTTTTGACCCTGGGTAGCTGGTACAAAATTACACTGGAAATAACAAGCTGCAGCAAGCCAGCAGAGGACAGTACAACAAGGCTTCCTGGGAATCTTGGACAGCTTGGTGGAATTTGGAAGATGGTTATGTATTTTTTTACAGTATTGTTGCAGCGTGAACTTGTTCATGTTTATGGGAGAAAGAAGTCCTAAATACTGTTTTAATAATTGCAAATCCATATATTTTGTACCAGTAGGGCTTTGCTTTAGTAATAATGAATCAGTTAGGCTGTGTGTCTGGCTGTTGTGTATTCTTTCCTGAATTAACACCAAGAAAATATCTCGCCTGTTCTCTGACGTTCTGTTTTACAATAATTCTTCCCCTCCTCTTCTCAATTTTTCCTGCACTGATCTGTGAAGTACCAGTCCCTTTTTAGTCTGACAATGCTGAAAGCTTGGCCTTCTCCAGGCTGCATTTCATTGATGTGAGAGCCCTTGTAGCTCCGGCTCTAGCACTGGCTGGGGCAGGTTGCGGTTCCCGCCCGGCCGCGCTGTGCCGGGTGCAGTGCGCGGGAGCGGCCGCGCGGGGGCAGCCGCGGGCAGCGCAGCGCAGGGAGCGCCGGGCGGGGCCGGGAAACAGCTCAGTCTAAAGACAGCGTTCAGCGTAAAAACATCATCGCATCAATGCAAAGCATTCTCAGAATAAAGTTAACTTGCTTTATTCTTATAATTTATTTCAGAGGTCTCTTATTCTTGGAGCTGTTGCACTTGTTTTTAATAGGTGTAGACGTAATAAAGCTGTTTAATTTATTGAGATGCACATGGTTTATGACTAGACTTCTAGTCGGATGTGCCCAGTTACTGCTGGCAGCAGAGGCAGTTCTGTCTGTGTGCTCTGTTATAGGAGGCACCCAAAGTGAATCTAATTCAAAGAACAGTAAAAATGGGTTTGTAAACAGATAAATATGAACAGCATTGTCAGGATTCAGGAAAATTTGGTCTGTTTTGCCTCTTGCTGATTTTATAAAGTCTTACAGATGTTAAGACAGTCAAATAATATGGATCTTTTTGGCACATACATACTTCCATTGGCATAGAAAGCTGTATAGCTTGTTCCCACATGGGAAGTGGAAACTGATTCTTTTTCTTTCCCTAGTTACACAATCTCCTGGAGTACAGTTGCTTGATTTTACCTGATGATTGTTTGATTTTTCACTGTCGTCCTGACAGAGTGAATACATTTCCTAGGAAATGTTAAATTTGTGTCCTGGCTGGCTGATGTGGGATGGCCTGTGCTTTCTGTGATCACAGACACAGCAGCAGCCAGTGTCTAGAGTGTTTTGTCCCAGGTTTAGTAGCTGGTAATAACACATTTGATTTCAGGTTAGTGCAAATAGAATGTCAAAGAAGTCTGAGTTAGGCACCTAACTAAAAATTCTTCTGCAATTATTACCTTAAATAATTAAAACACAGGCTTTATTCTTACTGGATCTAGTTAATTTCAAGTGTGAGCAAAATATTTCTAATGAATGAGGAGCCCTTTCCATTTTATTATCTAAATCAGAAGTCTGGTTAATCTGGTTTGAAAGAAGAATAAACTTAATAATGCCTTAATATATCTTGAAGTGTCTTAATCTTAAATTATATACTAATTGCTTTGTTATTTGTTAAATGTGTATTAGACTACAAATTGACACCATTTCTAACTTTTTTTTTAGGTTCTTGGGGTGTCAATGTTTTAATACCAGAGCAGCAAATAAATCAGTGGTGAAGTCATTTTCTAAGTGGAAGAGGAAGTTTTTCAATACAAAATTGTGGTAGATACAGTGAAATTCTGAACAGATTTTTCTCTAAGGAGAATGACATGCTTTCAAGATCAAGTGCATTGAAGGGGCAGTTTTGTTTGCCTGAAAGAAAAAAAGAAATGTAAAGGACAAGTAAACAATTGAGGATAAGCTACACTTTTTGTTGGGAAAAAATTTCAATATTTTATTTATATGCTATCAGTTTATTTCTGGATCATAAGAAGTATTCCCTCTGAGTTTTAATCTTAACAGTCTGAGAGGTGTTTGGTACAGATTTGAGCCCCTCTCTACACATTTGCTGGCTATACTAAATAATCACGAGCTCTGCTGGATTGCTGTTCACGTCCATGAGCTGTAATAGTAGATGGATTGGTTTTCTCACAGTGTAGAACGAACCAGAAGAGTTGTCAGTATTTTTAATAAAATGCAAACTTAAGCAACGGAAGGTTTGTATCAATTAATCGTGGAAATAAATACATAAAACAGAATTTTAACAGCTTTTTAATCTAAAACACACACTTTTTATTCCAAAAGCTTCATGTTAGCCTTCTCAGAAAGGTCCATAAGCTATAAGCTACCAGAACGTAACAGATTTCACTCTTGCTTGCCCATTACCAACCCTGAAAGTTTGCTTGTCCTTTAAGAAAAATGTAATGTTGTGAAATTCCTTCCAGTAGTGCCACTGTATTTTGTCTCCAAATAAAAGAAGCTTATTGTAGTATGTTTGCAGAAAAATTCTAAACAAAAATTATACAGCTTATTAGAGTGTGGGAATAGGGATCTAAATTTTAAATAAAATTATATATATATATAAATTGGTGCTGATTTTATAATTGCGCAGTTTGTTTAGTTTTTTCTTACTTTTAAATTCCAACTTAAAATTATGAGGTTTCAGAAATATATTGAAAGTTTAACAATGTTTAAAAATAGAAGAGCATGAGAATTCATGCTTTAAAAATGATTTTTAAATTTGTATTTTATATTGTTTTATCTATCTGTCTTTGCAAGCAGTCTTCAGGTTAAAGATACTTCTAACAGGTTACAGTACATTTCCTCTATATGTAAATTAGATTGGATAATAGAAGCTCATAAACAACCCATAATATTCTTTAAAAGCTAAGCTTTAAATTTCATTTTGTGTCCATTCACAAATAAATTAAATTTGGTCTAAAACAGAAAGTGGATCTATGCCATTTTGACATTGACTCATTTTGCAAGGCTTAGGCAGCTAGACATCATTTTAAAGGAAATATTAACTTATATTACATATGTATATTTTTTGTCAGTTGTCTCTCAGTTCTTGAGGTATATTATTTTAATCATTCCATGCCTTAATACGCTTGCAATACAAGAATCTCCCCAAATGGGTGAATACAAAAAGGCTTCCTGTTTTTAGACTCAGAAATTAAACATTCGGCTGTGGTAGCCAAAAACCATAGATTATCTAAAGGATCATGATAAAATATAATTATTTTACTAGGTCATGGGTAACAACAAAATGAAAACTAGATCTGCCTAACTCATTTTACATAAATAAATACTCTCATGTCTAAAAGTACTGCCTATATTGTTTTCCACACCACTGCATTTAATAGAACTGCTGAGAGGACTGTATATATGATTTTAAACTTAAGTTGATTTTTCTTACTCTTGAAGGAGTGTTTCTTTGTGAAAGCAGTTCTTACAGCTTTGTTTTCAACCAGCTAAAAATGTTTTATATATTTACCTTAACCTGTTGTCCTCCACATTCTATTGTCCTAATTGTACTGTTTTCTGATTTGTATTTATGTCTTGAGACAGTAACTTTTTGAATAAAAATAAACCTACAGTATGTTGTATGTTTGATCTTTTTAAATTGGGGTTATGGGAGGACAGTGAAGAAAGGGGTATGAGTAATGCAAATGTTATGTTTATAGAAATCAAAATCTTTTTCCATGTCTTTTAAGTGTTTGTCTCAGAGTTGGGATAATGTATGAAAAACTGCACTGTTTTATATTTGTAATAAATTGTACAAGTTTTTAAAATGTGAATAAAGCACTAATTGGGTAATAATTTAAAGCAGAAAAGTTAATGCAATCATGATTGTTTTAAATATGCTTTAATTTGAGATAAACTTGTTAAAAGAATTAGTGTAAATACAGAGTGAGCTTTTGAAGAGGTTAGTACCTGCAAATAAAATTTTTAAAATTTGTATAGAACTTTTACATGCCAAGAAAGCAGTGGTTAATTATTTTTGTCTTACGTTTTCTAAAGGTGTATTAATAACCTTTCTGTTGGTTTCTTTTTCCTAATAACTATTACCTGATTTTACTCAGAATGCTTTTGATTCTGACATTGGAGATGCTGTACATAGTCCAATGGAAATACCATTAATTCTGTATGCTACTTTCCATTCCATAAATTGATCGTGCACCTGGTAAGCATTTTGAGCTTAATTGGCCAGACAGCTAGGGAATGAGGGGAGAACCCTAAAAATCCCTTCCCATTCCCCTCTCCTCAACTACTGAGCACCTCTAGCTGGGAATTGAAAACTCCTTTCTGGTACAAGACTTTTTAAAGCAGTAATTTTAAGATCTTAGGGAGAGAAAACTTTTAATCCTTGCTAATGTAACCTTGAGAGTTTTGGGTTGGTTTTCATTTTAGTTATTATTATTGCAAATGTTCATTATTCCTGTCTCTAAATCCTGCTGTAAGTTCAATAGTATCTTGTGGAAAATTGTTTTAGTAAGTTCTAAGTTTATAATGCAAGAAAAATACCTTCACTATACAATGTAAAGTCTGTTCTAGTTAAACTGCTTTGGTACAAAAGCCTGTAAATGGAAGAAATTGGAGTTTTGAAGAGAGAGATGATAAAAATGTAGAAAAAAGCAAACTATTCAGAGAAAGTAAAGCCTGTCCTCTGGTTTACCAGAGAGGCCACAGGGAAGGTATTGATTTCAAAGGAATAGTTTCCACATATTCTGTAAAAAGTATTTCTTGATATTAAACAACCAAAGACAATATGTAAGACGTTAGTGATGGCTGTTGTTTGTTTGTTTGGTTTTTACGCCTTTGGATGGTGTGATGCTGATTCCTGTAGCATGTTAAAGATCATAAATTCCCATCTTTAATCTCAATATAACTAAAAATGCACCTCTTTAAAGTCTGCCTCTCTATTCCCCCCCCTAATTTACCCATACACTTTTCCTTGCATTTCAGGACAGCAATACAATTAACTTCCTACACATACTGGATTTTTTGAGCTGCTTTGATTCACAACAATGCTTTGCAACTTTTTTTATCTATAGATGTTTTTATTTTATTATAGCCCAATTAATATCAATGACTTGTTCCTTTGAAGCACTTGTCAAAATTGTGAATTTATGCTTCAGAATTCTTTTGATTAAACACAAATTGATTCTTCAAAAATATTTTCATTCCTACTTAACTGTTTTAATTTAATATTCTTTGACTAATCTGTGATACTGAAATGTAGTTTATGCCATTGTCTAATTTTTCATAATCCTATACAATTTCTTGTCCGGAGATTGTTTAATTTCTTACATATTTCTTGGCATCCAAAAGTGATCATATTTTTGATGGAGGTGGATGATGACACATACTCGGAAAACAAGGTAATTCAGGGCAATACTGTTCTATAACAGTTCTGTTTTAAAAGTAACAATTCCATATGAATTGTGCCTGTCATTTTCCTCAGCTGTCGTTCTGTCCTGTATGCCTTCCTCATGTTGCTGTTCTTTCTTTAATGTTTCTTTGATTAAATATCAATTTTCATATTTCTTTAAAGTTTTTACCAGTTAGATGTTGTTGCAAATGGTGCCTTCCAGCTAGAGATTCAGTTGCTGCTTTTTGTTGTGGTTTTTTGTAGCTACTGCCAGCTTTTATGGGTGTAAATCATAGTGGCAGTACAATGGTAAGAAGCTATAACTCTGCCCAGAAAAATGATCCAAAGTGTGGTTGGGTGGCTGGCTGACAGAAATGTCCCTGTCCTTCAGTGAATGTGTATGGTTCCATAATGTCATCATGCTTCCCAAACCTGACTGTGTAATTTCTGCTGAGTTTTTCTCAGCAGTTTTTTGATTGGAAAATAAGAGGAAAAGTCATCATGTTTTGTGTATATTAACTGTTTTTGTCAAAGAAAAAGCTGCAGTTGCCAGCTTTAAAGGTGGAAGTTGTGTTCAGCTGATAACAGCTTGAATTCTGCACTTGCAGGAAAGCTATTTAAAAGAACATAATAAAATAAAATATGAAAGTAATAAAACCTCTGGAGGCCTAGAACATCTCAGATTAGGAAGGAGAGATGTTAAGTTGGTAGTTACTTCATGAAAGCATTCAAGTGATAAAACAGGACTTGGCAAAATGGATTCATGAGCTTGCAGAGAGTTTCCTGTTGGCTGAGGTGGGTGATGGCAGGTGAGAGATCCATGCACACAGCAGCAGCTTATTCCCAGTCTGGTGGGCTCTGGGTACAGCTTGAATGATCCCTCAGACATTGAGCAGGGATGGTCTCCTTGTGCTCATCTAGCCTTTCTCATTCACTACCTTTGCCCTTAGGCTTTTGTCCCTGAATCCCCTGTACCATCTGTAGGGCCTGGCTGTGGACATTGGTGTGAGCCCTGTGCTGTGGGACATTGGTGTGAGCCTGTGCTGTGGGACATTGGTGTGAGCTCTGGGACATTGGTGTGAGCCTGTGCTGTGGGACATTGGTGTGAGCCCTGTGCTGTGGGACATTGGTGTGAGCCCTGTGCTGTGGGACATTGGTGTGAGCTCTGGGACATTGGTGTGAGCCCTGTGCTGTGGGACATTGGTGTGAGCCCTGTGCTGTGGGACATTGGTGTGAGCTCTGGGACATTGGTGTGAGCCTGTGCTGTGGGACATTGGTGTGAGCCCTGTGCTGTGGGACATTGGTGTGAGCCCTGTGCTGTGGGACATTGGTGTGAGCTCTGGGACATTGGTGTGAGCCCTGTGCTGTGGTTCCTGCAGCTCCTGGCAGGGCTGGGCTGGCTCAGGGTTTCAGCACCCTCTGATCCTGCGCTGCCCAGCACTGGGGTGTCCCTGCTGGAGAGCTGAGTCCTGGCCAGGGCTCCACATGACACCTGTTTGCCAGGCCATACTGCCAGCAGGGAAGCCTTCAGTTGGCTGCTGCCTTGTGAAAAGCAGTTAAACCACAGCTCTTGAGTGACAAATGCACCCATCTCTTATTATTTCAACGCACTCTTTTCACAGGCTTAAATTCTGTTTTCTTCTTTTCAAACTGCTGCACTCCACCAAAAGCAAAAAAGCAAACCACATCCACTTGTTTTTCATATCATGCACAAAAGCACTTAAAGATGTGGTGTATCTTATATTTAGCCTGCTCTTTATTGTTCATCTTAAAGCACTGAGCTGTCTTTTACGCAACTGTTCTTACGTATCAACTGACAAAAGCTGTCTTTCCATTATTTCTGTTGCCAGTTTATAATCTTCTGAATCTTGAAAAGCAGATTTCTTGGGGTGTTTTTTTTTCAACTGAATTTTTCCATTACAGACAAGAATCAAAGTGCTCTGTGAAACCTAGCTTGGATTAGGGAAGTGGCATTGTCAGTGAAAACAGTATCTTGTCAGTTCCATCCTGTTTGAGGGACTGATGGTGTTACAGTTTAAGGGCTTATTGTGTAAATGTTTGTAACTGGAGAAATCTACAGATTTGGACTATTGGTCCTTTCCCTTGTTAGGCACCCTTTTATTCTTGCTCATATCAATAGCTTGTGTGTGGTGAAAGGAGCTTGTTGAAGTGCTGTGAAGTAAAAGAAGCACATGTTCTATTTAAAGCTGCTTTCATTACAAATTCTCTCTTTTATTTATTTTTTTAACCTTGCGATGCTTCATCTTCTACTTCAGACTGACTTTTAACTGCATAGTTAAAACTCACTTGGGTTGGATTTGTAGATCTGACAGAAAGAAAGGTTCCCTGTAGAGCACAGAGGCTGCCAGTGATGCAATATCAGCTGTTTGTGTTGGCTTTTCCTGGGAATTGTGTTGAGTTAGCCAAAGAGAAATAGGCTGTTGGTGTTTGTTCTGGCACATTACTGATTTGTCTCAGATTGTCACAGAGCTACAGATTTTGTGGATTTAGACAGTGTAGAAGCATTTTCTCTCCACATGCTGTTTCTGTAGTTAACAATATTCAATGCAGGCCACTTGATCTATTAGTAAAGTTCAAAATATATATATGTCTTTTAGTTTTTTTCTTAGTCCCTACTCACAAGGAAAGTAAAATTTCTTCTTTTCTTTTTGAATTTGATTTGCTGTTAATCTCTCATTCATTTATAAGAAATGAATTGTTTGGAGTGTTCCATGGAGCCAAACCACAGCACTCAGTGATGTATAATCCAAACTGTGGTAACTTGGCAGGATGAGTCTTGTGGGTGGGTAACGACTGGTGTTGTACCAACCACAAACATTCACACAGTGACAGCTCCAGATCTGCTTCACACTGGTGTAACTCACATCTGGAGAGCAGAGATGCTCTGACCAGCTGCCACGTTGGGCCCTGGCCACTGTGTGGTTCCTCCTCAGGCTCTGCCTCCTGCATGGTATCAGACATGTGGGATGCCCATTCTCTGAAATGGCACTTAATTATTATTAATTATCATTCCTATTATCACCAAGCTGTCAACACCTTTCCCAGTCCTGTAACCCTGGGTCAGCCACCTTATGACTCCCCCAATTCAATTTTGAATTGCTTAGTGTGGTCAGCCTGAGCCAGGAAATGCAGTCATGTCTCACCTGCCTGCAGAGTGAGATGATTCATTTTTTTTTCGGGAAAATATTAGAAATGAACCAACGTGATTTTGGGTCAAGGCTTTCAAGGTGTTGTGGTCTAGGAATAAAAATACAGATCTGATGGATCAGCACACCCCTGATCCCTGTCAGAGTTGGTGGGGAAGAGGAGTGGGGACCCTCCTTCACTGTGTAACACTGAATGGGGTGATTCTTTTCTGAATTTCAGAACAATGGTTCTTGTGATGAGGGACTTTTCCCCACACTATTTTAAGGTGAAGGAGGGTGCATGTTAGAGGAATTTGGACTGAATGAGCCATGTCTTGGCTCAGGTACACATCATAAATAAACTGATGTTCTTGGTACAGCTGATTATAAAGAGCTCTGTTTCCAAAGGACAAGTCTGGCAATTACACAGTGTAAAGGCCTATTTAGTAGTACAGGCAGCCCAAATCAGTATCTTTTATAAGGGATGCTTTGCTGCTTTTGCAAAGTCAAAGAATTAATTCTGTTTTCATTCTAGTACCATGGGATTTAGGGAGAAAGTTCCCTGGCTTTGTATGAGAGTCAGCTCTGGGTAGATAATTTCTGGTAACTTAATAATTGAATTTGGCCTCTTTGATTTGTCCAAACATTGGGTGTTCTTTCCATTATTTCTGTTTCTGGTGCTATCTTTGGTGGAGATTCAGGTATTTTTTTTCTGTTGCTGTTCCAAAATACAGGGAGTTTTTCTACTTATCTTTGGTCCCTATTGTATTTTTTTAATAGATATAATTTTTGGACAACCAAGGTTTTTAAATGCTATTTCAGTATAGTTCTTGACACCTAACAGATTACCAGGTGAAGATAACCTTCATATTGGCAGACAACTTGAGACTTTTATCACAGCTCCTACCTCCAACCAGGAGAAGCAAAAGTTGCAGGTAATTTTTTACGACGTCCAAAAGGTTGTAAAAGCAACAAAATGTTTGTTACTGTATCCAAACCAGCCGTAATTTTTAGTGAGATTGCAGAGTTGTAGGATGGGAAAGGGGTTCTGTGCCTGTCCCAGTGGGGCACCCTGTGCCACAGTTCCTGTTTCCATCACTTGCCCCAGCCAGGAGGAGCCTGAGCCCCGTGCTGGGGCTGCCCCGTGTCCAGCTGGCACAGCCTGGTCCCTGCTCTCTCCCAGCCCTCCTGGGGCTGGATGTGAGCTGACATCCTGATGGGAATGTTGCTGCCATGCCTGGTTCACAGCTCTCTTCCCCCTGGGATAAGGTCTCTTGGAGGGCTGGGGATTCCCACCCCTGTTTTTATTCCTCTATCACTTTGTTCCTGCAGATCTTCACAAACTAAATCCCTACAAGAACATACAAATAAGCAGAACTGGTTTTGTTACTTTGCAGTAACAAAAAAATCAATCCTTTTTTCAGAGCAGAGAAACCACAGCAGGGTGAAAATAAACTTGGTTAACAAAACTTGGATAGAGAAGAATAATAGTGATTAAGAGAGCAATCTTCTTAAAGAATAGTTCCAGGGGTGTTGTGGTGAGAGCCGGGCTGGGGGTTAATTCTCCACTGTGTTTTGTGAACTGTGTCTGGGGACTTCACCTCTCCCTGTCACTGGGGAGCTGTGCCAGGACACTGGGCGGGGCTGTGGGTGCACAGCTGTCTGGCTGTCCCTGGAGCCTCTCTGCAGTCTCAAGTGCTGAATGCTGTTCCTGCCTGAGAGCAGCTCTGCAGAGGGTGAGGGTTTACCTCTGCATTAATGAACAAAATGGAAGTAGTTCAGGGGTCAGCAGGAATTAATTTATCAAAATGGGCTGAGTTCTTTGTCTTACAAAAATATTAATATGGAAGAAAAATATTAAATTACAGGAGCCTCTGAAATGAAGGACCTGACAGAGTAGAAAAATAATCCAGGAGATTTTAGCATGGTTTCAATTTTCAGAGAAATTTGAGAGCAGATTGTACATTTCAGTAGGGTCAGGATGTGCTTTAGAGATGCTCTTGTTCAGATGTGTAATGGAAAGTAGATTTTAATGCTGGAATGTTGCTGTGGTGAGGATGGCTGTACCTCTCCCTGGAGAGGGGCTGGGTGAGTGATGCTGGGCTCCCTGGAGAAGGTTTCAACATTGCCAGAAATCTGGGGAAGAGAGAATACTTTTTGTTCAGTCCAAGAGCAGTGTAGATGTAGCTGAATTTATACTAGCACCCGAAATAGCCCAGAAATGGATGCTGTGGTGCTTTATGTTGTACAGAAACTCTTTTATCACTCATGTTGGTCCTGCAGTAGTCTGAGAGATGTGTGACCCCTGCAAGAGCAGGGTTGTCTCCCTCAGAGATGTGTGGTGACCCTTGCAGCAGCAGGGCTGTCTCCCTGGTGTTCCAGGGATACATGGCCAGCAGAAGGGCTCCCTTAAGAGACTCCAGTTGCAGTATAAATTCCATATTCTCACTGTGATGTTTCTGGGGAGCTATCTGGGCTTGTTTCAAATCCACACTTCATTATGGATCAGTGGGGAGGAATGCTGTGTGAGCTGCTTGCTCCATTTCCATCCCAAGGGCTGCTTCCTTTTCTCCTGTAGGGCCCCTCTCAAGATAAAAATTCAAATGAGAGGTCCTCACCACATGGTAGTGGTCTCTAGCTGGGGCCTTATGAAGATGTTCTCTCTGAATCATCAGCAAAAAAAGCTGTGTATCAATGTCTTCTGGATTGTGTTCTCTGCTGATATGTCTTACCATGTCCTCTCAATGGCCCTCCAGCTAAAAAGAAAAATAAATTAAAAAGTCTGAGTATGTTCAGCAGGAATTTGGGATCGCAGTTCCACAGAAGCCAGTCATTCAGCTTTACATATTTTCCCCTCATTTCCTTTTTATTTTAGTCTGTCTTCTGAATGAATTTGTCACAGTGATAGAGTTTTTCAGTCTGGGAAATACTGATTATTTCCCCCTTTTGTGGCTGCCTGGCCTGTTTGTAGGGCAGACATCTGCAGTGGTGTCTGGGAGCACCACCTTGGCCTTTGGAGCCTGTGGATACCAGTAAAGCATAAAAAAAACAGTAACATGGGAAATGACAGGGCTACTGCCAGGTAGCTGGTGATAGAAGATCTACAGCTGTATCATTTCGTTAATAACCATTACCTTCATCAGCTCTTTTCAGCCTTGGCTATGAAATTGGCAGTCTGGCCTGAGTGCTGTCCTTGACTCTTTTTACTGCCTTCCTTAAACATTTCTTCTCAAATTGTTCCAATTTCTTGACTCCTTCAACATTTGCACAATTGTCAAATAATTCTTGCCATAGGAAAAGAAAAAGAACCCCGCCATTTCTATTTAAAATTTGAGTAGTTTTCAGCTAGACTTTGACTAAGTATTCAGGTCCTTAGTGGATGTCAGGGCTGAGATAATGCCAACTCCTGCACTAATTAGGACTAATCAGTGTCATTTAAAAAGGAATTTATGATCTATCAAACTTGATATGCTTTCCATTAGATAATGAATGTTTCTGTCTCCACCCTCTCTGTGGTAGTTGAAGTCTCCTTGGCTCTGTAGAGGGGTTTGTTTTAAGCCAGACTAAAACTTTGCAGGTTCTTCTTTCCATCAGTGAGGCATTGTTTGAGTGATAAAATAAATGCTAGTGGAAATGGGAGCAAAACCCTCTTCTTTCTTGAGAAAATGACCACAACACCTTGGATGACTTGGTTTTCTTTGTCTTCCTTTTGTGCTTTGTGTAAGTGGATCCATTTTATTGCATCTCCTCAGTGTCACTGTGCAGAGCATTGTGGCTGTGGAGCTGAGCTGGGTGCTCTGTGATTCCAGAGCTCCCACCAAGGAGGGGCTCTGGGCTGGGGAGCCCTGGGGGCGAGGCAGCAGCTCACTGGAGATGGACTGGGAGTGGCTGCTGGGCTGGGGAATGGGAATGGTGCCTTCCATCAGCAGGGAAACAGCCCCAGGAGAGCCTCACTGGGAGGGTTTGAAGCTGCTCCTTATTGCCCTCCTTGGAGCTGCAGGGCAGTGTCCCCCCTCAGAGGGGCTCATGCTGGAGGTGCTTTGCAGAGGTGAGTTCTCAGCACCCCCTGACATCAAATTCTTTGTGTTGAGCAGGGCTGCTCCCCTCAGCAGCACAGTGAAGGTTCTGCAGTGCTCTGGCTGCAGCAGAGATGGAGGGGTGGGGGTTTGAACTTGTGTGAACATTCTCCTGGGCTGTTGGTGGGGTCACACATCCTGTGCTGTCCTGTCTCACAGCTGTGTCTGGGTGGGAAGGGTGGATGTGAACATCCAGGGTTGGGTTCTGGCTCAGCAGGTGCTCAGTTCACAGTGGAGTTTTAGCAAAGAGCTGATCCTCTCTCTCACTGTGGCTGCTCGACAGAAGGCTGAGCTCTGGGAGTGGCTGAGCTGTCTCATGGACACACATCTTCTCCAGTGCCAGCTTGTTGTCCAAGCCATTGAATACATTTTCTCAAATCATGGCGGTATCTTTCAACAATGGTGATTCCCTGCAACACATGGAGCCTCCCATCTAAATTGTCATTTCCTATGATTTCCTTCATTCTATCGCAAAAGATCACCTTCTGCAACTTTTAAAAATTCATGTGCAAATTAAAATCAGAATTCCACTTGAAAAGTTTTTACATACATCCAAATAGCACAGCAGAACACAGAAGCTGAAATTTCACGTTATTAGGGCACATCCCTACAAACAGCATCACACAGTGGTACTGAGTGCTCTCCATAGACAGGAGATGCCACAGTCCTCTCACTGCCTTCCCAGCTTCTGGGAGCCCCCTGGCTCAGGGGCAGGGTGTGCCAGGGCTGCTCAGCCTTGGGACAGCAGGGCAGAAATGCCCTGAGGGAAGGCAGGCAGTGCCCTTGCCTTCCTTCATTAGGAGCCCTGGGACTCCCTTCTGTTTCTCTGCCACACGGCGGAGCTCTGTGTTTGTCTTCCAGCCATAAATGAGGCCGAGGAGAGCTATGGGTTGTACAGGGCCTGCACCCAAAAGCCCAGTGTGAGAGGAGCTGTGGCATCGAGGGGCCAGCTGAGGGCTGGCCTTGCAGGTGTGGTGGGCTGCAGTAATTGAGTTTTGGGGGACAGACTGAGAGGGGATAAGAGGAATGGGAATCAAATGAGATATAGGTTAGGAAATTTAAAAATCCTATAAGAGAGGGGAAAACAGGGAAATTTGTTAATACCAGTGAAGCTGGTTATTTTTTAGTTAGGTGTACCCACGCATGTCCTGGGAAAAGAAGCCATTAAGGAAAATGGGCCTGCCAGCAAGTGGAGAGAGATATGATTGAGGAGGAAACTGCTGGTGCTGCTCTAAAAACCTGGGCTTTGAAGGAAACTTAGGTGCTGGGTGGAAAATCTGAAGTCACTAAAATGGAAAGGAAGTTGGGAAGCCACAGAAGGCAGAAAGCTCTGCATGAACCTGCCTGGTGGTGCTGAGCTGGCAGAAGCCCTGCTCAGGTAGGTGAGGCAGGAAAGGCAGCTCCTTCCTGCACAGAATGGGCCCCTGTGGCAGGACAGTTCCCCTGGCACTGGGGCTCTCATGCCCCTCACCATTGGTCCATTGCAGCTTTTTGAATCTTGTTCATCACAAATCCTGTGTGCATCAGATGAACGAGAGGCCCTGACTCACTTCTTGTAGGTCTGGTTCAAGCCCCAATGGGTGAGAGAAAAGCAGCTCCAAGGCCTGTGCTGGGCTCTGGCTCCTCTCCAGCCCCCAGCTCTGTGTGATCCCACAGAGGAACACTCAGCCCTTCTCCATGCTGCACAGGGCTTTGCTGGTGTGGCAGGGTCTATGGGAACAGCCCCTCCTGTGAGTGAGCGTGGCCAGTTTGAGTCCCTGTGTTCACAGAGCCCTTCCAGGGAGTCCCTGGGCACTGGGATGGGGCAGTGCTTGCAGGTGGCTCCAATCCCATCACCTTCAGCTGTGGGGAAGAGCTGAGACCTGGCTGGAAACAAGAGCCTGTGGATTTCCAGTGCACTGGGCAGTGTGTCCTCCCTTTAAAGAAGTAAGTGAATGATGTAAAAACTGATTTAGTCAAACATCCCCAGTCCTAGGTCAAGTGTCTCCAGTTGGGCACAATAGTGTTTGCTGTCCCTGACAGCCTCCAGCTCTACCCCTGCTGTGTTCCCTGGGGCCTGTCCCTGCTGGGTGAGGGACCATGAGTGCTGGACCCTGGGAACATTAAGCCATAGAATTATTTAGGTTGGGAAGGATCTCTAAGACCCTGTTGTGGTTTGACACTGGCCAAACACCAGGCATCCACAACAGCCAATTGCCCTCGCCTGTCACAGCTGGGCAGAGGAGAGAGGAAAAAATTAGGTAAGGGTTCATAAGTGAAGATAAGGACTGGGAGAAAAACACTCCAAGGGCAAAACAGGCTCAGCTTAGATGTACAAAGTGCATTTATTACTAACAAAATCAGAGGAGAATAATGAAAAGTAAAATAAGCCCTTAAAACACCTTTTGTTCTCCCAAGGTCTCCCTCCTCCCCACTGGCAGTGCAGGGAGACAGGGCCTGGGGGTTTGGTCAGCACATCCTGGTTTCCATGCACTGGAGCCTGGGTGTGAACACTCCCACCACCTTGTCACAGGACCCTACTGGCTGGAGAGAGCCCACTGTATTCTGGGCTTGTGACAGGAGTCTGCAAAGGTTTTGTAACCTTTCTTCATGGCTCAGGAAGGGGAAAGAAAAAGTGGATTTTTTTTTTTAATGCTTTATCCTTGCTCTGGGGTTCTGCAGCCTTTCAGGCACCTGAGTAAATGTTTGTTGTGATGAACTGCTCACTCTGCATTGCTGTGGTCAGACTGAAGTGGTTTGTGCTGGGTCGCTGATGAAAAATAGATATTTGCATTTCTCTTCCAAACTGTGTTCAAAGCACCAGGCATGAGCGATGGTACCCAGTGAGTGATCACCTTTCATTGCTTGGCCTGTGACTCCTGCCTGTCTGCTGCTTTGATGCCAGATGTCCAAAAAGGCCCAGAACTCACCTGGGGATGGGTTTTTAAACATGCATCATCTAATTCAAGTACAAAGCAGATGAAGTCTTATAAAAGTGATCAGTCACTGAGGTGCTGAAGTTAAAGCACTATCTCTTTGTAAATCCCAACACATGTTAATCTTCAATCAGAGCTGCTGGCTGCTGTGTTTTTCCCCAATTTATTTATTTTTAATATCTAGCTACTGGTATGGCAGCACTTCACTCCTCAATGCCAGGGGGAAAACCTGTGCAGCCTTGCTGGCAAGAATGTCTGGGGAAGGCAACGTGATTTGTGTGTGTGCAGAAGCAGTGACAGAATTGAAGTGTAAATAAGGGTTTGGGCTGTGTAAATCTGTGCTGCAGGAGGTGCTGCTTGGTGGTAAATCCCTGTGTCCCAGAGGGAGGAGGCAGCAGGAGCCTGTCTGGATGAGGAAGGAAGCAGTGAACACTCGACTTCCCCCTGTCCCAGGTGAGACCTTGAGCTGTGGGGTTTGTGCTGGCCCGTGGCTGAGCCCATAGGGATCCCATTGGGGCTCCAGGACACATTCCCTGGCTGTGCCTGGTGCCCCTGGGACAGGGAGGGAGGGTTTCAGCAGCTTTGGGTTAGTGAGTTAACCCTGGATGGGGCCCCAGAGCAATGGGCAGCACTGCTGGGACAGTGCTGTGGTCCCCTGAAATGGACTTTGCTTACTGGCACTGGGGAAGGTGCTGAAATTGCCCCCAGAGCCCTGCAGTAGGAAATGCACCTAAACCTCCTTGCAGCTCACACTCAGCAGGCACTGGCTGGAAGCTCCCTCAGTAGCTCTGTCTGGGGAGAAAGTTTTTAATCCAGAAGAAATTTTGCTTAGGGAAGAAAGGAGGCCAATTGCAGAGAGGGGAGGTGAGGTGCTGGGCAGAGGTTTGGCCTCTGCCTCTGAGGGTGGTTTCCAGACAAAAGGCATTTTTATAGAACGGTCCAGAAATAGCAGTGTGATCTGCCTGCAAGATACCTGTTCCCTGCAAAGACATTTGGGGGCCCTTAGCCATTTAAAATATTTTAGGTGCAGAGCAGCAGCAGCTGCCATCAAAGCTTGCATGGAAGAGAAAGAGATGTCTGGGAGCAGTGGCAGCAGCAGCTCTGAGCCCTCTGCCCAGAACTGCACACCAGTCATGCTGTATTTGCAAGCAATGAAGTCTAATATTAGGTCCTTTAACTTATTTATGTTTGGAGTGCAAGGATGATGGAGAGAAAAACAGTGAAAGTTCTCTTAATCCCTTTAATTGTTTATTTGCTTATTTGTTTCCCTTCCTACTCAAGCCTGGCTTTCCCAAGGAAGCCGCAGCTCAGCCCTTTCCTTCTCTCCTTTCACAGAAGGGAACAGAGGAAGGCAAGTCCCACACCCAGATGAAAAAAAAATCCAAAGTCTCTTTTGTTTATTTGTTAATGTTTCATGTGTGAAATGAAAATCCCCACATCACCACCTCCTATCTGGTGTAACCAGCTTTTCCTTATGGCAATGTCTGCTGCTGCTGCTGCTCTGCAAGGAACAGAGATGCTCTGCCCTGTGTAAGTGTGGTAAGTGCAACCATCTTTCTGCAGTTTGGTGTTTCAGGGGCTGGAGGTTTTGCCCCATTGCATTTGTTGTGTTTCACAGGCTCATAGGAGAGGCAAATGCCAGGAATCAGAACCAAGCTATAAAACTCATTTAAGAATGATGAATAAGTAGTAATGAATAAATAATCCTGACCCAAAAGCAAGCTGTGCCCATCTCACCCTGGACACATCCCTCTGTTCTGAGCCAGACAAAGCAGGATCACTGGGCTGCATCCCAGGAAAGAGGAAAGCCTGAACCCTCCCTGTGTGCCCGATGGAGTCACTGCTGGCACTCCCAGGGATGTGCTGGGGCCAGTGGGGCAGGGCTGTGTGAGTGCCAGAGCCTCCATCTGCCCCGTGATGGGACCAGGGGTGAGCTGTGAGGTTCCAATAACGTGTCAGGGTGGTTTTTCAGACAGCAACCTCACCCTGTTTCCACCTCCATGTCCCCAGGCTGCTGGAAGTGTCCCTGCTCTGCCCGTGGTGGCTGTGACCCCTCCTTGTCCATGGAGCACCCCTGCTCAGGGTCAGTCGTGGCCAAGGCTTTATTTCAGCTCTAAGAGGGCTTTGAGCTGTGCTTGTGCCTCTGTCTGCAAGGCAGAAATACAGACATGGATCTTCCTGTGCCCAGCTCCTTTCTCCCAGCTCTTGGCCTGGGTCAAGCAAGGCCACTGGGCTAGGGGTGATGTTCAGCCAGACTCAAGGCTGAGCCAGGGCTCCATTGTAAAGCCTGTGTCCCCTCATCTCCTCTTTATTTATGCCCAGACTGCAGAGGTTGGAAATATTTTCAATCAATAAAATAGTTTGATGAAACCAATCAATAAAACATTATAAAAAGCAGTTAAAAATGGAGGAGAGATCCACGGGCTGTAGAGCATCAGCGCTGTGTGCAGGCTCTCCAGACACAGAGCACGAACTGCTGGTGGTTTCCAAAATCCACCTTTCCTATGGGGTGAGAAAGAGGAACAGCTCCTGGGATGGCAGCAGCCCTGGGATGGGCTCTAATGGCAGCAGAGGGACATCCAGGCTCTCTTCTAAAATCCACATCCAGTGGCAACAGCTCCTGCTCACGGGTTGAACAGATTGTGAAGAGGCTCCTGGTCCCCAAAGCATCCCTGTGCTTCAGCACCTTCTTGCTGGGGGTGGCAGGGCAGTGCAGAGCTGTTGGTGGCTCTGAGGGGCTGCCTGGACATGAGGGAGAGGTGCTGGGGTGTCAGGGCAGCAGCAGGGAGGGTGTTTGTGCCAGCTGAGTGTCTGTGCTGGGGCCAGGCAGCAGGGCCAGCCTGGTGCCACGAGAGCACTGAGGGCTGCAGGTCACCCAGGTGCTGATCCATGGCAAAAGCATGAAGCTGTTCAGGATCTGGCTGGCCTTTCCATCCTTTTAATCTGGAGGAAGTGGTAAAAAAAGCCTCAGAGGCCCAAAGCAGGGAAGATCAGAGTGCTCTGCAGAGCCTGTGTGATCACTAAAGCCACATACATTGTTTTTCTTTTGTTTAACTAAAGCCCAGGAAATGTAAACTGTGATGGTTCTGTGAGGAGGAAGCTGTAGCACAGATCACTGCCTTGGCAAAGGCAATTACAGGTGTTTGTGGGTTTTGTGTGGTCTGCAGCTGTCAGTGTGACCACTGGGCAGTGGCTGTCCCTGTGCCCTGCTCACACTGACACCTGTGGCAGCAGTGAGGTGTGTGGTGCCAAGGAACAAGCACACAAAGGTAAACACCACACACAAAGGTTAAACCCCACAATGCTGTCTGCTCTTGGAGGATGGAGAGAATTTAATTCAGCAGCTCACACCCAGGTACCACACAAGCCAGGAGGAGAGCTGGGTGAGAGGTGCTGGAGTGAGGAGATGGGAAGCTGAGGGTGTGGATTTGCAGGTGCTGGAAGGGCAAATGGACAGGTTAAACAGAAAACCAAGCAGCTCCTGTGCTGTACCTGAGCCTGGTGCTGGGGGCACCACAGTGAGCGCAACTCATTGCACACACCCTCATTGCATCAACCATTTCTGCTGTGACTGATTTACACAGAGACCAAATTTTGTCCAGCAAACCATCTGAACTTTGTGAAATACTAATTATTTCCTCCCCGTGAGGATGGTGAGGCCCTGGCACAGGTTGCTCAGAGAAGCTGTAGCTGCTCCATCCCTGGAAGTGTTCCAGTTGGATGGGACCCTGAGGAACCTGGTCTGAAGGAAACATCCCTGCCCACAGCAGGGGTTTGGAACAGGATGATGGCTGCAGTCTGTGATTCTATGGTAAGAACTGGGCTGAGCTCTCCCACCCCATTTGAGCCCTGCATAAGATGAGGGGCAGCTGCTGCCCTTGAGAGACAAGCAGGGTTGGGCTGTGGGCTATCAGGGGGGAGGAGATGGCTCCTCTGTCTTCCTTGATTCCCAGGGTCCTGTGCCAGGTGCCCAGTGCTGCTCACTCAGCAGCAGAGCCTGCAGAAGGCAGAACTGGAACCAGCCTTTATTTCTGTGGGAATCACTGAAGTCTCTTGGCAGTGGGAATGCCTCATGTGGCTCGGTGCTCCCAGTGGATTAAAGCTCCTGGTGTTAGATGTGTGTATTTATGTTACAGTGCTTGGCTCTACAGGAGCATTGTAAATCTGAGCCTTTCCCTGTCATCCACACTCGTCTTGATTTTAGAGCACTTGGTGGTACCTGGAGTATTTAACAGCACCTGGCTCTGACTAATGGTTACAGAAGCATATAAGATAGAAAGTTTATCAGCTCAGCTGTCTGATTAATATGTAAATGTACCCAGATATGTGTGAGGGCTCTTAATGAAGTAGCTCACACTTCTGCCTCTGTATATCAAAGGTGATTGATGGGAAAGTACTTCAGGTGCCTGCTGGAAAGTGTAAAAGTTGTTTTTGTCTACATCTTGCCTTCAAAAAATATCTGTAGACCTAGGGCTGAGATTTCCTAAGGGAGGAAAACCAACCCAGCCTGAGTTTAATCTCAACTAATCCAAATTGTTGGCCATGCTTCTGCAGTATCTGTAAATTCTCAGATAGGAATAATCCATCAGGATCTTGTATAACAATCCACACGGTGCCTTAAATAAACCTTTCTTTTGGCTGTAGCCTGCAGCTGACACCTCCTGTAAATTATTTGATGATACTTTATATGAAAGGCTGGAGGCTGAGCTGAATGTTGTGGTGAAGGCAGGAGGCCCCAGCCCCATAGAAGGAGCTCCTGTGCTGCTTCTTCCACCCAGCTCATGTCACATCACAGCCCCAGTCCCAGAGCCTTCTGCTGGGCATCCCGGGGCAGCTGCCTGCATCAGGGGAATCAAATGGAAATCCTGGGGCACCAATGGATGTGTGGAATGCAGGGGATTCCCTGCTGGAGGAGGAGCACCCCCTGAGCTCTCAGCCCTGCACCCAGGGCAGGGGCTGTCACTCTCGGGGTGTCCCTGTCACCACGCTGTGCCCTGGTGGGTTCCCTGAGATCACTGTCCTGAGTCATGCTGGGCTTTCATCCCGCCCCTACAAACCACTGTGTGCATTTCAAGATCACTCTGCCAAACAAAGCCCCTTCTGCTGAGCCTGGCGGTGGAGTGGAAATTTTGCAGTGGCAGTGAGAGCTGGGGTGCTGCAGCACGCGGAGAGCAGAGCCAGTGCCTGCTGCTCGCTGTGAGATCTCTCACAGATAAGGTGTGTTACAGCACCTGGCTGTCAGAGCAGTTCAAAACACTCAAACCCTGTTACAGCTCTCTTTTGCTGCCTCTTTCTCGCTCTCACAGGTATCTGGGGGGCTCAGAGCACACATTGTTTCCACCTCTCTCCAGGCTGTGGGGAAGCCCAGCCTGTCCCCCTGGAGTGAGCCCACCTGGAACGTGTTTCCTGTTGCTCTCCCTTTGTCAGGGTGTCTCAGAGCTGGCTGAGGCTGCAATTGCTTTGTCTAAAATTTTCCATGCCTCTAGCCAGGCTTTTTTTTGGTGCTGATTTTACATAGAGAAGGGATTGGAGCAGTGTGAAGTTTCCTTACAAAAGGTATTTGCTGATGTTCTCTCTGTGAGCAGAAATGTCATCGCAGTCGGTGAGCGAGGGAAGAGGGAGTGAGTGACAGGGCAGAAAGGCAGCAGGTTGCAGTGCCACCAGCAGCCACACAAACCGTGGCCACACGCTTGCCATTCCCCGGTTTCAGCTCTGGGAAGAAGCATTTGGGACACAGGTCTCCTTTAGCACTTGCAGGAGAGCCCTGCAGGAGGTGTGAGGGCAGCAGGGTGACCCCTGAGCACCCAGGGCAGGGCTGCCAGGGCGGGGGCAGCCCCTGAACACCATCTGGGCATTTCTCCATAAATAAACACTTCTGCTGGCTCTGAAGGGTTTTTTCCTACTATCACATTTATTGGCAATCATTCACATAATTTTTCCCCTAGCTGCAGCAACCTGGGTGCACACTCTGGCATTTTCAAGTGTAGCTTCTTATTTCCTTCCAGTTCCTCTGGTGCAGGAGAATCACCTCCCTGGAAGCAGGGGCTCAGACAATGGTTTATTGTATTCCTGATGATGGTTCATGATAATTATTAGGCTGATGTTTAAAGCTTTCAGTGTAAATCAATGCAATTAAAAAGAAAATAATACTCCATAATTCATACAGATAAAGATATTTGTCGATGGCTAATGTTTCAGAAGAAAGTTTTATATGAGGATTGTTCAGTCCCTGTGACACCAGTGTCCAGCTAATGATGCTGCACTGGGACTGTAAGTGGGACTGTTTTCTCTGTGTTTCATGGCTACCACGTGTGTGGGTCCCCAGCACCACCTGAAATGCTGAGGGGCTCAGAGTTCCCTCTCCTGATTCTTCATGACAGCAGAAAGAGTCGGTGACTTCAGCGTCTTGTTCCAGACTTCCATGATCCTTCTGCTGTGAGTTCCCTGCTCTGCCTTCTCTTCCCACCCTCCCATAAAGGTAGGTAGGAAAGCAAATCAATGGATATTTGGTTGTGTTCCCTGTGAGTTGGTCTGTTCTTCAGCTGAAAGGTGTGTCAGAGACTGAATTCATAATTTATGGATTTAATACCTTCATGTAGGCATCTTCATGCCTATCATAGCAAAACTGTATTGCCAAGGCTGCAGAGAAGACCAGCACACCCTGAACAGGCCTTCTGACAGAGGCCATGAGCTCCATCTCCATCGCTGATGGGGATAAGAAAGGAAACTCAGGTTTGGGGAGAAAAGAACTTCACAGAGGGATTGAACTTAGCACCTTCGGGGTGGAGACCACAGCTTGCTTTTCCTCTTTCCCTCTTTTGCTATTAAGTAAAGTATATAAAATTTTTGACCCCAACATCCAAGCTCATTTAGTTTTAATCACATTTTTGGGTATATTTTGAACCTTTCTGGGTCCAATCAATTTTATTCACAGAGGCTTAACTTCCTTTGGTCTCCTGTGTTAAAACAGTTTGTAAACAAGATATTTAAGGGTTCACAAAGTACAGAAGAGTCAAAAAGCTTTGATCTCCCAGGCAGACTGGGGAAAAACGCAAGGAAATATCCAGCCCTTCTTGGACAGAGTGAGGAAGGGGACTAGTCCATCACTCCCTCTCATGATGAGCCACTGTTTGTAGCAGGTGGGGGACACCCGGAGTGGACTTTCATTCCTGCCTGAGGTGGCTTTGTGTCACCCTGCCCTTTTTGGGGCTGTCCCTCCTCTGCCAGGCTCTGGGCTCCCCTGGGCACCTGCCCTCTCCCACTCAGCCCCCAGCAGCAGCAGCAGGAAGTTCACTGGGCTGGGAGGGAAGGACCATGGCTGGTGGGCTCAGGCTGTCCTGGAAGATTGGCAGTTTGGGTTCTGACTTTTGTGACAAAATTATTAATAGATTTTTACACAGTGACTGTTTGCTGGGTTTGAAAGGTAAATATTTTCAGTGTAGAGTGAAATTTAGGAACTGCAGAAAATTGGGTCACTCCAGGGTCACTCCTTTACAAAATGATATTTTAGCTCACAGACCTAATATATATCTATATATACACATCTATTTATATATATTAAAATATGTATATTGTATATATTCACTTTGCTGTCATGCAGCAGGTTACTCATATATTAATAATTACTAGCAACACAGATCTTAGATCTGGGTGAATATCCAAAGTTTCTGCAGCTCAGTTTTGTTTTAAGACTTCAAATCCTTTATTCAAGATTACAAAAACAGACCTAAAATTATTCAAGAGAAATCCAGTATTTCAAAGCTCTGTTTTTTAATGTGACAGTGCTTTACAATTTGGTCACTATGCAGAGTCAGCCTGTGTCCCTTGCTAAGGGACAGTGTTGTGGGTGTGCACTGCAGAGTCCTAAAGCAACATCATGATGAGTTCAGCTTCACTCTGTAATTTGCATTCAGCTGTTTACAGCTCTGTCTGGGTCTTTTGTGGTAGATTTTTTTTTTCTTTTCCAATTCTAAACCAATAGAAAGCCTTTTAATGGCAGTAAGTGTACAGCTGATCTGCCGTTTTCAAGTTGCAAGTTATGTTGTCTCTCAGCAGCTTTAATTCCAGCCCAGGGCAGGCAGGCTGATGAGCAGGAATGGATCTGTGCTGTTTAATTAGGGCAGCTGAGAGGTCTGGGTGGGCAGAGCAGGAGGGCAGCTGACACACCACTCCAAGCCCTCACCAGCACTCACTCCCAGGTGCAGATTTCCCATATCAACTTCTAGGCACAGCCTCCACCACTTTTGCACTGGGATTCAGTCTCATTCTGGGGGTCCTAAGGATTATGTGTAGCACTGTGTACAGTAAGAGAGGAAAACCCCCAATTTTCAAACTCAAATTTCCCTTTCTGCGGGAGAGCGCTGATTGTTTTTGTGCTACAAATTGCTCTTTGTTTTTAGGAAGACTTTCTGACAGCCCTGCTGGCTCAAAACCACCTGGGACTGTGAAGTTGTCACTCTTGGAGGGAGGATGGCTGACTGTAAACACTCTGTGATTCCTAAAACCAGAGAAAAATTGTCAAGGAAGGTACATTGCCATGCATACTGGCAAAGGTCTTTCAGGTGTTTTTCAAGGGCAGAAGTGAAACTGCACACGATGTGACAGGGACATGAACCATCACAAAACACATCTGTGTCAGAAGAGGTGTATTGTGGTTTTCTTTGCCTTTTCCACTTCCTTTGTCCCTGGCCTTGCAAGTGGGACAAATGCTTCTCAAATGCTGCTGGGACAAATGCAAGTGGGACAAATGCTTCTGGGAGTCTCTGGAGGCAGGGAAAGAAAAGATGAGGAAGGAGAGAGGCAGATAAAATGGGAAGCAGCAGGACGTGATGGATATATTTGCATATCATTTTGCATTCATGAGAACAATCATAACCCACTTATAGAATGATGACATCAAGCAAATGACATATCAGCAAATCAGTTTTAAGGCCTTTCATTTTGTTTCCAAAATAAGTTCTCTGCAGTTATTTTCCTTTTTAATCTAGCTCCATCCAATCAATTTACTGGAATTTATGGACTGAAATTTGGGATAGCTTTGTTTTTATCTGTCATGCCAAAAATCAGATAAATAAACACAGCCTTGTTAAGTGGGACTGGAAACTGTGGGGCCAAGGGATAATGATGAGAAATGTGCCTGAATGGGGGGTGGGAGCATGGCCAGGCACCAACACTGTTATGGGATGGGGCAGTCCTTAATCATCCTGTTTAATCACACAGAGCCCCTGCCCCTGGGGAAAACCAGTCCTGAACTCTTCTTTTCAAACATTTCCCTGCCTAATTCCAGTTCCAAAACTTTTCTATATCTGAGAAAATGGGGCTTTCTTTTATATGAGAAGGAAAATTATAGATGAAGAGCTCAGTAATTCCCAGAATTTATTGGGAAGAAAAGGCATTTATTTCGTCAGGTACCAGCGAGCCCTGCAAAAAAAATCTTTTGCTAATGCAGAAAAGCCACTGATGATGCAGAAAAGGCACTTGATCCTTGCAGAAACGTTCAATAAATGTGTCGTGTTTGGGGAAAACAGTTTCAGCTGTGGCCATGGTGCAGGATGGAGTGTCCCACAGTGCCCCTGAGTGAGCAGCATAGCACAGGGCACCACTGGCCACTGGTGCTGGCCACAGAGCTCTCAGAAGTGTTTGTGATGACTGTCAGTGGTGCTGGGGCCATCACGGATGGGCAGCAGGGAAAGCAGGCTTGGAAAGCAGCTGAGGACAGCCCAGCTTAACACCAGATCTAGGTATGGAACAGCACACAGCAGGTGTGGCTAATGAAGGATGGGGACTATTCCAAGTTATTCCATTCACTGTAGGGTTACAGAAAAGAACTTCATATCTTTTTAATGAGATTGCAAATTAGACTGCTAAAGGTAATAATGTTGTTGTAATTTACAGAGATATTTGATTCTTCAAAACTGTTGATTAAGGAATTAAAATTACATATAAATATAATGTAGTACATACTGAGTGTATTTCAAGGCAAGGGATTTACAAGCCTCACATCAGAGCTGCAAACAGGGCAGCAAGGGAGCTTGTGTCTGCCCAGCTCTGGTGGGGCACAGGTCTTGCTCTGTCACAGTTTAACACTTCTGTCTGTGGTTTTGGGGAGAAAATGAAACAGTCACAGATGACATAAAATGAGAAGAAAGGTGAAAAATGAGGTAGAAAGTCAGGGAGGCCAAACATTTGGGCTTTCTAGCTTGGCACAAATAAAGAGTGTTTGTTTGTTTTTAAATAAGGTCAAGCATCAAGCCCTGCATCCTGGAAGTCAGGAGCCAGGCTGTGTTTGCAGGACAGGAGCTGCTGCCCAGACAAGCAGGGAGCCAGAGAACAACTGAGAGATTATGGAGAATTAAAGCTCCTTGTCCAGCACTGTGTCTTGAAGGTAAAGGAAGGATTGTGGTGGGATAGAGGGAGGAGTTTCAGCACTGGTAAGGAGACACTCTTGTTTCTGTGTTGGATGAAGATTTCTGAAACAGAACCTAGCAGGGGCTGAGACAGGGCTGGTGCAGGGGTCCTTTCTGACCTGATAATCTATGAACTGTGCTGTGTGTTTGAAATAATGCCCAGCGTGGGTGGATGAAATATGTGCCAGCTGAACCCAGATGTGCCTTGTCCTCCTGGAGCCTCTTGCTGGAGCCAGGTGCTCACTCCCACCTCCCTGCTGAGGCTCTGTGTGCTCTGAACACACTGATGAGTACAGAGGCAGGGAAGGGGGGATTCAGGTGATACATTTTACATTTCCCCTTTGCTGCTGCCTTTTGCTCCTCTATAGCTGCTTGGTGAGAGCCAGCTGTAGCCTTCAAGCATTAGAAATATTTAAAAATCATCCCCTTTGCTCAGGGGAAAGGTGGCATAGCAAACAACCGCCACGTTCCCCGAGAGATCAATAACACCCTGCAGGAAGCTAAATCGTCCTTTATTAATCTGATGAATTAGCCTGATACAGGGAGGAAGAGATCAACAGCATGGAAAATAAATGCATGCCCTGAGGCAAAGCTTGTCAGCTATGGAAATAGAAGTGTCTTTTGTTTTATCCATAACAAATAATGTTGAAAGTTAGGCTGGAAGACCAAAGTGACTTCTGAGATTTGTTAGTGCAGTGTGGATAGAGAAACTCACTTCTCTTTGAAAAGCAATTACACAATCACGCAGAGACAAGCAGTTTCCCTGCTGTGCTGCTGGATTAGAGAGCCTGAATATCTTCCTCCTTATACTTCAAGAGGGACTGATTCAGCCAAGTGCTTAGGTATATGTTTCAGCTCCAGAGTCATTCGAGGGAGCTCGGCTTTAGCCTTGAAGAATCAGGATCTAGGGGAAAAGACAAAATGAGATGGCATCAAATTTCTATCTTCTATTGAAGAAGGAAAACAGAGTTTTTTAATAAGAAAGAAAAATCAGCACCCCTGACCAACTACCCTGGAGAGGCAGCCCTGGCCCTGGGTTTTTCCCTTGCCCCTATGGGAACAAGTAGCACATGGCCAGGAATCATTGTGGTTTTCTCTCTGAAAATAGCATTATTCAGCCATTCCTTAGAAAATGTTATCAGCCTTTTGAAAGTCTCCACACTACCTTTGGTTGCATTGATTTGACCAAATCAGGGCTGGCCATTTTGAGTTT
This sequence comes from Ammospiza caudacuta, assembly GCF_027887145.1. Lineage (NCBI taxonomy): Eukaryota > Metazoa > Chordata > Aves > Passeriformes > Passerellidae > Ammospiza > Ammospiza caudacuta. Next base: position 10,388,294 of record NC_080606.1, on the reverse strand, counting down.
TCAAAGATTATTAAATTTCCCAGTGTGGAGAGACTTCTGTTTGACTTAGGGATGTGGTTTGGTGGTGGACTTGGCAGTGTGGGTTAATGGTTGGACCCAATGATCTTTGGCTCCTTCCCAACCTAAATGATTCAATGACTTTATGATTTGTGCCCGTTTTCCCTCAGGGCCATGGTGCAGCATCACCCATCCATGCTCTGCCTGGGCCAGAGCAGCCTGAACCCAGCAGCTCTGCAGAACTGGGGCAGGCTCCTGTGGCTGCTGGGGAGTTTTGTTTCCTGCAGGTGCAGGGGCTCAGCAGGAGCTTCTGAAGACCTGCTCATTTCCTAGTGAAACAAGCATGAATGCTCATTCTGGAGCCAGGATGGTTGACATGTCAGCTCTCATATCACATAGTGCTTTTGCAAGAGTGAGAATTTCAGTGTTCATTTCAAAAGTCCACAATTCCTACTTAAACCGTCAGAAACTGCTTGAAGAAATTTCAAGTCAGATTTAGGATTTGGGGGCATGTCAGAATTTGCAAATGGCTGTACATGGCAATGTGAATTGATAGACATGGCTCTAAAATTGCCATTGGGGGTGGCTTTTTAAAGGCATGCTGTAGTATCTCTGGAAGGTCTTCAAGCAGAGACCACCAGGATCTTGGTGTATTTTCTTGGTGTAGAGTTAAGGGCTACATTTTCCCCACCAAACTCCACAGCCTGAATTAGAACCAAAAATACACGGAGGTCTCTAATTCAATCTTCACAACTTACTATTATTTTTTATTAGATAGAAAATTCAAATATACAAATAGTCCCTTACAGTTATTGGGTCCATGCAAGCCACAAGATGTTGCCAAAAAGCAAGAGGGGAATTCTGCAGGTGCAAAACCCAATTCAAAAGATGAACTACCTCTAGTGTCACTGCTTTGCTCATTTCCCATCCCTATGGGCAAATATGAATTTTTCCTGAACCTTTAATCTACAACACTGAATAAAGTTATGTAAATCTAGTGCAATGAAGAAGGTTTTAAGCTGTGGTAGGTATATCATGGTCCTCTCCCATTCTGTGAAATTGCTTTACAGCCAAGCCATAATCGCAATGACAGACATGCTTGATTGAGTTTTGTCTCTCTGTTAATCTATGGAGTAATTTTCAGGTGCAAATGAAGAGCTGTGTGTATCTGGGAAACTGGGGATGCACTGAAAAATAATCCTTTTAATACTGAGCATGGAGATTCCCTTGTGCTATTATAGGAGTGCATTTTAGGATTAGAGTCTTTGGAAGCTTCTCGTTACAACTGTAATTTATTTTTAGTGGTTTTTCCCCATAAAGTAATATTAGAGATTAAAGAGCATATATTTCAGGTGATAGTGAAAAACTGAAGATTTAGGCAAGGTACTGTGAATGTGAATGCATGAGAGATGGTGAAGATGACTCATTTCTCTAAGCACAGGGTGAAAGCTTAACTGAAAGGGTAAACAGATGAGAGGCAGAGCACAAATGGTGTTTTATTGTCAAATCCCAAGAAATGTCATTTCAGACTCTTAGGGGAATTCTGCCTGGGCTCTCTTGTTATAAGTACAATTTGTTGTACACGAAACAAACTGGTGATGAGGGGACGGGTGGCCTTTGGCAGTGGGATGAGGAGAGCCACACATTCCAGGCAGGGTGGACTTGCAATGGCAATGGTACCAAAGTAGCCAGGAAGGCTGCCTGTGTCCTTTCCTGGTAAGGAATGAGCCAAGGACAGCTACATCAAAGTGGGGGAAGGTTATCTTGAGTCTGCAATAACAGACTTGGTGGCACTCACCGGATCCCGAAGTGATGCATGAGGTTTAATCCACCTGGTGCAGACTGGAAGGGCTTTTCTCCTCTTTTTTTTACACAAGAGTGTGCACACTGCTGCTGGAACCTTGTGTGGCTGCAATCATCCTGTGCATGATTGCAAGCCCTGGAGGGTTCACATTGCAACTGTGAAAAGGAGATAAAAGCTCTTCTTATCTACATAGTTCTTCTCAGATATCAAGATGATTAAGCACACGCATTTGTGAAATGTGCCCCAGCACCTCTTGTTATTGATGACAGGGATGACTGGCAGCAATGAGTCAAAGTGAAAAATCAAAAGACAAGGTGAGGCAGTGGGGAAATCACGACTCCCAGTCACCAAGGCTGTGCCATGGCTCTTTCCGAAGGACTGCTTCCCACCCAGAAGGAAGGACCCTGACAACAACCAAGTTGTAGATGGGGCAAAGAAGTTCTGCTTGCTCCTTGTCTAATTATCATCATATGAGCTGTCCCTCTCTCCTGAGAAGGCTGTTCCTGGACAGGTGACACTGTGGAGCAGTGCCAGAGCAGACGTCTAGAGGCTGAAGCAAGGAGGGAGTCACTGGAGAGGACTTTGTGATCCTTGCACAGACCCATTTGATTTTCCCGTTTCCCTTGGAGAAAGAAGAGGAAGAGTAGACCAAGTGAAACAAAGAATACCTTGACATACTGACTCATTTCCATGCCCAACCCTGTGTCTCCGGACTCCTGGCTGACTCCCCCCATCTGCATCCAATTAGATGGTGAATCTAATGGGATGGTGAATGCTGGGAGATCTGATCATATTTCTGTGAAAATCAATGGCAAGCCTTCCCTGGGGCCAGACTAGGCTTCTCTGTGGGAAATCCTTCTTGTGAACGAGGAAAGTTGGTGGGAGAAAAACCCCAACTTCTTAAAAATCCTTTGCGGGTATCAGCATTTAAATTTAGCCATTCAGGGACTTTTGATCCAATGCAAGTGGAAAATTGTAACCTTTGCTGACGAGCGTGATCCTGCTCAGGAGGTGGTGGCAGGGTGCCCCGGATCCCGTGGGCTTGGGCCCAGAGGGAGGTTTGTTTTTAGGTCTCATGTTGACTAAGTTCTCCTCTCTCTTTCAGAAAGGGCAGCGTTACTGTAAGGAGGGATATTGAGACGATCCTTGCCTTGGGCCCTTCAGAAGAACTGCCACATTTTACATTAAGGGCAGCCTTTCTCACATAGCACATCTCTGCAATTAATTGTCTTGACACATGATTAGTACCTAGGGGCAAGGACGGATCGTTCTGTTGATTGGGTAGGGATGCGTTATTAATTGTATAAACTGGCTGATAGTCAAAGGACACAAACCAGTGGCTGCAGCTGCTGTCACCATGGATATTTGAAAGAGCACTGGAGATTTGTGTTAGGGCAATGCTCCTTTGCCATCCCAATATGATTAAGATTCTCTCACTGAAACTCCTAAGAAATTAGTTTTTAAACCTGATCCCCTGCAACACCAGGTCAGCTGGTGTTTCTGGTACCATGCTGCACCCTCTCATTGTCTCTTGTTTGTTTCCCCTCATTGCCCAGACAGGGAATGTGGCAGACAGAAGCATGCAGGCAGCTTCTCTCTCCCCAGCTGGCATGGAGCAGTGTGGGGTTCTGTACCTAAAAAAGGAACTAGCTGACCGTGACTCATTCTGAAATGATGTGATGTCCATTTTAGAGTTTTAATGCTGTTTTTTCTGCCAAGAAGTAATTCTGAAAGGAAATAAGTTTATGAAGGACGTTACAAAATTTAGCAGAAGCAAATGTCAAAAAACTCAAAAATAATAATAATGATCATATAGTGTAATTTCTTCTTTCTGCTTCCTATGTAGCTGAAACAATTTTATAGCTGTTGTTACACTGCACAGGATCTCCTCATTGTATTAATTGCCAGATGAGATAATACAGTTCAGGCCTCACATACTTCACTAAAATGAATCCTGAAGTTTTTCACTGCTGGTTACACACTGTCCATACCAATGAGGATGCTTTGGAGAGCAGACCTGGACCTACAGGAGGCAGCCAGAGATGAGTAGGAGTGGTGGCTCCTTCCACAGGTAACCTTGTACAGGAGGAGCTGTGAGGTGGAGGCCAAAGGAAAGTCCAACAGCCCAAGGTGGAGGAATATGTGAGATGTGATGAAGGTGGAGCCAAATATCAAGGGTTTTTTTCAGGTTAGTGCTAATAGCTGTGAGTTTGCATTGCAACACCTGCAACATCTCTGCTGACAGGAGGCCGTTCCATGCACTACATTTATTCATGTTTGTTCTCTTTGTTCCCAGCTCTGTGGGCTCTGAGGGGAGCAGCAGATGCTTGCAGGCTTTCAGTACCTCTCACATGAGCAGCTCCCATGCTCATTTCTAAACCTGTCTGGCATCCCTGGAGCTGGTGGCAGTGCCAGGTCTCTGGTGGTGCCCAGGTGGGGAGGACACTCCTGCCCTCAGCCTTGGGGTGACCCTCCTGCCCCCAAGTCTGCCCAGGTGTGACAAACTGCCTGCCTATGTGCAGCTTCACACAATGCTGCCAAAATTCCACATCTTGACAGCATCACACTCTGCTCTCATTACTTCAGAAACAGAAATTGTCCATACCAACTTTTTAGAGTGACACCTGAAGGGAAATGCATGTTATGTTACACGCTGGTATTAAGTGCCTCAGGCACCAGCAATCTTTTTTCCTGCCAGCATTGATTAATTAAGCAGCATACAGAAGTACAACAGTGACTGGTATTAGTTTATATCTCCCTTGCTAACCAGACTCTAATTTGTCTTATTCATTTTTATTTCCAGTCTTTTGCATTGTTGTAATGAAGAACAAATAGCACAGGAGAAAAAGCTCCTTAAGAGCTGTAGCTTTTTGGTTTGTGCATTTCTACTAGGCCCAAGTGGTTCACTGATAGGACTTTTATGTATTGCAAATTCAAAAAGAAAGACTTCTTGGTCTAAAACTTGTCTTGATTTAAATGGGATCTCAAATTGAGAATAAAATTCGCAAGTTTAAGCACATTCAAGAGTTGCAGCCATTGTACCTGGCAATGTACAGAGCTGTCCAGAGCCCTGGAAAGTTTATGTAGAAGCATAGGGAGGAAAAGCTAAAGATAAACCAGATAAAGACAACAGCCAAAAAAAGGCATAATGAGAAATGTTGATTGTTGTACAGTCTCCCCACAGGAGAAAACCACTCAAACGTCAAGGGCAGCCCAGTCTGGCTCAGCTGGAGCACGGTGGGTGCACGAGGCCCCTGGGCTGCCTCGAGCAGGACCTTCTAAAGGCTGCGGTTCCTTGGTTTTCACAGGGCCTTGCAGCACTTTACATTTACAGTTGATCACCTTTGTGTTCGTGTCAAACCTCACGGAAACAGAATTAAAAATAAACTGAAGCAAGCCGCACAATGTACCGAGCGAGGTGTGGGACCGCTCAGGGGACGCGGTGGGGATGGACTGGCAGCCCCAGTGCACAGCAAGGCTGAACAGCCAAAATGCTGCCTGGCCCTGGGTGGCTTTTTACACCTTGCTGGACGTTTTTCTCAGCCTGTTGTGCAGAATTTCCTTTGTTTCTGCCTTCTCCTCTCTGTTACAATTGTGGTGATTGTGCAGGAGGAGAAGTGACAAAAAGCTCATCCAAGCAGGAGCCCCAGTGCCTCAACCCTGTACACCTTCCACATCATGAACACTTTCACAAATACCTTTTTTATTTTAAAGCCACGTCCTGGGAAGCCCCAGGTTTGTTGCTGGGCTCTGTGGTGCTGCCCCAGGGCTCTCAGTGCCCTGTGCCAAGAGTGGCTGTGTGATGGCAATGGCCCCTCTGCCCTCAGGGTTTGGACCCCATAGCATTTCCTTCCTTGTCCTGTCAGAAATGACCCCCCTGCTCTCCATCTGCTCACATCCTGAATTTTTAAGTGTCTTCAGAGAGTAATGACTTCAGAGCAACTCCTGAAAAGGACCCTGAGATTAACACTGCAACAGCAGTAAAAGTGATACACTAACCTCTAATAAAGTTTAAGTGCCCTGTTAACCAAATACTTAATGTCTCAACTCAATTTAAACCCTACTATGAAATATTTGTTCCTTTGAAGTGGACAAAAAATGTTTTCAACTGGTGAGGCACATTTAAAATTAATTTAAAAATTATTATATTAAGGTGCACTAATGACAATGAAGAGACGTGTGGGTGCTTGGGGCAAGACCAGAGCAGACACATTCTTCAACATCAATTAATTTATCACCTAATATGTAATCACACATCATATGTTTTATAATTGTTATTAATTAATTTACATTATATTAATATTTTTTTTGTTCTGGCCCTCAGAAGAATCCCAGGGCTCTGGGAAGCAAAACGAGCTCTGTCAAGCTCCTCATGTTCCAGCTGCAATGGGAGGCTGTGATCATATTGCTCCATGTAGGCAGAGGTGAGCCCTGTGTCTGGATTTAAAACATCACTGAAACAAAAACGGCGAGCTAGTTCTGAGGATGGGTGGGTTTCCCCAGGTCAGAGCTTCTTGCAGTGTCTCTGGTGCTCTGGGTGTGGACAATCTCCTGTTTTATTTATTTTTGTTGTAGGCAGTAATTTTGTGAGAGGTTTTCTAGGCAAAGCAAAGGTTGAACTTTTGAAGCAAATGCACACAGCATGACCTTTATGTCTCTTAGCCACTGTCAGGCTTCACTGAGTGCTCTGCACCCTGACATTCAGTAAGGCAATAAAGAAATGAAAAGTACTAATGTAACCTTTATAAAAATAGTTGAAATGATAGTTTAATTTTTAATCTTCCACTATGGTGTTAAAATAAGCTCAATAAACTTTGGTGGTAAATTACATTCAGAAGGAATTTAATTTCAATAACATTATGGTTATGGTAGTCAGCAAATTATGTCCTAAACTGCTGCTTCAAGAAAAGAAAGACACATTTAGGGTGGGATTGTTGACCTTACCGATTTTGGGATAATACTTGGGCCGCTATTAATTTTTTGGTTGTTGATCTGGAACCTGAGGTGCTTTTGTCTTGCATATCCTGCCAGGCAATCAAGAGGATGTTGTAGATTAGCACCTCTCAGCAGCCAGGGCAGATGAGTCTTGTGTATTTGAGCTGCAGCATTGTGCTTCATCATCTTTAGAAAAGACCTGCACAAAAAATAGGACCAAAAAACCTATTTGAAGTGAAGAGGAAAAAATGAAACAGAACCATGTTTTAAACAAAGCTATAAAGTTGTTTGATAGTGGAAATAATCCCTCAGCCTTCCTATAAAGTGACATGGTTTGCAGGGTGATTACTGCCGATCTGGCTATAAAATCAGGCTGAGCCTGTGGCTCTGAGGTACCTGTTGGAGACTGCCATAGGGTCTCACATATGAGCACGTGCTGGAAACAAGTGCTGTGTGATGATTGAAGCCTGAATGTGAGATAAAAGTTAAACAGAGCTGTATGTACAAGACTATGTCTCGCATCTTACATGGAAGGATCTGATACTGTTTCTCAAACACGTATTTGTCAGAATTTTTTTACCTAAAATGCTTTCCTTTTGCAGTCTGTGGTGATACAGCAATCTTTTTCCATTGCCCTGGATGCAGTTTTGAGCTCTGTTTTGTCTAACTGAACAAAACATACTCAGGAAGGTAAGGGACATGTGCCCAGCACTGGTTTTGTTGGATATTTTAATTCATGAGAGATAGCACTGTTCTACTTGTTCTCTTGCAAAACTAAATCTCTCCCATGTACCAGCCTTTAATTGCTGGTAGTGCTTAGACAGAGCTTGGAGAGGAACAATAAAATAATTTTTTAAAATAGCTAGGACTAGGGAGAGCAATGGTTCCTGAGCTCTGCTCCCCCTCTCCTGCCTCTGCTCAGCCTGACTCCTCTCTCCCAGGGGGACATGTGGCCTGTCAGGGGGACAGCAGCAGGGAAGATGAACACAGGGAAAAAATGCAGTATTGCCACCAGTTCAGATGGACCAGGAGCTGTTATTGGAGGACTGACTTTATTTCTTACAGCTGTTGGGAGGTTTCTGCTCCTTTGAAGCTGAGGAGAGCACAGTGAAGGTGTGGGAGGTGATGTTCAGTGTGGGGAAGAGGGACAGAGCAAAAGCAGTTTGCACTTCCAGGGAAAATGCGCCGAAGGGAAGAAAACAAATCTTGCCTGTGGGTGCTAAAATGATTGATGCACATTATAGACTAGTGGGGGCTATTTTCTGGAGAAATGGTGATCTCTACTAGCAGGTGAGTGGGATTGCAGTGCTAAAGACTCATTGCATTGTTCCCAGTGCTGCTCTAGGCTTAGGTAATTTCACACTTTCTCACTTTCTCTATGAAGAAATAATCTGCTGAACAAGTTTTACTGTATAATTTTCAATGAATATAACTTTAAAAGGTTTCAGTAAAACAGCTCTTTACCCCTTGAAGGAAACTGAGAAGTAGGAGGTCAAAAATTAGTGATCTAGTTTCATGTTATTAGATTTCCCCTAATCAAGGCACCAGCAAATATACTGCATTAATAGAGCACCAACTGTGTAGAACAAATGGATTATGATTTTTTTAATGGTGTTGCTATAAATACTTTTTCCCTACCTAGATTTGCCATTGGAAGTGAAGTATGAAATTCTAACACATGTAAAGAAAGCACACAACCATATCTGCATAAGCTTTTAACTTTTTGGGACTGATTAGGAATATGGGGACTTTTTAAAAAGTCTTGGTTCTTTCTTCTTGAAAATTAAGTCAGATAAGTGTGTTCCAGATGCTGAAATGGAGGGGGTTTCAAACCTATGGTTATATTGTTGCTCGTTGGACTTTAATGAAACTGGGGGCATTTATATATCCTTATGAATGCAAGGTGTGGCTTGTTCCAGGGGGTAAAACTGATAAGAAAGGAATGGGCTAAAAACGTGACACTCCATGAAATTATCTGACCTCAAATATCTGGGAGTTAAGAGAAACATTTCCACTGGCTTGTAGTCAGGACATGGCTTAGTAAAGGAAAAAGCATATTTTGTTTTTATTCAGGGACTGTTCCCTCTCTCAATGAAATGCAGCATGCTACCTAGAATTCACTCATTTCTTGCCATTTATTAGTTTTCCCTTTTTTTCACTCAGTATTTGCTCAGTAGTTTTTCAGTTAAAGTATGTACATGTTATCATAGAATATAGAAGTTACGTTTACTTTGCTGAAATTTTTGTAAAAACAGAGAAAATTTTGGAGAAGTTATGAAAATAGAATGCCCTAAAGTCTGCCAGATTTATTCTATTGTCTCTTAGAAATTTTAGGTGAAAATATTGCAGGAAGAACAATAAAGAAAGTGATTCAACAGCACAAGAAAGAAAGTATTTAAGGAAGTATTTATGTAAAAAGCTAATTACCTGAAACTAAAATCAGAATTGTGTTTTACTTTAAAGTTTGCAGTACAATATCTGGTGGGGGAAAACCCCTTCATATTTGGTGAGAAGCTCTCTAAGGTAGGAAAAGAATTCAGGTCAGAGATTTCTGCCTGCTTTAGCTGTCAAACAAGAGCAGGAAATTGCAGTCAAACACCTACATTTAGCAGCACAGAATGATGTGCTTTATACAGCCCACAGGGCTGGCACTGTTTGCTCACCTGGCACCAGTGTGGTCCCCGAGGGTCCCATTGCCACTGGATTGCTCCAGACCAGAGGGCTGGGGTCTCCCTGCAGGGCTGGGGTCTCTCAGGGCAGGTCATTGCAACCTGGTGCTTGAAACTGTTCCTGAGCACATTGTTCCTCTGAATGCAAAGCCCTGATGGCTTTTTTTTTGGACAACCTTGAACATGCTTATGAATAGTTCATAGTAAAAGCTTCCATGGAGAATATAAAAAGCAATTAAATCTTAATGGCCCGATGTTTACATTTTTTGAACCACAGGTTGGAAAGCCTGAGTGCAAATTGTTCCGACACAGCTAATGTTTTTGCTGTGAGGGGATTTGTGATAAGCACTGGGCAAAAAAAATATATCTAACCAATCTAATCTCTCATTTTTCCATACACATTTTCCTTGTACCTCTAGAAGTGAAGGTTTTCAGTGGTATTTTAGGTGACAGCTCCCTCAGCAAAATGACTGTCAGTACCTGCAGATTTAAGGTCCCAGGGAGAGGGCAATGTGGTCTCACCTGGGCAGGGAGGTCAGGATGGAAATGCTGTCCCCAAACATCATCAGGGTACTTAGACACCGTCCCCATGCAAGCCATGATGACTACACACAAATAAAACAGGACCCAAGTACTCAAAGTATTTTATAATTGCTTTCCAGGAGCCAGTCCTGCAGGGGCAGCAGCCTCAAGGGAGGTTTCTACCCAGGCTGGCACTTGGGAGCCACCTACACAGACCTGCTACCAGCCTTTCATGGGTATGCTATGCCAAGTCAAGCAGCAGGTTTCAGCTCTAAATAAAACTTCCCCTTTGACATGAGGGAGGATGATATTTTTGGTGCTTTTAGCTTTTTCCGCTCCCTATTGAGGAGCCTTTGCCATCTCAAATTTTGTTACCCACAGGCCAAGAGACACATCAGGGGAGGCAAAGGTGAGGCTTCCCTTTCAGCCTTGAAGATTGTGTGTCTTTGTGCCTGACACAGTTTTATTTATCTTAAAATACAGTAGTAAGCCACCACACAATCACAGAATATCCTGAGCTGGAAGGAACCCACAAAGATCATCGAGTCCAATTTCTGGCTTTGCAGAGGACAACCCCAAAAATCACACCATGTGTTTGAGAGTGTGTTCCAAATGCTTTTTGATCTCTGTCAGGTTTGTATCCCATGCACTCCTCCTCATCTTGTCCTTCAGGCTCACCTTGCCTCTGACATGGAGGGCTCAGCCGTGCCTGGGCCAAGGCTCTCCAGCCAGCAGGGCTGCCAGGGCATGCCAGCCAAGGGAATGGCTTCCTGCAGGCCCCTGCTGGCTCTCAGAGGGGACCCATCTGGTACACACAGAGTCATGTGGATCCTCTGCATCACCCAGACTTCATCTGCTTAGCTTCTAACCTTTGAAAAACCCTCTTCTGCCTCAGGGAATGGCCTTAAATGCACAGAGCTGTGACAGTGATACAAGAAGTAAGAGTCTCTTGTGGCATGTAAATGTTGTTGTCTTGGCCAGCTCAATTTCTTTTGCTCTTTTCTCTCAGTGTATTTGAGTCTGTAATCAATAGTGAAATTAAAAGGACGTGGGTTTAGTCCACCCACAGACTTTCACTGCCCTGCCTGGGGATGCCAGATCTGCAGTGTTCTGCTAATCTGTGCTCAGATGCTGTGTAGTCCTTGCCTAAAGATTACTGCTCTCCAAAAAACCCCACGTTTCCTGTTGTCTGTCAAGGGAAGTTTAAGTGGCTCATGCTCTCACTAGAAGCAGGGCAGCTCTGCTGTTGATTTCAATCAGAACAGGATTGGAACTACTGTCATCTTGGTATCTGTGTAGGTTATGAGCAGATGGTATTGCCTGACATTGAGTTCAATGCAAGGTTTCTGGCTTGGGCTGAAGCAAAATAACTCTATTGCAGTCGTTCATCAGTGAGGAAAGATAACATTTAATGAAGGCATTTTTCAGGATCTGCCAAAAAAAATAGAAGAAATTTAATACACAAAGATATCTTAAAACGCATAAGCTCCACATGCCTCTGTGTGTGTATACATGAACACATCTGTTCTGGGTTTTTTGGTTTTGGGTTTTTTGGTACAGAAATACAATTTTTCTTATTGCTGAAGTCTGTGATGTAGGCCAGAAAAGCAAGCTGTGCCCAAAATGCTAAGGAAAAACTTTCCAAGAACTATTAGTATAATCAGAATATGTTTATGTTTTTTCCCTTATTGAGATTGTGTCTGGTTTGGTGACAGCCTGGTGTCTGAAGCAAGCATGAGTATTTTATGTAGATACCACAGTTAGTGTGGTATCTACATAAAATACTCAGTGCAAGCATGTGTGTTTATTTCTCTGTGCTGAGACCCACAGAATATCACCACAGTGGCTTTTGAACAACTCATGAAATGAAAAACCCAAATGCCATGAGGGAATACCTGATGGGCTGTACTGAACTATCTGTTCAAACACTTAGTTTAAACTTGGTTAATGAACAACCAAAATCTTAACAACTCCCATCCATATATTTTCCCTTTGTGCTATTACAGGTAGACTTACGATTGGAATCCCAAAATATTAGAAACTCTAGCTGGACACAGAAATGTGCACAGAGCATTTTTATTTTGCCATGAGCAATGTTTGGTTTCAGGGGAAGCAGTTTGTGCATCACCACAAATTGATAGTATGGATGATGAGGTGAGAACCGTCATAAAAGAAACCTGGATTATACCATAAAAGTTCCCATTGGGATCAACTGGTACATTCTGAATTCTGTAGTTATGAAACTTCAGCACAGTGTCATTTGCCTCACCCCATAGCTGGGTACTGGGGAGGAGAGACTTCATTATAGGCTAGAAGTTCCTGACAGGAAAGCAGCTCAGGATGTGCTGCCAGGGCAGCAGGGACTCCTCTGCTCCTTGTGTGTATCATTGGCACTGAGAGAAACATCTGGGCACTATTGAAATAGATACCAGGTAAAATAAAAATACACAGAAGGACTGCAAAAACAATTTTGCCCTGTGAATTTTCAGAGTTCATCAAAGCTTATTAGATAAAACCAAAACAAAATACTTGAGAGGTGACTTGACTCCAGGGAATAAACACTTACACAGGGGAAAAAATAGGGGGTGTCAAAGAGCTTTTTGACTTAGTTCTGAAAAGTGTAATGAGATCCAGTGGACGGAGTCTGGAGCCAGACACATTCAAATTGGAAACATGACCTACATTTTTAATGGTGAGTGTGCTTAGCCATTGGAACAAAGTACTCACAAAGTGGTGGATTCTCTCCTCTTGATGGCCTCAAATCAAGACTAGGTGCCTTACTGGGAGATAAGCTTTAGTCAAAAATAGTTATGCTTTAGTCAAACACATGTTACAGGGCTCAATATAGAGGTAATTGGGAAAATGTAATGGTCTGTGGCATCCAGGAGGTCAGGCCAGATGGTATAATGATCCCTTCTGGCCTCAAACTCAATGAATCTCAGAATGAATATAAATGCTATCATCTGGATCTGCATTTGAAATAATTGCAGGCAGAGATTAGACACGCAATTGCATATGGTTCAGAACTGATAAAACTTTCCTCCCCTCCAGAAAAAAGGCCTTTATTTATGCCTAATTACATGGTGCTGTTGTAATTCAGGTAAATATCTGTTAGAAACTCAGATGCCCATGTCAGCAAATCAGCTTTAACTTCTGTGTGTGTGTGTGGTGTGCAGATCTAGTTTCTAAAGTTGAATATTCAACTGCAGACTTGCTCACACAGGAATGCATCCAGGTAGAACTCCTGTGTGGACTTTTGCTTCACCCTGAGAGTACCCTGATGTGATTTAGCCCTCTCAACTTTGAAGTTGGTTCAGCTAAATCATCAAGATGTGGAGGTTCTGGGCCTCAAAGCAGCTGGGTGCCTAATGCTGATGACTGCCCGCGCATTGCTGAATTTTACAGGAAAGAGTTGTGGAAAGAGTAATAGCAATAGCAAAAACTGAAAAGGTTCAAGCTTCTCTGAGTAGATTTTCTTATGCTGATATTATCACAAACAGCATCTCTGCTTGCCAATGCACACGCACCTGCAAATTGCATTGCTTCTGCAGAAAGAAGATATAAGAAATATTAGCTGGCAGAAGAAACCGCATTAAAACACAGATGACTTTTAATATGAATTTCACCTATATTGTGTAGCTTTCAATTTTAGTGTTATCTCACTCACAAAGCTTTCAAAACAACTGCACAGGTAAGCAGTGAGGCTACGCAGAGGAAATAATATTGTTAAAGTTCAGTGAAATGTCGTCATTTATGGTATTGTGTGCATTTACCTGTGCTCAGAAGGCAAATGTTGTTGAGTTTCATTCATAAAGGTCCATAACCTTTTGCATTCTCAGTTGTTCTCCACATTGAGTTCTGATGGATGGCACCAAACACCTAATTTCCAGGTGATGGGAAAGCTTAATTTTTCAAGTTCTCAGCACCATAGGGGAATTCTTATGGTAGCTAATATGCACCTTGAAGACTGAATATTCTGAGGTAATGAGGTTTTTCCCTAGGCTATAAATTTAAATTAAAGGGGCAAAAGCCTGGATCTGCAACCACCCTCACAACTACCTCAATCATGTCTTCAAGTTCCATGTCCACACATTTTTTGAACACTTCCAGGGATGGCGACTCCACCAGCTCCCTGTGCAGTCTGTTCCCATGCTTGACCATCCTTTCCAAATAAAAAACTTTCCCTAATATCTCATTTAGTTCTCCCCTGGTGCACCTTGAAGCCATTCCTCTCATCCAGTCACTTGTTACCTGGGAGAAGAGACTGACCCTCACCTTCCATCACCCTCCTTTTGGGCAGTTGAAAGAGAGCAATAGGGCCCCCTCCTTTTCTCCAGGATAAACACAGGTTGGCCTTTCTCAATATGAACAATGTGTGTGTCCCAGAATACAAAGCTGGAATCCACACCTACATCCAAACTCTCTTTATTATAACTAGCTTCCATTTCTGCCCCCTTTTTCCCAAGCAGCACACATAGAATATGATGACTAACATGGAGGCTGTATAAATACTTGCTTATTTGTGAATTTTAAGCCACGAGTTCTTTGTATTCTCCTTCTGCATTGATGCTCAGAACCTTGCAGCTAATTACACATTTGCTAATTGTAGCCTGCTTTTCTCAACCTCTTTCATTTCAGCTCAAAAAGGAAACATGATAATGGTGACTCTGCAGATACTCTGAAATAACGAATGTTTTTCTGAATCTCAGCATTATTTTCTTATGTGAATAGTGAATATCTCTCTGGAGATACTATTCTATACTGTTCTGAATATGTTTTCAGATTACACTAAAAATGAAAGTGACATGAAATAGTGAAAATCATATTTAAAGTTAGCTGTGTTTTAATGTGGCATTTTACCAATTAGATATTATGTCAAAAACTTACACAACCTGCTGATTTTGAAGGTGCTTTTTCCATACTTCTACAGGGATGGCATTTATGGTAACACTGTTGTATCAGCAAAACTACCAATGCAGGTATTCTGCTTTTTGTCTGCTTTATAGCCCTTTATACAAGGCCTTCCTATAACAGTTCTGCAGTAGCATTAATTTCATAAAGGTCTCAAAGGTCATTCTTATTTTCAGTCAAATAACAATAACCGAGAATTTTAATGATGCTCTTGCATTAGTGTTATAATATTCAGAATTGTTATAAAATTCAACAATGTATGAAAATGTCATTGCTAGGGATGAATGAAGCAGCTCCTCTGAAAATGAAAATCAGCCCAAATCTTTCAAAAGGTATTAAAAAAAACTTCAGGTAATTTCATTTTCTCTCTCCCTTCTGCCACTTCTCAGGTACTTCTACAAGTTCTGGCACCTGAAATATCATCATAATTGATTTTTCTAGACAAAGGAAGTGCTTACAGCTAATTATCTAAACTTAAGTACAGCATTTGGTACAGTGCCATGTGGGAAATTATTACCTAAAAGGGGAAATAAAGAAAAATCAAAAAGTGAATAAGAATGTGAGGGTAGAAGGAGATCAGTACTGAGGGAAGGTAGAAAGGCTTCTCAAACATCAGTCTTGGGCCTAGTAATATTTAACATTTTTAATTAATGATGATCCCATAAAAAAATAAGTGTGTGCTAATGGAATTTACCAGTGGCATAAGGGAGGCAGGCACTGTCACTGCAAAGACAAATAACACTCTCATTTAGGAAGAACTGAGTGACCTTGAGAGTAGGATAAATTAGACAAAATTCAGAAGGGTTTCACTGCCAGTTCATGCATCTGGGTTTTGTTAATCAGATTTCTACTATACCTGCATGCTCATAGGTAAGAAAACAGTAATGAAGGGAAAACACAGGCCATACAAACCTGGGTATTTTTGCCAGAGTAATGAAACACCAGTAATGGTGTATGAGGCAAGTGTTAGAAATCAGCCAGGATGGTGCACACTATTCACAAATTATTTGCTTCAGTTTTGGGAAACTATGGAAAAAGATGATTAGGGTGGCCATGGAAAGGAGAGCCTGCAGCGCAGAGGAATTTGGCAAAATGAATGCTGAGGGAGGTCTCTATAAATACCACATGGACAAAAGCTCTAGGAAGAGAAAACATCTATTTAAACTGAAGGACAACATTGGCACAAGAACAAATGAGCATAAATTGGTCATGAATAAATTTAGGATAGGAACTGGAAGCAGGTTTCCAAACAACAGAACAGCAATGTTCTGCAATTGCTTTCCAATGAGAACAGTGGAAACAACATCAATAACAAATCCTAAGCTACTTTTAAGATGGACTTAAATGAGTTTCTGAAGGGTATTATATAACGTGTTTGGTTAAGATAGCAGAGAAGTAGACTTGATGACCCAAGAGGTCTATGCAGTCCTATCTGTCTGAGCCTGTTTTTCATGACCAAATATTTCAGATCACTTTTAAGTACTTCCTTTCCTTCATGTATTTTTTAGATAAATTTTTTATAGCATATTGCAGGGATTGCTAGCTGGACTGATTTAGGAAAGGCACAAAGCAGTGGTGTCCAAAATATGCTGAATACTCTCCAAACAAAACAAGACAAGTGTGCAGTGTCCTACAGGGCAGTGCTTGGGTGCTTAAAGAAATGACCATTTTCTGTGGAAGGTGATGGGGACATAGTCCCAACAGAAGCAGCATCCCTTTGAGCCTCAATTCTCTCTCATTTCCCTATGGCTGCTCGATTTCGCCTTCTCAGCCCCATGGCACAGATGCAGCAGTGTGAAATAGGATGGCAAACAATGCTTTAGATCCACAAGATTAAATGGATGAAACCTGGAGCAGTCAGTATAAGTGTGACTGGATCCCAAAGTGCAATGAAGATGGCTTGTTTGGGGGCATTCCTCCAGCCCCACTAGTGGGTGCAGAGCTGTGTTAGCCTGTCATGGTTTATCTTCCTTTAGCCCTATGTCCTTTGGTTTAGTTTATTCTGCTTGGTGCTGTTCTGGTCTGGTTTTACAGTTACTAGAACAGCCTCTGCCTGAATTAAGGTGCAAATGAGACCATATGCCAAAGTCAATAGTATGGATTTTATTTAATAGTAAATATGAGAGACAGAGAGAGCGAAAGGAAGAAAAAGAAATAGAAAAGGGCGGGGGGGGGGGGGGGGGGACGACAGACGAGAGAAAGAGGGACAGAGACAGAATAAAGACAATATCTCCACTCTGTGGATCCCACTGATGTTCTGTTGATCCTCTCCAGCTGGTCCTCTTGGTGGTGAGGGTGCCCTGAAAAGCACAGAATCCAATGGAATAATATATGATCAGGCCAGGTGGGAATGACCAGGTACCTCACCCAGGGTGGGGGGCAGTTTGGTGGTGTCTTGCAACAGACTCTGGCTGTGTTACATCACTTTGTGTCAGCTGCAATGCTGTGGTGCAAAGCCTCAGGAAGGAGTGTGGGGAGCACTTTGGGGGGTCTTTGATGGATTATGACACCCCCTCAGCTGCCTCCCACATGGATGTCCCATGCACGTGGCCTGTGGGGCTGAGGGTTTCACAGCTAGGCCTATTTGTGTAAGCAAAGATGGATGTTGAGTGCCTCTGACCAGAGGTTACAGCACGCACAAAAACCTCCTCCCCCACCCTCAGCTGTGGGAGAGTCTGTGTAAACCTGGCCTCTGTAGGCTGTGGTCTCCCCCACCCCAAACATGGCCAGAGGTGATTCTCAGCACAGCTGCTGGGCTTGGCTTTCTTGTGGGTGCATTCTTCTCCCTCATCCTGAGATTACTGAACAATAGTGTCCTCTTTATCTTATCTACGTGGCTTAACTCAGGGTCCAAAGTTCCACTCAGTCATCTTCAGGGAGGGGTGGATGCAGCCTCTTTATACAGTTTTTGCTATAATGGGCAAAACCTCTTCATAACAAAGTTTAAGGCATGAACCATTTCAGTCCCTGACAGGTGCCTCAGTGTTACTGTCCCTTGTTCCCAAACACAGCATTTCCATGATTTCTTAATAGCTGCAATTGCCCTAGTCAGTGGGACTGCAAAGGGATTTGTATGGAAGCCTGGGGCTGAGATTCAGTAGCTGGACTTTTATAGATTCTTAACCAGACTAGCAAAGTTGTGTTTACAGCTGTTTTACAGTAATAGATGCTTCTTCATCCAAGTGCTGGAGAATGCAGGTTGGCTGGGTAAGGTGGTGACTCCACATTAGGAGAGGATCTCACAATGAAAAGTTTTATGATTTTCTTTAGTTAAAATCTGATGAGTGGGACAATGAAATCTGCAGAATTAAATGATTCTGGCTAGTTTTCCTCTCCAGCCAATTACACAAATACTTTTTCTGATATCAGATATAAATATTGAGAATAGGTTAAGAAATTGGAAAGTTAGATGAAATCCCCAAAGAGCACAGGTAGTTTGGAAAATGAGAAGAAATAGGCAGCAGCTTTACAGCTTGTTGCTGTCCACGTTAATCAGATTTGCAGTAGGCAGTAGCTACTTTATGTGCAAATACTTTAACAACTGGTTTAAAAAACCAAGCAGGATGTCTGAGTCCCCAGGTTCACGTAAAGGGGTAATGAATACCTGCATAATGAGATAGAAAGGCCATAAACTCGGTGGTGGGAGTTTTCAGTCTCTCTTCAGCTGAGGTTTCTGCAACTTTCTGAGCCTCTCAGTGCCAGCCAGGGAGGCAGTCACTTGCCAGGGTCTCCCTGTGGGGAAAGAGGCTCTTGGCTGCAGCTTTGCCATCAGTAACTTTGTGCAGTGCCCCATGCTCGAGCTGCCCTGTGACTCTCACATCAGAAATGCCCATCCCTCAAAAGGAAAAACTAAAGCCAGTTTGAAAATAATATTTCCAAGGAAAAACTACATTGAAGATCAAAAAGTAAAGACATGCACTGTGAAATGGTTGAGAGAAAACACTTTGCTTGATTGAGAACAGCTATTAGTTTTGCTATTTTTTAATTTCATTTCTGTTCCTGAACTGTGTGTATCTGAAAAGCTATTTTTTCACCTATCCTTAACTTCAACAAGGACACAGCATCTGTGAGCAGCTGGATGAGATTATTTAATTCTGTCCTGTCCTGCTAGTAAACTCAATTTAAAAGCAATCAATCATAACCACAACCCGTATTTATTTCTATATTTTACCATCTTCTTGCTCACGTACACAGGTGTGGGAAAGTGGCTCTTTGAGAGAGGGTGGCATCCCCATGCCAGGGATGAATTTAGCCCTGAGCTTGCTGCAGCCCCATGGTGGCCATAACTGCAGGGAAACATGCTAAGTTTTTCCATGGGTGGAAATATCTGTGGGGTGGAAATATCTGTGGGGCACATTAAAGCACATTGACAGCTTGTTTGCAAACAGCTGTGCATGTGCATGTGGGAGCATTCAATTGACAGGTATACTGAGGAACTGTCTTCAGCCACAGCAGGTGAAGAGAAACGTCTCTTTCAGACATGGCTCAGGGTTTTGGATGCCAGCTCATGCTCCACATGAAGGCAGCATTGGCAGCGATGGCATCCAGGAAGGTGTGAGCCTTGTATGTGCCAAGGCTGCGTCCAAGTAGGAGCAATGACCAGCCTGACATTAACAGAGTTAAACAGCACCAAAGGCTTTGAAAACAACCCCTGGCGAGGTGACTCGGCTGGTGTCTGTGGGCACAGGAGCAGCTGCTGTGGAGCAGGGGCTGTGCTTGCACCTGCAGCCTGAGGTGAGTGCACTGGTGGGACAGGGACAGAGACAAAGAGGTCAGCTGACTTCCTCTACTCTCATCCCTTTTTAAAAAAGCGATTTTAAAAACAAGAGGTTAAAAACAATCCCTCATTGGAGTAATAATCCCCTTGGGTTAACAGCAGAAGAGGGGAGTGCCTGGCACAGCGCTGACAGAAGTGCCCTGGTCCTGTCCCAGCCACAGACCCCCTGGCCATCGTGTGCCCCAGCGCCATCCCTGCTGAGCAGGAGCCACATGGCCGAGAGCCGATGTGAGATGACACCTCTGCAGGAGAGCTGTGAGGGTGCGAAGATGTTATAGCCTACGTAAAAGGAAGACAGAAAGGGGCATAGGAAAAAAAAAAAACCCACAAAAATTGTGTGTTCGTTCCTCACTCTTCCCTCAGTGCCGTCTCACCCCGTGCAGAGGGTTCAGAGGTGTGAACACATCCTGTTTACATCTGCCACCAAGACGGGAGGCTGAGGGAGCACACGGCTGAGGCACGGGAGAGCAGCTGCAGCGGGACAGGCCCTGGCATGGACACAGTGCCCGTCTACCACGGGGCCATCACCCGAGAGGCTGGGGAGAAGCTGCTGCTGGCGGCGGGCACGGACGGCAGCTACCTGCTGCGGGACAGCGAGAGCATCCCGGGGGTCTACTGCCTCTGCGTGCTGTGAGAGCGGGCCGGGAGCGGGCCGGGAGCGGGCTGGGAGCACAGGGCTGGCAGGGCAGCGGGCCGGGAGCGGGCCGGGAGCACAGGGCTGGCAGGGCAGCGGGCCGGGAGCAGGCCGGGAGTGCGGGGCTGGCAGGGGCAGCGGGCCGGGAGCACAGGGCTGGCAGGGCAGCGGGCCGGGAGTGCGGGGCTGGCAGGGGCAGCGGGCCGGGAGCAGGCCGGGAGCACAGGGCTGGCAGGGGCAGCGGGCCGGGAGCGGGCCGGGAGCACAGGGCTGGCAGGGCAGCGGGCCGGGAGCGGGCCGGGAGCACAGGGCTGGCAGGGGCAGCGGGCCGGGAGCGGGCCGGGAGCACAGGGCTGGCAGGGCAGCGGGCCGGGAGCGGGCCGGGAGCACAGGGCTGGCAGGGCAGCGGGCCGGGAGCACAGGGCTGGCAGGGCAGCGGGCCGGGAGCACAGGGCTGGCAGGGGCAGCGGGCCGGGAGCAGGCCGGGAGTGCGGGGCTGGCCGGGGCAGTGGGCCGGGAGTGCGGGGCTGCCAGGGCTGCTCAGGCGGCAGCTGGTTGCCGACAGTCCCCTCCACAATACGGGGTGCCCCACAACAAAGTATGTTCTAGTGTTGCCATCTGCTTACATGAGTGAGACTTTTGGCTCCTTCACCTTGGCTTAAGAGAGAGGGGTGCAATAAGTGGAGTGGGGTCCCTTGAAAAGCAAAGAGGAGCAGGTTTTGCCTTGCAGAGCCCACGCTTCCCACAGACAAAAAGCTGTAAAGAGAAATCAGACAGGCACATAGAAAGGATAAGCAAGGTGCCATGGAGAAATGCCATGCGACTTGGCTCAGGATGGTGTGTGTATCCTCTTTGTGCTGGATAACCCTCTTGCCTTCTGTCTGTGTTCTTCTGCTTCCCTGGTGTGCTCATGGGTGTGCTCAGCAGCATCCCCAGTGACCCTGTCATGGGAAAGGTAACACTGAGTGCTGCTATCCACAATGTGCCTTTGTTCAGGATGCTCTCAGTCCCACAAGCTTGTGGCTTGGAGCAAACTGCCTGTAATGCACATGAAATACTGATGGTGACAAACTACACAATAGTGTTTCATCAAATAGGGTGAAAAGGGAGACATCTGATGGGATGGTCTGTCAGAGAGAGGGTAAAGGTTCCCCTGGGAGAGCTAAGAGGCTTTCTATTCATAGGACCTCATTTTAATGAGGAAATTAAATTACCCTACTGTTGGCAAAATTCTCGGGAGTCCTGCTGACGCTGTACTGTTGCATCAGAGGAACAAAGATGACACTTATGCTGTACTTCAGTAGGAGAAGGACCACTAGAGAAAACCCTTTTAGGTCCAGCATGAAATCAGCTAACAGAAGGAACTCGGGTACCTGGCAAAAAAACACAAGGGGAAGAAATGTCCTAAGTCAGGTTTTCCCCAAATCCCTTGAATACATTTCTGACAATGTAATTAAGCCCTGGGTGAGCGTCATTATCTTCCTGTTATAGACCAGTAAATGGAGACATGCAAGATGGTTATAGATAATCCAAAAATACACAATACTCTTCTCAGGGAAGGTCTTTGTGGCAGAGGCTGTATTTTTTCTTCTCTTATGAAATCAGGTGAACCAAGTTAGGTGTTCCTGCTAACAAATGCCTTAACAGTGAGCTGAAAAATGGGCAATAAGAAGTATCTTGAGTTAAATGAAAATGGAAGAGACATAGCAGGAGGTAAGGAGTGCTATGATTCCTGGGATGGGAATAAGCAATAAAAGCAGAATCTCTTTAAAATAACTATGAGAGGAAATGGGGATATACCACCCTTACACTCAGAAGTCATTCAGTGCAGGTGAAACACTAAGGCATTAGAGAAAGGGTCAGGAAGAATGTTACAATGCTGAATAAGACAGAGAATACTAGAATTAGTCTACCATCAGTCTAAATCAGGTTGTAGGTATGTAACAAGGTCTTTCAGTTGTACACTATCAGCTGGGATTTATTGTTAGTAATTTATGCCCTTTGAAAGAAATTTCATAAATGAAATAAAATATAGAAAATGAAAATAGGAAGAAATTAAAGCTTTTCTAGCTGTGAAGCTCTGCAATCTTTGGAGGAAAAGATACTTCAGTAAGAAACAGACCAAATTGCTTCTAAAATTATGGGTCATTCATGTCTCCATGGTATGTTGCATTGAAACATATGTATGATAAACAAAAGGGTAAAAGCAAAAAACCAAAAATTAATGGTGAGTGTTCTGCAGGCTCAGAACATAGGTCCTTAATAGTTATTCTGTAAAGGAAATTTGAAATAGCATCTTGGATAAATCCAGATAAAATTTAAATGAAAAATGTTATGATGAGTATGAACTGATACAGAAAAAAAGGTGGCTGAAAAATTGTAGAATTAAGCCTTGGTTCCAATTATTCTTAATAGTCAATTCAAATAATTATGTAAGAAATAGCAGATATGGTAAAGAGCATGTCACACACTAACTGTGAGGACAGTTTTTATACCAGGAAAGGATCCCACACTGAGATGGCATTGACAGTTTGAAGAAATGTGGGCTATAAACTAGAGAAGTGCTTTGACAGGTTAAGTTTGCCAAAGCAGAGCACTTTAGTGGAGAGACTGCAGGAAAGGAAAGGAAGGTGTGAGAGGTAGAGATCTCTGTTTGGTGGAGAATGCTAAGCCTGGCTTTGGCAAAGAAGCCAATGGACATAACCAGTCCAAATTCCAGTCTGAACATCAAGGGCAGAGATGGAACAGGTGACAAACATCCATGTGCAGGGCAGCTCTGGTAAAAACTGAGGGAAGTGTGCAGCAGTTGCTGTTTTCACTCTGTAAGGAAAAGAAAATTAAAGAAAGAATAAGTATTTCTCTGCTTTTTAAAATGCTTCATTCTAAATAAATAATGGAAATTATTAGGAATAGCAAAGTTATTCAGCAGGTTACATTTTGGTTCAGAATCCATGCCAAAGATCACTATAAGAATATATAGACATATGAAGATCAGACAAAAGATGAATTTACTAGAAGTAATGATCTTTGAAACATGGGAAATAGAGCTGGTCAGCCATTAGATATACTGCAGTAAGTATCAGAGCTAAACAAAATATTTTTCATGTTTCCAGTGAAAATTTCTACCAGGAGTGTATGTGTTTTATGCTGCTGGTAGTGTTTCTATTGCCCTTAGAAAACAAAAAGAGAAAAATAGCCTAGTTTTCCAAAATCAAGACATGTTCAGTCTGTCTTCTTTGCCCTCTCCCTCCACTTCCCTGGGGAAATAAAACAAACCAAAACAAACATAAAGTCCTGCAGCTTCCTAGTTCTAACCATATTTAGGGTTCCTTTTCCCATCACAGGGGAATTACAAGGCACAGTTCTGATAAAGAGAAAAGAAATATTTATCAAAAGAGCAATTAAGCATGTATTTGGATGACAGTGGTGTCATCTACTTGAATTCACATTAGTGGCTGCTCTGCACTTCCACTTCCAGGTACTCTAATTGTCAAGCCCTGTGATTTCACTGCATTGCTTATGCTCAAACAATGTCTCCTTTTCCCAAGAAACTGCATAAATTTGTAATGCCACCATCACCACCACATCCTCTCCCTTGAAAAAGCCCTGACATATTTTGGCAGGCTTTGAGCCTCTTAAGGCACACAATGAGGACTGCAGTGTTCATGGTCAGGCTCATTCACCTTTTGCTTTTCCAATTAAGAAGCAGAGCCCTGACCTTTAAAAAGGAGAAGAGTCAAAGACTTCATGAATCCCTTGTGACTGACGCTGATTTTACAGGGCAAGCATAAAAGAGACAGGTAGTAGCATAAAACCTGACCTATAGAGGTGGGTAACTGCAGCAGGCAGGACCCTGTTGGAGCATTCATCTAGAAAACACTCTGCTTTCTCTCTTCTTTGTTTCTCCTGAGCTACTGATTTATCTCCCTTGAATGCCACTTTCCACTTTCTGAAGCTGGGATGTGAACGTGGTGTGCCTGAAAGCTTTCAAAGAGACAATGAATATTTTCTTGGTTGTGACTGCAGCAAAGCACAAAGGACCCACTTTCAAAAATATTTTAAGACCACAATTAAACTATGCATGGAAGAGTAGGAAGGTTTTGATTTGCAATTGTATGCTCTGGGGCTCTTGCAAGCAGAGGTGTTGCTTTCAAATTTTGGCAAAGATTTTAATACCAGATGCTCCTGGGTCTTCATTGTATGAATATCATTATTGAATTGATAATATCTACTTTAAGGATGTTTGGAATATGTCAGCAGAGGTACACAACTCTTTCCTGGAAGTTTTTAGAGTTGAACTGAAAAGCAAGATTTTTGTTCTTCCTGAGAACTGGTCTAGAAGAAATGCATATGCTTTATAAAGCATACACGTTTTACCCATAAACAAGTTAGACACTACACACAGTACGCCAGGGTTTTAATATCAAGCCTGATTGTTCCAGGGAGCTTTCTTTACTGGTTTGGTTTCCTCTCTGCTCAGGGCCCCGTTTGACATTTTTAGCACTCTCAGAAATCCTCTGTGCTCACAGCTCCTAATGAAGTCAATGGGGGACACGGGGCACACTAATGGTGACTACTTTGAGGAGCAGCCTCTTCAACCCTCCCTGAAAAATGTATAAGAAAATGCCTGAGAGTGCCAAAAGCCCCACGTTCCTTTACAGATATATGAGCACACATGCAGGAACAAGCAGCTCATGCCTGAATTGGCAAAGATAAAGCATTTGTAGTTTGGGTTTTAAAATCCACATGCTTGAAAATACTGAGAATGTTAGTAGTTGTTTCAGAGCTGTAAGTAAGACAAACACGACGTGCTTGTCAAACTGTATGTTCAGATGATTTGTTTGAAACCAGCCGTTTGTGTTCTGTGCTGCATTAAATTTGTGGAGAATAATCAAAAGCTGGAATTGAAAGCTGTTTAGAGCTCTTCAAGCAACAGTAATGGCAACAGGGATAGGCTGCAGTCCTATCAGATTTTACGTGTGCTATTTTTTCTGTCACTGTAACCACGGTGCACAAGTTCAAGGCAACGTGCTGAAACTTTCTGATGAGACAGATACATCAGCTGTACAGTACGAAGGTGTAGTACAGGATCACAAGCCAGCTTCTGCTTAGCATTTCCTTTGTTTCCTATGTATTCTTTTTGATAGACATGGCAGAATAATTGCATTTTTTAATAACACTGCACATAATCTTCATCATCATTTAAGATGTAATTTGAAACAAAAGAAGAAGCCTCTCAATTCAGTATTGCTGTTGCAAATATCACACGCTGTTTTCAGAATTTGAAAAAAAGTCTTCTGTAGCACAATGGTAAATTTTACTAAGGTGAGTATTTCAGGCGCCTGCTAACCAGAGTGAGTGTAGTCTTTGCTGAGCATAACTTGGCTAATGGCCTTCACATATTCCAATGACTTTTCTTGCAAAGGTAGACAGCCTGAGTCATGGAATTGATGAAACTTAGTGGGAGGCTAAGTTATTGGCCTGCCATAAAGTAATATCCTTCCATTTAGCATCTCAGATTTTAATAAATTCTTAATTTATTTCTGAATTTCAAGAAATTCCTCTTTAAAGTATTGCTTTTGGCTGGAATCTCCTTGTACCAGACTGACAAAACCCTGCTCAGAAAGGCTTCACTCTTGCTCTTTAGGTAAATCAGCAGCATTTCTTTGGATAGTTAGGAGTGTTGAAGCGGTAAAGATACTGACAATCTTCCACAGAAATCTCTGCATAAATTCAGAGCTATTTCACGAGACTTAAATTTCTCTTTTAAGCTTTTGTTAATTTCAGAAGAGAAAATCAAGACAATGCATTTTTTTATAATGCTACAGCATTACAGCAAGTTAATATGTATTACTCCTGTGGTATTGAGGGTAAATTTTTCCCACAAGAAGTGTTGATAAAGGAATCAGTGACAGAAATCAGTGACAGGAGTGTTCACTCAAGTGCTGCTGTGGTTTAAGCTACAGTCACTCCGTTGGGCTTTTCAGATGTTGTAAACACCAGTTTAACCTATTTTATTCACTCTTGGAGACATAGAGCTTATATCTTGCACATGATCTCAATGTGAAGGTTATTTCTTCAGGTTGAGTTAGCTGAAGGGTGGTAATTTCTGAGTTGCTGTACTTAGCTGAGACCTAAATAAGGAGAGAATCAGTCTGTTTGTCAAAAAGAACATACAAATTCTAGGAGAGAGTGAGGAGAAGCTTAAAGGCCCTGAGGAACTGCTGTGTATTCCCCTAAAGTCAGGAGTTTTGGCCTTGTGGTAGCCATCTCCCACCTCTGTATCTCCTGTTGTGCCCATGCCATCACCCACATTCCCTGCCCAGGGCTGCCCACCAGGAAACTGCCTGAAGTTGTTTCCTGTGGGCACTCAGGAGCTGATCTGTACCTACATCAAATGCCTGTGGTGGGGCAGACGTGGCTCCAGCCTGAGCTCTGGTGCTCCTCTGCTCCGTGCCATTGACTCCTGCTCCGGAGTCCCCTTGGGTCCCCAGCAGGGCTCCTCTCCAGAGCAGTGGGGTGCTCCCCTCCATAGCATTAAGTGGTTTCTAAGCATTGTCTCTGCTTGAGAGATGGAGAGTTTAGCTCTGTTTCACAGAAGAGAAAGGTGACACAGCAGCCCCAGGCCTGCAGTACCCTCCAGCTTTGGGTTCCCAGTGTAAAGGCCATGGGAAGGGCTTCTGAGGCTACCCAATGTTACTTTGCACAACTTGCTGACTTTGCTTGCATTGCTGAGGTCTCCTTCCTTGTTTCATACAACTTTGGCTTCCAAAACACCCATCTTCTGCTCCTAGTTGTTTCAGCATTTTGTGCTTCTCCCAGACCAAGCCCCCTCATACTTTACCTTTGTATATCCCCTTCCTTACTCACTTAGTCTTTCTGTCAGAGGTTCAATATTTGTGCTGTTTCCTTGCCCAGATTGCGTAGATATTGGTCCCCTTTTCTTTCCTTCCGCATCCATCCCACCTGATCCCAAACTTCCTGCCCAAGACACCCAATTACTAAATTACCTTCTGGTTTGAATCTCACTAATCTAGGCCAGGCAACACACGTGTTTGAACTCATGGACACTGCTTGGCTGAGTGCCCATGGTACAGCCAGCCCAGACATGGTGATGCTACAACTGCTAGCAGCCTTTAGAGGGTGCTTCTCTTGCAGCCTAGAGAGCCACTGCTGCTTTCAGAGAGTGCAAGAGATAAACCTTCTTTCAAACAAATTGTATGTCTTACTCTGAAAACTGCGCACCCCCTCCTCTGACAATTATAAGTTTTTTGGGTTTTTTTTAAACTTGGGGAAAGCACTGTTTTGCCTAGCGTGTTTCCTTCTGCCTTCTCCATCCCTAAATGAGGGTGAGGCAAATACCTAAGAAACGAAATTTCAGTCTGGAATGGTGAAATGTGGCAAAGTTATAAGAAACTGTCTCTGGGCAGTCTAATGCCCAGAAACACTGTTTTTAGGCTACACCATGGTCTGGTTCTTAAACTATGTTGTAAAGTTAAATCCCAAGGTAAGGTCAGGTTGTAAATGTACCAGGTAAGAAGAGCTGATTGACATAATGCAAAGACATCTGAAGAGAAAGATACGTACAGAGGAAGAAATTGATGTAATTTATTGCTGACATGGCTTTGCCTTGTGTCTGTTTTTCTCCCTTTTAATGTGTTGAATTTGGGGCTCAGAAATGAATAAAAATTAGTTTAATAAAATTTCCCAGCTGAGATGCAAAGTATTTGGAAATGATTTTAAAGTGTACCACGCAGCTGAAATGTCATCATTAATTTTAATTTGCAGCATGCGTGTAATGTCCTCGGGCTATTCCAATGGTGCAGAAGATTGTAATCATTCACCTGTAATGCAGCTTTAACAGGTCTGATCACAGCTAAAAAGGAGGAATGGAGAGGACAGGTAGACAGATGGTGTTTCAGTATGTCATCTGTGAATGATGCCTTGGTAACTCTTTGGGAGGAATTATCTGGCTATAAAGAAAAAAGAAGCCTATAATATAAAGTATTCCTATAATAGCAACTTTTTCTGGGTTTTCCTTTGACAAAGTTTTCCAAGGGAAAGTATTTAAACAGAGCCTGTGTTAGTGCAGTTCCCAGCTGGTATAACATATCCTTCCCTATGGAGACAAAAGAAAATGAGATGTCACAAAAATGTCATTAGTAGTGACCAAAGCACTGTTTCCTAAGTGCTGTCTGGTATTGTCCTTACAGCAGTGGCTCTTTTCTGCTTCCCCTCACCAGCATTTTGGTATTTTTTGCCTATGATCAAAAACTTATAGAGTCTCATCAAGATATTAATTCATGAATTATTTCTCTCCCCTGAGCTTCACTGACAGGAGAGAGGAGCTTTGCTGTTGTGAGTGGGGCTGTGTCTGTGCTTGGGACAGGTGAAGCAATGGGGGAGCCCCTCAGTGAATCTTTACCTGGGTGTCATGAACTGGTCCTCCTCCAAGATGTGCTGATACACCAGTGTCACTGAGAGTTCTCCCTGAGCTCGCACCACATATAGGAACATTGTGTCTCTCTAGGAGCTTTTTTTTCTGCTCTGAAGAGAGAAAATGTAGAAAATTGAGCTGTCCTCTCATGTTAGCTGGGGAATTTCTCATTTGCTGAGACTTAAGCTTCAGTAAATGAATTTTTTCACCTGATTTTTTCCAGTTTTACATGCTTTACTCTTTGGAAGGTAATGTCCTCTGCAATCTCAATTTTAATTTGTGTATATAATTTTTCTTTCAAGAAAAACACCTTGATCTTCCTTCAGCCCACACTGATCTTAGTTCATGTAAGGTAGATTAAATCATAAAAACCTTTCTCATGGGTGGCTTTTGCCCATATAGCAGTAAACTTCACCTAAAATCACATCTCTAAATATGGAAGGTAAAACACTCTTTGAAGTGGTAATGAAGTAAGTTCCTGCTGCATGACAGAAAGTTTTGATAAGATCACATTCATTGGGAGAGTACTTATCGGATGAGCTGTAATTCATTTTGTGGAGACCAAGGTCCCAGTGGAAAGTAGTTCAATGGGAAGATCTAGCAGTGCATCCTCTGAACAAAATGCACCTTCCCTTCCTTTGTGCATTGCCTTTGCAGAGGCAGATGGGGATGTCCAGGTCATCTCCCATTTACTCAGTGTCTTGCTTTTCTGGTGGCTTCAGAGCCAATAACAGATGATAATGTTGTGTTTTTCAACTTAAGCACAGTAAAATCCCTCAGACCTTTCAGTCTTTCCTTCTCTGGGAGAAACATGAACATTTTCCAAGAGAGTGGAGAGCTCTCACTTGTCCCTCAGGAAGCTGTGATAACAATGTCATTCTCTTCCCATTCTCCACACTGTGCTCAAAGCATCCATCTTCTCAAATTCTTGTTCCTTTTTCAAACCTCATGGGCTTTTAACCTGAACTATCCTTTGTGCTTTCCCTGTGCTCAGCTGAAATATTTTACAGTGTGATATTTTGAAAAATGTAGGATAGCTGCATTGTATCTCACCATACTTCAATACTGAATATTATTTTATCTGACCTCTATTTTTGAATTCAGTCTGCTTAGAAAACCTTTCTGGTATAGTGCTGAGAGCCAACAGACAGCTCACAGTCAGAACAGCACCACAGCCCCTCAACCTCTTCAACTCATGCAACTCATGCAACCTCTTATGTAGAGAAAACAGTGAAAGAAACAACAAATAGTGGCTTTCCAGATAATCGTGCTGTTTGTGGAAAAATCGGATTTTAAAGGGACTGAAGCAGTTGGGAAAACCTTTGGGAAAACCAAGAATCAAGCAAGGGTACTAGAATCATAGAATCATAAAATTGCTTGGATTGGAAGGGACTTTAAACATCTCCTAGCTCATCTAACCATCTAGTTCCAGCTTGTCCTGATGTGGGCAGGGATGCCACCCACTAGACCAGGTTGCTCATATCCTTGTGCACAATGTAATACTGAAAATAGAAGTCAAGACAATGAGTTTTAGATGTGTAGAAAGAATCATACTGACAGCTTTGAGACTTGAAAAAAATCACCGTGTAAAAGGTTAAATACCCACTTCAAAGAGATGGAACAAAATGCCAGGACCTCTCAGGTACTTTCCAGTACATTATGGCCTGTAAAATCCTCATTTCAGTAACTGTGTGTTGGCTGGTATTCTACATGTTTAGATACAGCAAAGCTCCTTGTGATTTAAAATAAAAGATTCATGTGAACATAATGTTATAGAAAGCTGATGACACAAGCACAGCTGTCAATCTTTAAGAAGAGATGGTACAAGACTGTCTGAGGGCCCTAAAGGGAGACACTGGGTTCCCTGAACAAGAACATACATAATCTAGTGGCTTAGAGGAATGTGCTTTTGGCCACTGGGCTTGAGTTGTGGCTTCAAACACCACTGACCGTGGTGCTGTGGCATGGACAGGAAAGCAGCTCCACATTCTTCCCTCCTTCTGCAGCCACAGCAGGTTGTTCATGTTTCTTCCCAGGGTCCAAATCCCTGATGGACTGCAGTTTGCTGGGGAAAAAAGAGGGGAAAACCAGTGATGGTTGTTTTCCTCCTTAGGTTTCTGTGAGCATGGCCAGCTGCTTTCCATGTCTGTCTGGTGGCGTACAGAAAGTCAGGGAAAAGGCTCTCCTAGGTAGGCATGAAGAGGTGGATGAAGCTGTGATGGGATTGTGGGGCAGTGTCAGGCACAGTCCCATACTTGAGGAGAGGAGGGCGGTGTCTCAGCTGTGCACAGGGAGTTGTCCCTGCAGCAGCCTGGATGGGAGGGGATGGCTTTGTGTCCTTCACCTCTGTGCCTAATCACAGTGGGACTCAAGTGGTGGGGGCAGAGTTCACAAATCATCACAGGCATTTTGCTCCCACTTTTCTGGGTTGTAGCAGAGTGCCAGCTCTTAACAACTTCCTTCTATTATACCAGCCACCACTTTGCAAAGGTTGCTGTAATGACTTTTAAACAGGAATTTGACGCAGATCATGAGTAATTGCAATCATATGATGTCTGTGTCACTGATGGTTTCTTATATTTTGTAGTAGCTGCTATAATGCCATGCATAACTGGAAGTAAATACAGTATATTCCTGCTTTCTTAAGAATAAGAATTGATGGCAAAATAGGGAATGGTCCTTAAAATCCTGCTGTGTATTCATGTAAACGTATGTAGTGTGAAACAGAAGCATAGAATAATAGGATATGCTGAGTTAGAAGGGACCCATCGGGATCATTGAGTCCAATTCCTGGCACAGCAGAGGACATCCCAAGAATCACACCATGTGCCTGAGAGCACCGTCCAAATGCTGCTTGAATTCAATACAGTCTTTCTTATCTGATACCATCTAAACTAATGCTGTACCCATGGAGCCTCTATTAATTGTTTCTGAGTTAAATTTTTGGATATTAGTGTAGTAATCTACCATGTAAATCATTCACTGAGTTGGGTTTGTGAGAGAAGCAAGAGTGACTTTGGCACAAGTTGTGTCTTGTGTTAATAGTCTATGGCTAATTCCCCAAAGACTTTGATTTTAAAAGAAGGAAGATTCCATAGCCTTATATGTCTCTTTTTGGAGACAGTATTTGAAAGTTAGGAACATATGGGCAAAGCAAAGAGTAATTGATTTAAGTCCTTTTTTTAGGTGTAGTTTTCCAAATAAATTACAGTAATTGCTGCTGTTAACATTTGCATTTAAGCAAGTCACAGAATGGTAATGCTACCTGTCAATAGTACACCTCTTTTTGCAGGCAAAGTGTTTCTGGTGTGTGTCAGTGAAAGGACATCACTGAAAAAAATTAATAAAAATGCTGAGGAAGGAATAGAAGCAACACCATTTAACCTAAAATAACTGAATACTGCTAAACTAGATCCGGGTCAGACCAATCCCTCTCATCCCAAAAAACCCCAGTAGGTTTAACACTGCATCTATCCAGTGGTTTTTTAGCTACCTCGAGCCTTTAGAGCTGAATTTATCTTTAAGGAAAAGTTAGCAAATGAGATAATTCTCACATAATAATGTAGTTCTTGTGAAAACTGTCAGGAGAAATGAATAAAAAATACTTTTTTTTTTTTTTTTCCCCACAGGCATCAGGGTTATGTTTATACCTACAGAGTGTCCCAGACAGAAGCTGGATCCTGGAGTGCTGAGGTGTGTACTTCTCCTTTCCCTTCTGAAAATTTCTACATCCTGTTTGATATAGATTATAGATTTAATGAAATATATTCAAATTATTCATGTTTCTGCCTAGTCTGATTTTCATTGATGGTAATCGATCTAGAGTGCATCCATCAGTAAGATGTCTTGGTGCCACTTCTGACAGTCTAGAACTCATAAATTAATTCCCTGTTTCATTTCAGCTGTTGCATAATGCAATAGTGCATCATTTTGGATCATTTTAAATGGCAAAAATATTGTGGTTTTATAATTTGACAAGCACAATCTGTTTCTGTCTATCCTATGTACCATCAATGCCAGAATATTAAAGAAATAATTTTCAATGTACAGAGTTTTAATTCATTAATCCAGATGAATTCATCATTAGTGCAAAGTACAGCCAAATCTTGATACAAAATATATTTTCACTCATCTGATGGGAAACTGGTAATTTGGGTGCACAAAAACATTATTTGTAATACAGACAACATTTAGGTTCATGAAATTGGGATGTTAATCTCTATTTATTTTATGATTTTTTTCCCCTTTGGATGTACTCTGTGTATTAATTCATAATTGGCTTTCTGTTTGTATGTTAATGAACATTTATTTCAAATATTATATAATTTCTAGACAGGCATAATTCCTTGGCTATTACTGTATTAGAAGTGATTCTGGAACACAAAACTGGTTCTTGGGGTTACTCTGAACAGATCAGGGGATGGAAATGACTGACATTACTGTGGAGTAGATAATTATCCGTGTGACTCTTGGGAATAGTGCCCAGTAATTCTTTCTGTAAGACATCAGGAGGTTGATGTAAGGGTTGGGATTTGTAGTGCCCAAGACAGAAGTTTTTCAGGACAGGGTGAGGGTGACAGTGCACCCACCATGCCAGGATAAGCACTGTTATCTATGGAAGGATTCCAGGACTCCGGAGACCTCCACCTGTGGAGGGTAATTCCCTGGCTGAGGCTGCAGCCTCCTCTAGCCCCAGATGACATCAGCACCTGCAGTGAGGTTTTCTGGTGCTATGTAGATCTGCTACAATGTCTGGCCTTTACCTCCACTGGCACTCTATGTGTGGCTTTTGGGCTTTCCCTGGCTGTATTTTAGGCAAACCTTACCTGAATTTCACATCCTATGTGTGCTGAAGGCCCAGGCTTCTCTGTACATCCTCTGCAGGAGAAGGTTCTAGCTACAGATCCATGATGCCAATCCTTCCCTTAAGGAACAGAAATTTTAAAGTAAATGTTGCTTAGACCATGCTGGCTTCAGCTGTTAGACACAGCAGCCTAGGTCCAACTGATCCCCACAGAGTGTGCCTGCAAGCCAAAACAGACTCCAGAGGCAGCTGGTCCTTTCCTGCTTCTGCTGCCTTCCCTGTGGCTGGTTAGTCTGAGCAAGCTCAGATCACACCCATCTTTCAAGGATGAGGTAGGGAATTTAAAACAGTGCTGTGAAATCTCAGCCAGAGTGAAGATTCCAGCTGGTGCCAGGGAGGCTGAATTTAGCTCACAGCTGCTGGGTGAGAGCAATGTCCCCTGAGTGGGACTATGCTGGCAGGACCCATGCTTGTCCTCCCTTGACTTTGGTGAAGAGGAGTTATTATGAGAATGCCCTGAAAGATTTAACATAAATGTTGGGTTTTTGATTAAAAGCACACATAGTTTCATTTAATACTGTTTGAAAAATTGCTAATGTAGAGAGATAGAAAGAGTCTCACTTTTAATAAATAGGTAACATTTGGCTGCTGTCTTTGTACAAGAAGTAGACAGGAATACTCAATGAACATATAAACCAACAATGAATGCTCCAAGAAGGGTTTGCAAAGATGCTGTGTCCTTGCTGGAATTTAGTGGTGTGAGGACTCCCTCTCTGTTGTAAGCCCTGGCTGCTCTCTAGGTTTTCTCACTGGTGTTTCTAGGATGGAACTATTTTACTTATACAGGCTAAAAAGTTATTGGTAAGGAGGTTAAATCACTGACTACATTAAGTCAGGGTCAGAAATAGCAAAGGGTCACTTGTAAGTCTGTCTAATTAGTGTGGCAGGTGACTGTGGGTAATTAGTGTGAGATTCTCTTGTAGTGATTAAGAAATTGTCCCTCTTGCACCTTTCTATCACTGTGCTGCTGGGAACTGCTCAGTGTAGGAGGGCTGGGATGGCCAGGGGAGAGCAGAGAGCAGTGTGGCTCATTGACTCACCTGGAACTGGCACATCAGGGGTTCACATCCATGGCTGCTCCTTCCCTGGGAGCCGTGTGCATTTCTGAGGACAAGGCCTGTGTGCCAGCACAGGGTGCCCAGCACCCCTCCTCACCTCTCCCCCTCTGGCTTTGCAGACAGCGCCCGGGGTCCCACGGAGGCTCTTTCGGAAAGTGCACAACCTCATTTCAGCCTTCCAGAAACCCAACCAAGGCATTGTAACACCCCTGCAGAACCCAGTTGTCAACCATGTGAAAGCCAACTACTCCTCAGGTACTGGTGGGGGGAGGAAACCTTGGCTGCAGCTGAGCAGAGCCCTCCATGGTGGCAGGGATAGAGGTCTTAGACCTACAGGTATATTTGACCTGAACTGGCCAGCAGAGTGACATTGCCAAAAATGTCACTAACTTTGCTATTGTGTGATTTGAAATGTTGTCACTCAGGTGCTCATTACAGACAGGGTCTGTCAATGTGATAAGAGAATGGATTTTGAATGTGTATTCCTGAGTGCTAGGGCAGCAATGGCTGCCTTCCCTCACCACCACCCTTACTCATAGAGCCTTCTGGACTGTCCATTTTGTTCATCTGTTCAAATGTTTGTGATTATTTCTCTTAGGGAGGAATGAAGGCTATGACTTCCACCTGCAGCCATCATGAGGATGTCTCCCCAAGTGTGACAAAACCACATCTTCCAGCATCTCCTCTAATCTATGCTTTAAAACAGAATGGTTTATATGATAGTAAATACAACTCTGTGAGTTTTCTTGTAACATTTGCAGAAATGTGTATTTCATAGAATTTATTGCTTAAGATGTAGAAGTTTAGATTTCAGAGTACTTTGAATTCAGGGTGGGATATTTTTTGTTTTTGTTTTTGTTTTTCCCAGGAAAGGATAAAAAAGCATGAACTGCTAAATCCTTTATGTCTTTTTTTCCCTCTTTGTACTGTCAAGTTAAAACATTTCTCCCTTCAAGATCAGTTCTTAATTAATAATTAGTTATTAATTTTACATTATTTAACTTTGAATCCTGCTTTGCTTTGTTCTGGTTGGCATTTATGCAGAATTAGGCAAGTCTCCTTTCATAACCTTAGGAGAAGCATTTACATTAAAGTGTCCTTGCCTTGGATGGGCTGTGTGTTTGTCATTCATACAGTTCCTAAAGATATTCCAGATGTGATACCGTGAGGATCCCCAATAACTGATTTCCCATCAAAGCAGTTGCTCTGCCCTCTAACAAAATCTGTAGTTTTCACCAATGACCAAGAACATAAGTAATGCACAGAGTAACCAAGAACACCAATGAAGTAGAAAGCCTTGTTCTTTGCTTTTAGGTGTTCCCTGTTCTTGAAACAAGCCATCCTCACATACATTTTAAAAAAATAAATTATTTTTGCATGACAGCTTTTCTTTTCCTCTCTGTGTGTTTCCATGCTGCTACTGGGCTCCTGGAGGGGAGTTTTGAATCTAGAGGACTGTGTTTCCATGCTGCTGCTGGGCTCCTGGAGGGGAGTTTTGAATCTAGAAGACTTGTCAGCTCTGCAGGGTTAGGTGAGGCTACTGGAGAACTCAGAGGATGTGCATTTGCACTTGGGGTGGAACAAGTGTGATGGCACTGGACTGATGGACTGGCAGACAGAATGGTCTGGGTGTCCTATGGCCCTCTTGTTTGAGGAGACAGGGCTGTGTTTGAGGAGACAGGGCTGTGTTGCACTGCTGTCCACAGTCCAGACTACCTCTAGGTGGGTTTTTGCCAGGTAGGTTTGTGTGAGTTCCTGTGGGCTTTGGAGGGAGGGACCCCAGCTAGGGCCCAGCCTTGTTTGTGTGCAAGGGGGATGCTTCTGCTCCAGATGGCTGGTTGTGCCACCAATAGCCATGCTTCAACAAACAGGAATGGTCCTGACTACCCAAAGAATGGGAGTCTCACATGCTCCCTTCCAAAGCAGAAGACTAACAGCGATTACAAATGGTCTGCAAAATACATGTAATTACAGAAAAACAACCCTTAAACGTTATATAGGCACCTTTGGGTTGCTCTGGTTATGCTATGGTTTTATGCCTATGCTTGTCTCTTCTGCAGATCTTGGAAGGCTAAAAATATTTCCTAAGAGAGAAAGAGGCTTTTTCCAGAAATGCCAGGCTACAGACTCAGGGAGAACATAACTGACTGGATTTCACCAGACACTGTCACCTGCAGCTTGGTGGCACAGCAAGAGGCCCCACACCTGCCTTGTTTTCACCTCGCTAAAGGCAAGTTGGGTGCGAACAATGACAGAACTAAGTGGGCTACAAGTCCCACTTAGTTAGCAAGGTGGAGGTGGAGGCTCCAAGTAACATTTGATAAGGCTGGTAAAAAGGTTTACCTTTTTACCCCCTCTGAGTGTGTGAGTGAGACAGCGCAAACAATAAAAGATTTTTTAGGAAGCTCAATTTTTTTTTGTAAATAGGAATAAGTGCAATAAATGAACAGTCTGGTCTTAACAGGGACTACTGGGCAACAATTTTGCAAAGTTGTGGTTGAGGCATTTTCAGTTCGTTACTCTGTTTCTGTCTAATTGAGGGCCAAATTTCATCTACAGTGAACTGTCCCATCATATTTTACACTGCATGTACATGTGTTGCTCTGTGCCTTTTTTGTATGTGTGCTTGTTGGTTGAAATTAGTCTTACCTTAATACAGTGCCATACAATGGCAGATCCAGCATGATTTTCTCTTTGGTAAAATATTTAAAGGCTGTTTTTTTTGTCGTTACATAACTGAGCAAATGCACTGGCTGGTTTGCTGTCACTTGTGCCCATCCTCCCGGCCTTAAAGGTTTCCCAGCCTGCTGTGAGCCTGCAGCATCTGGTCCCTGGCAGTTCCTCTCCAGCTTTGCAAAGGCTGCTGAGCTGCTGGGTGTTGGCAGTGTGTGTGTGCAGCCCCAGCCTTCCCAGGGAGCTCTTCTGCTTTCCCAGTGCTGGGTGTAAACCCCTCGTTCACCTGGCCTCTCCTGGGAGCAGGAACAGGTGTGCCTGGGAATCATCCCTGGCAGATGATTGCACAGTGTAGGGATGCATGCAGTGGGAAGAACTGTGCCCAGGGCTGTTTCCTATTGAACTGTCCTCTCTTGACTCGAGGCTGAGGCTGCATGTGGAAAACCTGCAGCGCACAAGCAGCAGCTGCTCACCCGCTTTGTGGTGCAGTCAGCTGAGGATAACTGGTTTGACTGTGGTTGACTCCAGAAGTGCATTGTTCTTCTAAAAAGTACATAAAATAGGCCAGAAGATGCCATTTCTGTTTAAAGCTGGGAATGTCGTTTCAATTTCTGGTGTAAATTATTAAGACAAAAGGCTTGTATTGTTTCTTTTGGGTACCCAAGGGTCTGGAATTGCTGTAGGCTTAAACAAGGTGGAAACAGAGAGAAGCTGGTGGTGCCTGTGAGACAAGAAGTAGATGCTTGGTTATGGCAACAGTAATTTGGAAATTATATTGATTTCCTACAATGACT
This sequence comes from Ammospiza caudacuta, assembly GCF_027887145.1. Lineage (NCBI taxonomy): Eukaryota > Metazoa > Chordata > Aves > Passeriformes > Passerellidae > Ammospiza > Ammospiza caudacuta. The sequence goes on along the minus strand of NC_080606.1, from coordinate 10,350,219 downwards.
TAGGTGTCAAGAGCAACAGATCCTTTTAGAGAGCAGCAGCTGCATTTTGTTGGTATGACTTCCCACATGATGTCAGTGTTGCCTGCTGCTTCCCTCCCACCATCTCCTTCAGGCTGCAGCCCCACTGGGCACAGTCCCTCGCTGTGCCCTGTTCCCCTGCCAGCCCTCCCACCCCTGTCCCCACAGCTCTGCAAGTGGCTTTGTAGCTCACTGTGCTGCCCCAGTTCTGGCCCCCTCCCCAGGCTGTGACAGCCCTCCTGCAGCACTCAATCAATACAATATCCCAGGCTGGTTTTCTTCCCTTTTCTACTGGAGCACCCACCCCTTTGGAATCACTTCCTTCTCATCCACCCAGCACAGCCTCAGCCCTCCTGCTTGGTTCCTACCCAACCCACCCGTTCCATGGTTTTTCACCATGTAATCTTTTTAGCCTTATGCATTCCTTGTGCCCCTCCATTCATGTGCTCCTTCTCTCTGCTGCATGTACTGGGCTTTTAATGTTTTATTTTCCTGGGCACATACTTTTGAGAACACAGAATCATTCATCATCATCTATTTGAGGCAGCTCTAAAGAACATGAAGATACTTAAACTTTGGTACTCACACTGCCAGCAACATTGACTTCACCCACACTGTTATCAGGAGTGCAAAGGCATTTAAGAGAGTATTTTTTTTCTCTCACATTTGCTTTGATGAAATATAATAACCTTTACACAGAAACTGGCTGGGATTTCACCTGCAGTGAAGCCTGCAGAGTTACAAGCATGAACTTTGGGAATCAGAATGAAAATTAAATCTTGCTAAGCAACATCCTGCCCCCCAACTTTTGAGTCAATCAATATTGGCTGAAGTCCTCATTTAGCTCTATGTAAGTACCTTTTACTGACATGACCAGAATATCTCAAATACTGATGTAAACCGATGTAAAAAAAGACAGCATCACATGCCATAAGTTTGCACCTTTATTTTTTAAAAATGAAATAGTCAAAGTACTTTCTTTTTCAAATATCGACACATAATATATTAACTTTCAATATTTACAGTGTGTTGCTGGGATGTTCTTGTAGAAAATGCATGCTTCTGGTCTGAAACCCAGAGCAAAATGCATCAGACCATTTAACTGCAGCCATATAACATAAACCTGTACAGTATCCAGTCACTATTCAGCACAGGAGTTAGAGCAGGAATAAAAAAATTGGGATCTATTGTTTCCTAGCAACGAGGCTGAGGCCATTATAACACAATTTCTGTAAGATCAGAACGTCTAACTGGTGTTAGACAGAAAGTGAAGATCTTGGCATACATTGTAAACATTTTTTACTGTTGATGAGAAAGCTAAAAAGGAACATTACTTTGACATATATTGTATGCTATGCTTCTCGTTCTTGTTTATTGACACTTCTGCCAGAAGAGTATGAAGATTTTAATGTTTTATCATGATTCATACAAGTAAAATACTGTCAAGGACACAATCTGATATACTAACATTTATTAAAAGGCTAAAGTCCACCACGAGATCTAAGGAAAAACTGGAAATTGTCAAACACGTTTCCTTAGACAAATAATGGCAGGTGACAAATGCCCAGACAAATCCACAGCGAGTCCAACTCCACCATTCCCAGTTTCTGCCTGAAGTGATTCCTCTGGCAGTCAGGGTGCTTTCCACCTGGTAATGTTTTGTATCAAGGAGAGGTTTCGATAGCAGCCAGCGTTCGATGGGCAAACCCCTGGGGCTGTTGGTGCAGCCTGAGCCGGGCGTCACCCGGGTGTCCCCGCGCCCGGCCAACGCCCGGACACACGGACGGACACCCCGGGCACTGCCCGTCTCCTCTGGCTCGGCTGAACCACGAGCTCCTCTGCCTGAACCACCTTCCCTTCTGGAACAGCACCTTGGCTTCCAACAGAGCCCATGGCTCATCCTGGAGGAGCTGCTGCCCCTGCCCAGCCCTGGGGGGCTCCGTGGGCAGGGGGTGCAGGGTGGGACCCCAGAGCATGGCCAGGGCACGAGGCCACCTCTGCCCAGTGCCAGCCGAGGGATCAAACCAGAGAGCTCAAACCAAAGAGCCAAGGTGTGTGTACCCACTTGCACATTGACCAGTTCATATATATTTATTTGGCTATGTTCTACATAGATATCTATATATATATATTTATAACTTTGAAATGTTCTAGATTTACTAAATAAATATGAAAGCAAAGGAAATGTTACTTGTACACACTATTTGTTTGGCGGTCATAAAAAATATAGCATGTATTTCTCATGGTAGGTACTTTGCTACAGGATAGTGTGCAATAGTGGATTTTATTTATTTTATACTTTATTTTAATTATTTTATTTTATTTTATTTTTCCCTCTTTCAGAGCCTTGTTTGCAGTGCAGAATGCTAGCATCAAATTATCTGATCTAAATAACAGTAAAAACTTCCATGCTATTGTTTTTCTTTTTTCTCAATTGGGTCTCTTTGTTATAGTGCAAAATACAAAATTAAAAAAAAGAAAAAAAAGAGAAAAAGGAGAACTATATTAAAAAACCCCAAACCCACTGAGAAATTGCTCTAACTACTCAGAAAAAAAATGGAGACTGAAATATTCCCTGCCTCCATCTGAGGTTGTTGATGAACAAGACGGTCCAAAGCTATTTGTTCATGTAGTTCTCACAAATCACTGCTGGCTGGCCCATGTGGAGCTGCGATATGACTTCAATCTCCCATGCTTGCTCTTTCAGCAATAACTTGTTTCTTGAGCACTGTCATCTCAACACATTTATATTTAGTTTCCTAAATTTAAGACTGTTATGACGAAGGCATTTTTTTGCTTTTGTAACTGGGCCATGTAATGTCATGTGACTCTTAATGATACCATATTTTCATAAGAAATATTGTTCAAAATGCACCTTAGACTGCACCCAGGAAATGGGAAAATGCCAAATCTACTTTCAAAGACAAACTTTTAACACATTTTGACCTTTTGGCATAACATGAGAACAACAGTAATCAAGGCAGTATTAAAAACCACAGCTGTAGGTAATACAAAGTGCATTTCCTGCATATAATACAAATATAACTTTAAGAAACTAAAGGCACAAGCTAACTAAATATGTATTACATACTAGAAATGCACTGTTCAAGGTAACTCTAATAGCTCCAAATATTTGTTTATAATGGATCTTTAAAGCAGTTTGAAAATGATCCTCATTAGTGAATTGCAAAAAAGTATAATTGCTTAAAATATAAGTAAAATAGACTCTAATATTGACATCTTGGATCAGTGATAAAATACATCATCACATTTATGAATGCACTCTCTATATACAATTCATAAATTATTCTTCCATTGATTAAAAGTGTATTAGAGGCTCAAGGATTTGAAGGTCCATTTTTAGGCTGGTGTGGAGGTATTCAAATTCTCTGTGATTTGATGGAAAATTACAGAAATCGGAGCTGTCAAACCTGGATGTCGCCAGCTCCCTGTTCTGTACGTTAGTTAATGATGAGCCTGATCACAATGTGTATGTGCAGATTTTGGTCCACAGGTCCCCCTGGCTGGGGACAGATGAGGATTTCAGGGGCCAGGCTCCACCTCAGCCTGATCCTGCACCCCCAAAGCTGCGCTGGCTCCCAGGGGAGCAAAAGGAATCTGGGAAGAGACTGTAATGGGCTGAGGCTGAGACCTGAGCTCAAACCCCAGAGGGGGGCTCAGATCTCAGGTGCCAATTCAGGCTCATCTCTAACTTGGGTACAGTCTGCTCCACTTGCCCAAAAACAAAGGAAAAAAGAAAACTGGGGGGGGAAAAAAGACAGAAAGATAAAGAATGCACTTGGTTGGCTTCTGTAAATATGAGCAGAAATTGTTTCAATATATTTACTACGTTTGTTCTGAAAGAAATGTGCAATAACTTCATTCTTACAGATACACAGGCTCTATAACAGGACTTCTAGATCCCTCTGGAAAGCTGCTTGCTCGTCCCCCCCTCCCTGTGTGCCTGGCCCACCTCCTGAAAATCAGGTCTTTTAAAAATGACAAGCTGGAGGAAGGATCACCTACTCTGCTATGAAGTAACTGTGCCAGTAGTGCATGTTACCTTGGGAAATAAAAATTTCTGTCCATGCAATATAATGCTTTTCTATGTGCTCTAGATATTGAGCTGAAAAGTGAAGAGTCACCCCCGAAATGTTCTATGTTTATCAACATATTTACTATCCACACTTAAGTTCATCAACTCCCAACCCACCAATCTTCTTCAGACTCGAAAAAATTAGTACTACAACAGGATTATTAATTTGAGATGAAAAGAATGTGATGTCTAAACCCAACAACACTGCACCTTCCAAATCATCTGTGTGAAGACAAGTCCTGGCCCAGTGACTACGGACAGGACGGATGATGCATGGCCTGACACTGCTCTATGAGGGCTCCCAGCTGGGGTGTCCCCAAAGCACTGGGTTAAAGCCCAGCCTGGAGCACACATGCCAATGGAGAGCCTACTGAAGATTTCAGTGCCCACTGAGCCCGCTTTAGCCACCCCATCTCTGGCTGAAGCCTGGCCAGCACGGTGCCACTAAGCAGACTGGCAGCTCTGCGTGTGCTGTCAGACCCCAGTATATCCCAGTGCTGAGGAAAACCCTGGGAGAGAGGCCTGACATGCACGGGTGGACACAATGTGATGTTCAGCATGGAGCAGCTGGCAGGTGGCCATGGCTGAGCAAAGGCCATAGGAACATCCCTGTACATACTGAATCCAACCCAAGTCAGATTTCCCAGGTTAGAAAATCCCTTTGCTTTTAACTGTGAGGAATATATGTGGGGTTGGTGAGCAGCTGCAAAGTTTCCATACACAGTCTGGTTTCTGTATGCAATCCCTTCAACTTAGGGGAGATCTCACTGGGATCAAAGACACCCAGTAAATAAGAGTTGCAGAATCAGGCTCTGTAACCATTTAAATAACTGGTGAATTATTAAATCAACAACAACAAAAATCTTGTGTTTCTTTAGGAGAAGGCAGAGCCCGTGGCGCTTGCCCCTACCCCGCAGGGCTGTGCGGTGTCACCCTGGGCACCTCGCGCGCAGGTCGCGCTGCTCGGCTCGCAGGACTCTGCTTCTGAAATTTTTGAATACTGCCACACAAGAACTAAAAATTGTCACTGTCATCTCTCAAAGAGTTAAACAAACGATATTAAAATACCATCTTCTGTCACATTTAAAGGCAGTTGGATATGTTTTTTCCTCTATATTTATATATACAGAGTTCTGATCTAGAAAAACCAATACAATAAACCATTTTACGTTTAAAAACAGGCAGTCTTTGGTGACGCAAAGGCAGAGATTTTCTTTGTTACCTTCTGCCTATTTCACTCTGTCTCATGAAGTGAATATTATTGGCACTGTCAGAAAGTTCGAGATACTGCTCCACAGATAAAACAAAATATCCATCGTAGCCTTGTACCCGCCCAGTGCTTAAAAGCTGCTGTTTCTCTCCATCTGTCCACGCCCGAATTCCTTCTTGCCCCTCCTGCAGCCGCCTCTGCTCCTTAGTCCAGGCTTGAGCCACGGCTCGCTGCCTGGCTATCTCCAGGACATGGTTCTTCTCCTCCTCCACCGTGGTTCCGTAGCGCACGTTGAAGCAGAGCGCGCCGTGCTGCAGCTGGATGTCGGCAAAGCGTCTAGTCCTGCCGTTGATCACCGACGTCATCTGCGACACCGTCACGTTGACGCCGTTCTCCAGGATGCGGCGCCCGCCCGTGCTGCCAATCAGGGCCAAATCTTCTTCCAAAGAGCCCAGCTTGATGAAGTAATGGGTGTCCCGGCCCTCGATGGTGAAATGCAGATTCTCCAGATAATAAGCGTTGTTGAGGATGGCAGCAATGCGCCGGCTGTCCTCGTTAGCCACCCCAATAATGTCAGCTGTCACTATACCGTCCTTTATAGCAAATTTGATGCCTTTTCCAAATACTGAAGGAACAGCTGCAAATCTCAGTTGCTTCACTCCTTCAGAACACTTGCCATCACTATACCTGGGCGTCATAGGAAGTTGGTCCAAGGATATAAAGTTTCGGAGTTGCTTTTGTAGCTCACATTGAATACCAAGGATAGTCTGGAAAAGAAAACATCAGTCAAGTTTGCAGGCAAGGTACCTCACCCTACTCATCTCTTAATTGCTTAGAATGGCTCTTCAATTTGTTTGGAAAGTAATGTGCACAGCTACAGAACCTGGACATGTGCACAGGCTTTTTAATCGCTTACAGTAGTGCTTTCTGTCTCTTGGATTCCTTCATTTCTAGGAAACAAATGCAAACAACATATTTATCACAAATGCTATTTTTGTATTTGTTCTTTTTATTTTTCCTCCCCCTTGAACTGTTACTCTAATGGCTGCTTTTTCAGCCTTTCACAGTTCAGGGAAACCTGAATTCAAAGTTATGCCCTTTCATGTGGCTCTACTTAGTCTCTGTGTGTTTAATTACATCTTCTATAGAACTGTGGTAATGACTTTTATAGCCCATTCTTTAAGGAAAGCAGGTTGTGAAGGTCTTGAGACACTAGAGCAATAGGCAAGTACATCACATCTGTCAATCTTGCTCCCCCATACAGGCTCGAAGAAACCTCACACCAAGCCCCTCTTTGTCTTTTAACACCATCACTACATCTTTTCTGTGCCTTGGAAAAGCTTAACATCTCAGGGATAATTTTCCATGGGCATGCTCCACATCTGGCATGAGCTCCAACCCTCCAGCCTTCTGCACTTGGTGAATGCTAACTGTCTTAAATGCCGTGAACATGAATGTGAGCTTTCAAATGTTCTATGCATCTCTTTCCTGACTACAATAGAGGAAAGGCATCTTTGCAAAATCATGTTTCTTTGTTAACAGATGCTCATATGCAGAATGCAAGTGCCTGCTCAGAATATCGGCAGTTGGTCCTGTTGCAGTCACATTGATTGCTGGACTCTGATAGCTGCTGTCTGGCTCTTTGTTACTGAAAACAAGCCCTGGAGTAAGGCTAAGATTTACAGACCCCTTACAAATCCATAGCAGCATTTCTGTTTCCTGCAATAATTATGCAGAGCTACTGACTTGTAAAGCTGTTTATACCCTCAGTGATTTTCCAGTGCTTGTGGCATCTTTGCTAACAAAGATGAAAATCTGCTGTTCTGGTTTTTTAATTCCACAAGATTTTCTGTGGTTTTTTTTCAATATTCACAACAAATACTTTTACCCTTTTGTGTATTCTGCGCCTCAAATTTGGTTATTTTCTCTATAAATACCTGCAGATTTTCTTCATTGTGTTGCTAAAAGCTTCTCCTTGAACCTCTCCCCCACTCTGATGACAGTACATAATTGACAACATTAAAGTTATAAGTTAAAAGATACAGTCACGTTTTTTCCTTGGTATCCAATATTTTCTATTAAAACTCTTTAATTTAGTATTAAAAGCAGCTGAAGACAATGTTTGCTAACCTTTCCAGGATCCCACTCCTGGGTTTTTGTTTGAAGCTGTAGAAGTTCGTATGTTGTCCCCAAAGCTTCTATCTCTGGTTTTGGGAATCCAGGCAGCACGTTGTGCAACTGGAAACCAAACAGCTCTAACCAACTTCCAATGTCTACAAAACAAGAAATATATGCTGGCAAAAAGGCTCATAAATCCTAGAAAAAGTGAGGGCTGTCTGCAGAAATTCCAGCTATGCAGAAATAATGATTTCACATCAATTTATGTTTCCTGCACTAGCTACAGCATTTACTGTAGCAAAGAAATTATTTGGTTACAAAGCATAGCTATACCAAAATCAATAGTGTTCCTTCTATCTATTTGTAATAGAAAAAATTCAAATTAAGCTGCTTCCATTCTTCCCCTTATTTTAGCATTGAGAAAAGCAACAGAAGCAGCTATTAATTATTTTCTTGGTTACTATAAATGTTAGAGAAAACAGATCAAGCTCAGTAAGATGCAATCTATTAAACAAATTACTTCAATAGATTTAAGATTAGAGACTTTTTGTACGCAAAAGATTTCCGGAATGTTGAATCCATACTACAATTCAAGAGGAAGTTTTATTTTCGTTAGAGACATTTTCATGAGAGACAGGGTACTTTTACCTGTTGTATACTTAGCAACGTCTTGGATTTTGCCAACTGGGTAATTATTTTCAAACGAGTAGAGATTAAATGGTTGTGGGACAGCATTCAGGTGCTTCCATATACGGTGATTTGGTGTTGTCCACCGACCAGCAATGACGTCATAGTCCCGCTGCCCCAGATGGACTAATTTAGTAAGAGGATCATAGAGTCCTCCATGAAAACCAATGATAACCTCAAAATCTGGATTGGTGTCCTGGTAGATCTCTCCGTAAGGCGTGTACAAAATTTCTTTTATGACTTGGCCTCGACTGCTAAACACAGCTAGAGGCGTCCCAGTGTTATCGCAAGCAACATAATATTCTTCTCCACTGCTTAATTCCATTGCAATGAGATGACCTTGCAGATCATAATATAGGGATGTTATTTCTGAGCTAGTGTGATTGTACAAGTGAGTAACTCTTATTGGGTTGGAGAGATCAGCATAAAAGAACTGTAAGTGTTGTCCTAGGCTTGATTTGCTTGCAACTCGTCTTCCAAGACCATCATAACAGTATTGCACAGTCCAGCCAGACACTTTGTTATAGGCTTTGTTCAGCAAGCCATTAGAGTTGTACTCGAAGATCTCATTGCCTCTTTGCCTAAGAAAACCATCTTCGTCCATTTTATATTGAATTTCCCCAAGCCTGGTAATGCGATCTCTCAGGTCGTATCTCAGAGGAGTGAGGCGCGCGCTGTTCCCGTGGCTCAGCAAGTTGATGTTGCCATTAAGGTCGTAGCTGTAGCGCCACTGGGTTTTATCATTCACAGACACAGTCTGGAGCTGACCATCAGCGTCATATTCGTAAAAATACCTCGTTATGTTGGCATCTACCCCCACACGTATGTCACAGATCACCATGCGACCCATGTTATCATACTGGATGGTCATCCAGTAAGCAATAGACTTGAGAATTTCATACTGAACTTCTATCACCTGACCATTGGCACTGAAAATTTTGGTATGTTTCATCACAGTGGTGGTTATCACTTGGTTTAAATCGTAATTAATGACACTGAATTTCCCAAATTGTTCAGTCCTGCCAGAAACATCGACGTAACGGTACAGATCTATGGGGAGGGGCGTCTCGTTGATCATGGCCTGCATGCTGGTGACACGGAAGTTGTTATAGCTGTAGTCAAATCTGGCATTTACAAGCCCTTCTTCACTAAACCTGAAGATTTGGCGACCAATAAGTGGACCTGTCCAAAACAAACATGGGAAAGAGGAAAAACAAGAATTATGTGCCTGGTTTACTTTATCCTACAGATCTAGGACAGACAGGATATGACCTCAGGTATATTACTACTCCTTAGCTGTCTCAGAAAATAGTATTAACTAAGAATATGTTAGATTGTTCTCTCACAAACCTTCATTAATGCTTGCTCTACAAGTTATTTATATTTTATTAATATTTGTTTAAGTGAATGCTGTTTTATTCATAATTATGATTTCTATTTACTTACAAGATAATTCTAAACTAAAATTATTTCACATGGTGATTTTCTTCCTCGTGTAAGCAGTCCTTTTGAATTTATATTATATTACAGTGCAAACAGGGAAACTTGAAAATACAAACAATAAACCAACTTGATTTAGTATTTAGCAAATATCCACACAGAGGAATAAAACCAACAAAACATCCTAAGAGCTATTCCATACCAAGCAATAAAAAGGAAACTGTATTTCAAGTGGGACAGCTATATTCACCTATGGACACAGACACAGAGATATACACACATATTTTTCTAGCGAAACATAAAATATAAGAACTTGTAGACATAAAAATAATGGAATTTCACGCCAGGTAAGTGCAAGATCAGGGTGTTGCGAATGAGGAATGAGGAGACAAAAACTTTAGCAAAGCAGCCACACTTAGACAAACCTGTTTGCCTGTATCTGATGGTACAGATGAACCCATCGTGCATTAAATGTATTGTTTTAATAACCCCAGAAGACTCCTCATAGGTGAAGGTGACTTGCGTGGTGTCGTAGAGGATCTCGGAGAGCCGGGACTGTTTGGTGTACTTGTAGAGGACCCTGCGGCCCGTGCCGGGGTACAGGGTCTGCAGCAGCCGCCCGTCGCGGGCCAGGTCCTGCACGAAGGCGGCGCCGCTGTCGGGCGGGGTGTAGATGTTGCGGTAGTAGCCCACGGACAGCATGGTCTGCAGCGCGTGGCGCACCATGCTGGGCATCGTCACCGACTGCAGCGACTCCGACTGGTCGTACTCGAAGATGTAGCGCCGCTGGCTGTGCAGCAGGAGCATCACCGACTGCAAGCAAACAGCAACGGCACGGTCAGGGGGCACCAGGCACATGGGGAGCCAGCTAGGGAGAGCCTGCAGCCTATGGAAACGCTGAAACAACCACTCACTCTTGTGCTTTGTTCTTACTGTTTGTACAATTCCAAGTGAAGCTTTCAGCTCCAGGAGACCTGGCCAGCAAGGTGGTACAAAACAGGAGGAGAATCATAGCAAGTCTAGAGGTAAGGGCCTCCAAACTGGAAGGCAGATGTGGCTCTCAGTAGCATTTCAGCCTCATGCTGACTTGCTATGTCGCTTTGAAATATTTAGGGCATCCTCTCAAGAAGCAAAAATGGGGAGATTTTGTGCATGTACAAGGTGTTTAGCTTTTATTGGCATTCTGCTTATCTCCAGCACAGACCTAGCCCTTTTCCTGTATATCTACATGGCCCCAGAGTTCATAATATCTCCATGCCTACAGATGGATGAAAATACTCTGCAGATTCTTTGGTGTGACTACTTCTGTTGCTTATTTTTAATGTTTACAAAGACTATAATTTCTGTACAGGTACTTGGTATTTGCCCTGTGTTGGTTAATTGTGGCTCATTAATGAAATCTGGCAGATGAATGTGAAAGCACATCAGATTTTTTCTATTGATAATTAAAGTTTGGGTTCTGTATGCCTTCTCACCCACCATGGAAAGTCACAGTGTCACAGATCACAAGCTGGCAGGTGAACAGTCACTGTTGAAACAAAGATATTGAAAACACAGACTGAAAATCTATGGGGAGCTTTGTCACCTTGCCCCAGCTCTAGCAAGTGGCTTGGCTGGACCAGAGCACTGTACATTCCTTGCCTTGTCTGAGGTGTGCTGGAGCACCAACACTGCCCAGCTCTTAGCCCACAGCTCAAATCTACCGGGCACATAAGCAAATTTGTCAGGCATCTGCAGGACTGAGACATCACACAAAACAAAGCCTTACATGGAACAGCATGACTCCTTTGTCATAGAGTATTAGGGAAAGAAATCAGAAAACTAGGATCTTTTCCCCTCTAAGCTCAAAAATCTTCTCTGGGAAGAAAACACGTTAAGATCAGCCCTGCAGTGTGTTAAGTAACACTGGCCCTCAGCCATTTTTCTCTAAAAAATAAACCAACTGCCCATTCAAAGGGCCAGAGATAGGCTCAGCCTTGGCCATCCTCTCTGTATCCCCAGCCCCCTGCCTGCCCAAGATGTGTCTCTTCCTGCCCTTGGCAAAAGACATCTGTCACCTGTACAGCAGCCAGAGAGCACCAACATATGGCACTCCAGCTCCCCCTCTGCCAACTGGTGACAGCAGACCTTCACACCCAGCCTTTTCTATCACTTTATTGCTGCTCCACCAACCATTTCCAACATGTACCGTGTTTGTTTTGTTTCCACCTTCAGTCAAGAGTCTCCAGTCTGCAGTAAACCACTGGCTGAACTCTCTCCTAGCCCTGCTGTGACGCCTCTCTCTATATACTGCTCCCGTGCCTGTTTTTAAGCTGTCTGCCATTGACAGAGTATGAATAACAATATCAGAAACATCCCCAATATAACTTTAGTGCCCCTGTGTACCATTTTTACAGCACTTTGTAAAAGTGCTTTGGCTTTTTCACTATTGTCCAGGATAATAAAAAGATAAACAGTACAAGGGCTGGAGGCTGAGTATCCTCTCAAGCCTATTAGAGGATACCATAAAGAAAAAAAAATTAATTCCCAATTCATCCTAATAACATTACAATAGATTTTTCAACACTGCACAAATTGGGTTCTAATTGTTTTAAAGGATTTCAGAGGGTGGCTCATAAAACATCCAAAAATCTGTCATTTTATTAAAGCAACCAGAGCCTGGTCAACCACATAATGATTGATGCCGTATGGTGTATCAAGACAAACAGCCAGTGGCCAATTACTGGGGGCTCTGCTGGGAATAGACAAATGCTGAGCATCACCACTAGATGTCATTTCTGTCCAACAGACACACACAGACACTCATCTGTTTTGTCTGCCAGATTTTGAAAGTGAGTTTGGAGTATTCAGGAGATTTTACAATGGTTTTAACTAATTCACAAAAGTGACCAAACAAGAGGAACTGAATCTCATCAGTAAGAATTATTTACAATGCTAATGTCATAGTGCTTTTTAAAATCTTATTTATTTGAGCTAATTTTCTAAGGGGCAGAAATTTTTGAAGGTGTACAATTAACTCATCTAGTGATAAAAATGAAGAATTAAATAACTATGAATTGGAAGCGACCTATATAACGGATTTTTTTTAATGTAAGGAATTATTGGGTCTTACAAGGCTTCAGAAAACCTTTAGCAATCATTACATAATTAACACAATGAGTTATTGACTTTAATAAAGCCACAAAGTTATATTTCAATGTCTAATTTTGACAGTGAAATAATCTTTCTTTGGCACAAGAAACAACAGTTACGGAAGTACATTAAATAGCTGGGAGATTATTGCCCATGGTGTGAATGACTTTCCATAATTTTAATGACAAGTTACTGCATTACCCAAGCTGCTACCTGAACCAGTAAGCTTTTGACACTGCTTCTACAAGATCAGTATTTGGCCTTTTGTGTAGAATTCTAGAATAACAGTGTTAAGTTATATGACTTTATTTATAAGCTCATCATAAAGTAAGAACAAACAAAGTGGTTTGGAAAGATAAGAAGCATACATCTTTCCAAAATTACAGTCCATTAGGTCCAAAGAAAAAAGTAAAAGATTCCTCCAAAAGGCACATTGCCCAAATATTTGAAAGCTGTAGAAAATGCCTGTTTACTTGTAATTTGCTAAAGAGCATACAGACAAAAAAAGCCCTGACAAATTTATCTGAAACAAACTTCTGAAGCTCCTGGGGTTTGCCAATCTTGTTAACACATGCAAGAACCACACTGCATGCAGACAAGAAGGAATCACATTTCTATGCATTTTCCAGTCTTGATAATTTTTTTTCATTGGGTTAGGTTTAAGTTTTTTGAGGATCTTAAATAAATTAAAAATAAGTACAGCAGAGTTTATCTTAGAAGTACACATTTGGAACTCTTTAATATACAAGTAACTTCAAAGTCACTGGATTTCCTGTGTGGATTTCCTCCTATCAATGTTACCTCTTCTGCCCCACACCCCCCATAGCCTTTTCCTGTGGTTTACAGGTTCAGAGAAAATGTTCTGCTAACTCTGGGTGTATTGGATAGTCCAAGATGCTGCTATTTAAAAAACTTTGAATATGAGTTTGCACTGAGTTCTGAAAGCTTTAAAAATACAGACTGGCTTTCTGGTTTTGAAAGACAAGACCAAACAAAATGCTACTACAGATGAAGATGGTACTCCTTGGTTTGTATAATATTTACCTCCATGTTTTGTGACCATTGCCTCTAGACATACATGGAACTTACAATATTCAGGGAATTTAGATGCAAAGTCACCACAAAAGCAGAGCAATAAATCATTTCATATCAGTATTTCTCCCCATAATGGCCCCCATAAATACTGCAGTAAGCTTTCTCACAGGATCAATCCCTTGTTTAAAATACAACATTGAATACGTAAGCTTGTGCTCATGGGTTCCTAATTTTGGCTTGAAAGAACTGTTTGTGGGGAGAAAAAGTTCTCTTTCAGGACTGTTATCTTTCTGACTGTTATCCAGAGCAGCAACATGATTTTCAGCAGTTAGGGCATCCTTTGTTCACTTGAACTTGGACTGAGACTGAAAAGTTATTTTGATTTACCAATTAAACAAGCCTGAGGTGCTGATAACTTTCTTCAGAACTAAACTGTGTCAGGTTTGAGCAGGTGATGTGTAGGTCTGAGCATATTCAGAGACATTTTTATCTAGTTATGTAATTCTATGCATTTTCTGTTTTAAAAGTCTTAAATACTCTTGCAAGAGGCAGCTTTATAACATAGCTCAAAAATTATGTAATAAATATAATAAACAAATACAATATAGAAAATAAATATAATAAACCCCAATTTTGTTTTTGCCTTGGCACAAACCCCACTTTTAAAATAATTTACCTTTTCTAGATATGTGTAACTCCATATTTTACCATCTGCCCATGTTCTGGAGACGATGTTCCCACTTGCATCATACTCCATTTTCTCAGTCCAGGTTCCTCTTTGGATGTAGGTGACCAATCCAGAGTGGGAATAAGTGATATTGACCTCATTGTACTTGCTGATGGGGGACCACAAAATGGGGCGTCCTGTCTGGTCGTACATGATCCGAAGAGTGAATTTCCGATGGTCATCATAAATCTTCCCTGTTCTGGTCACGTGGTCAAAGTCAATGGAGAGCAGGTTTCTGTTGTGGGTCTGAACAGAGAGGTACAGTACAGTAAGAACACAAGGCTGACAGGTCTGTGTCAGCCCTAATCAAAGTGAGCAATGCTTTAACTTTGTGAGTTGGGCCTTAGTGAAGACAAGAAAAGAGAAAAGATTCAGATGAGAAACGGAAAAATTGTTCCTTGCACTCAGTATTATTATATTTGGCATTACAAGATGTTTCCATGGTATAAACCCTCACCTCTGTTCTCACCTTTTCCTGAATTTTTCTTCTTTCTTCTCAGCTGTGGATTAAATTCTTGATTCCAGCCAGAGATGTGTAGTTAAATCCACACACTAAGAAAGATCTAGTATCTCACATCCTCTCTTGAATTCTGTTAACACTGACAGGTCAGCTGGTGCTCCGGGACAGCCCTCACAGCCCAGGTCACATCCTGGTGCTGCAAAGGGCAGATCTGACCCTGCTCAGCAGTGTCCTCACAAAGCCACCTCCCCCCCAGACTCTGAGAGCCAGCAGCAGCCGTGCCTGGTACTGGCCATGCTCCTCGTTGCTGCTCTCACCACATCTGGGAGCAGCAACTGCTGTGTCTGACAGGTGGGACACAGCCCAGTGCTCAGTTTGAAATCAAGTTCAGAACTGAGTCAGACTCATAAAGACAAAATACATTTATCCAGTGCTATCATCATCTTTACAGGATGGCATCTTTAGATCATTCAGTCACTGGGAAGTCTCTATTAAACACCATTTAAATCTGATAAATAATTTAAGGAACCATAAAATATTGTTCATTGACATGTCTTTTTCAGATCAATGCCCAATGTGCTTGTTGCATTAATCTACCACATTTTATCTGAACACTCTGTTCCCATGAATGACTTCCTGACAGCACAGACAATGGCAGTGCAGGTGTCAGCACAGAGTGGGGCTCAGTGCTTGCTCCTCTCTGAGACCTGGAGGCACAGCCATGGAGTAAAGGGTTAATAAATCTTGGTTAATAATTCAAGATGTGATTAGAATTAACATTTCTTTTTTGTTCTGTTTTTAGATACAAAATAATCACGGAATCTAGAAAAGCAGGTGTTCTTTCTTCAACTACCATTTCTGGAGTTTTATATGCACACATGTCTAACTTTAATAGTGTTCATTTACAATAGCTGTAAAATACCTATATACCCCTGTAGACTGCTGTAACTATTAAAATTTATGCTCTAATGATAGTTAAGGAGCCCAAGCAAAATGTGATGCTCAGTTCAACTATATTTGCTTGTATACAGACTGATGGTTTAAGTTTAATATGATATATTTTTAGCAAACTTCCTAAAATTTCTGAAATTTTAATTTTTCTTGGTGGAAAAATAACTGAAAAGCAAGCAGGAGGCATACCCTGTGTCTTATTCATTTATGTTCCATGTACATGTTTAATGTTCTTATTGCTATTACTGTCATTGTAGACTGCAGTTAGGAGAAAGAAGAGCCTTGAAAACAAATTGCTTGCAATCTGAATTTCAGAGACTATACAAAAAATAAGAATGAAAACCAAAGAGAGGCAGAATTAGCAGTGAAGTGGAAAGCAGCAGTAATTGAAAACTCACAGAGTTAAAATAAGGTTAAAATACTTTCCTTATATTGCACATTTTATGTCTCATTTGTTTACTTTCTTCTATTAAAGTGAAGTTTAACACCCTTCTCAAAGCAAGACAGGATCATAAATGGGTAGGAGGACTCATTTCAATGCTGCTATTGACAAGCTGATTTCAAATCCCAGTGGCTTCATGAGATGCCTCCTCCAAGATACATAAACCATAGCAAGGAGCCCCCTGAGAGTGGCTGGAGCTTGTGTTCTGCTATGAGCCAGGGAAAACTGGTTTCTGAAAGCAATGTCAGGTTGGAATACCAGCTAATGAAAATAGGGAGAAAATTCAGCTGATTTCAGTAATGTTAGAAGTAAATAAAATATATATTTATTCTATATTTTTAAAACATTTGTTGACTCTACTTCCATAAATTTTTAGCTAGAAATCTGCAGTGTAAATATCACATAAACGTGCACTTCTTTTGATTTAATTTCCACCCTGCCTGATATGTAAGCCAGATGAGATAATTGCATTCTTTCCTTGTCTGTGTTTTGGTTGGAGCCAACGCAAGCTCATACACCCTGGCAGAGGACTTGGTCCCATCTTTAGAATTTGCTGTAAGACTGGTAAATAAAGAGAGATCATTTGCAAGTGCAATAATCAACATGGCTGTCAAAGCCTGAGTCTGCAGGACTTTTGAACTGAGGCTACTGAGTTACTTTTGTTGTTGTTATTAAAAAAAAATTAAAAAAAAAAAGAAAAAATTAAGACTGGCCAAGCATTCAATTTTCAATTTTGTAGACATTCAGTTATAAAACCTGGACTGCATTCAATGCCACGTTCCTCAAGTTATGCAAAAGTCAGGAGGGAGCAGAGCTGCATTCTAATCAGTGTATTACTATGCATCGTGCTCATCAGATTTAACAGCAGTCTTTGCTTCATTTTTAGAAGTCAATTAAAATAGCAGTTCAATTGATAAAAAAGAAGTCTTGCTAGATTAAGATTGATGTTAAAATGCCTGATTGTACATAGATTTATTATTAATATAAAATGCATACATGCCCACAGACTGTTTTATATATGTTCAGGAAGTGCTGGGGCAAGCAGTTCTTCACTTAAAGGAAACCTGTGGTTAATTTCTGTTTCCCACATTGATTTAGACCCTGAGATAAAGTTAGATGACTGTTCCAGCATTTCAGTTAACTTCTGTCCTATCTCCAGAGCAGGGAATTCACACCATGCAGAAATCCAATCCTTTAAAACCCAATATTTCCAGCATTATTCAGAACATGCTAACAGTGGCCTCTTTCCAAAACTGGAAATAAAACTAATAGAGTCACATGCTTTCAAGATTGTTGCTAATTGCTATTAGAATTAAAAAAGTTCGGACCAGGCAGATAAGGGAAAGCTTTATTCTCTTTCTTCTCTTCAAGTAGGTCATCCTTTATCTCATCCCCAGCTACCTGTCTTCTAATTTATACCTTTTAGCAGTCAAAGCCATTTGTTTCACTGATGGTATCAGGACTGATTTCTAAGTAACATCTTTATACCTCATTTCTATGCTATTTTTTTCTCTCTTAGAAAACTCTTCCATTGTGCTGTTTTTTCTTTAACTGAGGGCTCCTGCAAGTCTGTTCATTTCCATTGAGAACTGCTCCAGTCCCCAGAGCTTTTCTTTACATGTATTTTCAAAGTTCAGCACAGTTCTTTCTGCCCTACATTGCAAGATTTCTAACACACTTCCTATTGTGCCAGGCATGGCATATTAAGTATTTAAATACTTTATTTTAAAAATATAACTCACTAAAAGTTTTCAGAAGGTCTGTCCAGAATCTCATCCAGCATAATGAATTTCAATGATACTATTTTTTTTCCCAGCAGTACTCAAGGATCTGTCCACAGCAAGCCCTACATCCATTTCATTATTTGGTATACTGTTCCAAACACACTATAGGATGGTTCTTTTGTTCCTGCTGTGCTGCATTTCCTGTAATCACCAAGAAAAGAGAGCTGTGTCTGGGTAGATTCCTTTGCTCTTCTGTTCCAGCTCCTTCCATCTCCAGTGACTCCATTCCACCAGCATACCACTCAGGCATCTCAGTGCTACAGATGAACTCCAGGATCCAGATATTTCTGCTATTCTCCAAAGTCCTTCTTCATGGTCTTACCAGGCTCAGCAGTCCCTCTGTCCCTTTCTCATGGGCCTATTTACATGGTGGCTCCTTTGTGCAGAATACAATTGGACTTGATGATCTTAGAGGTCTTTTCAAATATAAATGATTCTATAATTCTAACATTTCTCCTCCTTTCCACTCTAAAACCCTCCTTTTAGAGGAACCTGTGCTGTCCCACCAGGTTTCCCTACAGCTCTCAGAACAACAATCCTAGAGCTCAGTACAGCCAGGACTGCAATACAGGCACCTGGCTTGTCCTTCTGAGCAGGCAGGGGACAATTCCCAAGTGCTCTTGATCTTGGGTAGGTATAAAAGGACACAGCTTACAGAAATAAAAATGCAATGTTCAAGAGCTCTGTTGTTAGTGCATAGTTTAGAAGGACAAAGAGTAAAAGACATCAGCATACTAAAATTATTCTTATGCTTGTCTTTCGCCTTCCATTCTCTCTCAGGATGAAAGTGAAGGAGGAGGAATACATGAGTGGTTTTGTCCACCAACAGCCTATTCCAAAGGCAGGTCAATCAGTTGACCTCTGGATACCCTCAGTGTTGCAATATTTCAATGAACAACTTATTTCTCCAGCCAGAATTCATTTAATCCTGACCAATTTGTGAATTTCCTTTTTTTTTTGCCAGGCAGTGTTAAAGATCACATAGAAACAAGTGAAAATGCAAAAGAAACTGCAGTCAATTTCAACAATAGAAAATACAAACTGCATAATGGAGAAACTCTGCAAGATGAAGTGGTTGTATTAAACAGAATTGTGATGAACAACCAGTCCCTGGCAATGTAAGCAGAATAGATGACTGATTAAATCCTTTCTGTTTACCATCTTTTTACATAAGATTCTTGTAGAAAAATGTGCCATACTGTTATTTAAGCACAAAGTTACACACAAAGCCTCCAACTAAATAGGCAACATGAGCCAAGGAAGCACAGTTTGGATCCTGCCATCTTAACATGTTTGTCACAGTGCTAAGTTCAGCTTCCTCCCCAGACAGGGCTATGAGGCCTCACTAATTTAGAGAGGAAGGAGGCAGGAGGTGGGCAAGAAGCTTCTGCCTGCTTGCAAGATCCTAAAAAGTAACTGTGACTGTCAAATCTGAACAATGCCCTTTCAAACAAGTGTTTTACATACAGTGCCCAGTCTGGCCAGATCTTCCAAGTCTTGCATTTTTGATTGAGCAGTTCAAAAGCAAACAGATGGTACACTTAAAAAAATCTATAGTATCTCATAATCAAAATGAGATGGTTTTGATTTTGGTGGTTTTGACAATCCAGGGATTTTAATAACCATCTCTATATTTTCAGAGCTAACAGGTGTACCTTCAGACATAATTCCTATCCAGAAAGGTTGCAGTCAATAACACAATATTTTTAAGGCAAAAATTCCCAATTGTACTATTGGTACAGGCATTTTAAGTGGTATTCATGTGAAAACCAGGATTGATTTAATAAAAAACCTGTTTAGCAAAGTAGCAATCTCTTTGAGCCATGGTGTTATGTAATTAAATGCTGAATGTTGACCATCTGTCATTGTACTCACAGGTAAAAATAAACCAACAATGCAATGTTAAAGCAAATCTTTCTTGGAGCAGTGGTGTAACCCAGCCAGAGGGAGTTGGGGGTTTCAAAGCATGTGGGAGAGGGCAGAATTAATACACAGCCTGTCTGGATACACAGGGAGGCTCCCCATCACTCTGAGTCCAAGCAAAGACACCCAAAGTGTGTCCTGCAAGAGCCTCTGCCCTGGGCAGCGCTGGCACCCCTCAGCTCCCCCAGAATAAAAAGGGTTGATAGATCTGAGAGGTGCAAAATGTGGCTCCAACTTTGCTGCTGTGCCACGGTAACTATGCACTGTCCTTTGCTCACAGCTTCTTCCAAAGCCATAATAAGTTCTTAGTTGAAAAAGAATGGGAAGAAAAGAACTAATTATGTCTTGAGGTCAAATCTTACAATCAAAATCAAACAGAGATCAAACATCCCTGAAGCTGTTGGAGGAGTTTGGTTTTGAAATTCATGGCTGGGGCCCACCACTGATACAAAATTTTCATTCTTATGAAGTATAACATTTCAACATGATTTTACTTCAATGGCTTTCAAAGGGAACACTACACTTACACAAGAGGAAGCCTTACCCTTAGCCTTCTCTCAAATGTAGAGATATTGCCTTTGGTCTGCTCCCTCCTTTGCCTCCATTCAATGAGATTTGAGTTATGCTCTCCAGGAAGGGAGATATTGCACTTCCCCAGCGTGGGGCTGACAACCCCTGCTAGAATGTGAGGTTCTGTGTTCAGAGTGATTTCCATTCCACTGGCAAAGGTGACTCTCAGGGACCCATCCGGGCTGATCCTGTAGATGTTCTGTGTGTTATCTGTCAAAAAACAACAAAAATCAGGGAACAGAGAGAAGTGCAGATCTCCAGATTTATAAACCAAATTTTAGGCACAGCAGGGCTCAGTTTGTAACCCAGGGAGGTTACAGACAGCTGAGGCCCAACCACAGTGTGAGTTTTGCAAGCTGTAATCTCCAGACCTTCCCAAGTGTGAAGAGCTTTTTATTACATTTGGCTTGATGATTTCCATTGTGAAGGTTTTCCACAGCAGGAATAAAGGATTTTTGCTTTCAGCTTAAAAGTGTGTAAAACCATAAGCTGAGTACTGACCATCAATATTGTGATGATCTTAGCATGTTGCAGGAAACAGGAATATGTACAGCTTGAACAACTGCAAGAGTATCTGAGGTTAAACAAGAAAGTTGGTTTCCAAATATCTAGGCTGACAGCCAGGCTCCCATTTTCTCTGTGTCACTGTACAAAAAGCTTTTACTCTTCCCCATTAGCAGCAGGACTCAGGGCTGAGGCACAGGGATGATGAGCCACAAGGCTGAAGCTTGTGGTGCAACAGAACAACTGGGAAGTGACTGTGGCCAGAAAAATGAATGGATCAGCAGTGGTGGCACAGTGAGCAGCTCCAGGGACTCAGGACTGTGCCACAGAGGGCTGTTAAGGGAGCTGGGGTGACCCAGCACAGCCTCCCTCTTCTCCCCAAAACTACCAGAAGTGGGTGGAGGGTTCAGAGCAGGTCTCCACTGAGAGTAAATGAAGGCACCAGACACTGGAGTTCCTTTCCCTTGCCTGGGCAGTGCAATTCCTCCTCTGCAGACTGAGCTGGGATATGGAGGTTCCTGCAGCTCAGCTGCAGGTGGAACACCAACATGAGCCTGAGTTTAGTGCTAACATACTAAACTAAAGTCTCACCCTTACAGCAAGACTGAACTCACTCCAGCTAGGGAGTATCCAAAGCATCCTTTTTTTTAAGCCAGTCCACATGGAAGTAACTGGTGCAGCTCTTGAGATATGAATACAAGGAAAATAGTAGGGTGTGCCAGAAAGTAAAGATAATTGGATGTAAGGATATCACATCTGACTGGCTGTTCACAGGGTGCTTTGCGCTAGTTTTTCAGAGATATGTAAACATGTAAATTATATGAATTTATGAGACACATACAATAATAACTATAGCTGTTAATTTCTGGCACTGCCTATTGTGTGCAAGCACTTTCCTGAGACAGACTTTGATAATTTAACAACTTTGAAGAGTTTCAGATTTAAGGACAGACAGATCAGGCAGCAGACGGTGCAGAGAGCAGATGGAGTCACTTGGACAAAGCTTAGCAGAACAATATAATTATTTCTATTTATGCAGTGCTGTCTCTACCACACAATAGTAAAGAGGAATGCATTGGTATCTTTTGAGGTGAGTTCTTCCTAGTTTTTTCTTATAGATCAAAACTTGAGAGAAAGAAAAGTTCTGTGATGAACTCAATTACAAAGCTTTTTTACAGCAGACCTGGAAAGACATCAGAGAGCTATTTCCCAGCACCTGCTCTCTCAAAGCCTGAGTAATCCATTGACAAAAAAAAAAACCCAACAAGGACAAAAGACCCCAGATCGATTAAACTATGTAAACCCAGAACTCTGGTGATAAATCTGCAAAATCTGCAGGAGGACACTGGCACACTTCTATTAGGCAGAAAGCAGGGTTTTTTTGAGATATATGATATTACCAGGGAAATACTGTGGTGTCTACAGGGGTAGAGTCAAAATCTAATCCCCGAGGTAGCCACTAGCAGAGATGGGCCACATTCTCCCCTTTCCTACAAGTGCTGTCACCAGGTCACAGAACTACCAGGAAGAATACACAGTATTGGCCAAAGGCGGCATTTCAGTGCTAAAATGTCAGTGGAAGCTGTCATTCTTCTGGGAAGTATTTCTTAAAATAACAAAGCTCAGTGTATTGCAAGTTAGTTCAAGTCCTCCAAATACTGCAGCAGAAAGTAGCATGTAAAGCCTGGAGACATCAGAGATTTCAATAATTAGGTTTTATCCATGGAATTCTTCTAGGAAAAGAAGAATTCACTTGTGGCTTGTTTCTAACTGGTAGCCCAGCAGAATTGTAGCTGTTGGTGCTGAAACATGGAAGAAACAAATGAACTAATTCTAATGTGTTTTTTTTTTTTTTTTTCTGGCTGACAGTTAAAAATGCAGTAATGTCTAGTGATTAGGGAAGAAATAACAGAAATGCTTTTATTACCTTGCTTTAAAGTATATATTGTAGAGGTAGCTGAGAAGTTTGTGGCTGTGATCACATTCTCCCTGTTGGAAGTATCAAGTTCTACTCGTGTCAGTTTTTCAACATCGCTGTGGAAGCTGCTGACTTCCCCTGTCGGGAAGGTTGCATTGGTCAGGTGGCCATCAGAGTCATACCTGCAAAGTGATGTTAAAGAGTCATCAAAATACACCCCTGTTGTCGTGCAGATACTCCTAAAAGCAGAAAAAATAGTAAAAGAAGTAGGAAGCATTGTCAACACTGTGCAGTATGTAAAAAGGTAAGAATTGGTCCATTTAGTCACTCAAAAAGCATTCAGTACCTAGTCTGAATTCCTGCTAGGAGTCTTTTTCAGAGGTGCTGGATCAGATACAACTGTGAATACTGTGAGATGCTACCTACATCACACAGCCCCTGCCAGAGGTTTCTGTGCTGCTCACGGCTGGCTGGGGCTTCCCCAGTGGGCTGCGATGCAGGAGCGAGGCCACTGGAGGTCACTCGGTGGTCAGGCATCCAACTCACCCTAAAACAGCATTTTCATACCCATAAAATTAAATAAAACTAGTTCTTACCTTCTGCAACACTTAAAAGCTGTCTTTTGTCACAGATGTGTGAAGAACATAATATGAGTGGTGAATGCAAAAAGGGGACCTAAAGCGTAACAACAGTGATAGAATTAGATTGAAATCTGCAGGAAATAAGTTGCCTACATGGGTTTTGCTCTTGTGTTTTGTTTCCCATGGGTCTACTTAAATCAGCAGGAGCTTCTCACCTAGAATCCAGAGCACTACATTTCAGTTCACCTAAACTTCATCAGTGCTAAAGAAATTCTTGCAGCTCAAGGTACTTGATTGTGAATCAGGCCATGTTACCAAAAAGTCAATAATTAATTCCAGAGCTCTGGAGCAGCATTTCTAACAGGTCATTTCAGTTCTATCAACATATTTCTTCTTTCTGATGGTTCAAACAGAAACCAGCACAAAGCATTGCTTGGTGCTTGATATTGTTTCATAATAATGCTTCACATCTTAAAAATCTTATTGATGCTGACATGTTTTTATTTACCTAAGACAACTCACTGATATTGCAGAGTATTTGCATGAGTAAAACCAACTCATCTTCATAAAACAGAAACTTATTGTGCAGGTATGAAAGCATAATTAAGTTTTCGTGTTTTATTAGTTGTCTCCTCTCACAGACCAAACCAGTACATCAGCTGGCAGAACTGCACTGTTGCCAATGAAGCTCCAATTCACATCAGCAGATGATCTGGCTTTGTTCTTCCCTTTCAGGTATTGGCATAATTTCTCTAGGATCTTTACTTGCCCCTAATTAGTCAGACAAAATCTATATGTCACAAGAAGTATTGATGAACAAATATCAGGATCTTTTTATCTTCCCTCCAATATTAAGAAAGAAAAATAGAGCTGCTATTTTCCAAACAAACACTAGAGAATGAACTAGTGACCATCTTGTGGTTTTTTAACAAATAAGTTAAAATTAATCAAATTATAAATTAAAATTAATCTCTCTCCTTTTCACCTCTCACTGCCCTTATATATATTGTGTGACTTATTTACATTCTCCCTTTATGATGGTTCTGTGCAAGTTCACTGGGTGCCACAGGCAGGGACTAAAACTGACTCAGATCACTACTTTTCATCATTAGAAAACTCCACGAACATCAGGCAGTTATATTTCATTTACTGCTTGATCAAACAGGTGTGACAGCTTGCTAGCTTATTTGGATTTGCTACTGTACCACAGAAAATCCCCCAAAACTGCATTTTTAAGGTGCAAATACAGCTGGGTTATTGCAATGTACTTGTGTTCAAGACATGGGATCCATCTTCACTAAGGATCCAGTTTGGCTGCTGATAGTGCAGCTGCTGAAAAACAAAACTCCCTGTCTAGCTGAAAATGGGATAAACTGTTCCTGCCTGGCTGGCCAGAAAGTGCTGACTGGTAACGAGACCCAGCACATGCCAGAGGCCTCTCACTCCTGTAGATGGTCCCACTGACTTCAGGAGGACACTCAGAACAGTGTCTCAGTACTGATTCCACACCATGATCATCTAAAGGGTTTTTATTCCCTTCTAGATTGCTCCAAGAAACTCAGCCCTCTGAGGACAGGTTCTGTCACCTTCTACATGATGAATAGCAGCACACTGGGACTCAGCTCCTGCAATGTCCTACCCATACTAATAGGGGTGGAATCATGACATATTTCTTAATGTTAATTTGGGGCTCAGTTATGCCACTGTTAATCATGTCAGTGACCATTTAATCATGCAAATAATTGCATTGATTTCAGTACTCACATGAGGAAGTGCTCACTAGTATTTGAAATGCACACATGGGGATATTGCTTCACAATCCATTTGCATTTCTATGTGTAGCACAGTTAAGAGTTATATCATTTCAAAGGGAAAGCAGTCTAATTAATTTTTTCAGAGTTGTTTCTTGCAGGTGTTTTCTTGTCCTTGATTTAATAGAGGACCAGTGCTTCCCCTCCCCTTTTACAGCTTTAATGACACAATATTAAAAGAAATCTAGATGACTTTAAATTGTACATTAGCTATAATTGTATGCAAGAGCTCTTTCAGCACTTCAATTCCATCAGATTAGAGTAGATGGATGACAAGTACTTTTGTAGGTGGTTTTCTACCTCTTAATACTTTCCCTCTGCGAGTGAATCTGACATAAAGGTAGATGTTCTGAACAGCTCATTATCTTTGCTCATATTCCCAAGTATGTGTGATATGTGTTGTTAAACTAACTCATCCCTATTTCAGCTTGACAGTGCCACGGGTTGAACTTTTGGATGGGAATACAAATCTAGCTTAAGCACCAAAGATGATTTCAAACAATTTGAAAGTTGCTCTTAGTTCCAATGCTACATTCTCATAGTGCTCACAAGCAATTCATATAAACCCTTCAAAAAATTCTAATCTTCAAACTGAAATTGGCTATCATCACAGAATGTGACCTTGCTGGAAAGCAGTATCTGGGTAAAAGATAACCAAAGCCATCACAGCCCATGACCTATTCATGGCAGCAGGTGAGCAGCATCTCCTGAAAGCACAACTATTCAGCACAGAGGTGATTACAGCCCACAGTGTCTCTGATTGGAGCAGACATTCTGCATTTCAGTCATTGAGGAATTTGTAATATATAATGAAAATGACTTAATATATTGGATTGAATATAAATATTAATCACATTATTTTGTTTAATTGACATTATTTAATTTTGTTGCTGTTTTTGCAATGCTAAAGTTGTAATTCTGTTAGTTTTCCCTGACTGATGTAGGCTGGCAGGAGTGTGTGGCCATGCAAATCCTGGACAACTCGAAGCATTGGTGAGGACAGTGTTACCCAGCCTGTAGTTAAAGCTGGGAAAGTATGTAAAACTCTTTAATTTAGCAAAATTTCCTTGAGTTAATCATATACATCATATAAATCCTCCCAAGCTACAGGTACTTCTTAATGACTAAATCTATGCTACATACTGCAGGAGGCACTTGCAAGCAGGTAAAGTCCTTTAAAAGATCTTTCAGCCCTACTTTAAAAAGAGGAACAAGCAATGGTATAGCAAGAGCCATAGTGTGAAATGGTTTATGCTCAATGTCAGTGGGACATTGAGAGTACGAATGCCAGGACTGAAAGGCACATGACTAAAAATAATTTCTCTCCCATGCTCTACAATCAAGGCCCTGCTACAAGGCCTGCTGTTCAGCATTTTAATAGACATGGAGTTACTGTAAAGGCTCTTTGAAAGTGTCACTGGTCTGTGGTATGGACTGACATCATCATCAAGTGGGGATATAAATGGCCAACTCTCAGCACTGAAATTATTAAAAACAAGCATACATACATTTACAGTCAGTTCTGTTTATAAAAGGTGACTCTGATCAGTGTTTGAACAGCACCAGGGTATCAGAGAGCTTGTGCTGTTGCAAGGGAGTTGAAATTTCCATCAACAGATAATGATAACTGAACCAGGAAGATCCTGTATGCTTTTGTTTTCCCAGGAAGAGTAAAAAAAGGCCCTCTCTAATGGCTTATACTTATGCCCACCCTATTAATTTAGTCTTTGGCAGAATAATAGAGAACAGGATGAAGAAACATCCTGTTGAATAAAAACCCTCACACACTAGGCAGCATTTTTGAAGAAATTATAATTCTAAAAACCTGTAATGACAGGGACTCAACCACCTCTCCAGGTGACTCAGGCAGTATCTCACTTCTTATCAATGTGTTTTTTGTTCCAATCTCACCTAGATGGGTTTCATTTTAGTTTTTGACCATGAACTCCTATGCTCTACAGAAAATAGGTACCGTTATCTTCCTTAAGGACTCTGAACTAGGGACAGGATTTTCATCCAGCACTTGCTGAATCCTCAAACAGGGATTATGACAATTAATTACAAATAATGAGAAATCCTGATACAAGGCACCACTTTGTGAATAAAAAATGAACTTTCTCTTGGGTTGTTCTCGGACTGGGGTGTCCTGACTCCATCTTGAATTATCTTGTCTTGCTTTTTAGAAGTTCTGTCAATGGTCTTGTTTATGAAGCCTTTCCATCTCCCCTTATATACAGCCTTTTGCTATTACATATCCATTTGCTATTATTAAATATCTTCCTCCCCTGCTGGTAGAGACAAGCTCACTCTTGTCTTTGGATATTCCTTCCACTGAGATGCTCAATTTCCTTCGCAACACCCCGTTCTCTGGTGAGTATGCTAATTTTCCCCTTTTTGCTGTCTTCAGAAATTTTGCAAATTCCTGATTCACATCACAACTTGCCTGTACCACTTAAGCTACAAAAAAAAAAAATCTCATATTTTCATTTAGAGAAACAGATGCATAACAAGAAAGTGCAAATGAAGTGTAATTTCAGGCAATTTCTGCTGCACTTAACAGGCACTGTGCACAGAGATTTTACATATGACAGGTTTAGGCCCCTAAGAAACAGCAGTGCTTCATTTTAAAAGCTTGTGCAACAGCACTGCTTGTCCTGTCTCTCACAGTGTTAGTAGCAGGGTGTCTTTTTAAATGGCTAGAACTGTCTAAGAAAGTTTTACTGCTCATATATAAGTTTGAGTCCCCATAAAACAGGACTCCTTGCAGCAGGCATTTAGTGTCATCGACTTACTCATACACAGTTGTCCATCCGTTCTCATCGCTCTTGGTTGCTAAAAGCCCCGTGTTTCCCGGATATGTCATCAGGGCCAGGTTGTAGCCTTGGGCATAGACCCTTTTCAGGACCCCGTTGCTGCTGATGGTGAGCCAGTAGACCTGGCCCCCCGGCACCACCACCCAGAGGGGCAGCCCGCTGGTGTCCCTGCGGATGTGCACCGAGTTCCCGTTGCTGCTGGTGATGGTGGCCACGTCCCCGTCGCCGCTGTAGGAGAAGTTGTAGATGTAGTCCCTGGTGATGAGGTTGAGCGTGTGCAGGTGGGTGCCGTTGATGGTGAACTGGTAGAGCTCCTGGTCGGCGGGCGAGGCGATCTCGTACAGGCCGGAGTCGCTGAGGTGCGCCCGGTTGCGGCTCACGGCGCGGATGCGCACGTTGCCCAGGTCTGCCACGTACAGCGTGTCGTCAGGAGACACCGCTAGGGAGGAAGGTGCTTTCAGCTTTGCATCTTTGGCATATCCACCATCACCTGGAGGAGAAATGGGAATTTTAGCAATCTCTAATGCCCTTGTTAAGTTGATCTTCTTAAGCCTGACAGGCTGCTTCTCTGCAGTATCATTTACAGGTCAATAAAACAATATCCTCTTCCAACTAATTAAATCCCTATTATCTAAGGTTGGTGCAATTCTAAATTAGTCTCAGTGAAGACAAACAGGAATATAAATTATCTAATATTATCTAATTCACAGCATTTTTGCTGAGTCCCAAACCCTGGTGCTCAGGAAAGCTTTAATGCAGAATTGTGAAAGAAAAGACCGCGATACCTGAAGTTTCATTCCCTACTTACTGTCTGTTGGCGTGTTGTTAAAGTAGAATTGTGTTGTAAACAAAAAGAAAATAAAACTCAGTAATTCAGCTAAAATGACACTGAAAGAAAGATTAGTTTATACTTATTAAAAACTCAACACTGCAGGAAAACAAAATCAGAACAGTAGCCAAAAAGTGCCTTGAGAAACAATCCCTTTCAATATCTCTTGACAATTTACTTGATTTGTGTCATTTAAGGTTTCAAAAGGATTTTTGCATTATCATGGTCTGTATGTGTCTATCAAAATGAGTTTACATGAGCAGGATTTCCTGTAAATAGCAAGAAAGCATATTAAACCTCACTCTTAGGGAAAACCACATTACTCTGTGTATTTTTCTACTTCTCCTGACTGAGTCAAGAAATTGCTGGAGTGTTTGAGCACACCCTATTGGTGTTCTCGAGCCTATTGGCTTCCTTGGAAATGGAAAAGTCAATGGATCTTTCTGCCAAGCTGACCCTGCCTTTCACCAAGCCAGGCTGGCACAATCATTATATTTGCCACAGTTTTTTTCATTTTTCAGCACTGAGACTAGTTTTCCTCAATAGGAATCCTGTCCAGGATTCTATTCCTCACTGGTGTCCTAGAGCCACCACTAAAGCTGGCAGCACTTGGCAATGCACAGGAGCCTTTGATTATCATCACAATGCTGGGTCAGTAACCCACCTTCTGTGGAAGACCATTTGCATTTTTTCCTCTCTGTTCTTGACATACTTAATGTTTTCCTGTCAGTAATTAACCTTTTACTTGAAATGAGAGGCTTAAGAATTATGATGACATTATTATGGAGCTGAACATGTTTAGTTCTTAGAGATGACAAGATGGCAACATACTGCACACCTCTGTATGGGAATGCTGCCCTTTGTCCCATTATGTTTTATGAAATAAAAGAGCCAAACTCTGTTTTGGTGCATGCAGGGGAGAGTGGCTGCGCTGCTGAGAATGTCCAGCAGTGCACTGCAGGCCTGGAACTAACTCCAGTTTCAAACACACAAAGAGAAAGGAATTCTGCACAGTATATGTTTGCAGCATTTTGCTGGTGGCGCAGTACGACATGAGTGATGAGAAGGCATAAACTGGTGTTTTGCACTTGATATGAAACCTCTTGCTGAGCAGAGCTGCCTGTTCCAGTAGCATTTAGGTACAATTTGGTACCACCTTCAACAGGGGCAAATGCAGCTTTGACAAATGACACAGCAAGGCAGACCTGGAAGTAATTCTGAACATGTGTAATCACTGCATCAAAAGAGAAAAAGCTAGCACCACCCTGAAGTTCCTCCAGTGGCAATGGAAGACTCACATCTCAGCAGTGAATGGATTAAATTCCTGAAGACCTGCTGATTAGGTTTTGGGCTTTCCAAGGAAACCCAATCACTGCTTGTCCCTCCCTCTCCTTGTTACTTTGCTGATCTGCGGCTTTATCAGAAAACCCAACTGTCACAGACATCTTTTGTGAAAAATCCTTTCTTTAGGATTTTTCCTTTGGGAAGCTGAGGCCCCAGAAAAAGAATGTAAACAATGGTTATCTGCTGCTGTGGAATGCAACAGGTGCACCTGTGATTGGCCCATGTTGGATGTTTATAATTAAGGGCCAATCAAAGGCCGAGCTCTCTCTGAGACAGAATCAGAGAGAGCTCCTTTGTTTATTCATTCTTTTTCTATTCTTAGCTGGGCAAGCTTCTAGGAACTTTTTCTTTCTATTCCTTTTAGTATAGTCTTAATGTAATATATATCATAAAATAATAAATCCAGCCTTCTGAACACGAGGTCAAGATTCTCGCCTCTCTCTTTGCCCCTGAAGGGCCCTTGCAAGCCCAGCAACACCCAACAGGTGACAGACAGGAAATAAAAATCACCTCCTTACCTGAAAAACAATCACAATTGGGATCAATCTTGCAGTCACAATCCGACGGGGCTCCAGCAATGACAGAGATCTCCCCGTTGGTGGTGACCTGCTGGATGCGGTTGATTTTCCTCTCGTCGGTCTCGGCGATGTAGAGGACGCCGCTGTGGGACACGGCGATGGCGCGGGCGGACTCCAGGGTGGAGTGGATGGCCACCTTGCTCACCAGGAAATGGTCGATGCCGGGCACCTGGCAGTGGATGGGGCGCCCCGCGATGATCCGCACGCGCCGGCTCTCGGAGATCTGCAGCACGATGTTGTTGTCCAGGACATACAGGGAGTTGTCCAGAGGGTTCACTGTCAGGTCTGTTGGCCACTCTAACCGCACCTGGAAAAAACATAAACGGGAAAGCAGGGGAAAAAAAGGGAAGGATAATGATTAGGGCAGTACGACAGTTTTATTTAACCGTCTCTGATCACATCATCAAGATGTCTGGCAGATTTTCTCAGCACTGATTCTCTAGTACCTTTAATTAGGTTTGGAACAAATTTCAACAAGCATACTCTTTTCTGAGGTCCCACTCCAGTGTGGAACAAAATTTGATTTGAAAAGTAATTTAGCACCCTCTGAGAGGTATTTGCACAAGTCCATTAAAGCGGGAACTTTATTACACCTGTGCAGTCATGCAAATAAAAACACACACTTCATGTCATGCAACATCAGCCGGAAAATTTTTTAGGTTTGAATGTTATTGTTTCAAGGTTGCAGTCAATGCTGGCAGAGTGGAGAACAGTGAGAGGTTGTCAATGTCGTAACACTTTAATTGCCTGTTAGCACAAAAGGAAAATGACATACCAGAAGAGTAGGACTCATTTCCACTGTTATTTACTAAGCAAGAAATGTTTATAAGACTTATATGCCACAAGAAATACAAGCTTAATTCTTTGTAGCAAAATAATACACCAATATATCTTACTTTGTATGATAATGCAGCCAAGCTTAATTATTTATAATGATTTTGCTTTGTGAATTCATTATTTCAGTCATGGAATAAGTAAATTTGTCATACTTAAGAGTAGCTTTTTGCCTTTCTCCATGCAGGTGAGAGTGCTGACCAAAGGAAGTTTCAAACCAAGCTGGAGGAAATAGCTGAAGAATGACCTCTCTCAAAAAGTATCACTCTGATACCTTTTGCATCGTGATCTGGAGGAATTAAACACGCTTCAAATTAAAAGTAGGGCTCCCTGTCCACCTGAAAGGCAACCAGTACACAGGCTGCTGATCTGGCCAGAGCTTCAAACTCCTTCTGCTGAGAAAGGCATTGCAGGATTGCTGAACTGGGAAACAACAACAGAGCAGGCTGGTCCCTCTCCCCAACTCATGCCAGTGGAGGATTTGGACTCCAGGTTGTCTCTGGACAGGTCAGAAAACAATTGAGCCCCTAAGATGGCAAGAGATCATATTTAAGTCTGTCTCAGGATGCTTTACTTGTTATCCTTCATGAAGAGATGGCTGCTTTTATCTGAGTGGAATTTTTCTGGTCTAAATATTTAAATCACCAGAAGACAATAATTACCAGCCTAAAATGTAACTGTTTTACATGCTTTATATGTCACAGAAGCTTTTACTATTTCACTTATTCTCACTTTGATGCTGGTTTTGCTCATTTTTCCACTGTGCTAATTAAAAGCATTATGAATGCAGAGACTGCTGATGCTCCCACAAAGCTCAATGCCATATGCTGGAGTGTGTGGCCATCAGCAGCCACCTGCCTGCCTGGGGTCAGCTCAGCACCAGGCTGGAGGCCAAGTCTCTCCTTTCTCAAGCAGCAGTACTTCCTGAATAATCTCATTTCCAGAGGTGCATTGCTGGTTTGGTAAGTGATGTTTTAATAATGTGAGGAGGGCACTGTGGCTGCTGTGTCTCATCCTGTGTGGGTACCACACCATTACAGAGGTTCACAGAGCAATCCCATTCCTGCTTGTGCCTTTTGGCCAGGCAGCATCATAACTGGCATTAAGAGTAATGCTCTTGGGCTCAAGATTTCTGCTGAACCCGGTGGTGGAGCCCCTCCAAATGATGCTAAATGTGGTGAAGCAGTTGGAAACAGATTCCTCCCATAGCAGTGCTAATTTCTGTGCACGTGTGACTGCCTGGGTTCCACCCACTGCTCTGAGGCTGGTTTGCACACCACTGTTAGCTCTTCCTTCAGCTGAGAGCTCACTGGGACACCAAATAAAACTCCTCACTTAACAGAAAAATCTCTACATGTCTTTCTCCAAAAAGCTTGGAAAAAAACATATTTGCAATGCACCTTTTAATGCAGAATAATTTCTTTTTCAACCAAAGTAGATGGATTAGTTTTAATGGCAAATAGACACCTTCAACTTTAGGGCCTCCACAGATGGCATTGCTGTAAAAATAATCTTTGATTATCTGCAACTAGATTATTCACAATTAAAAATCTGGGACAAAACCATCTATTTTACCATAATGACCTTGCCTAGCACCTGCCATGTTTTGATCACTGGTTTTCTTTTTTGGACCAGCTACACTGCCTTTGCCCAGCAAATAATGTGAATTCCTCCCTCTGTGAAGGTATGTCTGGTGTCCTGCAGATAAACAGGGACTGGTTTGGGCCTAGAAAACTTTTTCTCTGGTTTATTTGAGGTGGATTTAGTTTACTGAAATAGAAGGAACTCTTATGCAGATGCACATTTCACTTAAAGCAATGTGCCTAAAGCTTAACAGCTGTTAACTGCAAGCATATTTGCTTTCATACTGCTCACATCTGTAAAACTAGCTGCAGTGGGGTAAAAATAAATAAAATTTTAGTTGGAAACATCCAAACAATTTTTGTTACTACACCAGAACTGCTGCCCAGCTCTCTGCTCTGCAAAGCTAACTGAAGGTTATTCCTTCAGCTTCCCTTCTGCAGTTTAAAGCAGTCATGGATGTATCCATGGTTAAATTTCATCTGAAATATTGAAGGTAGCATACACCTGTGTCTGGGGACTGCAGCATAAAAACCAGCTGCTGCACACTGCAAGCTTATGCTGGTGAAATTGGAGGGGGAAAAGAGGTGAAATGGCCCAATTAAAATCAAACATACACAATAACACAAATCACTGAGCATTCCTAATCTGAACAAGAATTTCAGAGATTTAGAAGAAATCTGCACTGTTCTTGTCAGGATTAGCCTTCATGACATCTTAAAGTGGTGTAAGATGGGACTGCTGCTGTCCCACTCCATCCCTTCTCCCAGTGCAGTCCCCAGCAGCAAGGCCAGTTTATGGCTTCCTACAGAGAGCAGGTTCAGGACAGTTTGCTGGTAAAAAACTAATCACCTAAATCAGCTTAAGCTGAAGTGTAACTGCACCCTGAGGTTCACTGTTGCCTTGAAAAGTCACTGGTTGTTTACTCCTCGTTAAAGCAAGCTGCCTTCTGGCAGCTTCTGTGACCAAACCATCAGTTGTGCTTCATTCAAAGGTAATAAACATATTACAGAGAAGCACCTCGATTTTCATCTGATACCACTGTGCCTGCTACAAAGTTCTTCCAGACAAAACCTCAGTTAGAGTTAGAACATTAAATCAGTTAATATACCTTTAAATTTGAAGCAGCACTTCAAAAGTCTGTGTATAAAAGTCCTTTTCCATATATGTATATATTTTTTGTAACTCAAAATTGGGCCAATTCCAAGCATTTTTTCTTATATTCAGTTGGACTTTTTTTTTAGAGCACTGACCAGAAATGGCATTGCTGATTATCCCATTATAAACAACCAGTCAGGGTTTGTTTATTCATCACAGACTGAAATTTTCAGGTGACAATTCTGGTTTGGTTCACGGGAGACTGAGTATTTGCAATAGAAATCACTGACAAAACAAGTGAACCCTTGAGCAATGAGACTTTTTGCATGTAAGTATTAACATGTCAGCTTTTCTGGGAATTCAGCATTTAAGTGTTAACATAAAGACTCCAACTATATCTAATAATCCATCTCTGGTTTGAGAAGTGCAAAATTAACACCCACCAGTCCGGCTTTCTAATGCATTTTTTCATGTCAAGTGTTCTGGAAAACACCAAGTGCACTAAGCGGGCTTTAGTTTAAATGAATTTTCACTGGGAGATCTCACCATGGGCTGCACCACAGGCTTGCAAAGGAATCTCTGCTCCAGCACCTGGAGCATCTGCTCCTCCTTCCTCATTGACCTGGGTGTCTGCAGAGCTGTTCCTCTCACATATCCCCACTCCTCTCTCTTGAGGAGGTTTTTTTCTCCTTCTTAGACACATGATCCCAGAGGTGTTACCACTGCTGCTAATGCCTTGGCCAGCCTTGGATCCACTGGAAATGGGGGCTTCTCACAGAAGCCATCCCTGAGGCCCCCCTGCTAAAGCAAACCTTGCCCACAAGCCCACTCCATCCTCCCGCAGCAACGCTTGACAACTAAATTAAACAGCATCAGTTTTTGCCCAATGGCACTGCTAGGAGTCCACAAATATACTCAGCCATTTGTGCCTGTAGATGTACACACATCCAAGGGTTAGTTTGTGAAGAACACTGCTTCACTTTTGGTTTTGAGCATATGGAGAAAACTTTGTGAACATTTTGCATGACGTTTGATGGCTGAGCCATTTTTGGTACTGTTTAAAACAAATCATATCAAACAATTTATACTGTTCATATCAAAGCAAGACAAGTAAAGAGTGAAAAATTTATCCCTGTCTGCAAATGCCAGTTTCAAGAGCTTAACTGTTTGGTTGTGGGGGTAAATTTCACTGGGATAAGTTTCATTTATCATGGATTAAAAGAAGCTGCATAAATCCCTAGAAAGGCTTCACCATTGCTTTGATTTCTTGCCATGCATTGCTTGTTTATTTTGATTCAATTTCATGTAACAGCATGAAATTCATGCCAAAATTTTTCTGATAGTCCTGACTGATGGATTGCTTCCTAACTGTGCTACTCAGCTTCAAGCACTTCTGTTTATGCTACCTCTGCCTTTCTTCAGCTCTATGATATGCACTTGCAGACCTGCTCATGGCCTCTTCTGTATTTCTTTTTTGCTGCTAACTTCCTTTTAAACTTTCCTTTCATTTATCTTAAGAGTCATAGAATATCCTGAGAGGGATGGACCTGCATGTATGGAGTCCAACTCCTGACCTTGCACAGCACAGCCCCAAAAATCACACCATGGGCTTGAGGACACCATCCAAATGTTCCTTGAGCTCTGTCAGGCTTGGTGCTATGAACCCTTTCCTGTTCTGGAGCCTGACCACCCTCTGGGTGAAGAAACTTTTCCTAATATCCAACCTACATCTCTCCTGACACAGCTTCATGCCATTCCCATGGGTCCTATTTATACTCCAGATGTTGTTTCCAAACCTTTACTCACCACAATGTCCTTCTAAATGCATTTTCTCTCTTCCTGCCTAAACCCTTCTTTCTCCTTCCTACTGGGAGAAAAGTGGCTCCAAGGAAGGACTCACACATGCCAGCCATTAGGAGTGAGCTGGTAGTTTACAAGGCTGAAGGAGATTGGTTCTGCTTCCCTGAACTCTTCACAGGATGTCTCACTACATATATTTCTCTCTATTTTTGCCCCCTTAGACAATCATGGATATTTTTTCATCATTTTCTGTCAGTTTGCTCTCACTCTGGGCTCTTCCTTTTGTTGACACTGACACTGTCAGCTCCCCTCATCAGCTTTGCTCCTTTCCTAATGGCACACAGCTACACAATTTTGGTCCTGTGGTTTGACACTGGGGAACCCTTCCCTGTGGTGGGATTGCAGCCTCATCCCATGCTGGAGGAGCCTTTGTGTCTCCTGCTTCTGATGCTGCATAGCATAAAATCCAGAATTTTACAGTTCAGCTGTAGCAGTCCCTGCCCTAAACTTCATAAATGCTGCTCTCTGCACTCACTGGTTCCCAGTGAAAAACCCAAATAAAAGAGTTTTACAGCCTAATGGCTGCTGTTTTCTACCCTGGGCTGGGAAAGCAGCTGTGGCACATTTACAGATGCAGCTCAGAGGTCTAAGGCCACCAGTTCTCCAGGATCTTGGCTCAGAGAATCTCCCTGCCAACCTGCTTTTGCTGTCAATTATTTCCAGCTGATGAGGGACCTGCTGCTGCAGGAGTATGAGGAAAAGCACCACTTCAACAGTTTTCACTGCTTGTCTTTGCTTGCCACAAGACTTGCTGCACTCTCATTTCCCAGCTCTCTTCTTGTTTCATAATTTCTTGTTATTTTTTACTGCTTCACAACTTCCAAGACTGTATCTGGGGTCTAGTAAATCAATATGAAAAGTTGATTTCTATGGGGACGGTTTTCAAATTGTCCTTATTTAACAATAGAGGGAATATTATCCAGTGTCACATAAGCACACTGAGTATAAAAATCAATGGGACTTAGATTGCTAAGCCATTTAAGTCTGCTTAAACATGGTACCCATGGTTTACACAGGCTATGAAAGGAACACTTTGTTAAATGCCCAGAAGGAATTTATGAAGTATTTAGAACAGACTGGTACCTCTGAGAGGAGGAATTTTAGACTCTTCAATTAAAATATCTCAAAATAGACCATGAATTTGAATCTAACCCAAACATGTCTCCAGTGCTGGAGTGGGAATAGATGTCCTCCAAACATGCTGCTGCAGGTAATTTGCACAGCCAAAAGGAGGGAATGAGACCAGGTGGAAATCTAGCTAATAACAGGACTGGCTCCATTCTGCCTCACTCTGTAACTCACAGTTCCAGGTCCTGGGGCTTGTCAGACAAGATGGCACAAAAGTGGGGTTGCATATATCTTGAGTTTTGGCTCCATCTCTCTGTTTTGGGCTCAGAAGTTCTGGATACAGAAAGCCAGTGTGCTGCCAATGCAGATAAGGGAAAGGAGTATCTGGAAAAGCTTTAATTGAGACAGTAATTAAGAGCTGTTTGAGAACAGTGAGGGGCTGGAGCTAGCATATTATTGTGTCTTTTGTTTCCAATAACCGCTGAGGTTCATAAAAGCACCTGGCCTGAAAACTGAGAGGATGAAAGGATACATAAAATGAAATTTCCAAAACTGAAAAAGACAAACCCCTACCTTTCAGCAACACCAGCCACTGTGAATATATCACCTAAATACTCAGACTCTTCCCTGAATTCTGAATGAAACTCATAATGCAAATTTAAATTAAATTCTTGAAATTAAAACTTCCTGCAGATTTGTGCCCAGGAAACTGCCTGCCTCTGCAGGATCTTGACTTCTGACAACAGCTCTGCTCCTCAGGGCAGAGCTCCTTTAACTCCAGGGATGGGCAGAAAGCAGGATTGGGGGAAGAGAAGGATGAGGAGCTGCTGCCAGGAGGTTTCCAGTTGAGATGTGGGAGCCAAAACTGCTCCTCAGCCAGCTCAGGGCTGTAAAACAGATTCCCACAAGGATCAGAACAAATGCCAACTCCACAGCTTTCACAAGAAAATACAAATCCACTTCTGTGGTTTAAACCTTCCCATAAAAGTTAAACTCACAAATATAACTTCTGCAAGGGAAAGAAAATAGGATGGGAAAAATAGTAATCCTGAAATTCATGCTTATGGAAGGGCATCTTCTATGGCAAATTCCTACAACATTGGGCAAGTCAACAGTAACAGCCTTTTAAAATCCATTGTAAGAGTGAACTAATAATTTACTAAATTTTAGCAGAGAGTTAAAGCAAAATACCTACAGAGAGGTTTCATGATTATCTTTAAATTATACATTTTTTTCTTCATGGACATAAAAAATGGTAGGCAGAAAAACCAACAGAAGTAATTTGAGTTCTTACTTTTACAGAAATTAGCACCAAGATCAATTGTTATCACATGATTTTCTGCAACTAATCTTTCACAAGTATTTACACAATAGGTCTTTCAACTGAGGAAAATGAATGCAAACAAACTAGCTGTGGTGCTGAACAGAAAGCAAACACATACTGCTGTAAGACTTCAAACAGCTAACAGAAAAAAAGGCACCTTGCATTTTGCAGAACAAACAAGACAACAGCATTCTGTGCAGCAACCCTACAGTGTGAGCATTTGTATTGATTAAATGCAAGGAAATGCACTGGAGAATGTTTGATTCTAGTCTGAGACTGTAAGCAGGCACTCTGCTTTAAATTTCTGTCAGTTCAGGGCTTTGGTTACTGCTGTGATGCATATTTGGATATGCATTGTCAGACTGTGCCAGAACAGCTTACAAGGATAACGTTTAGGTCTAAAGTTTTTTAAGCAAAATTCAATAACTACCACTTGACTGAATAACGTATCTCAAGCCTGTGATGGATTAACTTGGACATAGAAGGAGAGGCATTATCTTTTCTTGCCTTCCAAAAAGGCTCTAGAAAAGAGATTTTAAAAGTGCACCTGAAAATAGTTTCACAACAGGTTCCTAATCAGATCAATAAATAGTTTTTGATTTTCAGTAGCTGAGTTCTAGATCTAGAAAGGCAGAAAGGGCTCCACAGAAATGCCAGGCAGGCTCTAAGAAAAAGCTCTAAAAGGCTTCCAAACTACTCCAGGAGACATATCCAGTGGCTCTCTGGCCATGCTCCAGAAGCCATCATGGATTCCCCTGCTCCATAAGCTGTAGATCTAGAAAGTCTGCATATCTTAAAAAAGTCCTAAATGCCTTCAGAATGATCCTCAACATCTCTACTGAGGTCCTAAATATCTGGATCTCAGGCTTCCAGCAGCTTCTAGACCCAGAAAGCTAAAGGAATCCCTAGCAAGTACTAGGTCTAGAAATGTCCTTTAAAATCTCTTCCTTATTCCTTCAAACGAAATACAAAAAAATATGAAGCAAATAGCATAAATCCTTCTAGCTGACTGAAAGCATACAAAAATAATTTCACAAAGAAATTAATTCCTTAGGACTAAACTACTTATACAAGTTTCAACCACTGGAACTCTTCTGATTCCCTAAATTTTTGGCATACCTTTTGTAAGCCACCCAACACATTTCTACGGTTACAATAGCAAAAATCACATTGTTTTTATTGTCACTACTGATATGACAAAGAATTTTAATTCTGAAGTGGCAAGAAAAAAGGAATAAAAATGTAGTATATATGGATGGAAGACGTAAAGGGTTTTATATCATATCATGACTTTGCCTGGCTCTCACTGGAGACAACTACACACTGTTCAGTTTCCCATTTTGCTTTGAGCAGTCGATTGAATGGCTATTGAGTGATGTTCAGACATTTATGATTTCCTGCAATGTGACCTACATTGCTAAACTTCGTAAATTTATTCTCCAAGGCAGTGTATCATTTTGCATGCCATACTCATCCCAAAGGAAGCTATCAGCAGGAGATGAGGCCCAATTTATAAAATCTGAATGTCCTTCAGACACTTTTAACTAATTTGTTTGTAAATGTGCTATTGTCAGAGTAACATACTGTATAAAACATCTATCATTCTGTTTGCAGCTCTCTGTGACTTGAACTCCATCATGCACAGCTTTAAGAACACCCTCTCTGAGGCACACTACAAATAGGTAGAACCCATTTCTGTCCTGACATTTGCCATTTTTTTCCTCCACTGACACAGTGTCTTTTCATTATTTTTTCCTTGGCACAGCCAACGGTAGCAAAGATGCTGCAGCAAACATGGTATCATGGAAAGGTGAAATCAGGCATTCTTAGCTGTCACTGCTCAGGCTGCAGCTCCTGCCATGGTACTTACTCTGACCAAGCCAATGCTAGAATCCCTATCCCTGCAGTGTGTGACATCTCTGCAGGACAGATCACCTCTGGTGCCCTCAAACCTCCCCTCAAACTCCAGACTTGTGACAAGCCATTTGCTTGTCACTCCCCTGGCCCCCTCCTTAAAAAATAACTGGGCAACATTTCCAAATGGCCAAACCAGAATACAGTGTGCAATCTGAAAGGTTTGTAACAGAGGCAGTAAAGACAGCTCCACATAGAGCTCACTCGTTATTCACTTCATAACACAAAAAACCTGTTACATCTGTGGGAGGTCCTTTGGCCCATAAATATGTGAAGGGCTGCTTGGTGAGAGGAGGAAAGCAACATGCACACAGTTCTAGTCCTGACAATTTTAAAAAATATGGCTAAAGTAGGAACTGCCTCCATCAAAACAGCTGTTCTTAAATCACAGGCAAACCTTGCTAGTGGATGGGGATGAACCACTGGGTTAAAACAAAAGGAGGGACATTGCCTGCTTGGCTTGACTCTGCATCTTCCCTTCAACATCCACATTCTCTTCTCAGCAGACTGACTTGGGGCTTGGAGCCCAGGAGGGCAGGGACCAGCTTTCACTATTTGATTAGTTATGGTAGCTCTGCAGTGTAGGGAGAAACCACATACACCTGCATGTATACAGATACAGTTAAATATGCATATATTGATAATAGATTAGGTATCAGTATCTCCATCATGCTTACATTTTGTCCATTATGTCTCTGCAACAGATGAAAAAAGACAGATGTAGTAACCAATGTATCTCAAGACATTGCAGACTCCCACCAGTCTGACAAAGTTGTACTGAACATTTTCTGCAGTGCAATTCAACACAGTAGAGATAATAATTTTCTGCCAAAAATAATCGATCCACTTTACTCCATCGTAATGAAACCATATTTAGACAGAGAGATAACCAAAGGCTACTTGCACATATGGAATAAAAGGTGGAGCTTTGAGAGAAGCTCAAAGCCTGGAGGAAGTAAGGCAGCTTGGATGAGCTGGTGGATGGTTATGGGCAAGGGCTTTGTGCATGTGCAGGCAGCGTTTGGTGAGCATGGAGGTTTCTTCTACTGGGAAGGATGCATCTGAGAGCACTTGGACTCAGGGTTGAGCTCCTTCCTTCTCACCAACCATCCAACTCTTACAGAAGATTTTTTCCTTCTTGCAGTTGCTTATTAGAAACAATTTTTTTGAAAAAAAACTTAGAACCTGCATCTGTGTAGCAGGAAATAAATGAGAAGTAATGAGCAGAGTCTCCTTCACTTCACCATCAGGTGTCTAATACTGCCTCAACAATCAAAGGAAAGGATGCAATTGCTGGAAGAGTTCATTAAAATGTACATAGTCTTTTACTCAGTCATAATGGATTATTTATGGCAGATAATTGAAATAAATTGCTGTTTTGCATGTGTTCAATACAAACATAATATTTAGGCTTTAGGAGAAATTGTGGTATTACTTCTTCGAATGCTATCCTGTGTCTATGACTAATTTCAAATTCAGTGATAGAATAATTTGATTTGAATATAAATTAGTTCTGACAAAACCAGCCTGCTTTCTGTCTGATATTCAAAAAATGACATTGTATACCTCCAAGTTTGATTTATGAGCTCTCAAGACTTTTTTTCACCTGAGCCTCTTTTCTCTCAGCTTCTGTTGAAGAGAGGCTACTTAGCTGATCCTGTACCCCTGGGAAAAGATATTTGCCCTTATACCTGAAGATTCCTTTTTAAAAAGGCTTTCAGCTTTGTTTTGCTTTGAAGTATGGATGCTAGTGACTGATTGTTCCTGCATATGCTATTATGGCTGGAACAGTTTTGTATAGACTTATAGTTTCTGAAGAGTAACAATTAATTAATTGGAGGGCCACCTCATTTTTGAAAAGGTTTGAAAATGCCTCAGTGAAGACCTGTTCTGGTCTATTTCTCAGAAGAACACACTTTCTTGTGAGATACAGCTGCTCCTTACTGCACACTCACCTCTCACTACCCTTTCAATTAAGCTTGGAAAGTCCTGGTTCCACTGAAGTCAGTGGCAAAACAGTTGCTGACTTTGCTGGGGCCACGACTTCCACTCCAGCAAAGCCAGAGAAGAAAGAACATGAAATTAAGCAGTAGAGTAAAAAGAACCAGATGACTTCATTTTGGAAAAAAAATAACAGCTTTGTGGACTCCTTCATCCAGCAAGACCCAGAAAAAATAATAGAGTTCTTTTCTAAAAAGAAAAAAGCTCTGAAAGTCTTCTGTAAGGGAAGACCACAAATAAAATAAAACTATCTATAAATTGTTATTTCTGTTTTGTGTGCTTTTGTTCAGCAGTTTGGAATATTTATGCTGCATTAATTACTCACAGCTAGAATAATGTATCAAAAGACACGGGTAGAGGACTAAAAGGAAAGGAAGGACAGGAGTAGTTCTGCAGTACTTTGCTACAGTGAAAACACAGTTGTCGCTTTCTGATGGCACAATTAGAATATTGTGCATCTAATGTTAAAAGATGCCTTTTCTTCTTTCTGATTTTACAAGAATGCAGTTTATAATTTCAGGTACGTAGAGAATAGTGGAGGAATAGTGTGTGTTCTGGCCTACAATATTAATTAATTAATCAATCAGCCTCATGTAATATTGCAGTTGCCCTGCAATATTCTATTCTCAACCTGGCTTAGAAGTACTTCAGCCTAGAATCAATTTGGTTTTATGCTGGCAGCTCGCTTCCCCTGGTCTCACCTGGTCATCAGATCATATTTTTGTCTTTCACATTTTTCTTTCCTTCCTCCAAACGTACCCAGTGAAAGTTCTGTTCAGGCTGTGCTTGCTCCGATGAGCAGACCCTCATTGCTGCTTTCAAGCGAGGTCACCATGTCCTGGGAGCTTTTTGTTCTGCTCAAAAGGCTTCCACAATGCCACTGAAGCATATTGTGCCTGTGCAGATGCTGCTGGGGAGCGCCTGCAGCACTTGTGACTGCGGGAGCAATGTCAGCGTTTGCATTTTTGAGATATAGAATACATTTTCAAGCAATTCTGCTCATCTCACTCCTGCTTCCCAGCAGTCTGTCTCTCGCTTCACTATTT
This sequence comes from Ammospiza caudacuta, assembly GCF_027887145.1. NCBI lineage: Eukaryota > Metazoa > Chordata > Aves > Passeriformes > Passerellidae > Ammospiza > Ammospiza caudacuta. The sequence goes on along the minus strand of NC_080606.1, from coordinate 10,306,522 downwards.
CAAGTAGGTCATCAACAGCATCACTTATTACCCTCTCCCCTCTTCTCCATCATTCAAAGCAGGCTGCCCAGGACACAACATTCCTGCCACGCATGGGTCCCCTTTAAACCCTGCTCTAGAATTCTGCCTTTTAATTTGACCTGTGCAAGCAAATTGCTTACATAAGTAACACTGTCACATTTTTATAAGGGAGCAAAACATTTTGCAGTGTCACTGAAGTTTATGTGAGGCAACACAATATAGATGGTTCCCTCACGTGGAGAACTGCTGAACAAAGGCTGATGAAGTGCAAATGTCAAGAAAAAGTCTTCAAAGCAGACCTTTCATTTTGGAACACAGCGGTGACAGTTATTAACACCATCAATCAGGTCGGAGCTATTGCTTTGGCACAGACTCGTGCCTAGTGGGACTGACATAAGCACAAGAACAAGACCATGGTTACAGGCAAAGAAAAAGCTCTTGGGATTCATTTTCTGTTGACTTGCAAATGTTTGGTCTCTGTATTTGCAGTGACTGTGCTCGAGATTGGTTTAAACAGCTCTCAAATAATACCTGTAGCCACTCACACAGATATAAATGACTTGTGGTTTGGAGCAGTGGAAATTCAGCCCACATATTTCTCATGGGAGGAAAGATACAGGATGAAATTGCAAGATGGTAGAAATATCTGCTAATTTTCTCCTCAGCTTTCACTGTAGCATTGGAGGCAAGAACAGCAAAGCTTATCACTCAAGATGAGCTGTAGTGTTTTTACTTTCACACAAAAACTCCCACAACGTCAATATAACTTCCAAGAACACTGGATCTGATGAAGTCTGGTTTCCTAAGGACTTCTGTCTCATGGCTGACTGGCTTGGGAGTTTAATAAGATCCAGGCGCGAAATGAAGTTTTCCTGTGAATGGGGCATTTATTACATCCTGAGTAGAATCTCTGGAGTTTAATAAAAGAAAGCTTATGCTGCAATATTTCCTTTTGAAAGGGCACTTTAGGTTTCTGTCCTCCAGCTGGATTAATATTTTTTATGGAACATGTATGAATTTAATTGCTGTCAAGGTGGGTGTTTCTCTACAAATTTGTTTGAAATTGGCCCAAGCTTTTAATTTACTGTGAGCAGGAGAATACTGATAGACAGACAGACACAGTCAGTCACATACCCACACACATACTCTCAGCTTCTACCAATAAACTAGCTAAAAAATATCAGAGTACCCTAGGATGTGCAAACACGAAGAGAGCGTGTACATGTGAGATAAAAACAATCTAGAGAGGCCTCTGGTCTAGACAAGGATCCAGCCCAAAGCCATCAGGCAGTGAAAGTGAGTGGTGATCCCATCTCTTTTCCTTTTCTCTCCATCCAAGTCCCTTCCCTTGGCACTCCTGTTGTGGATCATGACCATGTAGGTGCCTGCTGAGCTCCTGACATCAATAGTGAGTGTTGAGCACATACACACAGATATTCACATGCATAGCTCTGAAGAGCCATTTTCTTTAGGTTTGCTCTATTGACTAATTGAAGAACACTGAAATGATCTGTGCAGAGAAGAAAAGTCATCCAAGTTCTGAACAGGCTGAAACACTACTGAGAATGCTGGTGTACCACACAAACAGCTCAACTGAGTGTCCCTTTCCTTTTAAATTCAGATTAAAATCCCCCCAGTGAAGTATGAGATCAAAGTAATTAGAGTTAAGTCATTTATTTGCCACAACCTATAATCTTTTCAGCCCCATCTGTCCTTTCTTCCCCTGTTTATGAATGCAGAATATTATGCTTAAGAAGGAGAAGGTGGTAAATAACAAACACCTAATGATTACCAAGAATAATACCATGAAAACTGATATTGGAACAAATGATTAAATCTTTTCCTAATAAACTCATTTATTAAACTGAATGCCTCAAAGTTAAAGCTTGTTATTTATGGTGGTGTTTGCAATAGACAGTTACTCTGCATATTTACTCCAAGAGTACATTTTTGTACTTCAGTAAATTAAGAAATACTGATTTTGGGCAAGTTGTTGATTTTACTGTCAGAACAAATTTAGCTTTGAGAAATGATTTTATTAACCTATTTCGTAAGTCTCTCTAAATACACAATTTGTGAGCAACCCACATTCTCTTGATTTAAATGCCATTTGTAACTTAGCCAAAAACTAATTTAAGTGGAGATGGGCCAAATGCATTTTTCATTTATGTTTATGCCATTCTGGAATAAACTCAGCAGTCTTGCAAGGATATACACTTGTTTCTAAGTGACAATATCATTCTGTTATTTTCATTGATGTAATTCTAGATTAAGATGCTTGACTTCAAGGGGGTGTGATTATTTCATAGGCTTTTCTGGTTATCAGCAACAGTTTTAGAAGAAGATGATTGAGCAAATTTGATACAGTTACTTTCCAGAGCATGCATTCTTGGTATTTATTTTATATCTGTGATTTACTGTGTATGTGAAATATCTCAAATTTGTGGATTTTGTGAAACATTTCAATAAAGAGGTTTACTTAAACCCCCTCAAAACAAATCCTCCAAACAAGAAATACTTCCAAAAGGTTTCATGTTGCAATGTCCACATTGTGACTTCACTTACCAGTGAAAAATATATAGAGAATTATATAGTATTGCTACCCTCAGAAAATGAGACTGGCCATTTTTTAGGGATATGTTTATAAGCCATAATTTATTATGCTTCTTAGAATATTTACTGACATGCATTCACAATTTAATTGAGGACGATCTCAATTTAGGGGTAAGGTCATGTCTTAGTTTCCCAGAATACTGACAAAATTAAAAATTTTTGCAAAATATGCAGCCATATTTTCTTGTAGCATGGAAACACCTGAAAGGGTTTATTCCTGCTTCTATGAAAAGGAGACTGTACCCCAGATGAATGAAGAATGATTTGCTCTATGACATTTTTTTTCTTACGTATGACTTTGCAGAAGCCCATCCTCCATGGCATTGAAACTATGTTGTAGGGTGAGCTAAAAGAAACTTGTTTCTGTAGCCAACCTATGAAAAACTAGGATTTTAGGGCTATTTAAATCTACTTTACAAATTTAGCACATTTGATTTCAGCCCCAAACGTTTACTTTTAAAATTCAGGTCAAATTTAAAAAAGAAATAATTTTATTTCTAAATTTGCCAGACCCCCTGCTGAGACTTATTTGCTAAGGGGGAGTTCCATTTTTCAAAAGAAAATGAAAACAATTCAAACTCCCTATTTGAGATGTAGAGAGACACTTTCTTACTGAGCAAAATCAGCAAAAATTTGAACACAAATACACAGCACACATTACATTAGGCAAATAAAGCAATTATTTGTAGAGCCTGAGAATGCAGATGCAGAAGGAGAAGGCAGGGAGCAGACGCCGCACCTGGCACCCTTCCCTGAGCTCAGAGATACCTGATCTGGTCAGGGGTGCCCCAGGCAGTTGTTGATGTATCCAAGGAGTGAGTGCATGTGCTGCAGGCAGCTGTGGGCTCCATGAAGCACAGCTCTGCCAGCTGGTGGGCAGCAGTGCAGTGGGAATGCTGCTGCCTGCCAGCTGCTGCTCAGCACCTGCAGGACAGGCTGGCCTCAAGGCCAGGGCCACAGCAAGAGCCAAGGTGCCCAGAAGCTGTTGAAACTTAAAACTATTACCAGGCCAATTTAAGTTTGGGTTTAGCACAACTAAGCCAGTTTACCTTGTTCTGCTTTATATGGAATAATTACACATTAACTGGACCTGAGAGAATACAAAGGGCCTGTCTGTTTTAGAACAGGGAGGCTGAGGTTCCCCTCCCCACGTTTGCAAACACATAGGGTCCACTGAAACACTACACACAAAAGAGAAAGAAGTTTCAGTTCAACATGAGGAAGAAGTTCTTTCTGTTGAGTGTGGCAGAGCACTGGAACACCAGGAACACTGGAACACCTCTCCCTCTCTGGAGACATCCAAACCCCCTGGATGCATTCCTGCGTCACCTGCCCCAGGTGACCCTGCCTTGGCAGGGGGTTGGATTGGGTGATCTCCAGAGGTCCCTTCCAACCATAAGAATTCTGTGATTTGGTGACATGTGAAATGGAACACGGATACTTCTTCCTGTTCTGATTCTAGAAAGAAAATGCCTCAGTGCTTCTGCAATAGCAGCATTAGATCCCTTCATTTCATCCTTTCATAAGAACCAACCAAAACACTGACCCCACATTCTTCAGGTATGTGAATGCAAGACCACAGTCATTTGCACTCAAAATCTACCCAGAAACAAGCAACAAGCTCTTACCATTGTTATGCATTGAATTTTAACTGTGATTGTCCGGTTGTGAAGGACAGAGGAAAGGGCAGGGAGAAAATGAAATGAAAAATTAACTTGATCCCGGTTATTAGCTGACACAGTCCATAATAGCTTAGTATGTCACTTGAATGCCTCAAGATTTTTTCAAGTACAGCTTCTCCCCTGTTTTGAAGCTGATTAATTCAATTATTTTTTGGCAAAGGCCAAGTCCTTCCTTGTGCTGTCTGTAGGTATGGCTCACTGACGAGCCAAGAGTACCATTTATGCTTCTCCATGATTATCCATATTTCTTTATAAGCATAAATTGGAGATGTGATAAGTTCTTTGATTCTTATTTCTTTTATTGTTCCTATTTTTTTGCTCTTGACATAAGAAGTGAAAAGCATTTTGAGAAACTGAAATCCAGTAGTTTGACCACAATAATGCTGTTGTGTAATTACTTATTCTAATGCTCCTCCATGACTTAGAACAGATTTAGATGTAAACAGAATATCTATTTTTTTCCATTTACTAGTTCAAGCAAATCAGTCTGAATGCTGGACTAAAGGAAAGCACTTTAAACTTCTGATTACCTTCTTAGAAGATCTATCTCAGAGTAGCAAGCAACTTTTTAAAGCAGTTTGTATTCTTTACATAAGAATGTATATATATTCTCTATATATTCACAAGTCATCTCCTGGGAAAAAAATCAAGTGTGCTTTTCCATTTATACACCTTAAAACAATCATGTGAGTGGAAGAACTACTTCATACTGTGCCATTCAGAATTATCTGACTTATCCAGCATATTCGATATACAATCCTGGTACAGGACAGTAAGTGATCTGTCTCTACGATGTGTATCAAAGTGACAACACATAAAAAAGAGGTGTCTACCTGAGTGATGTCCATCCCAGAGTCACAGCTCAATGGCTGGGTTGATGTGAGGCCATTTGAACCTATTATTGTTGTGATCACACCATTCTCATCAATTTTCCGTATCATTGTACCATCAACGAAGTAAATAAATCCGTGCTTATCTACAGTGATACCTGGATGAAGAGGAAGGGTAAAAAGAATGTTAGTGCTGGCATTATCTTGATTAAAAAGTATCAGCTTAAAATGTTTCCTCTCTTCTTAGACTACAAAAACCTGCTGATTTAAAAAAAATATGATTTTTTCCCCACCCATTACTATTTGAGGCTTATACAAATTGTATGTGGAAAGTTCATACCCATCTATCAGATTAGATTTGACTTAAAGAGGGAACATGTGAGTATGAAACAAAACAAAACAGCAGAAGCTCTGCTTTTAATGTAATTTTACATACACAGATCAAGGCTCTTCAACAACTTAATGTCTACCACCAAGTAGGCAATATTAGCTTTTCTCAAAACTTATCTTATAGTTGATTTGTCTACATTTCCATTTCACTTTCTTCATTCTTATGCACAGACAATTTTTAAATGATGAAAGTGGCTGAGCAAGGACAAAGAACCCACAGAAGGCCAAAGAGGCCAGTTCTGATAGGGGCTGTACATACAAGTGGGGCAGACCAGGCTCTGCTCAGCAGGCAGAAGGAGCAGCTGTGCTGCAGGATGGATCACAGTGCAGTGCTGCCCTAAATGATGGCACTGCACTGGAACCAGGCTCATGATAGCAGTGTCACCACCTGGGGCAGTTCTCCCACTCCTGGATCTGCAGCAGCTGCTGCAGCACTGCACTGCACAGGAGGGATGGAACTCAAATGCCAGGGATGGAACTCCAATGCCCGGGCTCTGCATGGGAAAGGTCACGGTCCTCTGCATTTCATGGGGAAACTGAGGAAGGGAAGGTTTGCTGTCTCCCACCAGCACCTCATGCCACAACTCATGCCCGGCCCCGTTCTGCCCCAGTCTAACAGCTCCCCTGCACTCTTCCTGCATTCAATTGGAACTGTAAGATCTTATTTCTCTCAAATAGTGAAAATATAACTAGAAGAGCACTTCTATTCATGTTAGACTTGTGAAATCCTTTCTACCAAAACCGCTCAATTTCTTGCTTTAAACTACTTGCTAATTTCCCATTTAAAGTTGCATAACTTTGCAATTACAGCAGCTGCTGTGCACAGCCAAGCTATTTTAATAATGAATTTATGTTCTGCTACACAGAAATGAAAGGCAGAGGACTTGAACAGATGGTCTGGACAGTGGCTTATATGGTTCTTGATTTTTGTCCCCTGCATTTAGCACAACTGAAGGCTGTATGTACTCTGAGTTTACAAAATACTTGTCTGCAGGCCAGTTTAGGATCCCATACAGCAATTCCACATGCCATTAAAAAAGAAAAATAGCCTCAAACTGAATTTCTTCAGCTTCCAACCTCAACTCCTTGTACTTAAGGTTTTTTTTGTTTGATATATAGGAGCAGTTACAAGCAGGAAGAAAGGCAGATTAAGTAGTCTGGGGGGAAAAGGCAAGACCAGGAAACCCTGATGCAGAACATGCATCTCAGGGCTGGGAAAACGGGGTGATGGTGTCTCCAAGCCCCATAACATATCTTTACCTGGCAGCTGGAAATGCCTGGGGGCTGAGTTTGAGTTGCACACATAACTGAGTGTAATATGCTTTCTCTTGCAGTGTTGATACCTGGAGGCAGGCTCCCAAGACAAATTGCCCATGACTGGTTCTGAGGTGCCTCTTCACCACAGGTGATGTTCAGGCACCTTGCAAAGGTCTGAGGGAATGATCACAATGTTCTGAGGGTACCATTACATAAAAAATCCAAAAGCCACAGCAGTTAACTTTAGTGTGCAACACTCCCTACTGCATCCAGGTCTTGGGTTATCAGCACAGTGTTGAGAATTGAAATTATTTCTTTAAATGCAATGTATCCATCTGGCTGTGAAATGCCCTTAGAGGAGGCTATCCACCATCCTGTCACCTCCTCCATCCAGGACAAAAAGTGCCCATGGACTGCTAAGCGCCCAAGGTACAGGGCTAGGCTGTATCTGCTCATTATGTGAGATGGCTGAAGGTTCTGCAGGACAGATGTCACCTGGGGAACTGAAATCATCTGGTGGGGGCTGGATGGGTCAGCTGGGTAAAACTGGAAGGTTATAAAAAGGCTGAAAGAGGAACAGACAGTCTCAGAGCCTGACTCCCTGCCAGCCTGTGAGCTCATAAATCGTGACTCCTTGGTACTGGCTCCCTTAGAGGATCTTCACTCTTTAATTAGAAAGTAACTGTACCTTTGGAAACTCCAGAATGAGTGGCAAGCTCCTGGCTGTCATCTGCTCCTGAGAAGTCCAAACCCAAAAGGCTGAAGGTGAGCTGAGGTAAAGAGTGAGTCTGAGAAGCAAAGAGGTTTGTTTTGGTGTTGGGGTGACATGTGCTCCAGCTTTGGGAAGGGATGGGCCCTGGTAGCTCCATCACTGATCCTGCATCATGTAACAACATTAGATGGGATCTGATTTGCTTTCCAGTGTGCTTCACAAGCTGAAATGAGAAACCTGCTGTGGGTGGGAAGGGCAGCAGTGGGCTGTGTCTGAGCCTGCCTGCAGAGGGGAGGTGCTGCACGGTGAGCTTTGCTTCTCAGCTGGATCAGATCCACAGCACAGACAGCACAAGGCCAGGATCTGTCACCAGGGCAAGTGCATCTTCTGTTTTGCGCAATTTGCCTGAGAACAGATGGCTGTGTTGGCTGCAAACCATCCATTATATAAAAATCAAAAATTATGCTGCAATGAAATAAAGCTACTCAGCTGTGTTGTTGAATGGATTTCAAACACTGACTATATAAGAAAATCAAGGATCTTTTAATGTTTCTAGTGTTTCTAGCCCTCCAGCCACTGCAGAAAAGCAACCTGCCTGCAACGGAAGAACATATGCCAGTGCAATAGCATAAATAAAACCATCTCTTCAGTATTTGCACTAAATTCCTGGTACTTCCTAATAAGCCAGTTTCTTCAAGTACCACTCACTGTATAGACGTTTAGCAACAACCTACTGCTTCCAGAGCTTATGACTCTCCAGTAAAACAACACAACTTCACCAACTTGAAAAAATTACTTATGCATTTAAGTCTTGTTGACAAATACCCTACATAAAGCATCCACTGGAAAACAATACAGATTGGTGGCTAAACTGTCCCAATTTATTCATTAGAGTTGGATTCATTAATGCTCCTGTCACATTTTACATGATGCTACATATAATCTGTACTCCAAGAGCTTATTTTAATCCTTTTCTGACGTACAGTGCAATGCAGAATCAAATCACACAGCACAGCAATTGTGCTTTAATCACCAAGGAACTGGGGGAGGAAACATGCACGTGCTGAGGGTAATGAATTGCACTTGAGTGCAAGTGGGAGCACTGCTCAACCCTTGAGTGAGTAAGAAAGGTAATTTTTTTTTTCCAGAGAAGGAGATGTACTTTTTATCACACTCTGTGTCTGATTCTTTTTTTCTTTTTTTAAGGAACTGTAACACTAAATTCTATGCCCAAATAATGATGTCTTTGGGCACTAAAGGGACCTATGACCTACTGCACATATGACAGACTTACCCTGCTTACATACAGATTGCTCGTTAAAAGCTGATGGCTGGGTAAGGACAAAATAAATCTGTGCCAGGATTTAGTCTCATTGTTTGACTCAAAGCTGAGTATCAGTCTTGCTGAGTGACACGCTCGCTCTGCAGGACTGGTTTGGTCATATTTTAGTCCTGGGAATGTCCTACATAGGACTTTTGTACCTGAATGTGAAACAGTAGTTTTTATGAAGATCTATCTCCAGTGGATTTACATGCAGACATTTTGGAGCAATATTTATAACACTCAGAGGTCTTTTAATCAGTACCATTTGAATTCTGTTAACTAACATTAAAAATTAACTGCCAGTAATGCTGTCAAATGTGGTGACTAAGTATTATTACTAGAAGACTATGCAGAAAGTTTTCCTTTTTATATCTGTTTTGTCCAACAAACAATAATTAGTACAGGGGCTGGGTACACCCATGATAAACACAGAAGGATGACTATAATGTCTCCTTTTATTTGCTCTCCAGAGTGGTTTTGGTTAAAGGGTTGCTTCCCTTGACAGCTCTGCCTTTGGGCACATACATACACCACTATAAATGCAAATAGCACTCAGAAAGCAAACTGATTGCTTTTTGTGTAGTTATCATAGGTATAAATTCAAAATACATATGATCATTCAGTCTAGAAATTTTAGAATTTCAGGAGTTACCCTTATAGTGCTAAAAATATGGATTAAAAGTAATATAGTAAATACCCTATTAAGATATTTTCTTTTTTCCCCTGTGTCATATCCCACACTTGCATTCACAGAGAAGCTTTTTTTGGGAACAAATCCTTTTCAAACATCTCAATAAAGGGCAGCTAGAACTGTATGCTGCCCACCTCTTGAAATTCTACTTTACACTTTTTGCTCAGCTGAAAAGTTACAAATGAGCATTCTATATTGAAAACTTCTAATTAAACTTCTGAAGAATTTTTAAAACAACATCTACAGCTACTGGCGAGGATGGATAAAAGAGAATGCCACCTTCTGCTGAAGAACAACTGTATTTAGAAGGAACTTGCGATTCTCATAAAACTTTTAATAGGAAGAAGTGAATCAAATTGGTTAATTACCATTTTATGGTGCTAAAAGGGCAAATTGCATGCCATCCATTTCTAAGCTTCTAAATGTCTTCGCTGCTTTTAATTAAAGCTGCCATCCAGGAACTAAAGCAATTTTATGCAATTAGTTATTTATAGGTTACCATAATACACCACTCAAAATATGATTCAAGTGATTTGCAGTCTGTTGCCTTGTGATCTTTGTCATCTTTACTTCCTTACTGTCTCAGCACTAGCTGCAAAATATTCAGTAGTTCTTTGTCAGTTGGAACACGACTTCAGGACTTGCACTTGAGTGCTGTTCTCTTTAGAGGCAGATCAGCAGACTTGGAGCAAACAGCGTTTTTAACTACTGACTGTGAATGAAAATGTTCAGCTTCCAGCCTGAGACATGATGACTGGGGTCATCCTGCTGACATGGGTGAATAGAAAAGTGAATGATTTATGAATTCAGATGAATGTTGGATGAAATTTAGGAAAAAACCTGCTATCCAAAAAGTTTACAGTGTTCTACAAGTTTCCTATCATTTGGAAATCATAGGTGGCTAAGGCCACTGAAAAGAAAAATAAGGAATAAATTTAAATGAATAAAAAGTTGCATGTGATTGGTGGTTTTTTGCTGATTTTATGATGCATATATAACAATGACTTGAGGCTGAAAATTACTTTGGCTTGTCTATTTCTAACTTTATATACTGCTAATGAAAAATCTAACCCCATTCTACTTTCCTTTTTGACTTCTATGGAAAGGTTAAAAAAGCCTTAGGAATTTACAGAATAGCAAAGATTGTTGGAAAAATAGCATTAATCATTACCTTTGGCAAGTGTGTCTGTTGTCACAAAAGGCTGTAATAGGAATTTGGTTGTGCATCCTACTGAAAGTAAAAGGAATCTTCCAGCTGAACAGGAGCAATCCTAAATGGGCTACTGACACTTGACAAGAGCAAAGGTTTAGTATGAACAGCTCTTACAACTTTATTGCCTTTAGAATGTGCTGCTCAGAATGAGGAGCAACAAGACTGATTATTTCAGGATGCATGCTACTAGGATGAACACATCTTCAAAACCACGATTTCTTAAAGCAATATTTCCTTAGTAATTGCAAGCAAACTAGATAAAACTACACTGCAGATCTGATTATTAAATTATGCTTCATTTGTGTTTTTATCTCATGGCCATTGGTCTGAGTGAAAAAGTTCTTTGCTACAGCTGTGGATAAGGTATTTTTGTACATTGGATTAAGAACTTACTCCAACCTTCTCCATTCCCCTGGTGCTTTCTTTGAGGTCACTGCACCTGCAGTGGGGTCACTGCAGTGCATCCCAGTACTCTGTACTCAGTGTGCAGTTGAATTCCTCGAGGCACTGGCATGGCTTGCACAGACAGTGTGTGCACCTAGGTCTAGACACTGGGCTGAACCCAGGAATCAAAAAGCAGACACTGCAGGACCTTAAATGTTTACATCTTTAAATTTAGTTCTTGGGTTTCCAAAAGGTGTAAATCACCCTGATGTTAGGGTGGCATCATTGGAGGCACCTACTCTTTTTGCAGAAGTTACAGAGCTTGCATTCCAGCAGAGCTGTCCTGGGTGAGTGCTGCTCACAGACACAAGGCACTGAAATCAGATGTTAATGGACACTTTTCTCACCCTGCTGCCTGGCAGACCCTGGAGCTCAGCAAGAATGTGGTAACCTGATTGCCTCAAACTCTCACTGCCTCTGTCAATTATGCTTAGAAAGTCAAATCTATTTACAGGTCTAAAGCCCACTGATTTCAGAAGGGCAGGGTAGGTAAGTGTTTAATGGTGTTGATTCAAGCATTGGCTTTGCACAAGTCCCAAGTATTTCCACTCATTTTAGTGCTTCTCACTGCTCCAATACTTGATGACTAATCCAGTTAAAATCAGAACATGATCCTCAAGTACCTTATCATAAATACTAATCAGATTGTTTAAAAGATAGTGCTGGCAACTAGATGTGCCATAAATTATTTCTATTAAAAAAATCTCCAAACCCACCAAACAGAATTCCCCACCCCAAAATTAAAATCTGTTACTTGGTAAAGTTCAAGTGATTGGAATTCAGTCAATGATTAATATCTTGTGTAGTTACTTCTTCATTTTCAATATCTTCTTGTGTAATAAATGTGTTCAGCTTGTCACAGATCTTATTTTATGTCCCCACCTTGTATCATTTCACATTCTGCTTAAGTACTTGGTCATCTATTACATGACTCATTAGTCTGAGATCTCTACAGAATTAAAGAAAGTTGCAGTAAAAATAATATATTGAAGTTCAAAATTCAACTACATCAGCCATGCATGTTTAAAAGCATCTTTCAAAGTCAGCTCAACATACAATAGTGTAAGATTAATTTTCACTAAGCCCCATCTCCAGTCCTTCACAGAGAATTGGGAGCACACTGAACAAAGCTACATGTGTTTGCTACCTGTAAAATGAAAGTTGTGGAAAGATGAAATCAGAATTGATTAGTGTTACTTCACAATATTTTCCTGTCTGGCATTTAATTTCTGGTCACTAGGCAAAGGCAGTCTTACCAAATAAAGATAATGAGAAAATAAACATTGAGGAAAGAAATAATGAAATAGCAATGTAGGACTCTTCCAAACCTCCCTGCATGAAAAATGGGTATGAGTTCAGAAAAGTTAAAAGTACTTTTCAAAGCAACTTTCATCCAGAAAAGTAAGTAAGAAAGAGAATTTGAATTTCCACCTATTAACATAGCTTTGAGGATGTTACCAAACAGGATTAAGTTTCAAATGTGTTACACAGTAAGTATTTCATAACAATTTTGCAAATGGAAAAAGAGATAAATAGATAACCCCTTATACTCTAGATAAGCCCTTATATGCTTATACAAGCAGCTAGTAGCAAAAATTAGAGTCCATCTTTTAAGATATAACTAACCAAGGTCAAACAACCACTAAATGGAGTCCTTTTTCACATACTATCTTTCTATCAAGCAAAGGGGAAAATAATTTTTCTTTTATCATGGGAAAACGAATACTCAGGACAAAAGAAAAGAAGGCAAGCAAAGTAAAAAAGCTAGCAATATTCATGTATCAGCTTAAGAAATAAATACAAATTATTTATTGAATAATGCAAGCTATTAGATTTAATAACTTGGCAATTAGTCTGTCTGGGACCTATCGTTGCACTGTAAAAATCTCAGAGGTATAAAACCAGAAACAATTCATTTATTTCTGTGGTCAAATGCTATCTAAGACTGTGTGTCTGTGTGTCTAAGGATTTTTAAACATAGTTAAGTAGTTTTTGTCAAAATTTCCTGCTTCCTACAGAAAACAGTTTTCTTTACACTGTTTGAATGTAATTTCAATAGAAAAATGACATCTTCTGATTTGACAAATATTTCAAGAACAAGCAAAATAAGTGATCAAAAAGAATCTCTAAAACTGTAAAGTATGGGAGACTTCTCTGTTTCTTAATAAGGATCTATGGGTACCAGGCAAACACTTCCTTCTACTTTCCAGGGTTATTCACACTCTTACAGTTCAGGGGAAAACAAGGACCTGTAGCTACTTGGCTGTTACAGTGCTACACTGATTCCACTGCTGGGGACCACGAGCTGATGCTGAATTTTTTTAGGGCCTGCACTAAGAGGGCATGTGGCTGTACAGACTTACTCAAGATTAAAATAAAAACCTAACAAATTGGATCATTTCAATCTGATGTTATTTAGAGGAGATGCATAAAATTAAAGCATCTGGGAGTCATTGTCTGAATTTGCCAACCGAAGAGTCTGCTCACAATTTCTTTTTAGTAATTGCTAGCTGCCCAAGAACACCTGACTTGTGTTTTTATTCCTCCTCATTTCTTTATTACAAGAACCTTCTATTAAGGAAGTAGGTATGGGTATCTTTAAAGTAAATAGTGTATCACAACATTTTCATCAACGTATTTCCCCACTAAGAAAAAAAAAATGGAGCAACTGATTGTATTGTAATTGGATACCATCAATTGTAATCAGAAATAAAGCATTGATCACTTTCACAGAATCACACCTTCCTGATAAAGGATCTGAAAACCTTTGTTTTCTACTATTTTTAGAAGTGATTCATTACCTTAATTAGCTTCCTGAGATTAACATTTATTTGTACTTACCTCACACTTACCTTCTGTCATTAAAGACACAGTAAAGTCACTCTATAATTACAATGTGTCTCTTGCTAAACCTTAAACCAGGATTATTTGCTTGTCTTAGAGGTATTTCTGCCTGGATGTACATTCTCATTTCCTACTGATGTACAGCCTTCCTTTATTAGCTGAGGAAAAAGAATCAAAGCCCTTCCTTGGAGCCAGCTGTGAGCAGGCGCGGGGGAAGCGCAGCTCAGCCCACGCAGGGCTCTGCCTTGGGAGCTGCTGAGTACCCTTTGTTCCAGGGATTTCAGTGGGAGCTGAGGGTGATCAGCTGCTTTAGAGCACCAAATCCAGAGACTTTATCACAGTTCTAGTGCACACTGCAAGGGGATTAATTGTGGCTTTGGTGGGGATTCGAGGCTTCACATGCATTTTGCCTATGACAATACTGGATGTACTCTGACAGGGAGGCTGCAGTAAAATGCTTATTTCATGTGCAGCAGGGGAGATGCTCATCTTTTGCACAGTGTGTTAATAAGAAAGGACAAACTAGCGTTCCAAATAAACTCGATTTTGTTTGCTGATTTGAACAGCCCTGACTTACTGTGTATGAGTAAGCTCTGTTAACATTACAAGACTCACCTGATGCATAACATCTAAAAAATGGACTTTGAAACCATATAATTTGCTTAAGAGTTACATATAATTAAATGTTGCCACCTTGCAATTGAAAGGTAATGAAAGAGGAGTGTTATCATAGAGGGAAGAGTAATCAGAGGATTCTAGCTGGAGCCTGCTGCCCATGCTGATCTCTCATAAAGGACGGGCTGTATGGCAGACATGAGTAAGCTTCAAGAAGTGATTTGGCTCAATAGTTGGTTAAATCATTGCCACAGACACATTTTTGTACATCCAGTTGCATCCCAGTTCCTAAATAATGACAGGAAATGCAAGTACCCCAGACACAGACTCTTCTTACCTCTTGGGCTGTTGAGAGAGGCCTCGGACGCCTTTCCACCATCCCCACAGTGACTCTGGTCAAAAGGAAGGCACTGATCACCTGTTCCTGCCACCACATCTGCATTTTTGGCCAGATCCTTTGTTTCAGTGAGAGACTTTGCTTTGTAGACTTTTCTGGTGTTGGTATCTGATAAGTAAAGGGATTCTGACACTGGATCAACAGCCAAGTAATATTTATGTGCAGGACTTGTACTGAAACAGAAGAGAAGAGCATCAAAGTCAACTTGTTTTTTTCTTGTCTCTGTGGCAGCACAACAATTGTACTCTACTTATCTGAAGACATCAGCTCAGAGGTGTAAGTGAGAGCAGCTCAAAACACCACCAGCATCCGGCTACAGAGCCTGACCAGTGAGTTTTAGGTCAGGAGCTGGGGCAGAGACTGGTACTGGGCAGTTGGTCTGCCCATCTGCCCATCAGTACCAAACCACTCAGGATAAAGCCAAATGGAGTGAATTCAGCTTAGCTGTAATTATTACTATCAAAAGCAAGATCATTTTTCTATATCTGATACTTTCTAGTACTCTTGGCACTCAAAACAAATCTATGAGTTGCAGCAAAGTGAATCACAGGCTGTTCTGGATGGCCCAAATACCCACTCTTGGTTAATTTTATCTGTTTCTAAACCTAAGGAAATATGAAGGTGTGAAATATGGTGCTTTAATTCATGCAGACTCCATTGTCAGGAGCAAGGCAGAAGGCCAAGCACTGTCAGTGCAACCAGGGATGAATTAATGTGCTATAATTCATGCACTGTCACTGCCTTATTGAGATTATAAAATGTTATTTAAAAAATATTTACATATGTTAATTAAATGGTGGGGATCATAAATTCTAATCTGAAAGTCGAGCTGTATCTTATTATCTAGCAAGACTAAGTTTCTTTTTCAGTGCAAAGTTAATTTCCAGTTAGAAGAAATTTTTTAAGCACATGGCACACCATGCTAGTGTCCTGAGCCTGCTGAGCCTGCAGTGGGGCCTAACTAAAAATCCAGACAGAGAGCCTTTAAATCACACAGCTGGTTACTGAAATGGTGGGAGAGAGGCACAGACTGAGAGTTCAGGTGCTCAGAAAATATTTTTAACAACTACTGTGTTCCTCTAAGGGGAAGGAGGAGATTTCTGGAAAGTGGCTGGGTTCTATATGCCCAGTTAGATTAAAGAAATTGCAAAAAATATCCCCCCCTTCTTATTTTTTCAGGAGATATTTTATTAATATTGGTACAATTAACTAACACTTAGGCCTGCTGCAACAAAGTTGTGAAGTGAGTTCCTCTTCTCACCTGGGCCAGTCCTGTTTGTGGTGGGTTTGACAATGCTCAGTGATGTTCCCAGAGCTGGGGAACAGATGTGAAACCCAGTCCTAGGAACCACAGGGAATGAGAGGGCAGTGGTATGATGAAAGATGAGTAAGAGGATGAGTTAAAAGCAATTAATGCCAAGGTATCACCACTATAAAATTTGTTTGTTGAACATATCAAGAATCATTTTTGCTCTCTGGATTGAGGTCAGGAGTCACTGGCCAGCCAAATTATGACTTTTAAATAAAACATTTCTATAAAAAAAGTTGCAAGGAGAATTCTAGACTTTAAATAAACATGTTGTTCAGTATGCAGAAAGTGCAGAGAACCAGGGGTCACTCTATATTCTCCTTGTAGACACATTTTCTGTCATCCTTGTCGTTAGATTTAATAGACCAGCTGTTAGAAAACTCTTCATGTTTATGCTTAAAGCCTTGCATACTGAAATGCTTACAGAGTATAGTAAAAAATGGAACACAAATAAAAAAACTTTCTATTTTTGCAGAAGATTGTAATCAGATATAAATCTGAGTTGATTTAAATTAAATCATTTTAAAATTTTGAAAACTATATGAAGTAGAATAGGATTTAAAATTAAACTTTGCAGTACTGTTCTGTACTAAATTTTTCTCTGTACTTTTCTCCAGGTTTAGTTTCAATTTTTACTAGTTAAACAGCTTTGCTATAGCTTAATAAAATCATGATGACAAGAAAAACAAATGGGATAAGGTGTTTGGAAACCCCAAAAATAAGATCAGTGGTATTTTCTGTTTACTGGTTGCCAAACTCTCCCTTTTTACACAGTATTGTCTTTTTTACATGGTAAAAAGAACTCTTTTGGAGGCTAAAAGTTATGTAGAGGAACTGGATTTTGAAGCCTTTTCCTGTCTGGACTGTCAGGAGTCATCTTTTACCTGCTGCTTCTACATGTTTCTTTGAGCATTCTATAAATTTCCACCATGACTATATCCTTTACAGCCTCAAGAGAATGGCACACAGTGAGATTGTTGAGTACTCCCCTATGACCTCAAAGACTACATTAACTTCAAGTGATTTGCTCTTATTTTCTATAAAATTCGCTTGGACAGAACAGAGACATTATTATTGTAATTAATAGGGCTGGAGTACTTGATATTGTCGTAATTAATTAAGGTTGAAGCTCATCTCAAGAAACAAGTACTAGTAATCAGGTATTAAAAAGAAAAAAAAATCTACTTTATGAAAGAAACCTCTAAATGCAAAAGCTGCTTTATGCTTTGAATGCATTATAGAGAAATTTAGTTTACAAACATACAGGTCAGTTTAAAGCAAGTGGAAACAACCCTTCAGTTAAAAAATGGAACTTTGCACTTACCAGCTAGGAATTATTCTTCCTTTTTAAGTTTTAATTGTAAAATATATGAGAGGTGACATAATCTGGTAAATAATTTACAGTATTCAATAGCAGTCCTGTGGCTAAAGTGAGCAATTCCAACCAATACTCTCATGCTGTAAACACAGCTCAGTCCACACTCTGCTCCCTACTATGCCATGCAGTTACTGTTTCATACTGTACTAGTGCTGGTTTATTTATCTCATTTAAGTACTGGAATGCTAAAAAGTTTATTTCTAAGGAGACAGAGTGCCTTGCTGCCTCTTTCTAGCATGCAACATCACTTCTGCAGCTGGACTGTTGGAACCAACTCCCTCACCGTCTGTCGCAGAAGCCGAATGTGCAATGTTCATTCCTTTAAAGAAATCCCTAAATTGCAATGCTAAAATGCTTTGTCTTTAACTGGAGCAGCAAGGACTGAGCTTTGACACAGCAGCTTCAGTTCTGGGCTCTGCTGTGCACTCTATAACTGGCAGGTTTTAAAGCTCATGGTACCCCAGAACCTCTGAAGCACAGAACACTAAAGTACAGTGTGTTTCTAGTTTTAAACTGTTTTTTTAGGAGCTAAAGCTCTTGTTTCCTAGGATGGCTATATCTATGATCAGTCAAATACCATGTGAAATGGGCATGACAGCTATGAAATGTACTCTCAGTGTTCAGGTTTAAACCTGTCCATCTCTTCTTGGTGATCAGGAAACTGATTTTTAGAGGGAAACTTTACTCCTTTAATGAGAATAAATCAAACTTTCTGAACTATAAAGAAAGGTGAATTTAATTAACATTTGTATTTATTACCATTTCTATTTATTAAATTCAGAGTGTTTCTCTATATGCTGACTTTTAAAAGGACTTTTGTAAGACTGTCTCCTCGAACGTGGTTTACATACCAGTTATTACATTTTACTTACCTGTGTCTTGTGTCTCTATTCCTGGAAAGGCAGATCAGGTTTAAAAGGAAAGAAAAAGACAAGGAATGTTAGTCCCTGACAGAACTGTGCTCTTTGCCTGACTGCTCACAGCCCTGTATCCCACTAACAAAATACTGTTTATCCTCTTACTTGGTATTTCTTTCTCTCAAAATGTTTCCTTTGCCCTGCCCACACATTGCCAAGTTTATTCTGAACAATCAGCACACAGAATCTTCACCAGCAATGTTAGCTAAGTGGATGTTAAAAAAGAGAAATTTCATATATTAATGTCCAAAATATTTCCTGCCTTCCCCTGTGTGCCTCAAAGGGAAAGGGAAGCTGAGGTGATAATTACAGGGGAGTCATTAAGGGCAGCCCAGGCTCAGCCTCTGGCATGGCTGTGATGCCAGGTTTGCTCCTGCCTGCTTAAACTGAGCCCCATCCTCTGCTCATGAGAGGATTAACTGCATTCATTGTAAACATGTTAAGTCTATAGGCCCAGACCTGACATGATACTCTGCATGTTTGCTGTGGAATTATGCAGCTTTCTCCAAAAATACACATCATGGTATACTTTAACTATTGGAGAAAATGCATGGAAAACCTCACAGCTTTATTAATTCTGCAATTTGCAGAAATTCATTATGCAAGACCTGTTCTACAGGCCACTTAAAACATACTATTTAACTGATAACTCCAAGTAGGTGTAAGTTTTCTGGTAAGTTGGTTTGATAGTTGATGACACACATGGCCACAAAGCAACCACATGTGGCTATTTCATCAAGTCCCATGGATAAAAGCTCACCCAAGTTTTCACAGGCATATCACAGCCAGGATTATGCACACTGATCAGAGAAAGCCAATTATTTTTTTACCTTAATTCTAATATACCAATGGAATTTCCAGAGGGGAAGATCCGTCTGACATAATTGAAATCCCCAATATAGACACTTCCATCAGGCCCAGAAGCAAGTGCAACTGGGGCAAAGAGTTTGCTGTTGAGGGCAAGCCCATTGCAGTTGGAGCAAGAGACACTCCTCTGGTGCCCATTGCCCATCACAGTGGAGATGACTGGAGGCTGCTGGGAAATGAACATGTTTTCCCCATTTCCTTTGTGCACAATTCCTAAAGGGAGGGGAGGGAAGAAAATAGAGACAAAATAAGCACATGTATGGCATTTAAACTGTTCTGCAGGTTTGGGTTACAAAATCCTCTAGAAAACCAGATTACCAAAACAGCAACAAACATCTGATATTTTAAAGTCACAGGGTTCCCCTAATCTTTTCCAATTTTGCTCATCCCAAGCTTCACCATTTTGTTCAGCAGTGGCTAGTGGCTATTTTAAAGCCAACATCAGGAGGAAAACTCATGGTTGGTTAATGCTCTAACAAATTGACTGCTAATTGCAGTGCTATCTGATTTCTTGGGGATTACTGCTTTAATATTCATTTTATTCATAAATTTTTATTAGGTAGCAGAGGAATTTCTTAGGCAGTTTGAATATTTAATTACAGGAGATTAATAGCAGGACCACTCTGCATTTTTCACAAAAGAGCACCGAGTGGCAGTACAAAATCAATATTCAAATTCAACTGTGAGTCCTTCATGGTATATGTTTAAAGTCTTCCCAATTACTAGGTTGGTGATACTAGACCTAGTACAAAGATGTATTTTCTCAAGCTGACAGCTATAGTGTTTATTTTAAGTAACAATGTGGTAATATATTTAAGAAGTATCTTTGAAATGACATGTTATTGCAAGAATTTGGCTACTGCAAACAGAAGATAGGTATTCTTTTAGATTCTAG
Source organism: Ammospiza caudacuta (assembly GCF_027887145.1). Lineage (NCBI taxonomy): Eukaryota > Metazoa > Chordata > Aves > Passeriformes > Passerellidae > Ammospiza > Ammospiza caudacuta. The sequence continues at coordinate 10,286,123 of NC_080606.1, read as the reverse complement.
TCCAAAATTTCTTATTTCCCTTGAAAGGCCCAGTACTTCATCAGAACATTGGCTCTATTAAAGGAACAAACACAAGGGAATTTACTTTCTGGAGGACTCCTGCTGGGAAATGAGAATATTCTAGACACTGCAGGAAATGCATGTTGAGACATGTCTGAGTTTTCCCAAGGTACAGCAAATGTATTTATGTATTGTCTCTACCAACTTCTATTTCAACTATTTGTGACTGTCAGGTAAATCTGAAGATAAAATTCACCTTGGAAATTACTGAATGTTGCCACAGCTATTTTGAAGGGAATTATATAAAAAAAAATAAATCTATGAACAATAGAGGACAGAATGCACAGATTTGTTTGAATGATGGCTTCAAAAAAAGGCATCCTGGAAATATACCAGTAAAATAAATGGCAATATTGTCTCTTATGCAGTGGACAAAAATACTACGAAATGAAGATGCCGCCCTTTGTCTGAAATTACAATGTTAAGGTAATCTTTCAACATCCTCTTACAAATGCCAGTAAATAATTAAGACTGGAGAATATGTTTTGCTGTCAATAAATGTAAGTGTGTGCTTAATATCAGGCTCTCAAGCTGCTGCTTTAATTTCAGTTGATGCTCTGTTGCACTGGGGTTGAAATTACCTTAAAGCATAAAGTTCCTCTAAAATTACTCCTCCTTGCCCCAGATAAATAAAAATGGAATCAGTCCACTTTCCCATCAGAAAAAAAAATCAAATAACAACCCAAAAAATTGGTTAATAGCACATTCATTTGTATTCATGAGATGCAGGTGTCTTTAAAAGACATCAGTGTAGGAACTAATATTTATCGTATCTGTTTTCTTCTTGATTATGAGAAATGCCCTGATGATCTTCCAAACTGACAAAAACCTTGGTACCAGAAAACATTAAACTCTAATCATGTCACAAATTAGAAGTGATCAAACCTCCAAATTGGTGAGGAAAAGAAAGTGGGAAAAGAGCAGAGAAGTGTAGCTGAGAACAGGATGCGATCCTTTGTTAACCTAACAGCCAGACTGATGCAAAACTGCATACATTTATAAAAACTGAGCTTCCAGTGACAGCCACATTGGAACAATACTTGTTATTTCACATCAATTCTGCTGGAATCAGGCAGATTTTTTTTCTTTCTTTTTGTAAATCCTTACATCTGGCAGTAGAACACAGTTTTCACTGGCTAAGGTTTCTACACGTCAATACATGTACTTCCACATTACTATGAATGGCAAGTCTGTAAAATTCCATCTATTTCTTGTAATTCAGTTTATTTTGTAACTGCTCAAAAATGAGTGACCCTCATGGGGAGGGAAAGAAGAGTATTTACCCTGGCTGTAAGCAGGAATGCTGTGCACAGAAGCAGACCTGCTGGGCAACCAGGCTAACAGCTGAAGTTAGATATAAGCTCTTCAGGATTAGTAAATCAAGCAAAATGCTTCCACTTTTAGTTTGAAAATAAAATTGCAATTTGCAGTAGAGAATGTTATATTCCAATGATGTTTCTGTAGTTAATCCAGTGGCAGTGTTTCAAAATCATAAAAGTTTCATCCTTCTAAAAAGAGCATTCTTCATACATACAGAGGAGATGCTTTAATTAAAAAGTGAAAAATCTTAATATATTCATACTCAAGCAGGCTACTCAATGCTTTTCATATCTGTCATGGTGGCATGGAGATAAGTCTAAAATACATAATTCTAGTTTGAATCATATTCTTGTCCTTATTTAAAGCCCATGTTATATATCTGAAATGGAAGTGCAGTTCACTTGTTTCTATAAGACCAGAAGCACACTTGTTATTTTTATCCTTTTGGTTACCACAGTTCATTATTTTGTTTTGTTGCTTTAATATGAACCTACAGGCTGCTCTGGCAGGTGTGCACCAGCTTTGTTATAGTAATTGTTTTTCTGCCCTTAGCTGTTTTTCTAGCTGGTGTAAAAGAGCGAGATCTGGGTGCTCAAAGCCTGTAACAGTCCTGAGGAACCCCTGGCACATCCCTGAGCCTGGGCTTTGCCAGCTGGCTGGAGATGCTCTGACATGCAAACTGCAAACAGAAGAGCCCCTGGATTTCAAGTCAGATGTCCCTATGCCCTCTCCTTCCCTCCTGTGTCTGCAGGTGATGGGTAAAGGTGTTTGGCAGCTTTCTCTGCCGTCAGCCTTGATGGTGTCCAGCACAGGGGGAACACGTGAGGAAGAGGAGCAGGTGCAGGGAGCTGCACATTCCCCATCCATGCAGTGGGCACAGCCCAGCTGATCTGAGAGGAGGTGGCTTGGGGCTGACAGCTCAGGGCTCTCTGGCATTCTCAGCCACCCAGCTGAGATGGGGACAGGAACCAATTTGTCACCACACTCCTCATGCTCAGGAGAGCAATGGCTTAGCCCAGCTTGGATTATAATTGTGTACTTTACAAAATCTCAGAACATGTTAGTGCCTACAGGGTGAATTGTGGCAGTAACCACTGCAATTATCAGATAGTCATATAAATTAGAGTTACTGCCAGCAATTTAGTCTTGAAATTAAACTATGCAAGTGGTAAATTGGCACTAAGGAGCAGACTATGGGACTCACAGTTGGGGGCTCAGCTGACTGAGGTCAGATTTCTCTTTGTTAAATGTCAATAGCTGGCATTTAAAAGAGACAATCTATACAAACCACTAAGACAGGGAATGAAAGAACTGCTGTTTAAAATGTCAAACTATTTTAAATCAAAACAGAAATCCAGATAATTTACAAACTAAATCTGACCTTTTGTATTTGGAATATTTATACTGTAGCTGTGCATTCAGTAACAGAACTTGTAAAACTTGAGAGCCATACATCTGTGCATGCATCTTCATCAACAGAAATTTGCAGATGGAAATAGATTTTATTGGACTGACTCTCAGCTGGAGCAAATTGAGAGAACTTTTCTGAATCCAATACTCTGTTGACTTCTAAGTGCTAAAATATGACCTCAAGTTTCTCTTCTAGACAATGAGATATCTGTTTATTGGCAAAACCATATATAGTTACAATAACTTATCTACATGTATTGTTTTAATAATTTAGTTCCACTAGTTCCTGATCACAGATGGTCATAGAGGAAAAGAAACCTCCCCAGGTGTAAAATAAAAGCACTAGAAAAAATATTCAAGCCTCCATACCTGAAGAATATCTCTGCAGGGTTAATGTTATGACACCAAAAGCATTTACAGAGTTTTTTACTAATGCTTTGAAATGTGTTGGATTGCTAAGGAGTGACTTACTGTGCTTCTGCACAGAGTGGGAGCCACAAAAACTGCACAGGGGACTGGCAGTGTGGCATTGGAAGTGCTGCTCTGTGATCAAGCAGGGTTTGTCTGCCTGGGGCTGTGCTGCTACAAACTGGTGGCACTGATAGGATGAATCAGGGGTGAAGACACTTCACTGGGAACGTGACACACTACAGACTGACCTGAAATGTGGCACTTCTATACCAGCTGGGTGAGAATGAACCCAAATTATTTTGCCCTTTTCCCATCTGAATGACCACAATGTGTTAACAATTGCAAGAGTCAGTGATATTAATGTCTAAACCCTGGGAGCCAGAACATGCAAAAAATCCTTTCAGATGGCATTTACAGTTCAGCTCTCAATACATGAGGGTGCACATTCAAAGAGGATTACACATTAGGAAGTGTAACACTTAAAACCTGAACAATTAATTCCTTTAAAATTTGCATTCTCCTTCTGCGTGGGCAGTTAATAAAGGAGGGACTTACCACTTTGTGGATTTAATACATGGTGTTTGTTTATAGACCAGCCACCCAGATTTGAAGCATCCATTTCAAAGCCTTGAAGGATTACTGTTCTCTTCTCCCACAGAATAAAATCAGGACATGTTTCATATTCATATCCCACCGACACTGCAAACAAATAATTAAAGATCTCTCAGTTTACCTTTTCCTCTGTGAACTGCTAGGCACTTTTTCATTCCAGGTTTTGATATTCATCTGTCAAGTAATGATGCCACTAATTTTCCTCTGTCTGATTGCTACTGTATGGTATTTTTTGAAAAAGAGTTTTAAGAGATTATTATGTTATTACAGCTATAGTTACCACTGCTTCAAAGCAAAAAATAGTCTGTGGTATCAGTTATGGATTTCATAAGATTAAAAATCTCCTCCAATGACTCCTGACTTGATTGTTCATTGCGTTTCTGCTAATTACCTGAATAACTGCTTAAACAGAAAAGAATCCATGCTAAAACAAATTGGTTTTAATTTGTTTGCAGACTATAAAAATTATAGTTAGGCAGAAATGGATTGACAAGCTGAACATTTCTAGAATTATACATTTATCTTAACAGGCTTGCATATTACCAAGATACCTGATGAAAAATCTTGAATTTCCCTAAAGATGGTGGGTCTTGGGAACTCAAATTGACTAAAATTCTTCTCCTTTAGTTTCCATAAAACAAAACAAAACTTGAACTTTTTGATATCTCTAACATACCAAACTTTAAAAAAAAATAATTATGTCTGACTTTACTGGATTTCAGTGAAACCCATTAATAAATGAAGAATAATTTTTGATATAAAATTCCATAATTTGACCTTGGAAATACTGAAATAGTTCAACCTTTCCAAAATAGAAATTAAAAAAAAAAAAAGATTTTAGGTTACAAAATTAAAAAGATATTAAAAAATTTTAATAGTTTATTTTCACTTTTTCTATTTAACAGCTTTAGGTCTATTTTACTTAAACTATAAATAGTTTTAATAAATTCCACCTAAATTCCATTACTGTATACAATCAAAATATTCTGACCAGCTCTAACAGGGAACATTTCTGTTTGTAAGATAAATGTTTTATGGCAAACTGAAAACTGTTCCTTACAGTAACAGCTCTAGAGCTCCTTCACCGTTTTAGCAGAACCTGTTTTTGCAGCTGAAATCTGACTCCTAAAAATCACATTTCCTTAAGTACCATGAATATTGTACATTTCAAACATTACAGGTTTCAGTTTCAGGGTCCAGCAGTCGCTTTGTCCAATTCCTCTGTTACAGGAGCTCTGACAACCAACACCAGCAAAGCTTCTGGGTTCACCCTGAGCTGAGAGCCCAAGAAAGGGCAGGGAAGTTCCAGAGCAGCCACATCCTGTGCTGGCATGAGTCAGAAGGGTTCAGTAACTGAGCACACTGTTTTCTAGGTGTTAATGCAGAGAGAAGATAAAGGGCAGAGTTTTCCTCTGAAGCAACCTCACATTTGCCACCTACACATTAAAATTTTTCCTCCAGTCATGTGCTTAACACGTTCAGCCCCAGGTCAGCTGTGTGTGCCCTTCAACACAGCCCCCCCTCAGCCTGGCTCAGGGACCTGCCAGGGACACACAGGACAGTTACCAGGTGCTGGGAGCTGGGCAAGGGAGGGATAACCACTCACAGAGCCTGGAATCTGCCCCCATGGATCCGCTGGGGCATCTTTACAAGGGCTGGAGCTAACTCTGTAAACCTCAGTATTCCCTGCCAACAGCTGAGGTTTCTGAGCTGCAAAATTCTCTCCAGGGGTTATATCACCCCCTTTCTTAGAAGTTCACAGCTCCCTGCTCTCATACTGTGCATAGCTGTCATTTTGTCCCCTCTCATCAGTGACAGACATATGGACTACACTCTCTGTGTGTCTACAAGCAGGTTTCTATGTTAATTTACCCATATTTATGAAAGACACCTATGCTCTGTGCTCCAAAAAGAAATATCTGTGTGATCTTAGAGCAGGGCCTCCTGATCCATCTAACTGGGAAGTCCTGGTGTTACTCCCATGAAAACTTCCTATCAGTCATTTTGCAAACAAAGTAATCAAGGCAAAGCACAACACTGGTAAAGTCAGTAGGATGATTATAGTGCCACGTGAGAAGTATTTTTTTAGGCACAGGTTTTGAGAAATGTAATTTTGTAAGTGAAATTAAAATCTTGGTCAGTTTACCCTCGTTGTGGGGTGTTACTTTCTGATGCAATTAATTCATAGCACTTTTTTGAGGTGACTGAGATTTCAGTGTATAAATGTGAACTTGAGCAACTATGGCTTTAGATTTAAAGAGTCAGCAAGTACTGTTCTTTGCAGTCTCAAAATGGATTTCAAAAGATCTACTGATCATCTGTATCAAAACCCAATTCTTTTCATAACACTATTAAGAATAGTCAGTGCCAGACCTACCGCTTAAGGGCTTAAGACGTAAAAGACACCATTAACCAGAACAGTAACCTCGACTTCAACCTCCCCTGAAATATTTGTACTTATCTGCATTCATCTTCTTTGAACAATGAATAAAATTCAACCACAGCACCAGGTAGGGCTGCTGGAGAACTCATTTATGCTCATCCCCAAGAGAGTTCATTCTTGCAGACCCCTCAGTGCTGCTGTATGGGATGCAGGGATTTGCACGAGTCTCTATGGAGTTCACAGGAGCATTTATTGAGGATTTGACTGAAATCCTTTCCCTGTGTTAGATTACAAGGGGACAGAGACTTTACCACCAGACTTTTGTGTGTCAACATTCACATGGTGCTTATTTATTCAGAACAAAAAATGCTGCTTTGTCATCTCAGTTGTTACTCTGAGAAAATGGCCTCTTGTGAGGAGCTTGGGGACTGGACACATGCCAGCAAACATTTCTCCATCAAGTTTAAACAGAACCATTTGCATGTGGAAATATGCTCAGAAAGTCTCGTTTTCTGTAACTGGTTATGTGATCAGTGCTGTCAATAACCCCAAAGAAAAATATAGATGTTTATAGTACTTAGAAAACCAAAAGCAGATGGTTATAATCCTGAGTTCTAAGACTTCAACCTGCTCCAATTTAATTTAATTAAAATGAAAACTGAACAGAATGCATTATTAAATATTGGTAATATACTGGCAGAAGAAATTATTTTGACAAAAATTCATATAATGCATGCAGATAAAGGTCCCTGAGTAACTACAGTGTGTCAAATTAAATAAAGCTTTATTGGAATCTAACAAAGCATGTGAGTAATGCACTTAAAATATCAAGATTTTTGCTTCTATTTTGAAAGAAGCATAATTAACCTAACTTCAAGGAATAAAAAAAAAAAAATTAAGCAGCAATTAAATAATTTAATAGCTGTGAACCCAGCACTATTGTGCAAGCTTTATTCATATTTAAACACATGAAGCTCATCTACTCCTAATTTGGGAAACTAACTGCAGTATCATTTCATGAGACGCTATGTATTTGAATTAACATGTTTTAAAGTGTGGATATGTACTGGATTTCCCAATCACTAGAGGACTCTTAGATGATGCAGTGGGAGCAGTGTAGCCAACTGTTCCCTGTCAAACATGAGACAGTGACAGCCTCTGGACACAGGGCACACGTAGCTGTGCTGGGGAAAGCCCCAGGTGGCACCTGAGACCCACCTGGTCCTGCCTGATCACCCATGGCAGTGCCAAAGGGCAAGCTGGAATACTTTTTTTTATTTCTGGAGTTGCACAAATATGTGCCAACAACTCACCTGATACCTTCCCTTGCTGCAAAAACAAAAGGAACAGGTATCAGCAATGGGACAAGGCTGGATTTGCCCTCTCACAGGGTCTCTTGTATCTCAAGAGGCTGAGAAGGGCACTGCTACTCCTTGCCACACACCACACCTGGGATGTTCAGAACCTTGGTGGCTGCAGTGCCAGCACCTGACTGACTCCAGGAAAAAGTTGGGGAGTCAGTTTCTGAGGTTGGAGTTTGGACTTCTTTAGGCCAATGCAGTATGTGAGCTACAGCTGGAATGAGAAGATCTGAGCTTCTGCATGAGCATTCATAGCAGATCAGGAAACTAATGAAGCCAAAAATGTATCACTTATTCCTTGGTTGCTTCAGTTTTCAGCTGAATTTGTTCCTGATCTGGCTCATTTCATGATCAAATGAATGTGAGTGGTGGCCCATGGGTAAGGAGAGAATGTGGGACTGTCCCTGCAGGCAGCAGCTCGTGTTCTGTGGGGTCAAGGAGACAGCAGGACCACAGCTCTGAAAAAACCTTCATCTAACCTTTCCTTAGCATACTGCATTATGTAATCACACTGCACAGCTTGGTGTCATAACCCATCATGGACATCCCTGTCTGTCTATGCCTGCATCATTCTCAGGGAAGGAATGCCAAGGAAAATGCTGAAATGCTCCTTTTCCCCACTGCCTCCCCACAGAGGCACTTCCCAGACCACCCGTCTGGGAGCACACAGCAACACTGTCACACACCAGAGCCCTGGGAGCTGCAGAGCCTGCCTGGCACCTTTTGCCTCTGCACAGGCCACTCTGCATGGGCAACACAACAGCTCCTGAAGGAAGTTCCTGGCTGCCCCTCAGAACAGCATTTTCATATGTGGAATGAAGCATATTCCTTGAGAGGGTGCACAGCTCTGTCACCCCTGCTACTCTTCCCTGACAGCCTGACCTGCCAGTGCTGCTGCTTATTATTGCCCTAAAAAAAGCAAACAGAACTGCTACCGAAGTGAATGGGGTTGATTCACAATTCTAAGCTTTGCTTGTAAAGTAAGTAATTCTAATACAAAGCATCTATCAGTCCATTAAACAACATAACATCAAATTAAATTAAAAAATAGAAAGCCCTTAAAAAAACAAATAACAAAATTAATGAAAAAAAATGCTGGCTAAATAAAATGTGTTTGCACAGACAGCACTTTTGTAGCAACTCTCAGAATAGCCTGTGCTGCTTGCTGAACAAAGCCTATGAAACATGATGATTTTTGGATAAACATATTTAAACAACAAATCAATTAGTTTTAACTATTGGGGACATGAAACATAGTAAGAAAAGATGCCCAAAAGTTAAAATTTTGAAAACCCTAAGTGGAAATGACATTTTAAATGTCACAGCCAAAAAATGACAGAAACAATGACACACCAAAGGTCATATTCAGAGTAACATTCAAAAACAGAGACAGCTGAATATAATGCCATTAGTACATAACCATTCTCTGAGGGAAAAAGGAATTTTCAAATTGATTAAATTAGAAAGATGACATTGGAAGAACAAGAAAATAAATGTTCTTGGGAAATCATACAAGTCACTTCAGTGACTTTAGCTAAAGAGGCATTTGATTTAAAAGAATGTAGGAGCAGCAACAAAATTTATCTGCCATATTTTCCTGGCTTGATGTATGTGAGTGCTTCTGCTTACATCAAGGTGATTGTACATACCCATTGCCTCAGCCAGACCAGAAACCTTCTGTCCATATATATCTGTCTTATTCCAGGCAAACGTGTACACCAAATTGGCTGCAGCAGGAAACCACTTCTGAAGCAGACGACCTTCAACAGCAACGATCAGGTGGACTTTGGCCATTCCAGAAGGGATGGTTGAGTGGGTCAGAATAATGCGCAGCAAAGTTTTATACCCCGGGGTCCGACTGCTGAGATAACTGAGCTTCACAAAACTTGAAGGAATTGCAATTTCCTCTTGGACCACCTTTGAAAAAAACACATCATTGTATCTATAGCCAAGAAAAATGTAAAATTGTAACAGTAAGACAAGGCAATTATTTCACATTTCACAATTATGATGTGAACACAGCACCACTGAAACAACTGGGTTTATTTCAGCATTGCAGTAGTCAGGCACAAATGGCAAAATTTCCAACATCAGACACTGCTTGGTCAACCTACTGGATTGGCAGGCTGTTTGATAAAGAGCCTCTTCCTCTGATGCTTTTCTCTACTGGGGAGCAAATAGTGCATCCATGCACATATTCTTACATATAAGCTGCACAGCTTTATCTTGCCTTAATTACTTGATTTACTTAACAAGTGCTCTTAACTGGAATACAGTAAAATTTTTTTAAAATATACACACAGCTTCTATCATACACATTGTGATGTAAAGATACTATCCTGCTTTGGAGACAAAACCTTTAACTTGGGGAGTGTTAAGAAAGAAAAAAATCCTTCCTGCTAAACCATCTGTGCAGTCAGGCCAAGCTCCAGCAAGAAGGGAGTATAAAGGAGCAGCATTAGGAACCTAGCAAGCTGACTGGGAACACACAGCAGTGAGGATGAAACAGCCTGAGCAACAGAGTCATCTTGCACACAGGTAAGTCCCCAGGGAGTGCAAGTGCACTCAAATCCCAGGGCCCTGCTGTCAGTGCTGCTGTCTGAACCAGCTGGATTAAAGCAAGCTTGGATATGCCCACTGCGGGGTGGTACCAATTCCCACTGCGGTGGATATGGGCCCTCAGCTACACAAGGACTGCAAAGGCTCTGAGCTTGTTAGGTGGAAAAAGAAATTTGGCCTTGACCTTTTGAATGATGTGGGCCTTGGAGCTACAAAAAGGGATTTAGCTCCTGATAGAAAAGAGCTTTTTCTGGGACAGACTGTGACAAGAACAGGCAAGAGACAAGAACAGCTTCTTGGAGGGTGCTACCACAGTCACTCAAAAGCCACCTGAAAACTAGACTGTGCTTAACAAGGTTAATGATGTTGGTGCATTTCTGTACTAATGAATCAACCTGTCACAATGTTAAATTCATCATGCTTGGAAAAAGACAAACTGTTTTGTTTATATTTTCCAGTTTTTAAATTTTCTTTATTTAACAATAGATTTACTTCACTTTCAACTAGTTTTATTTACACACTGCAACAGTATCACTGTCACAGCATTGCTGCAGTACAGCTGGAGGCCTGCCAGCACTTGTCGTTTCAACATATGAAATGCAGTGTTGCCAGGGAAATCCTGCTCTCTTTATTGTTCCTGATTTGCAGAGTTCCCCTTCCTTCCTGCTGACATCCCAGCTGCCCTCTCTGTCATGCATCTGACATTTCTTTTCATTTTTTAATAAAAAAGTAGGAAGAAATATTCACACATTAATACATGCTAATGTATCTCTGTCTCCTATTATTCTCAGTTAATTTTTGCTCAATTCCCAGAACCACACAATGAAACTCAACACTATGAAACCTCCAATGACAAAAAAAAAAAAAGAAAAAAGGAAAGAACTGGGGAGTGGTTTCTCAGTAGACTGCATCTTTGAGTACCCCACTGTTCAAAGAAGACCAAGGCATACCTCATGTGGAGCACTGTGACCCAGTATTTTCTTACTAGTGTGCAGCAGTTATTCTTAATTTATGTTCATTAGTTTCACTTAGTACATTCTGTGAAGCAATGCTATGACCATCAACTGGATGAAGCATGGTAACAGTTATGGAGGTGTTTAGACATAACTCATATGTCTAACTCATATGTCTATGGTACACCCCAAAGTATCTTCCAGGCTTGCTTGATGAAATTAAAAGAAAACCCAGAAGAGGTCATATTCTTTAAAATCTAACTGCTCAAACAACATACAAAAAATTAAGGGCATTAATATGACCTGAGCTGTGTTTTGTTGTGTGCTTGACTCTCACAATGTCTTTTAAGTCCCAAGTAAAACAACAGTTAATTACAACATTAATTAGAAATTACTTTAAACACTTAAGAGAGAGTCAAGAAAAAATATATTGAAATTAAAAAAGAAGTCCTAAAGATCATGTTAAAATTGCTCTCTACCTTGGTAATAAGTAATTAAAGTAATAAACCCCAAGAATCTGACATACAGCTGTGAATGAATGAAACACCTCTAGGAATGTTCAAAGCATCATGTCTCTACGTTGATGTCTGGGAAGTTGTACAGTTCATCTGTAACTAGGGATGGTTTTGTGCTTCACTACCAACAAATCAGGATTTCAATAATAATTCATGTTAGCATTTCCCACTTTCTTCTTGAAGAAAAGAAATAAAACACTTTTAAATATTCAAAGTAAAGAAAGAATAAAGACAACAGAATCTTGTTAAACAGTGCCAAATAGATGTGCATTGGTGCTATTCTGCCAAGCGAGTGGCATTACAGCAGTTACTGACTCACTCTCTTTGAAGAAAGAACAAAGTGTTAATTTAGAATTCTTTTCATTACCTGTAGTTCTGGAATAACAGTTCCTCTTTCAGGACAGGACCCTCCAAATGCTGTCAAGGGGGAAGGGAGTACAATTGGATTTGGACTGATAAAGCTACTGATGTCACAGGATGGTGTGTCCAACTCTGCTCTTTGCATTACAACCTTGTCTACAATGATAAATCTATTCCAAGGCAACCAAAGTGTTCTTTTTTCAGATATGAAAGGAGATCTGTCAAAAACTAGAGTGACAGAGATTCCTCCAACAGCCACAAGGTCAAAACTGGAAAAGAAAAAACAAATAGTTTTGTTTCTTTTTGGTTTTTTTAAAAATCACATTACCACACCTTTCAATGCATCACAAAAACATTATATTCATTATTACAGCTCTTAATTTAGTATGTGAAATCATTCAAGTGTACATTCCTTGTATCCACAAAGAAGCTTTACCTCTGTGTGCTTTCTCCCTGTATGCAACAACACCAAGACACAGAATTTCACTGTTACTTGGCCTCTCTCCCCTCTATTTATCTACTAGCATCAATACCAGCGAGCCATCTGTAACAAAACTGTCAACCCAGTTGCTTTGGTTTATATGAAAAGACATTCCAATCTCGGAAAAAGGATGCCACTCATCATGTATGCAGGAAGAGCATGCAGAATAAGAAGGCTTAAAGCCTGTTAGGCCATAGCTCTATGAACATAACCCTTTCCCTTCTTCGAAAAGCAGCAGGAGGAAAAGGTTGAGTACACTGTGCACATAACCTCCCTGTACAGAGTATGAAATTTTTGGGAAGGATGGTGATTAATTGCACTGAGAACTGAGTCAGCTCTTGAACACAAGGAGGGTGATCCTCTGGGAGGTAACTGTGAAGAACCTTTGGCACATCTGGGCTGCAAAACAGTGGGATATAGAAGGTATGATGTACAGTATCAATTTCCAGAGTTTCTGACATCCACAGTCAGGCAACACAAGGTAATATGTAAATAGCTACTTCACTCTCTGTATTACTGAATGCATCTATTATGGAGGTTTTTGATGGTAACAAACTGTGATAAGAAGTCAGACTTAATTATGCATATCTCATCACATTTCCCAAATGACACCGATTACATTCACAGCAAAATACAGGTAGCATATTTTAATGCAACAACTTTATCCAGGCTAGTGTAAGGAGGAAATGATAATTACTAACTTTCAGTAGTGTGATTTGAAAGTCAATAAACCCAGGTGAAATAAATATGCACACTCCTTACTTCTATAAATTGGCAAAGCCAAACAAAAAAAATAATTGTGGAAACAGTGACAAATTGCAGCACTTTTTCCCTGCTGGAAGACAGCTTCAGATTTCCTGTAATTCACAATTCAGCCCAGGAAGATGAAGTCTTAAACTGCCCTTAAGAGCTTAATTGAAGTTCAGGAGCAAGTCATGACCCTATTGCAAATGGATGGCCAGCCCTCGAGGGCAATATAGAATATATTGAAACCTCACCTGCTTTGAGAACTGAACTCAGACCTGTGAGGGTGGGGAAGAAGGGGAAGCCAGGGCTGGTTATGGAACAGCAATTTAACCATCTGCCTTTGGAAAAAGTCTGCTCCCACTTTTCCTTGTATGCCTCAGGTGATCAGCTAAAGAATTTGACTTCACTGACACCTCAATAAACTACTTGGATGATTCACACTTAACAAAAAAATGCAGAAGACAGGATATTTCCTGGAAAACCTGACTTGTGAAAATATTCCAATGTCAAGAAGGTACTGTTACAGCAGACCTGGCACATCTTGACTCCAGTTTGAATGTCACTGTAGTTCTGTTGCAGTTTAGGTTTTTTTCTTCTCTTTCTTTGGTCCCTTCACTACAGAGAGCTCCAATCAACTGTGCTCCCAGAGCAGGCGGCCAGATGTCATCCCCAAGCCACACTGCGAACTGTGATGTCTATGAAAATTCTGTACATGAATAGAAGTTGGCAGATGGCCTTAACCACACAAACCTAAACCAGTGGAGGATAATACATGAAAGCCTGACCTGCCATCCTGTCGACTGATGGTGTATCCATACTCATTGTGGTGCAGGAAACTGACGTTCACTCCAACCAAAGGTGTTCCATCAATTGCTACAACCTGGCCTCGGATGACACACGCCCGTCTGCAACAAGAGTAGAAGGCAACAAGTTACAAACATGAGGAGGGTGAGAAAGACATTGATTACAGAAACTGGGCTGTGCTTTGGTCCCAAACAGACAAAACCACTCTGATTTCAGAATGACTGCTGATTTTTGGAAGAGAAGTCATACAAGCCCAAAAGATTGATTTTAAAAAGCATTCTCTTATAAGGATGACACACAGACTCTCATGAACTGTTGGTATAGGGAGAATATGTTCCTGTTTCCTCACATATTTTAGGGTACTATTTGCTCTGCCACTGAATGGCACTGCAAAGGTTTCACTGATAGTGTGATTTAGCTGGCTGCAGCTCAAGGGAGTGATGGTTTGTGAAAGGAGAGAATGAAACCTCATTCTCTGCGGCTAGGTATAGGGCATTGCTGTCTGTTAGAGAAAAGCTGAACTAATGTGATAAGGCAGCAGTGAGACACACGGGCTTCACTGAACTTCAGAAACTTATACAGGTAAATTCACAGGGTGCCTAATCAAGTGTAACATACATTTTTCTCCATCCCCCATCACATGTGATGCTATTCTGAATTCCCTCTGGGATGCATTGGACTTGCACCCACTTTCTACTTTATCCTCACATTCCAGTGAAGAGGGTGGAACATGGCAGCACAGCAGAAAACATCAAAGTCAATGGACAGGAAAGTGAACTCATTACTAAGTGTGTCTAATCAGAGGCTAACAGGATCACAGAGTCATAGAAAATGAGAGCTGAAAGGAAATACAAGACTTTATCTTGTCCATTCCTTTGCCTCGGGTTAGATCAACTATGCCTACATCAGTCCAGACAGATGCTTGTCTGACTCTATAAGCTCACCAAGTTACCCATTCCAATGCCTCTGCATGAGTGCTCTACTCATGGTAAGTTCTTCCTACTGTCCAATTTGAACTTTCACTGTTGTCCTTTCAGACCATTGCTTTCACCTAAGTCACAGAAATGGTGAAGAAATTACTCTTTTTCTTAGCTTTGGTTTTTTACCTGTCTGAATAAAGAAACATATAAGAATCAGGTCTCCTAAGGATGAGAAGACAGACATAAAAAATCCTTATGGTGTAGATTAGGACCCAGTGGCATTTTCTAAGGGTACACATAGCTACATTCCACTGAAATTCCTCCCAGTAATTTTGCCCTGGGCTGTCAGCTACACCACACCTCCACTGGCTGAGCCAATCCAGATCTTGGAAACTCATGAAACTACTGCAGCTATTTCCTGGAACTGCAGTTTGAGATAATGAAGTGAACAGTGTATGCAAGTCTTTTGCTAACATTAAGACATTTAGGGTCAAAACCAATGCAATACTTATGAAGTGAACTGGCATTAATTACTCAATATAAATGACAAGCATAAATTTAGGCATTGTTATGTTTCTTTCTCAACTTGAAAATTTGTGGCAAACCTCAAAAGACACATCCACTGCACACTGAATGTGCGATCCAAAGGAAAAAACTTAATAGCTCCTTAGACAAAAATTATTTAGGAGTCTACATATGAATTTTAAAAATATATCTAGAGAGATTAATTGACCATGATCCAATGAAATCATATGCAGAAATTGGAGAACATAAATTTCTGAAAATTTTGACATGCTTTTTAATATCCCATTCTCCCAAGCCACTAACAGGACACTGATTTATCACCATGATATCATCAAACCCATCTGACTATGACTTGAGTAAACACAACTGGTAAAAATTAACCTCTTTGCCACTACAGCATTCACCACAGTTGCTAATAGGAATTCCATGCTCCCAGGCCATGAAAAGACACTGCTAAATCCTAGAGGAATGGGAGATGCTGCATTACTGCTAATATGCAAAACAAGAGCTCTGATTTATCACCTGCTTTGTTTCCTACATAAAGTAAATGGGTTGTGGCCCTATTTGTGGCCCAAAATCTGCTGCTCCACTGAAGGCAATTGAGCTCCTGTTTGTCTCAACAGACTCACAAGACTCACTTAAAAGAACAGCCAGGTCCAATTACTCTGATTTCTTAGAGCAGATAATACTTGTTTATATTATTTTCCTGTATTTCAAACATCGACAGATGTGCATTTTCTTTTCTAATACCTTTATTAATGCACTCCATATATTTACAACACACTTAGGTGTGAGAGTGAGACCCCTTGGAGTAATCATTATTCAGTGCATTATTCTTGCACTCCTGTTTTTTCATTCCACACAGACCTGTCTTCTGACGCTACTCTGTCCTCATATTTTATCAAGCACACAGATTTGTACGATAAAAGCTCATCAAAATCTCCATCCATGGTCTTTCTTTCCTTTACTCATTCACTTTACTTCCCATAATTCATAAATAATATTAAGAGACTTATCTTTCAACATTGTCCATTTTATTCATCATATTTTACAAGCCACACATATTTACGGTATGTGATAAAGACATATAAACCTCATTATTCTCCATTTGTGTGTACTGAATTGTCTTACTAATCTCTTAGATTTTGAATGTCCTAAGCCTGCCTCTGTGCTCCTACGTTTGTCCTCGTTATTTAATGTCTCTTTATGACCTATTCTGAGTTGAAGAGTCTTCTCTGGCCTCTTTTTGAATTACCAGAACCTACTAAATCTTTGACTAAGCATTTGATCAGAATTAGCTTTAATTCTGGCATTTACTGCAGCTATGAAAACATTTTTCAGTTCCTTCATGACCAGCACGAGTCTCCAAGGCTCAGGAGGTAACCAGGAGCCCCCCAGCTGGTTTCCCCTTGTTTCCCAGCGCCCTGGCAGCTGACAGAGCACACCCCACGTCCCCAGGCAGGTTCCCTGCAGCTCTGCTGCTCAGAGAACACCTCACTTAGTTCCTTCCCTCACAGAGCTTTTAGAGCATGTTCCCCGCAGCTCTGCTGCTCAGAGCACACCTCAGTTCCTTCCCTCACAGAGCTTTTAGAGCATGTTCCCTGCAGTGATGTCCCTTCATAGGCAGCTGCCACTTCACGCTTCCTTGCCTCAACATCCATCTTCTTCCCAGATGAGCTGGAGGCCTTGCTACCACTCACTGCTTCTATTCATTTGAGCAGAGAAACCTCTAAAGATCATGATGTCTCCTCAATGCACTGTACTTTCTGCCTCTAAGACTTATTCCACACTCTTGTGACTGCCCTGCTTTGCTTTCTCACGGGAGACAACTTGTACTATGCGTCCAACAGCCACCTATTTGTGATGATTGCATAAGCTCAGACCTAAGGCTTTCCAAGTTGTTTTAACTTGAAAGTCAGTGCAAAAATGTCTTTTCTAATTTGGTGAAGCTGGGCAAGAACATGCCCCTGATAAGCTGCCTTAGTGTTTTCAAATGCATTAAAAATGTTCCCAGTCCCCTGGCAAGCTGTACTAAATCTGCAACTCCAGAGGGAGCAGTTGGCTTTTTGAGAGAAAGCTGAGATTTCCATGGGTTGCAGGTGGCCTAAAAGTAGAATTCCTCTGTCAATGCTTCATGGGGCATTCCACAAGCAACTGAGGAGCTCACTACTCTGTGGATCTCGGGTCTCTGCTGTGAGGCAGTTTGTTTGACATCTCTAATTTAAAATATGAACAGAAGTTTAAATGTTAGATGCATTATTTCAGTACTTGTGAAGTATTTTATTATTTTACCATCATTCTGCCTTGCTCTGCTGCTACTTACCTGCTATTTTTTTGCATGTTAAGTTTCCAATAATCACCTCAGGCTGAGACATTAGGCTCAGATATGGAACTCTATCAAGCAGCTTGTGAATTTGCAAGTGTCACATTACCAGAAGATGTCATTTACTGTATTGCATTTCTGATTAAAATCTTCAATGAGAGAAATGAAGCTGAAGGCTAGTGAGGTACATTCGTTTCTTCCTGCTGACAATGTTGCTGTAAGCAGCATTTGAAGGGTAATTAATTCAGTACCATACACTGGACCCTTTTCGTGGGCAATTTACAGTGAGTCAAATAGCTTGCCAGCAGCACGCATTTAAACAAAAAAAGACTCAGCAAAGAAACAAGCTAAAAACCTTCCTGAGAACAGAAGTTGACAAAAACATTATAATCTGCTACACCCTGCTAGATGCAGTAGGTTAAAACCATGCCTGATGTAAGCAAGTACATTTCCATTTATCCAGAATGTCTCTAATCTGCCTTTCAGCATGCCACAGTTTAAGTGGGAGTTTGTAAAAACCCAATGCATATGACATAGATTTGACATAACAAAAAGTCAAATGTTTTGCAGACATGTTGTCCCTTAACATTATTTTTGATGTAGTATTTAGCTATGGCTCAAGCAACATCCTGACTGTACTGTAAAAGCCAAATGATTAAATATTAGACCTAAGCTAAAGTCCAAGATGCAAATGCAGAGGGATAGATGTCTCAGCAGCTGTCAGAACAGCTAGCTTTACTATTTCAGATTATTTGGAAAATTCCAGGATATGGCAGAGACCAAACATATCCAAGTATGAAGGACAGAGATAATCTTCACCATTTTTGATAGCTTTCCAAGATCTAATCAACATCATTTTGTCTGCAGCCAGATTCATGCAAACATCACCCATACTAGAGTTCCACTGACCTGTGGTACAGTAAAACACTGCACAATGTCATTTGAAGACTGAAAACACTGGGTAGATGTCTCTTCCTTAATGCTCCTAATGGCCTCAGAGATTTCTTGTAAAGGGAAAAAAAAAAAAAAAGGCAGATGGGGCTTTGCAAAATTGGAGCAAAAGTGGGAATGGATGGCAGTACTCTGAAATAAATACATGCCATTATTCCATCCAATCCTTCCAACATTTCATGCTGTACCACCAATACTATAAAATCAGTGCCATTGCAGGCAGCTACGAGTTAATATCATCTGCCTGGACACAACCTTTTCAGCAACAGCCCAAAGGAGATTAAAACCCCTCAAGCATTCTTTCCAGGTAGGCTGGATCACAGATTTCTGATGTTTTTTACTGTAGCAGCAGTTGTCTTTCTGTATTTTTTTTCAGTAATCTTAATTCCCAGGAGAAGAACCGACACAAGATGACAGTCAGATTGGCAATGTCAGAGGAAGATTTTTGAGCAGAAGTACCACAGTTTAGCTATTGCCTCTTTCCAAAACCCTGCTTATCTCTTATCCTTGAGTAAAATTCTGACAGTTTTTAATAACATTTGACTTCTGGATGAACAATATTTCAACAGCCTGGAAGACTCAAGGATCCAGCAAAGTGTGGACTGAGGAACCCTTTGGGGTGCCCAGTACATTGCAGATTGATGTTGACAAACCTCAGGAGACACAGCACAGCACAAATCTCCAGGCACTGCCCTGACTCCTAAGATGCAGCCACCCCCATCTGAATCCCAATGATCTTCTCAAAATAACTATGAATTTGTCTGCAGTGGGAGGAAATGGTATCTGGGCTGTCAGAGATACACCAATGCCAGCAGAGTCCTGCTCCTCAGTGGCAGGAAGTCAGAAGCCATGGTGAGAGTGTGCTGCTGCTTGCACATGGGACTTCACTGCTCTTCAGTCTTCACAGGCATGGCAGGTAACAGAGTAAAGAAATTAAATACTCAGAAACAGCTTTTAAATCCAAGTTAAATCCCATCAATGATAGCTTTAAAAGATCAATTCCTTATATCTATAAAAGCACGTTGATGGGATTATGTACAATCTGGCTGCTAACATTTGCAGTGTTACAGAACACTGTACAGGCAACTTGAGCACTCACCTCCTCTCTGGAAACTCCCCACTGTCAGGCATTTTGATGAGGAAATTTTTTCAGTGGTGACTTTTGGTTTAAACAGCATAAAAAGCCAGTCAAAGACCCTGCCCCAAGTACAGAAGCCTGATTCATAAGTGCAACACCCCAAGAGACCCACCAGTGGCAGGTGGGTGCATCTCATGGAGTTCATCTTCATGGCCTATTGCTCTACATATTTATAACATCCTGTTACATTATTGATAGTGATTAAATGTTTAGGTATTTCAGATCAATAATGACTGTTTACAAATTTACTTTATTAAAAATTAATGCTGAAGAAAAAAGTGAACTGAATTTGTGTGCAGGATTGTGTTGAGGTTGTAAACTAAGTGCTGTGTAGGGTGACAATAAAAAATTCTTATGTGCTTATTACTGGAACATGGTTTATCTAATGCAGGGGCCTAGTTGACAGGGTAACAGTCAGGTGATGTAGATGATTTGTGGATCTCTTTGTCAGCATGTAAGTTATAGCTTCCCAAGTGAACTGCAGCATAAAAACTTATGTGCCCCTCTACTTCAAATGTTCAAGAAAATATGTGTTACCAGGTTTTCTGAGCAAGTAAAGGCCCTTTTTCTACTGCACAGTTTCCTCCTGTTAAAGGGCAAAGCCAATCTCACAAACACTCTGGGATCACTCCACTCTTTGCATGATAACCTGCAGCACAAACCAGTAAACTCACACTGCTTTATCAAGGCATAGCAAAACCAAGGAAGTTTTTAAACTTATGTAAGTGACACATATTAAATTCATTGCACTGTAAATACCAATCAAATTGTACTGGGCAGAAAGGTGACTGAAGACAGCAGATGTGAATCCAATTTGTCCTTCTGCATCCTGCCATTACATATGCACAGTGGGAAGGGCTGAACTTCCTCTGCTGATTTTACAAGTGTGAGACAACTTACTTTTCACAACAGTCACTCTTGTTAATAACAGCAGAAGAGTGTGTTGGTGGGACACTTCCATCAACCAGACAGGCAGCAACAACAATCTGATAACCAAGATCCTCAGCTGTTGGGACTTTAAAGTTTGCTATCCTCTTAAGTATTTTATGAGCACTGGCGAAAAATTTTCAGCTACCCAGGTATCCCCATTTTTTCCTGGTTAAATAATTAAATTACAATTCTCAATATTCAGAAAGTCTTTCATTTAAAAGAAGACTCACCTGCTCTCAAAGGAGACATCTCCTGGGATTACATGAGTGCTTTCCTTCCCAATAAGGAACCTGATTCGATCATAGAAGAGCCTTGGAGGATGCTGAGAGAAGGGTGGTTGGCTGTGCTGGATAAGGTCAAGGGGATCAGGTGAACCCTGGCAGAGAGGGCTTGAGTAACAATTGCTTTGCTGACAACAGTCAGGGTCTACACAGTCTGTCAAGCCATCTAAAATGGAAAGAATGGAAACTTCAGGAAATTGAGCAGTTCTGAGAATAAAGCAGCACATTTATTATCAGAGAGCACAGGAGGGATGTAATCAATGTGAAGGCATGCTGATTATGACACAGTCACATTCAATAAAGCATGCTTAGTCCAGGAGGGTTATTTGTCTGTCATTAACACTGTATCACCTCCCCAAATCCTCACTCAGTGAGAAAACAGAACCTATAACTAAGTGAAAAGGGAAGAGCAGGACAGTGTGACCAGAAAGTCACCACACTTCACCTGTCAGTGCAATGTGATCCACACTGTGCAGCTGCTCCCTCCAACAGGCCTTCATTGTCAGCACTGCCTGGTCACCCCAGGTGGGACACCCACTCACTAACCAGCCCTCAGTAACGAGGCCTGAAATTTACCCAATTCTCCTAAGTGTCCCCACTGCAGAAAAAACTGTATTTCTTATAGTTGTCTAACTTCTGCTTTAAGCCCTATAGTAGTTTTACAAGTGATTTAAGATATTTACTTTCCATTTATTGGTTGCAATACCAGAATGATCCAGAAAGGGCATAATTGTAACTACACTCCCGCAGCTGATACATGAATACACACCTAGATTCAGGCTCCATCCCATTGACCAGACAGTTACAGTCCTCTCTATAGATGTTTGCACCATGGAAGCAAATTTGGAAAGTGAAAATAAAGCTATTTCTCCTCTGTCCATTTTCAAGTATGAAAAATAGAAGAAATAATAGATTTTCTTCAGAAATCTACAATTCTTCATGAACAAACTTGCAGCAACATTTGTGGGTGAAATTAAGTTACTTAAATATCTAAAGCTTAAGATGAAAATTGAAGCACTGAAGTGCATCTAAATTAAGCACCTAAATAAAACTTAAAATTGGGCTATTGACATTTAATTGTTTCTATCAGCAGCTTAGATGTCCAAATTGGCTAAATTACATACTCAATCAGAAACAGATTTAATAGGAGATGGTAAAATGTCCAACAATCTTCTTCAACATCCACTGTATGACTTAGCAGCTGTGTTGCTTGCATTTAAAGCAAGATAAAGGTGTTTTATCCTTCAACAAAGACACTTTGTATTTCTAACAAGGTTGGTCTGAATAAATGCAGAGTCATCACATCACTGTATGGATCTCCCTTGTATTGAAATTGGAATGCTATAGGATCAACATACTGTTGATATTTCAGATATTTTGTTGATACTGTCAGATATTTCACTTCATGTCAAGTGTTTGTACCAACACTTTGAAGTCTATCAAACTGCACCTCAGGGGTGCTCTTGGAGGGAGCAGGGGAGCTCCTGGAGTTTTGTTGTTGACTTTAATGGGTGCAAGACCAATCCCCAACCAAGCCTACTGCTTTCTCAACAGAGCCCTGTGTGAATGCTCAGTAAATGGCAGCATAAAACATTCACTTTGAAAAGAAAGCAAAAGCCCTTCTATAGAACAAACACATATAATGAAATGGGCTTTCCTGGCATCTGAAAATCCTTGCCTGACCTAGAGCAAGATAATTGCTTGGCTAAGCAAAAAAAATATTAACAAATCTATCCTCTGCAACTGGGAAAACAGACAGAGCTATTTTTTGTAAAGATGAGCCAAGGGCAACTGTAGATAGCTAGCAACATAATCTAGGACCCTCAGCTCCAGCAGAGCTGGCATGGCTACAGGTCAGGGTGTGCTTGCCACATTCCCCAAATCCTGGAGACAACAGGCATTTGCCAGCAGCAGAAGAATAACTTCACAGGGCAATGTTGAGTTTATTGACTTTGAGTGTAGAAGTCACTTTATATACAGGAAAGCCTAGGAAGCAACTGAAATCTGCTGGGAAGTCAGGAAGCTGAAACAATGAGGCCTCCAGTCTGAACAAAAGCACACGGGAAGGGATGGAGGAGTTCACAACATAAACCAGAGTCTTTTTCAGTGTGTTCTGATAGGAAAAAAAGTGTTTTGGGTTGAAACTTGAAGAGCATGCTTGGAACTGCAAGGAAAAAATATTGTTTCATCTATTTTTTGTCCAAGGAGTGAAGCTCTCTATATTCTTCATAACAACTGAAAAGCATCAAGCTACAGATGCTTTTCAGCAGATCATCCAAATCTACAAATATTAAAGAATTCTACTAGATCTGAAAATGTCATAAAAACATTGAAATCTCTTGCTGCGGTTTATACTGGTAGTTGCTCTGCCAGGGGAAGGGTTATGGCAGTGACAAGTCTTGCTCAAGGAATCAACTAATTTTCTGGAAGATACCAATTTCTACAAGCTCACCACTGTCTACCTAAAAAACCTGACAAACTTTGGTCAAGCAGATTTTGTGCTAATCAAAAAAAAAAAAAGGAGCACTTATTTCAGAATAACAGTATCCATGGGGAAGCTATTTTGGAGTAATTTATTAATTTATTTCACTCTAGCAATTCTGATTAATTTTTTTCTTGTCAACAAGCTATTAGATGTGGGAACTGAGCTGACCTGATTCTCTAATATATGTAAGAAATAAAGTGAAAGGTCACAGAAATATTAGAATATGAAGGTCTGCCTAGGAAAGGAACAGCTACAAAAATAGCACTTAACTATTTTGCTTTTTCTAATAGAGTCCTCATTTTCCTCTGCTTCAGTCAAGAGCTCACATACCTGGTGACGAACACAGTGCATTCAGGCTGGACACAAAAAGAAACCAAGGAAAGGGAAAGCAGTTTTCCATCTTCCAGTCAGACTCAATTTTTCTCTTTTCTTTGCAGTTTACTTGTCACCAACAAGACTGCCTTATAAACTCTTCCAGATTGTGCTAATGGAGCTATTCTTGTTTGAATTACTTGCACCTGGTTTAATTTGCCTCTTCAGCCTCCCAGGGCTACAATAGGGAGGGTTTCCCATTAGGAGGGTGTGAAGTCCCAGAAGCACGTGTGAACAATCATTTTGAGACTGGTGCGAGCCCTAACAGCACTACAAATGTATGAAGTGCTGGATTCAGCAGGAACAACTTACAGGCAATGGCAACAAAGGCTACAAAGTCATCAGAGAAAGAAACTGCTACCCAAAATGCAAAGGAGCAGGGTTCTAGGTCACACACCATCATTCAAGAGCTCTCTTTCTCTCTCATGGTGTTTTTTTTAAAATATATTTTGATTGATCAACGGCAATTTATTTCAATCTCCTTTCAGAACCATGCAGAATGAAAGAGAAGACATGTTAGGCTCAGAGAAGATGCTTCATGGGCAGTAAGGCAAGAAGTGCAGAAGCAGCAGCTTCTCTATGCACCATTAAAATCATGTACTTGGCCCAGACTGCCGTGTGTATTTTAGGACAATTAACTACAATTATCTGAATAATGAAATTCCAGCTTTTCTCCAAACAACCAAAATTTAGAAGAGAAACTGACTTGCATAGAACTTAAAAATATTTTAATCATTTTGTGAAGAAGTAAAATAATAAAACACCTGTTTCAGGGCAAACAGGGAACTCTTAAGCCAAAACAAATTCTTTTTTCCTCTCTAGGCTCATTCAAGACATTGGTTTTATATTAAACAATTTAAAAGAAAAAAGTAAGAAAATCCAAATCTAAGACCTCAAAAGAAAACTCCTATAATTTAGCACAATATCCATCAAAATGAGCCAGGCAAACCAAGCTGGTACAGAATCACAAGCTACATATGGAGGGAGGTTGTGATAATGCAAATTGTATTAATAAGTGCACATGAGGACAAAATTTTCAACAAGCCAATCCTATTTGAAATTAGATTATTAATCCAGGAGAATAACCCAGGGGAAAACAATCCCAAATAAATCTTGTTTATAAACTATATTGTCAAATTCATGCACTTGAAAATGCTACAAATACATTAGTCAGTTCTCAACAAGTGGTCACAATTTTAGTTAAATTTCCGTATCAGGAACCAACTATTAAAAAGCTCACTGTGTTAGCAAATCAGCAGGGTTTCTTTTAAATCTCAGGAGACAACAGCCAGGAGTATGAACAAACTACTACAAACAGCAAACACTGTAATTCATACAGCAGGAGATCCCTGTATACTCAAGTTTTTACTGTCAATTACCCCAAAGAGCATCACAGCATAGGTGCAGACTAAAATGTATTACAGATGTGTAAATGGTTTTGGTTTGTTATTAGCATTTTAAAATTTATTTTATATGAAAGACAGGCACATTCAGAGTACACTACAGACTTCTATAATAAAGTGATTTACATTTTGATGAATCTGAAATTATGGCTTCCCATCCTCCAGGTACTTTCTTTTGTATGCAAGGATAATGATGAACTGGGATTTTTGTTTTTAAAGTGAATTAGAAAATTAAAATATGTTTAATGCTACTGCTAAAACAGAATTTACAAAGATCAACTTCAAGATAGAAAGCACTTCATAGTACTGTTTAATAATTTAAACAACCTCAAAGCGAAGGCAGAGCATGCCAAAACAAGTTCCTCTGTTTTCAGTCACAGTACTCCTATCTGCATTGCAATAGATACAGAACTAGGACAAGATTTTCCCATTCCTTTGCTGGGGAATAGATTTTTTTCAGGAAGCCTTCTATAAGGAAGCCTTCTATGGGTCAGGACTGTGTGTCAATGGAATCACACAAAGTTTTCCATCAAACAAAGTACATTTTCTTGCTTATACATTTATATATATATATATTCCTTCTTCTATATGATGGAAGGGATGTCACAAGTGCTGTGAAATTACTTCCTCAGCCATGCTTCTGCTGCAGTCATAGCAGGCTCATGTTGTGCTTTTCTGATGTAGCACATTTTCTGATGTACACATTGGGCAGCAATCTCTCTTCTACAGGCATGATCACCTTCAGCAGCCAGAAAAATTGGCAATGGACCTGTGGCTATGGACCTACATCTCCACTGGCTACCTTCCAGCAATATATATCTCTCTACTTTCTATGTCTGGAAAAATGCTGCACAGTAAGTGCATTTCATATGTTTTGCATTTGAGCTTTCCATGTGGTGCAGAATACTTGTGTTAAGTTATCTTTAAAATAAAATAACATATCAGTTGGAAACAAAAAAGGCATTTTGTCAGCTCTAAGTTAATTGCAAGAACATTGAACAAGTCATATTCTGTGCCTGATACAAACACCTGTCACCTACTTTTCAAATCCCAGCATCTCTATTCTTCTCAACCACCCTTGTAGTACTTGCAATTCATGAACACAAATATGGCAATATCATAATAGCTCACATCCCTGAAAAAGGATCTCTATCCACAGTTGGTACAAATTGTCTAGATACAATTCCAGGAGCACCCAAGGACAGTAGAGAGGCACTGCATGGGAACACTGGTAAGGGGACAAAGAACAAAGTGGTTCACACCAACAGTGGTGGCTTCCCTACCTCACCACTGAAGCACACAACA
Source organism: Ammospiza caudacuta (assembly GCF_027887145.1). NCBI lineage: Eukaryota > Metazoa > Chordata > Aves > Passeriformes > Passerellidae > Ammospiza > Ammospiza caudacuta. Next base: position 10,259,514 of record NC_080606.1, on the reverse strand, counting down.
ACCTGCACAGCAGCTTCTTTTCTATTAAACCACTGGGACACTTCATTAACTGGCTATGAAAATGAAAAATTCAATCAGACTCTACCTCCCATGTTACTAATGTTAGTTATTTTAATAAACCATCCTCTATCATTAAATTCTGGTGAGGAAAACATAGCTAGTCAGCAATAAAACTTACAATTGCTCTTCTTCTGTTTAAAAGTTCATTAAATGAGCAGAGCTCTCACCCTTTCAATATTTTTTCACCATGCAGAAGATGTACTGAAATTAACAATTAACTACCTGGTTAATGTAAACAAACAGATTTGAAGTTTTATGGTAATGTCAAACCCAGAATACTACAAGAAGTGGTGTAGATGCTTATATAGTGCAGAAACATGTATGCAGACATGCTCACAAACACATCCTAATGATGCACTTGCTCAGTGACACAAAAATCTAATCTCTAGATTAGATATGCTGTGCTTAGTTTTGGTCACCAGGATATAAAGCCATTAGAAAATGTCCAAAGCCATTAGAAAATGTCCAAAGCAGAGCTATGAAGATGGTGAAAGCCCTCTAGGGGAAGCCCTAAGAAGAACATCAGAGGTCACCTGGCTTGTTTCTGGAGGAGACTGAGGAAGACCTCACTGTGGTCTTCAACACCTGCAGAGGGACAGGCACTGATCCCTCCTCTCTGGCGACCAGTGACAGGACTTGGGGGAACACCATGAAGCTGGGGAGGTTTAGGTTGGATATTAGGAAAAGGTTCTTCACCCAGAGGGTGGTAGGACACTGGAACAGGCTCTCCCGGAAAGCTGCAACAGCACAAAACCTGACAGAGTTCAAGAAGTGTTTGGATTACACTCAGATAACATGGTGTAATTTTTGGGGCTGTCCTGTGCAGGATCAGGAGCCCCACTTGGATGATTCTTGGGGTCCTGTTCAAGTCAGGAAATTCCACAATTCTGTAAGTACCAATGAGTTTGATTTTCACTGCTGCAGAGCTACCCAGAGGGGTGTGAGTGTAGCAGTGCACTCCTGCTCTGTCTATAGTGATCCCAGTGAGTGCAAGCCAGAGATGGAGTTGTGAGATCTGTGTTCAGAACATTTTCACAGAAAGTAAAAAATGGGATTTAAGTGTCTCCTTAAATATTGCCTGTGCTGACTTTATTCACCACAGGCTCAGTTCAGTCTAATTAGTGTTGCCAGGAATCCAAGCAAACGGAATCAAAGAGTAACTTCAGAAGAGACGAAGCAGCAGCAACTGTCAAGAGTCTCTAATGCTTATTCATATGCATTAATTCAAAGCGCCCAAATTTTATCCATAATACATAGCAGGCAGCAGACAGTGAGGCTGTTAACTGGGAATGCTGGTGTTTATATAAGGAAACCCATCAGTGCACCGATGGAAAGGCTGTGAGTGTTTTACCCAGTGAGTACCAGCAGTATTTGGCCTTCCACACTGGGGACAATACGAATATATCAGGGTTTTCAGAAACTCTAAGTATCCCTAGAGAGTCCTTGTTGCTCAGCAACAATGAAAACCATTCCCATCAGTATTATTTATATTGGGTAATAATAGCATATTACTTATATATGGACTCAATATCTCTGTGATGGATGGGTTATTAAAACGCCAATGGACGGGTCAGAAATACATCAATATTTTAGCAGCACTGGTTATCAACCCAAGGCTATGCTGAGTCATATATTTCCTTGTGCTTGGAAAAGCTTGGAGAATGCTACAATAACTGTCTGAAGTGACTGAAGGCATATTTGGAAAAGAATTCAAAGCTTGTAGTAAACAGTATTTTCCTTAAAAACAAACTGGCAAGATTGATTCATGAAAGACAAATGATAAAAGGAGATGCAGGCAAATTTAAAAGGGAGATCTGTATCAAAGAAACTAATGGGAGTGACAGGCTGCAACTTTCAGCTTGAGACAAAGACCTGTTTGTGCAGCAACTAGGTAAATATCTGTCCAAAAACCAGGCAAATTGTAGCTTGCCTACAACTGAGTGGAGTGTGACCCATGAGTGCCTTGTGTGTCCCCACACCTCAGCAGTGTGTTCTGCCTCCTGCCCCAAGACACAGGCACTTTGCCTGCAAAGAACTCAGCAGAGCTTTCTAGAGATGTTTTGGAGCTACTGGAGCTTCCAATGAATCTAAATTAGTGGCAGGACATGAGGAAATGACCTGCTCAGATGAGCTGAATTGCTCATCTTATAAACTGAAATCAAGTCAGCTGTGACAGGAAAGAAGGAGGATAAGGAATGGGGAATTATGCTGAGGGAAGCCGCAGTGAGGGAAAGGCCCCACTGCAAAGGACACCTGCTTGACTCCTTGGCATTTTTTAATGGACATCACACTGCTAACAGACTGCAGAAGCACTCCATGAGAGCAAGTGCAAACCATGCCATCGTGCATCTGTTATAATGCTAAGACCTTTCCACTGATATTTGTAGTGATATTTGAACAGGTAAACATGCCCTTAAGCCTGCAAGCAGGAAAAAGCTAACAGAGACTTATGAGCTGGAATGGAAAAGGCAGCTCTGGTACAGCCAGGGAACAAGTGCAGCAAATCCTAATGGGGCTCTAAAAGAAATTGCACTTTCCCTGCCCCCGAGAGTCGTTCCACATGTGTTTTATCTTACCACCACCAGGAACTGCACCAAGGGGGTCTTGGCGCTTCAGTGGCTGCAGGACCAGGATGACTGTGAATATGCTTATAGCTTTTCTTTATATGATTATATCATCCTTAAAAAATTTATTTTGTAGTACTTTTTAATCTTTTAATACCTAATACTTTCCCCCTCCCAAAGCTTTGTGCTCTTAATACAGGGTAAACAACAACACCATGCCAATTAAATGACATTACTGAATCCTTATGGTTGGGACTAACCTGTTTTTTTTTTTACTGTGTCACTGAATGTAGTTTTGAATTATAAAAATCTCAGGTTTTCCATCCCCAAAAGTACCATGTGACAAATTAACTGAAAAAATAATGTAAAACTACACAAAATTATCCCTTTGTCTAAGTCCTAAAATTAGAGTTTGTTTGAAATTATAATTGCTGAACTTTACTTCAGCTTTGTTCTTTGGTGGTGACCTCCTCCTCATGAACTTGAAGCACAAAAGGACTGAGATACAAATGTTTGATATAAACACAAATGGAATGATTAAGACCTTTGCTAGGTGAGAATTCCATTATTTGGCCTATAAAAGGGCACCTAATTATCTCTTGGGCTATGTGTCACTGACTGTGTCACATCCTAAGGCCTTAGGAAGCTACCACCTGTCAGCTGTGTTTAACTCACCTGTTTAACTTACATCAGCTGCAGGGGAAAATACTATTAACTTCCATCCTGATGAACCTACTCCAGGTGTTTAGCTTGGTGGATGAAAACTTGCTATGCCACCATAATATTCTCATAGTCAAAGGCTCAACCTCCCAGCAAACAGGACTTAAGAGGTAATGTCACACCTCCTTCCCAATTCCTGATTCCCCTGTTGTGTTGGTACACAAACCCTGAAACACACAGCTTCTGATTTCATCTAACACTGATATAACTCCAGTGGCTTTAGGGGGAATTTTACTAATTTATACTTATGCCAAATAAGGTCCTACAAACATCATATATATATAAAGAGAAGTGGTTATAATATGTAGATATAATTTTCTTTTCTTATAGGAAATTGTGAAGAAAACTTAATTACATTTAGCCCATCTGTAGTAGTCAGATTAATTAAATATTTCTCTCTGCACTTATTCTCTAATTTTAATGTCAACAGAGCTGTCCTAGTCCATGTTATGTTCCCATTAAAAAGGGAAAAGAAAATTGCTTTTAAAACCTGCAGTGAAACGATGTGAAGTATCTGCCTTAAACTGACAAATTCAAGGAGATTTAGAGTTGTAAGTGCCAACTCTTCCAATAACTCAGTGTTATTGCAGAATATAAAGCACCCAAAATCACAGTACAGGGCAGTTTATAGAGAGCCAGTTCACAGAGAGTATCAGAAAATGCTTTCCATACATTGAGGCTAACCAAGGTTTAGTGGGCAGATCTAAGAGTGCAGTGAGTCAGAGGCTCGGGCAGCGGGGGACAGCAGCGACAGATGGGAGAGCACAGGGGGCAGGGACACCAGCTGTGGGACCTTGTGTGACAGGGACACTCTCCAGTGCAGGAGAGCACAGACAGTGGGCACAGACAGGGCTCTTGGACCTCTTGGAAATAAAGTGGAAAAGGAAGGATATGAGAGGAATAAGGAGATTTTGAATAGGGTTCAGAAATAAGGAAGCCTTTGCCAAAGGACAGCAGGGTCTTAGAGCCCACAGGATACAAAATCAGAAGGTCTCAAAATATATCTGTAAATGAGGAATCATCACTGAGTCAGAATGTTTCTATTGAGGTCCCACAGTGACCTCAGTTCTTGGACCTACATCAAGCTTAATTTATCAATGACCTAGAAGAAAATACAATCATCATACAAAGGTTTGCCCCTACAGTCAAGTGTATGATCTCATCCAGGACACTGATATGGTCTTCAGGTGTGACAAAAAAAGATAACATGTATTTTAATACATGTCAGTGTACAACCTAAGGAAAAAAAAATTAGCTATGTTTTGGGCTGATCATATAATCATAGAACTGTATGGGTTGGAAGGGACCTTAAAGATCCCCTTGTTCCAAGTCCCTGCCATGGGGATGGATATCTTGCACTGTTGCAGGTATCTCAGAGCCTGATAAAACCTGGCCTTGAATCCACTTTCTGCTGCACAGCTCTGAGGATGGGACAAGCACGGGGTAAAGGATGGTAGCAGGTGAAGGAGAGAAAAGCAATAGTCCTTGACCGTTCAATAAATGACAGAGTCCAAAACAGACAGGAAAAATAATTAACTCTGAGAGAAACCAGTCAGGAATATTGTGGCTTCTCTCCCACTGGCAAGTTTGAAATAGAGCTGGATGTTTTTTCTTAAAAAAAAATCCCAAAACCCTAACTTTTGTATTTGAACAAACTACTGGAAAGGAAGCAGAGACCAATGTATGAAAGAACTATGTTTTCCCCAGCAAACCTAAAACTTATGCAACCTTAGAATGAAATCAAGATCACAGAGAACTGAGAGGAGCACTTAGTGCCAAATACCCTTAATCAACTGATAGAAAGGAGCAAATGATTATTTCAGTACAAGGCTCTGTTTACAGTACTTTCCAGAATCTCTTCTGTACACTTTCTACACCAGTTCCCTCAACAGTCCTTCAAAAGTAGGTCCAGAAAATTGCAAGAACTGTGCTGTGTCTCAGTAGAAATATTAAGAGGGACTAATGTTAAAAGCAAGCGTAAATGTGCACTTTATGCTTGCATATATATTAAATTAATAATAATAGAAGTCTAACTGGATGCATTTTGACAGGCACAGAGGTTTCTTTCATTTGGGTTTCTCTTGGCTGTTTTTTCTGAAAGACTGACAGAATTATGAGGAAGAGTGGAAAGGAGATACAGGAAATTACATATTAAACTTTTGTTTTGTTTTGCTTTTTATGAGAAAAAAAGCAAGTAGTGGGATGGTAAATATGGCCAAAGATATTTTTTGCCTTCAGTAGCATCCAGCTCAAGGGTCTGTGTCCTCACTGTGTTACTTCAGATGAAGTCAGTGGAAAAACTGTCTTGAGCAAACAGCCAAACATTGACATTTTGTGATAAAAAGGAAAGCATACACCAAAACTATGGATTTAAATGGCAGTCAAGGATGTGACAGATAAACAAAGACACATCAATTATGTATCATACCTCCATCATTGTCCAGGTTATCTGCACACACCATTTCCATGACAACGTTACATCCTGAGCCACTCCAGCCCACTTGACAAACACAGTGCCACCCATTCTGATCAAGAGTGCACCTCCCATTTCCATAACAGAGACCTGGGCAACCATCTAAAAAAGAAAGTATGAAAAAAAAAGCCTTCATGAAGGGATATTTTCTCTTATTTTGCAGTTGCAATTATTCATTAACATTCCTACTTCTAGCACTATACTTGCTGCCTTCAAATGTTCACAGCTTGAGAGCCACTTACATTTCTGGCCAAATATGGAAAAATCCCCAACTGTGTCCTTCCCTTTGCTTACCCAAAAGTAGTTTCTCAGTGAGGAATAAGGATTTTTAGTGTTTAATATTTTGTGCAGAGGAGTAAAGTGAGTAAAGTCATGGTATAAAGTCATGTCCATCTCTTTCTCTATTGAAAAATAAACTATAGTTCACTAACAATATCACACACATAGTCAAGATTTATATCAAAGATACACATGGAAAACATTGTCTAAATGACAAACTGGCATCTGTGGACATAATCCCACACATTGCAGGGAGTGGAAGTGACCTTTTTATTCTGTTCATAAATACTCATCTGACTGAGAAAAAGCCAATTTGATTTATGCTACAACACACTCTTCCCACAGAAGGCAATTGAGAGAGTTCTGCCTTCCTGTTCCACTCTCTTCCTTTAAAGCTAATTCCAACAGGACCAACACATGCCCCTTGGTGGTGCTGATTCTAGACTAAAACTGGACCAAGGACTGTAGCATCCTCTCAATTACAGACTTGCAAGCTCTGAATCAGTAGTAATTTGGACATTCACATCTAGATTTCCTGCCTGTAAGAGTTAGAGAGGAATGGTCTCCTGGATGTGTACACTCATGTCCATCTGCGTGCATGGTGCAGTGCCAGCTCAGACATATCTCAGATCCTCACCATGTCACACATGGAGCCAAAGGACAATGGATAAAGCTTGGCAGTAAGACTGACAGAGTGACTGGCACCAATTCTAAACTGGCTCCTTTCTTTTTGCCAGCATGGACATACAGGGTCTGAAAGCCCCTGTGCACCTGATACTGATCATCAACACATAGGTGTTATCAAGGAGAGGGCATTTTTGAGGAGGAGAGAAGAATCAGTGCTTGACAGCCCTGAGATGCTTCAATTGGAGTTTGGAGGAGCCAGTTGGAGAATCTGGTCTGTCAGGCTGTGATTCACAGCCCCACATGCAGCACATTTCCTGGTAACTTTACATGAGACACATGATCTCCCTCCTTCACACCCTTGGCACAGTCTATCAATCACATCTGCAAACAGAGGGATCAGAGAGTCTGACTCTCTTGCTCAGAAAAACTGGAGATGGGTGGCACCATTTTCTCACACTGAGTTATGGAAGATGCTACTCCAAAACAACATGAACTTGGCAACCACCAAGATACAGTAAAAGCCTCTTTCAGGGAGTTGGGGAAAGGGCAGGATGTGAGAGCTTTTTTGGGTAATGTGGACGTTTTTCCACTTTCAATCACTGTCCTGATGAGTTAATTAATTTCTTGTGCATTATTACATTTTGCTACTGTGTATGGTTACCCCCTAAGTCTATAAATGCAATAAAATGAATGCTTATGTGCTTTTATTATTATCTAATTCCAAAGAAATAAAACAAGAAACAGAAAATAAGCACTGAGGTCTTTCTGAACTCGTGGTTATTTTGGTGCTTCAGTGAGCAGCATTTTTGGGAGGGGCTGTGCACCACTGGTGTGGGGCAGGCACAGGGAGTGCTGTCACACTGGGAAGGTTCTCACACTGACATGAACGAGCAGGACCTACAGCAATGCACAGGAATCAAATGAACAGCACCAAACACAAAGCAACATCAAACTTAACTCTTGTATCAAATGATTTGAAGAGAACTAGATCACATCTGGCACAGACAGCTTTAGAAAACGAGAGCATTGCTCTAGCAAAAGAAACTTACTTCAAGCATAAATGACAAAACAATACTTTTTTTACTTCTCATGGGAGACAGTATCAACACAAGCTTTTTAGCAAGTCCTCAGCTCTGGCATTACTTTGGATGGTAAACAAGAGCAAAAAATGGATTTGCCTAACACAGCACATCAGATGGCCCTGTAAAACATGCTTACATTGGTACAACTTTGCAAATGAATTGAGCACATTACTTATTAAAAACTGCACTTTCTGCTGTAAATCTCTGTGTGTGCATATATATCTATATATATTTCCATAAACAAATGTGTCATCTATTCTGGGAACCTAGCAGTACAGAAGCTCAAACAAAATGAGTAACAGAAAACACTCCATTCCCAATACTTTTGTGTATTTTCATTATTTTTTAGAATGCTGACACGAAAAACTTACCTTGAACAGCATCTAAGTAGTGAGCTTAAAAAAGAAAAGAACAAAACTGAGATGGATCAAACTTCTGTACCAAATGAAAATACATTTGCTTATGGCTTGACACCTGGGGGTTAGATATAAAATGTCTCCCTCTTCCTGCAGGCAGATCTATTCCTGCTGCTGTGACCAGAGCATTGTGTTTGTGATCGTTCTCCATTTGATGACAAGCGTGCAGGGACCACACCTGGCACTGCCTGTTCACTGTGTGAACAGCAGGTCTTTTTATCTTAAGTATTTTGGTCCTTCTCTAGATTTGCTCTAAACAATCTTCAGAAAATTAGGCTGTTCCTCCATCACAAACCTAATTCTTGATCTAGTGAATTCTAGAGCTAGGGAATGAATTATGTTAAAATGCTCCAGATAAAGATAACACATTCTAGATTTTTTTTCAAGAAACAAATATGAGACCTTATGCTGCTAATCTCTGAAAATTAGAAGATGATCTCACTTTGGGACATTTCAGGGAGAAACACTCTTAGACTTTGCAAAAAAATGTTCAATTTCATTAAAAATATAACTATTACATTTTTATAGTAGACTAATGACTTCTAAAAAGATCTGAAAGCTTTACCTTATTAGGAATATAGTTAGCAATCAGTGCTAGGAAAAACACCATTAGCAGTAAGTAAAATATGTAAATCTTCAGACAGAAAGGCAAGATATTTAATGCAAGAATTATGTAAGGTAAATAGTAGCTTTGTTCCCTCACACCTTCTAGTTTTTAAACATTTTTTTCCTTCCTGACTACAAAATTTACGTATGAACACATCTCAAAGATATGCTAGGACTGAGCTATCTTTCCTTTATGTGGTTTTTTAAAACAATATCTTATTTCCTCTACACAGGAAATAAAAGATTAATTTAAAAGTTATTAAGTTTTAATAATTTTAATAATCTACAGAGAGAGATGTGCCATGTTGCTGTTCTGTGGGACAGAATGCAGAGGCACCTTTTTCACATCTGCCTGGATTCTGAGTCTCAGTTTTTCCAAACAGATTTCAATCAGAATGATGGTGATCTGTGTAGGACTGGATTAAGATTTTATGTATTTCATTTCTTGAGGTACAAAAGGCCCTTACCAATGGTGCAGTGGTCCCCTTCCCATCCTGGGCTGCACTCACACTTGCCGTCCTTGCACTGCCCGTGCTCGGCACAGTGCGAGTGGCAGGTCCGCTCTTCGCAGGTGGGTCCCACCCAGCCCTCCTCACACTGGCAAATCCCTCTGGAGCACACACCGTGGCTGCCACAGTCCAGGGTACACAGCTCTGCACAGAAAAACAAAAGTACACCACGTGGAACAGCGCTTCCATACTGAAAATAGACTTAGCATCAAGACTAATTCACTTCTGTATGAATGTCACTCCTCAGCTGGATCAAACATGGGATTTTATCACTCAGTACTGACCTTATGCAATCTGGCTGCCTCCTTCTTTAGCAGTTATTTATCGTTTATTTATTTGGGGTGGGGACTGCAAATGCTGGCTTTGCAAAGGGTAGAGTAATAGGTGTGAAGCAGACAAAACAATGACATGAAAGAGTCTATCTTTTGACTAAATCTTCTGAGACTCAGCTCTAAAATCTCTTACAAACTCAAATATTGTGAACTGAACTAAAGAATAAAGTAGCACATAAAATGCATATATGCAAACCAATCTTACAGATATTCAAATGTCTGTAGTGATGACAAAATGGCTTTCACTTGTAGGACAGAGAGCCACCACAAAAGGAGTAAGAGATGAGGCAAGCACCTCACTCTGACAGCAGCATGCAACATGACATGACTTACAGGCCATTCAGATCCCCCCAGTTCTAAAATGGCTTTCAAGGATTCAGACTTTTTTTTTTCCTTCCTGACCTTCATGAGTCAACTGCTAAGAAACCAGGAAAGCTGTTTCAAGTAACACCTCCTTCATTGCCCTTGGAAGATTTCTCTACCTGGGCACTGTAGAAGAGCCCTGATTGTGAAGTGATATGAAAGTCCTGAATTGTTTCAATACACCACCATATGCTAATTGCAATTCTGCTTATGTGTATACTAAAGTTGTTGCGTGAGAAGAATGGTTTCATTATAGAAAGGTTCCATGTAGTTTGAATTTATTTAGTATAATTATTGTAAAGACACAGGATTTGCTTGTTATCCTGTAATTAACCTGCTACAGAAATGTCTCTTCCTTCTTCCTCTCAGAAAGCAGCTGATAACACTTAAAGGATAAGCCAAACACTCATGTCTACTCCCATTTCAAATGTCAGTGCTACATATTTAGTTGTGGCAGGATTTTTCCCTTGACAGATTTAAACAATGATCATTTAGATCTTGGAAGTATTGTATATAAACACCCTTAAAAGCATTTGTAGCGACAAATGCTGTCACTTACATACCAAGAAAAGTTTTTAAAGTTTAAATTGAAACCTTATCTTCCAATCATTTTAACATGAAGAAAAAAGCAGTACAGAACTGGAACAGCACAGTGACATCAAAGACATGCTGGGCTCTGTCTTGAGTGAGAGCTTAGCCCTTATTTTTGGTAATAGCCAGGGCGAGAGCACAGTGCACAATTAAAAAGATGGGTGAGTGACAAACTGCAAGAGCATTGTCCAACTCAAATTCAGAAGCAGAAGGCACGGTAAAGAACATCACACAAAATTCAGTAAAAGCAACTGCATAGTATTGTCCTTAGGAATGAGGACATGATTCTATGATATTCCTGAAAAACAGTATGTAAGACAAGAAAAGAGACTGCTCTATTATATTGAAATGAAAAACTGTGCAGAGTCTGGGGCATTATACCTTAGAAAGTCTTGATTGCTGCCTACTGATCATATATTCATCTACTGCTTCATGCCTTGGACTGCCTGCCTGCAGGTACTGGAAAGGATTTCTTTTTCCTTGCTGCATAATTTGTCTTGGCTCTTTTGTTTTGCTACTTGCTTGTTCCTTGGAAACCAGGGAGATTGCCTGGAGGACTATAGGAGGACTTGCTTTGTTATTCCATTGGTACTGAAGATGTCCAAATACTTGCTCCTATGTTTAGGAAGTAAATTGATCCCATCAGATCACAAAAGCATCAGTCCCAAGCAGACTGGCAGGGAATCACTGGTTTTATTTGAACTATTGTTCCAGCCTGGACATCGGTCTACTCGTAAAATTAAATCTAGCAAATACTTTAAGAATTTAGGCTGCTAGAGGTTTGAGCTTGATCTCCCCTGATCTCCCTCTATTTTACTATAATTATTGCTTTTGATATTTTACTTCAACTGGAAAAGATTGTTAAGAGGATATTAAGAAATATTGTGTAGTTTACAATATACTGAGGTAGGTGGAACTGATGGTCATTTTGATCCTCTGGATTGACATTCTACTACACACACCTTTGCAGCTTTGGGACTGGCTTAGTTCAACTGATTCCAAAACTTCAGGGAAGACTGTAGGCATTGGAATACAGAATTGGCAATGGCTGAAGTGGGGAAACCAAGCAATGCATAGAGCTTCTGACCCTGTCAGCAGTGCTAGCAGTTCCTGCCTCTTCTCTGTCTGTAAACAGACCCAAAAACCAGCTGTGGAAAACCTTGAACACATTCCCACACATGGCATGCATGGCTGCACTACCCCACAGAATCTGATCATGATAAACTCATCTTCCAAACAAACAAAAGAAATAACAGCATGGAGCTGAAGGCAATGTAGGCACATTCCTACCACAGGGACAGGGATAGATCATGCACACACTTCCCTTTTAAAACCAAAAAGTTAAACAGACCTAAACTGTTAAAAAGTTTTCCATGTTTTCCCTACACATGGAATAAAATGTTTAAACACAACTTAAGGTCCTAATCCTTAATGAAGGGTGGATACTAGATTACTATCTTATAAAAAAATATCCTAGGTCAGTACATATAGTTTTCACTCATAAGGCTACTTTTTTTTGGTTCTGTTTTCCAGCACGAGATCATACTCGAAATTAACTTACCTAGTTATTGCATTTCCTTCTAAAAATGAATTTTTTCCCCAAAATATTGAGTGTAAATGATCTTTAATGAAAACCAAGCCCAATTTTGTAAGCACAAGATGTAATGAAATGAGGTTTCTTAGTTTGGACCAGACACTCCTCAGCTACCCTAGCTGACCTGCAGTTCAGCCAATTCACACTCTGTCATCATTGAGGCAACCTTGACACTTACATTCTTTTTGGTGATTTCATAAGTCTTCAGAAGTGCTGTTTACCATGATAATGTATTCTTCTGCCAAGTAAATCCAAGATTCTCCACAGACTTCTCATGCAAAGCCAGGAAATCAAGCCTAATGTCATCCTATTAATGCTGTGGTAGAACATGCAGCTTTAATCCACAGCTAATTCAAACAACTAAGATCAAAAAAAGGATTATCAGTTCAGGTTGTCCTGCTTTTAAATGCAAAACTATTTCTTAACTCCTCCTGCAGATAAACAAGCCCAGAAACCTTTGTGTAGCAGGGAGCCACATTAGCATTTGTGTTTGTATTGAGGGTTTCTGCCAGAGACTGGACAAAATGAGATACTCCAGTGAGTGCTCAGGGACCAACTGCAATGGGGAATTATACAGTAACTTTAACGAGGTAAATAGCTTCAAATAAAGCTGATGTGGCAAAAATTCACACAAAAGTGAAGGTGGACAGCAAGTCATGCAACTGTTCAGTTCATGGGAGCATCTTCCTCCTTCCAAAGCAGTTGGTCCTAGAGGACACAAAAGCACCACAAAATGCAGCAGAGCCAGCACAGTGTGAAAGAGCTTTGAGCTGTGGGTCAGTGCAAGCAGCTGAGACAGCCAAAAATGTCTTCTCTGACTGAAACAGCTATTCCACTCTTCTTCCTCCTCTCCATCCATCTCGTGGCTCTGTGATCCCTGCCTAGCACTTAGCATGGGAAACTGGTGAGATGATTCAGATCATGGAACTGTCAGATAATTATTCAGTTTATTTTCCTGGGTTAATACCTGCCAGCTAGCTGAGCTAAATCAGCCCAAGGAGAGATCAAAGCAGCCATACAGGCAGGATAAGGGAGGAGATGCAAATCCCAGCCTGGACAGAGACTGTCCTGCTGAGGAGCCACAAGCTGTGCCGTCATCTGACTGCAAAGGACACAAGCAAAGAGATGACTTCTGTAAGGTAACAAGGGAGGCAGGCAGGTGACAAGAGGAACAGTTTGGATTAGTTGATTCAGGTATATTACATCACAAGCCTTTACTTGTGCTGCTCCATTAATTGCCATTCATTCCTACCATGTACAGTGCCATGCTCACAATACCTTAGCTACTCGACCATGTTGGTGTTTAGGTTACACAAACCCATCTCTTCCTTGCCACTCCTCTGTGTCACAGTTTAGTGGGACATGCACCTGCCTGCCTGAGCTCTGGGCACACCTTGTGCCCAAGCTGGGCTGCAGGCTGGTCTGTGAGACCCCACTCCTCAGCACATGTCAATTTTCAGGGTTCCCAGGACACCAAGTCACCCAAATTCATAGTAATTCATGGCCCTGTGGCAGTTTTTGTACCTGTACACTCTGAAATCCAAACAAGGTTCTCTAAATGCAGGCCTGGAAAGGTAATTTTGGTTTTGAAAAAAGCCCAGGCATGCAGAGTCACTGTGAGCATTGTGCTGGCACAGTGCCGGGGGATGGCCTCAGCTGACCCCAGCAGCTTCCTCAGACTTTCATCAAATACAGTTTGCATCAAATCTGAAATTCCAAGTCCTCAGACTCACACCAATTAATGAAGAAGAGATTTAAAAAATGTTCAATTCAGTCTAGAATTTTTACTGACATGCCCTTAATTCTGAATGCTCATTAATTTCTTGGAAAAAGGCAAATGTGAGCTGTGAACCATTATTTGTACATATTCTTGAGGAGGAGACAAATAGTTGATCATTCCTGAGCTAATCTAAAAAGCATTAAAAATTCACTCCACACTCTTCATTTTAATTACCTAAGTCAACAATGAGTTCTTTCAAATGTGTTTTATAATAAGTTCCTACTTATGTGTTATGAAAAGGGAAATTAAAGCTAAATATTTTATAATTTGTAATGATAGGGAAGATTTTAATGTTAATTCAACATGTGTCAGAAATAACTCCTAGAAAATCATGCTAGGAATACAAAACTATATGTAAACAAAAATGGCCAAATACTATGAAATACTCATTATACTTTTGTCCAGTTGTGAGTCTTGTTCTACAGATAGTCTAAACTTTCAGTATTATATTAATAATTTTGCTATCCATTTTTTAATAAGTGGTTTTCCATAAAGATTAGAAATTAATCTACCCTGACTTTCACCCAATAAGCTTAACTGCTAGAGGCAGCAAAAAAGTCACCTATCTAGCCCTAATAAAGAAGTTTTTTCATTTTAAATATACATTACATTTAATAAGTTTGCATGTTTTAAATTACCTTCCTGCTGTGTCCTGGAGACAACACTGTTCTAGCTTTTATTTTCAGCAACTGACTTATTAATATAATTTTTTACACCACAAGAAAGTTCAAAAATGTAAAGTTTTAGGAGTTTCAAAAGCATTTGAGCTTTTTTTTTTTCTTTAAAAACTTATGGAAATTTGTTCTCCTTAAAGAAGGTTACCTAGGAGTGCAAAGTAGAGCTTTCATGCAGACATCAAATTGTACATATTTGTACTAGAAGAGATGTTATTTTTTTGGTACAGCTTATGTTATTTTCCCAATTTACATAAATTTCTTTGGCAATCTGGATGTTAAGTGCATCTGATCTTGGCTTTCCCAGCAGTGTCACAGAACATTAGTTATGCATGTAATTTTGAACATTCTTAGTCAGCCACAGCTATGCCAATAAACCATCCCTGGAAGTGTTCAAGGCCAGGCTGGATGGGGCTTGGAGCATCCTGGTTTTGTGGAAGATGCCCTTGCCCATGGCAGGGGAGTTGGAATTGGATCATCTTTAAGATCCCTTCTAACCCAAACCATTCTGTGACCTATGACCAAGCAAGGGAAAGCTTTTTCAGGGGTACAGCAGTACTACATGGCTTTAGTCAGTGTCTTCAAGCTTGAGATGGAAATCAAAGGGATTTGCAAATGTCTTCAAAACATTAATGCTGAAGTTCTCCTCTGTCAGCTGCCAGGTTTTGTGAACATGTTCCCTTTGGAAAACTGAAATCAGGTTCCTGTGTGGAGAGACAGCAATGGTGCGTTGCCCATCTCTTCCCCATCCTCCACACCACTGAGGAACATGTGATGGGAACTTGCCACAGAACTTAATGTGAAATTTAGTGCCATCAGAAATAAATCAATACGATAGATTATCCCCAAATGACTGATCTATTTTAACATAAATTTATAAAGAATAGAGCTGCAAAAGACTTCACAGGATCATTTATTATCATTTCAAATTAAATCATACCTGGCATCACTGAAAAGCTCCCAGCAACAGAGAGCAGGGCTATACTATGACAGGCAATTCATACCATTATCAGACCATCTTCACAAAAAAATATTCTCTCAATCTGAGTTTCTCTTGCAGCAACATTCCTTATTCTTCTCTTCATGCATTGCATGCTAATATCTGACACTGAAATATATTAAAGGTCACCTCACAATACCACAACAATGTGCTACCGTTGTGTGAATAAATTCAAAGCAACTCTTTCTGCAAAACTATTGCATTGAATTTATTATCATATATCTCTCCAAAATAATTTTCACAGTCATTTCCAAAGATTCTTTCCTGCCCAAAGTGGGACATGGTGGCCCATCTCAACAAAAGACTCAAAGAGTGAGATTCATCTCACCTGACCTGAAACATTTGTCTGAAATACTTTTCTATTACAGTCTGTTATCAGACTAGAATGCTTAAATTTATTCAGCTATTGATATTTATCCTTTCTGACACTGTCACGAAGCAAGACTATAGCATGCATATAAAACTATGTTAAGCCAAGGAAGAATTATTTGGAAAAAATCTTAAGAAGAAACCAAGTCCAACTCTAAATTGCATCTGCCCTCATTTCTGGCTCTGAACAATGTTAGAGAGGTTCATAACCTATTCCAACTATTTACAGCTTTCCATGAATTACACAAATATGGACATGCCTTAGCCCCCTCAAATACCATTTTTTCCTTATGCCTTCTTGATGTCTCCTAATACTTAAATTCATATTAAGTACTCTCTTTCATGCATGACTGATAACCTGTTTCTATTTTCTCTTCAGTAGATTGCTGGGTTTTGTTATGAAATGAATTAGTGATTCCAGAAAATAAACTTTTGTGTGGTCTCACTAGCATTTAAAAAAAACCAAACCAGCACAGCTGAAATCTGAGTAAAGGACTGGCCCAGGCACTCTTTATGTTTTGCTCAGTATTATCTCAGGAGCTGTTCTACCAGGAGGCAAAGAGGCATTTCAGGAGGTTGGGTCTTTCTCAGAGAGACAAGAGTTGCAGAAAAGGACTATTGAATAGCCAGTAAATCAGAAAATAAATGGGGGGGGGGAATCTAAACTTCATGAAGCCCTGACTTATTTGGGATAAGTCAAACAAAATTATTGCACAACTGTGGAAGTGAAGGGAGATGACCCATCCTCTGATCAGCACGGAACTCCAATTTATTGATCCAACCATGCACATTTTATAACGGTGTTAATTAAGTTCATACATATTGCAAAACCCGAGCTCATCATAGGTTACAGATTAGACATCAACCCCTCCTTTTGTTTTCAATACCTGTGGTTTGTTACTTTTGCTTTCCCATACCGGCCAAGGACAGAATTTTTACCTGTTATGAAAAAACAGCCTGAGAACTTTGTTGTTTACAGAAATATGCCTGAGAACTTTGTTGTTTATAGAAATGTGCCTGAGAACTTTGTTGTTTATAGAAACAGGCTTGAGAATTGCTGCTTTCATCTGCCTTTTACTTTTCCATCAGCCGTATATTTTCATGGCCTCTTTCTATGAGCCATGTTTGAACAAAATTCTACAACACACAACCATCAACTATATCTACCAAAGGTAAAACTTCCCCAAAACTTCTTCATTCCCCAAACATTAATTAATTTTTAACCTTCCTACTCTAAGTTCTATGTATAAAACCTTTCTGGAGGCTTGCCTTGCAGTTACCTAACTACCTTTCTTATCTTCTCACCACAGGCCACAACATATAAAATAAACCCACTGGAACTGAAATGCCATATCCTCACTGTTGGTTACTCACAATGTTTTACTACCCATAAAGTGGTGGTTTTAATTGCTCTCTGGAAATAATCCTTCCATCATCTCATTGAACTTATTCTTGATGCATTAGGTACTCTATAAATAACTCTTCTGGCCTCCAGTAGGAAGGTTGCCATTAGCACTACCGAGTATCACAAAATATATGAATGCAATTGCATTTAAAAAGCCCTTTAAGGTAGGTTCTGATAATGCTACATCTATTTACAAGTATCTTTTTGAAACTGGAAGCCTCAATTTGCTTGAAAATTTATTTGTAGAAAAGTAATCATTGGACAGACAGAAAAGTCTAGAGGGCAAATACAAGAGAGGCTGGGGAAATGACAGAGCAACTTTTTCCTCTTCTGAGATCTTTTATCACACTTTTTTCACCCAGCTTTATTTCTCATCTGATGAAGATTTTCTTCCTGATCCAAATCCAATTTATATATATATAAAACCTCACTCTATATCGATTTTGCTGGGGTTCAAAATGGTATTTTTACAGTACAAAAATTTAATCAATACAGCCTGAAGAAGCTGGACTGGTAATGGTAAACATACTAACAGATATTTCATTTCAGGCAGCCAGAGCACTGAAAATTGATACCACTGAAAAGAATTCCTCATTTGACACTGGGAACATCTCTGTTTACCCAGCCACAGCACTGGTGTAAAGGAGAACACAACTATGCTGGGCTTGCCACACAAGAGACTTCAGCTGCAGAACTTGTCTCATTTCTAGAGATGATACAGGTTGGCAGGTTGGATGAGGCCAGTGTGGGCAATGTTTAAAATAAATGAGCAGAAGTGTAACTTAATAGCAAGGAAGATTAGACTGACACAGGGCAAGGAGAAGCACATCTGACCAGGACATTTTTAAAATATTGTTGCCCAAGTAAATGTGGAGTTTCCTTGTCAAATTTGGTCCTGTTTTATAATTTGTCTTCACTGTTTAATTTCAAGTTGTACTTGTAGCACAGCAGTGAGATGTCAGTCATCACTGGAGACTTATACTCTGAGTAACAAGCTCTGAAATCCTCTGCAACACCCCAAGAACCACAAGAGAAGTGCTGTGCAACGTCTACCCTGTTGGATATTTTGTTTGATCAGGAGATTGGTATGAAAGCAGTCCAGAACAATCTGTTATGAGCTGTGATGAGTGAGATGAAAGCAATGCCTTTGTGCTCACTCACAGAGGGGAAATGCAATTCACAGGTCCTTGGACTGAAAAGCCAGTTGTGCAGGAAAAATGGGAAACCTGTTGAGCAAGTGACAGACCACAAGAATCAGGGAAGGCATGAAGCCTGTGATAACCATGTGGAACATGGAGAACAACCATGACTTTGTGGAGAAAAGAGAAATAGGCAAAGAGAAGGCTCAGTAGGTTCATACACTATAGCTGTCTCCCAGGTACAGCCTGAACTAATATAGCATCAAAAGAAAATAAAGGTTTTGAGACACCTATTTTCAGCAGTTCACCAGATTGTCTGAGGACATCAGAATATGTCTATATAAGCACTAAATCTTCTGTGGTACACAGAACAATGATTGTTAACACTGATTCAGGCTCTGCTCAGAATATAAATCTTTCCACAATTATTCAATTACTAAGTTTGATTACTGATATCCAGTAAAGAAGTAATGATTTATTTAAGCATTATTTGCAACAAGTAGGCACCATCTTTAATTCACTGGCTTACAGGATGATGTTTGGATATGGGTCCACTCACAAAAATTGTGCTGGTCTGTGCTCTGCATGTTGGATGTACTTGCTGACTTTAGTAATGAAGATATATTTTACTTATCCTATTTGAAAGAGCTAAATATGCTGAAATTGGCAATACTTCTCAATGTATGAGAGAAACAGCTATTCAGATTCAGCTCTGTAAAAGCAATTGCAGCCCAAAAGTGACAGAGATGCCATTGTTGCCCAAATCAGACACAGAGCTAGCACTCAGAAGGAAAGGGGATAATGATCTGCAGAACACACATCTATGCACTGGGACTGAATGCTTTTAAAAGGATGTGATTTTTACCTTATTTTTTACACTGAAGAGCTGGTCTACATGGACAGATGGAAATCATGTCAAGCCTGGAAAAGAGAAGCTTCAGGGTGACCTAACTGGCCTCCCAATACCTGAAGGGAGCAAGAAGGAGGGAGAGGAACAGTGGACAAAGGCATGTAGTGATAGGACACAGGGAAATGGCTTTAAACTGAAAGAGAGTAGGTTTAGATTAGGTAGGAACAAATTCGTAACTCTGGGGGTGGTGAGTCACAGACACAGGCTGTCCAGAGAAATGTGGGTGCCTCGTCTCTGGAAGTGTTCAGTGCCAGGTTGGTTGAGGCTCTGAGCAACCTGATCTAGTGGAAGATGTCCCTGTTCACAGCAGGGAAGTTGCAGGGTGCCTTTAAACCCAAGTCATTCTATGATTCAATGAAAGAGTGAATCAACTAAAATAAGGCTCTTTGTGTTCCCAACAATCAATCTGTATCACAAGAAAAACTATTGTGAGAAATCAAAAGTCATTACCAGCTTCTAAGTAACATCTTAGGTTCACAGGCAAAAGCAGATGAAGAAGCTGGCCTTGCTTCCTCCCATTTTAGCACAAATAAACAATTCCTTGGACAAACTCAGCAGTGAGGCATGACAAGCTCTTGCACAAAATCAAGGAGTGCAGCCTCAATTAGCACAACTTCCACAGCACTCAGCATCTGCCCATGAACACTGTGTCCATCCACAGGCAGGGAGCAAACGTCCCTGTGCTCACAGCTGAGCCTGGGCAGGTGAGTGCAGACACAAAGCAGCTCCCAGTAAATAAACCATAACTTCCTCTGTGTCAGCAGCACAAACAGAAATAGCAGCATGCATCTGGCAGCTGCTCCCTGCCCGACTGCTGCCAAACCAAAGGTGCAGCTCATGACTTGCATTTTCTCTGTGGAGCCTGGTACCAGCTCCTCAGAGCTGGCAGAGGCACCACCAGGCTGGACACCCTTCTTCAGGGCATTTTTGAATTCACCATATGTGGGACCAGAGCAGGAGTTAACAATCACGTGTCATGTGAACAATCAGCACTCTGCACTCCATCAGAAAATGATTTTGGATCCCAAGGTGATAGACACTATTTTAACAATCTCTTTATAAAATAGCCAAGGCTTCCTGGACTGAACAATGACATACCTGAATGTACACTGTAGCTACAATAAACAAGGAGTTTTTGCCCCATTGCCATTTAAATAGTTGGATAATTATTACAAATTGAATTTTATTTAAACATATTTAAGCAAATGTCCTTAAAGAGGGCAGCGACTGGGAAATCCTTACATGTCTACAGATATTACCCTTGCAACAATACACACAACCAAAACCCTTAGAAATGCATTATGTAGGGAAGTTCTCATGGGTTTGACTTCTACCAATAGCAGTTGCCTTCTTTCAGGGGAAGTTAAGATTCACAGACTCTGCTGCATAAATATGTTGAAATGACAGCTATTTTTGTACAACACTTACCATGACAACAAAAAAATATTATAAATATCTGCCTTTTAGGGACTGATGCAGCACATTTTGCACAATAGTTGCTCCAAAATTCACTGAAGGACAAAACCTCTAGTTCTATTGCTCTTTTGTATCCTTGCTCTTACAATTCCCATTTGTGCTTTTTCAGCTGTGAGGAAACAGAAGGTCACTCTAACACAAGAGCCCTCCTTTAAACCATGGTGGTATGGATAATTTGTGAGAGTTTCATCTTTGGATTCAGCTTAGCAAATTAAAAGTGGAAGATTTCCTATGTCATTCCTGTTCTGTTGTTCATCTGGGCTACTTTTCTCCCTCTACTGCAGCAGAACTCTCCCACAGCTCCTCTACTTCAGAGTCCTCTTTTACAAAGGGTTATTGTGGAGTACAAGCTTTCCAAAATCAGAATATCCATCTTGACATTTTCTTTAATACAGACTGTTCATGAAAGACCTTTCCATCCTCTACCCTGTCAGTTGTTTCAGCATGGTTCTTAACCCCTGTTCAGCACATTGAGTTCTGTGCAGGTGATAAGGCTGAGATGTAAAAGAGGGAGGCAGGCATTTAACTGTAAATATACACCCTTAAACCCCTTGCTTACCGTACTTAATTCAAAGGTCCTTGAACCACTTCAGCACTGAGTTGCTACTGAAATCCCACTTACTCACCAGGTTTTGCTACTAGATTATGACAGCAGCTTTATGTTAGGAGCTCTAGTTTTGCAATCTGCAGGACCTTGCACCAGGGCTGCTCAAGGATCCTAAGGAGCAGCCCTCCCCTGGGGCTGGCCTAGCACAAAGCACAGTGAGAGGGACATTCCTGACGGGATGGACTCCCTGTAGAGGCACAATGCCATACAGACAGAGAGGAAAGGCTCTGTCTGCCTCCAGAGTGGAGGATAAACAGAACCATTTTGCCATCACCAGAGCAATTTGGCTATCTCCCTCCTGGGTAAGCCAAGAGTTGATGAGATAGAAGCATCCAAAACTGGGTCTGTGGATTCCACCCTCTGGAAAAAGTAATAGCTTTGTGTGAATTAGACTAGGATTTACAAAAGCTGACTTAACTAAATTGCATTTACATTGGAATGAGGAATATTTCCATTAATTGCTGAATGAGGTGCAGACAGCAATAGATTAAGAAACTTAATTTTCAGGAAGAAAAAGGAAAGGGCCATTATTTTTGGCATATCTGCAAAATAAGCAACAAACAGTTGAAAAACACCCCAAGTTTCCTCATTGTATATCTCATACCCTTGACTCATCCTATTTCTTAAATCAATAAATTACTACATCAGGTATTTTTGGTTCCCTGTGGACTGATTTAAACATAAAGGATAATTAATTTTTATTAGAGTGCCTCTTCACTACCTTAAATTTCTCATGTTTTAAGTTCTGCAGCAACACATATTAAGTGCTCCAATCTTTAACTAGTATTTTTTTAACAGAAACCTTGCTCATCAGATACGTTTTTGTAAACTCTTGCAACTCTACAGGAGATACAAATCAAACCAGTCACACATTGTTTTTTTCTCTTCAATGAAATATACAGTAGTAGGGAAGAGCCTTTCTACAATGTCAGACAATGTACAGCAGGGGAACTTCAATCATCCTTTTAATTAGCAGAGCAGTAGCAGGCAAAGCTCCTCACAAATTACAGAAAGAGGACAGTTAGATGAAATTAAGCAAGTCCATCATTTCTTAAGAACAAAACAGCGAAGGACATTTCCAGTATAATTAAAAAGTTCTTGAGATTTGTCTAAAATAGGGAGCAGAGGGGCAGCACCAATGTGCAACTGAGCAGTCTACAGAAAATGCACGACATTACATCATGTACTGAGGAAATTTCAAGGCTATTTTCACTACTGCAAGCTCTTTGTAGTGAACAGCCTTGTCCTTGGTAAATGAGAACGACTGACACCCACATATTGCAATTCCCTAAACCTGAAGAGTTTCTGATTACGATGAAATGGGTTCACCTAATTATTTTTTCAAGCTGCAGTTTTTGATGTTTAATTTTGAAACCTATTTGAGATGTCTTGAACTACATTAATATACTGTATTATGCCTTAATTTCTTTTTGAAGTACTTTCCTGTAAAAAATGCAGACTTCTAATGATTTTTAAATTACTCCACTCTGCACATATCAATTTACAACAATTACAGCATTTTGCATTTTTCAAAGCACTTCAGCTTTAAAGACGTTTTTTGCTTCACAAGATATCGAAGGAAGAGGCTGCTGATTCATTTTTACCCTTTGTAAAATTACCACCAATCTTGCTAGGAGAGCTTAACCAAAAATAGATATGCTAAATATATACCATCTCCATATAATCATTTTAGGATGAATGTTTTTGTGACTAAGAACTGCCAGTATTCTTTTCCCAATCATAATTAGGTTGCTTCAGTGATATAAATGGATTCAGCAGAATTATGACAAGTGTCCTGGAGTAAGGGGACAGAAACTGGCCTACTTTGTCTGAATAGAGTCTAAAGAAATGAATGCAGGACAGGATGTCAGAGGCATCAGCTCTGTCACAGATTTCTCAGTCTATAATATTTTAGGCACAGTGCTGCAATTAATTAGTGACTCTGGGCTGGATTCTCACCTAAAACACACTGGGACTGCACTGCTGGTATCACTGCAGTTACACTAATTTATGCAAGGCTCTGCCCCCCTGAACAACTCTGTCATCCATTTTCTCTTGATTTCTCTCCCTTAATCTCAAGGCTCCATGTTAAAGGTGTCAATCTGAGAACAGAAGATGAGTTTTTTTGTTCAGTTGATGCTGCACCTTCAATTAGCCAGAGCTTGCCTTCTACCTGACAGGAGCAGTCAGCACTACGAGTTTGATTTTCTCTTTCTGAAAAGCACTGCCTAGACACCTCAAGGGGAGATGACTCATCAACATCAAGGCATTTTGGGTGACAGCCTATAAATAAAGCAACAAAGATCCATAGACAGTAAGTAGAAAGATGTATACTGAAGTCCTGGTGATATTAAAATAGTGCAATATGAGTCTTCCATCCTACTGACTGTGTCATTTATCAGTAGATCACACCCCTACTGCCCAGGTCAGCTGAGATGTATGCTGAAGGTCTCACTGATAATGGATTTTCACACACAATCATAACAGGGTTCAGCATGGTGTAAAGATGCTGAGACTCTGAACTACTCCAAGGATGACCTTTTTCAGTACAGGTGACTTTCACAAAACATATTATATAATCAGTCTGACTTGGAACAAAGTATGAAATTTCTGTTCTCCACATCTCATAGAGGCAGGGGAAGACTAAATGAGAAATAGAAGTCAGTCTCTTGTGCATTTCTCTCGTGCACGTCTGCTGTTAGATGGCTAAATTGTAATGGCTGAACGTCTTCAAGCACTTTGGTGTGACTTGCCAAAGGATGACCAAACTAGGGAAAAACCCTAAAATTAAATGGGCAAAGTGATAAACAAGATAGCAATGAATTAATTCCAAAAGTGAATGTGTTCATCTGTGTTGTGACCATTATAATGGGTTTTTAATTTTCAGTGCTTTACATCAGAGAAGCATTTGTTTTTTCACAGGCTAATCAATAAAGAGATGAAATCACATCTTCTTTTCTTTAGCATGAGCTAAAGCTATTTCAATGATTGAAGTTGACCTGTTTGCTCTATTGTTGATGTTACTTTTGGGAACATCTTGGACAATGTAGAGCTGTAGCAGTACTGGTGCTGTTTCTTTTTGCCTTGGAAACACTTTGAGAATCAAAATGGTGAAAGACAGCTCTTCTCAAAGATGTCTGTGGATCTCTGCCTGAGATCAGCTTAGCCTGACCCTGATGCCTCTGCCTCTCTTCAGGCAAAATGGACTAACTCCCCTTAATCCTTGCACAGTCCAAAGAATACTGCAGAAAGCAGGACAGATGACTGTTCAAGGTACAGCAAGTAAAACAACTAAAGAAATGAAGTTCCTGTAGAAGAAGATGCTAGATCTCTGTGTATTTCAGCATGGACCACACCACAGGTAAAGGCAGCAAGCAACATCTGCCGAGGCTGGTAGGAATGGAAGAATCAACCATATTACTGCAGGCTTGGGATCCTTACAGCTGGAATTATAACAGCTCTGTCCCAGGTACAGCACTTGAAAGCACGCTGCTGGAATAAATCTGTGTGGCTTCTCTACAAATTTCTGACACTGATATAATTTTGAAGCAGTGAAAGCCACAGCTTGTTTTTTTGACCTTCAGTATTAAGGCCAGTTGGCAAACTGGCACAAGAGACTAATCCATCTCCCTCATGGTAAATACATGTCAGTATATATAACCAATCTATATCCATATAGAACAGTTAGAACATTTTGATCTTGTCCATATAATAAACCAAAGACAGACAGAAGGTACTTTTAAAATTTCTTCTCCTGATCACATATGGTTGTCAAAAAGACACAATATTGTTTTGATTGGTGTAGCTAAAAATCTGCCAGAATCTTTCCAGGGTGAAGTTCAGTTGATGCTGCCTAAAGAAGGCAGAAGACTCAGAGGTGTATTATCTGTATGGTTGTAGTTAGGTGATAGGAAGAGCCTTTACAAAGATGCTCATAAGCAGCAAGGCAAAGCTTAAATGAAAACCATGTCATCTCTGGGAGAGGCAAATTGAAATCTGAGCTAACAAATGAAAATGAATTTTTATGGAAGTTCAATATTGTAGGGTGGAAAGAGGCCAAATATATCTGAAACAGATATCCAGCCAAGGATATTGAAAGGATGGATCTTAACAAAGCTGAACAAAAATGCAGCCTAACTTGTATCCTACAAGTAGTACAGGATTAGCAATACTAAGTTTCTGAACAACTTTCAAGTCATATTGAACTGCTTTTATTGAGAACCAATTTAAACACAATGAAAACATATCCTAACAGCTGCTTTGGAGTTCTGCAAGAGGATTGTCTGGCCCCCAAGGGATGGCAATTGTGTGGCAATAACTTTAAAATAGAAGTATCTGGAGGTAGTGCAGTGATATTGGGTTGTGCCAGTTCACAGGCCAGAGCAGAGATCAGGCTGGACACTGGAAAGGACTTCATATAATTTCAGTCTTTCACCTCACAGAAAGAAACATGATTGCAAGACTTTGCACCTATTCATACTAGGAGTGGAAGGTGCACTTCTTAGCAGAGAGGGCCAGACACAATTGAAACAATTTATCTAGGAAATGGCAGACCACCCTTAATTTTCTGTCTCTGTGTGAAGCTTCACTTTAAAAAACTAAACAGAAACTATGAGTGTCAAGCAAAAACTGAAGGATGATTGTTATTTTTTGGTAATGTTCTACAGAAAATCAAACAACATAAACAACATGGTCTTTTCCAGCCTCAAAAAATCCATTAATGATTCCAGAGTTCAGGCTGGGCCTCCAAACATTGGCAATTCTTAAGGATATGCACAGATCACAGTTTCCTTCATCTCTGTTCTTCTGCCTATACTGATTCTTTTCCCAGTCTGCCACTTTTAAAGTTTATATTGTTTGAAGAGCTAGAGATGGGTAGGTAGGGGAAGATATCATAGAGTTGGCTCATCCCTCTCCAGGTTGGGCCACACTGTATCGGGACCAATATATTCAAAAACATTCTACAACCTTTGCTATTTCTCCCTTTTTAAGTCTGTCAAGATACACTAACTTCTATTTTTAAAATCCCATAAAACTAAATATAATACATCCCTGTGTTTTGAAAGTAGTTGGAATTTGCTGGGGAACACAGAAATCCTCAAGGCAAGACCCTATATTCTTCAAGGTGCTACAGAAAGGCAAATTCTCACTGCACTGTGAATGATGTGGTACAGAGATGGCAAAGTGCAAGGGTTTGAGGCAGGCTGAGAGACTGTTGGCTTCTCAGCTGCAAAGCTCTGCTATTGTCTGACTCCAGACAGGCAGTCTGTGCCTCTACCATTTCATCCTCTTCATTGCACAGAACCTCATAACTTTCTCCATTCACATATGACAACTCCTTTACTGTGACCTTGTCACTCCTCTTATGCTTCCTTACTAAATTCATTTGATGCTTTCCTTACTCACTAAAATCAAGCTTTATTTTCAACATGTACAGCAATCACTGATCCTAGGAAGAGCATCTCAGGCACAAATGAACATCTTATACTTCAGTCTAACACTCAGCATATTGCCAAGAGCATCCTGAATCTAGTCTAACACCTAAGAAGAAACACATTTGAAAGGAGAAGTCTGAAGCATCTGGCTATGCTGCCTGTTGGTAGTTGGAAAAGCATCCTTTGATAACTCAGGATACACTAGGGATGAAGAGAGGTATTTTCTCTACTGATGGAGGTAAAGAGGTTCCCTTCCAAAAATGTTCAAAGCACTGGAGTTTATTTATTAACCTTTTGATTCTTTAATTAATATCTAACTGCCCCATGCAGCTGACACAACAGACCCAACTGAGACTAACACGGCTTTTTGAGCTACAATAACATTGTATTAAAACAGAATTAGTTTGCAATATTTTTGAGTAAAAAATTAGTACATAGCTAACATCTCTCTTAATTGTTTGCTTCATCAGTGGAAATATTGCTATAATACTAATAATACTCAGGAAGTATTTTTAATATATAATAAAATACAGGATAAAAATGCAAACAAGTAGGCTTTTGCTGAAAACCAATAAAAAGTCAATTCTTATCAAAGCAGGTGCCATATCTGACAGTGTCAGACTAAAATTGCATGCATTAATTTTGGAGTGTAGACTGAATGCAAGGTCCTTGTAACAAACACTGAAAATTATTAGCAGGTCAATATTTTGTTGCTTAAAAATTCATCATGTAGAGGAGCGTTTTATAAGTCCCTACTTAAAGACCATAATCACACACTTTGAAGAGCTGTGCAGAAATTTATACTCTTCCAACTGCTCTTATGAATTATGATTTCTAAGAAAAATTGGTTACTTGGACCACTGGCTGTATTCCACAGTATTCAGCAGATCTGTCACTTGCATCTATTCTCCACTGGGATGTGCTACTTATCATCTGAGATTCTGGCTCTGTGGGCTCTATAGGGCAAAAAATAGTAGTACAGACACTGGTAATGACGTGCTCCACTACAGAGCAAAATGTGCAGAATGCATTTATTTCAGGAAAATGAAATGTAAATGTATATAGCATATAGGAAATCTATTTCAACTCTTAATCCAGTTTAGGGGGATAAAACCTTGATGGTCCTCTGAGGAGGAAGAGAGTTTTTATCCCAGTGTGAGAGAATTATGGTCTTTTTTGTTTAATTTTTTTTTTCTTGACAGAGCTTTCTTACTCATCAGTCATTGCGTTCGGAATATATATATATTTTTAAACATCTTCCCAGTCTCTCTTGGAACTGTGGATTCCCTGACTGCATGAGCCTGACAGGTGCTCAGCAGCTCAGGTGAGAGTCACATTTGCCCCCAGTGCATGCCAGGAGGCATCAGCCCTCTTGCAGGATTACTGCTCTCAGTGTCACGCCACCAGACAGAAACATTCTTGTCACAGAGAAAATAAATTTCTTATCCTTGGCAACTGAAAGCCAGTTACTGACAAGCCCATGGAGTGCCATGCCACAGTACTCATGGTTCATCCCTATCTTGTTTTTTAAATTCCTATTAGCACAGCAACAGCAGCTACTTTCTTTCACGCCTCCAGCAGAAAGCACAGGCAATGCTGATACAGCCAAGCCTGATCATACCTGTGGAGCAGTCAGGTCCTGTCCACTGTGGCTCACAGCTGCAGAGTCCTGTGTCCAGCAGGAAGGTGCCATGGCCTGAGCACTGCTCCTGGCACACGGGCAGCGCAGTCTCACAGTTGACCCCGCCCCAGCCCGTGGAGCAGTGACATTCCCCCTGCACGCACACGCCGTGCCCAGAGCACATGGGGTCCAGGCAGTCCTCTGGAAAGCAGGGAACAAAAACTTAGAGCACAGAACTCACACCTTTACAGTTATTTACTAGTGAAATACGACAGGGATTTAGATTAATTTGATGATTTTTTGCAAATACTCAACTGAAACAATGTTAGCAAACACAAGGGAAAAAGAGTCTGTTAACATCTGTGCAAAAGTATAAGTCAAAAACAAGGGAAAAAGCAAGCACATAGACTGTTAGAGGCCATATGAATCTCTTGTCATGGATTTTGTCTTATTTTTAAAACGCAGATTCCCAGGACAGATCTATTGGTCTCAGTTGGTGAGGTCTGTGCTTCAGTAGTAGAGCTGGGAAACAGTTGGAGCAATTAATAGTTAATTCTGTAATTGTGTTTTGTATTTCCATTAGGGTACAAGTGCACTGTGTTTTATTTACATCTGGGAAAAGAAAGATTCATTCTTTCACCTTCCTGTGAAAAGCTATCTCTGTAGCTGAAAATCTGCGACAAAAAAAGGTTATCCACTAAGATTGAGTGGTGAATCTCTGACTCAATGCTTGCTGTAAAAAAAAACAACTCCCATACACATAAAAAATATGTGCTGGGCAATTGCAGGTAATGAACAGCTTCATAAAAGTCATAATGTACTGATGAACAATTTGCAAACAAAGAACTAAATTTGTTCTCAATTTGGATTAAACTATTCCTAGTGAAAAATTCAGGAGCTCTGTAGAGGAATTTAAATCAGCTGGTTAGTGCTGTATGAGCAGCATATTCTTTCACAAAGCCCCAGCACTGCTTTAACAAGACAGGGTTTAAGCAGGAAGCAGCCAGCCTTCCCTGGAGGCTGCAGGAAGACTGTGGAGCTGAAGGATCTGTGGGGTCTGAGTATGGGAAAGAATTAGCCAGAAGCCCATTGATGTTACATCGTGCTTCAGATTGATGTTAAAGAGACACTGTGAAAGTTCTGCTAGGTATTTCTCAAGTACCAGCACAAGTACTGTTTCAATAATTAAACTGTAAACTTAACAAACAGTATCCTGTGTTACAGGAATGAAAAGATGTTTTCTGCTTCAGGAAGGGAATGCTAAATACTTCAGACATAGAAATTAATGGCCTCCAGTTTATAGGACCTTTCAATCTAAAAATAAAGAAGTAAAGCTTTATCTTTTGAACTGCTTTGCCACCAATTCAACATTTTATTTCAGGATTTATGCTGTACCTTTTTAAGTCTTCCAGGCTTGTGCACAGTGTAATTCTGAGAGAGGGAATCAAGTGTTTCTGGACAATGCACATCTTGCTAAGCATAGGACAAAAATACGCAGCAATTTTCCCTCATCCTGAGACAGCTCTTTATTTTGCTGATATTTTAAAATTAATATAATGACTCCATTTTAGGAATGATAATCTGGCAGGACAAATTCAAGGGACCTCCAGAGCAATGAATACATGGAGTTACTGGTGCTCCCTGGATAGTACATCTGTTGCTGTGTCTTATAGCACTGCTATAAGACTAAATCTTGTTTACATACAATAAAATAATCTTAATTCCTTACAGAATTCCCTAACTACTGCACTAGCTATGTTTTACAATACAAACTGAAGACTCATATCAAGGACACACTGCTACAATAAAACCCCACTGTACTTGGTTACACAGGTTTGTTTCATGCACCATATTTCAGTATTTCTACATAATTACACCTTATTTTATAATTTAAATAAGTTTCTTACTGTAAAAATCTAATGTTTTCCCAGTCTCAGTTTCAATTGCTGTCTGAGTACATTTATGTCAGTTTTTTCCCTAACCATTTTGCAGGATCTCATTATGGCAAGAAACAAAGCACTGAAAACAGCAGTCAGCCTCTCACCACCACAGGCTTGTTCAGCATCATGGCCTCACTGAGGAAATCTGTGTATTACTTGCTTTTTCCCATTTGGGTTTTCTTGGTTTCTGAAACTACCAACAATTGACTATGTCAGAAGCATTCTCTTGATCCTCCCTTTAAAAACCATTCCAGGTATGTCAAATCTATCAAATTCATCCTGGACATTTTTCTGACTAGAGAATCCAAGCAACATAAAAAGCCTCCTGTGTGTGCTACTCAAAAGAATTACTGAAAATCTCTATAGCAGGACACACAAAATATGCTGTCAGGAGACTAGTGAAAAATCATCAAATCAGGGAAAGCAAGAGGAAGAGTTCTGCTTTCTGAGGCTATGCACAAGGGAAAAAAGTCAAAGCTGATGAGCAATCTCAGACATGCTGAGGGAAACAACAACTGCTTCTGTTTCTAGATGAGGGCAGAGACACATCAGTACCATAAGCAGCAAAAAACACAATACCTTCTTCTCACAGAATTTCCCACTTTTTGTTAGCCAAGCCTTAAAGGATGCCAGATTAGTGCTGTGAGCAAAGGCTCCCAGTAAAAATGACATATGACAACAGAATTACACAATATGTTCTGGTAAACTAACCTGTTTGCTGCCCTTTCAGCTTTATATGGTCAGAAAAATCTAACATGTAACAGAATGAAAAAGGGAAAAGCTGATTACAGTAGTCTGTTTGCTTTGGAGAACTAACACATCTTGTTTTGTTTAAATGATCTTCTGACTGCCTTACCTTGATCTTTTGGCCAAATAGAAATAAATAATTTTATCTTTTCAAATAAAAATGTGAACTTTATGTGATCAGTCCAGAGGACTGTTACCAAGACCTGAATACCTTTACCTTTGAGAAACTTCTATTTAACATTACTTTCTGTCAGACAGTAAAGGCAGTTTTGAGAAAAATAGTTCTGCTTCACAGAAAGCTAATCACATCCCTGTGAATTTTTAACTACCTTAAACCAGGTGGAAATTAAAGACAAAAATCAACCCTCCTGACCATAGAGAAGGAAATTTCACAAACCTTCCTCACAAATCTCTCCTTTGTATCCGGGGACACAGATGCAGACGCCCATGATGCAGGTACCATGGCCAAAGCAGGTTGGATCAATACACTGCTCTTCTGGAACATCACACTCTGCACCTTTCCAGCCATTTCGACACACACAGTGACCTTTCTCATATTCTCCATTTCCACTGCACAGCACTGGACAGGAATCTGAAGAAGGCAGATTGACCTTTTTAATGTATTTACATACTTACATAGATTAACATTTATTGCATTTATCGTTCTGTAAAATTGCTTTTCCACTCCAGCTCCTCAATTCTTCATTTGGTTCAAGGGTTGTCACAGAATGAAATCTCTGAACTAGGCAGTACAGCAGTAATACAATGTCTTTGTCTCCTCAGTCTCTCTTGTATACCTTAATTTTGACCAGAAATGGGATATCCTAAAAGATAAAACCAACTCTCCCCTTGATTGGCCTCTGCAGAAAATTTGCAGGGGTGCCTGATTTTCAGTAAGATTAATATTTATTTCCTGTGAACTGAAGCAAGATCCTGCCTTTTTCTTCTAAGAAGCCTTAATATAATTGAAATTGTAGCCATTGCTGATCTGTATGTAAACCAGCAATGTGGAAGCTTACTTTTACAATCCAGTATCAATTTCTGAGCCAACTGAGTCTTAAAAAAATAAATCCTACATTTGAGGAGACATTGGGAAATCATGAGAATTTCTGGACATCACATGCAGTGGATAATGGATAATACTGACAGAAATATCTGAAACAGAAGTAAGCTCACTTAACATGCTTTTTTGCCTTAATGCTAGAAAACCACCTCTAAGCTGCTTTAGGTTTCTTATCTGCACCCTATTCAAGTTAAGACTACAGAAGCATTTGATTTACTTATGTTTTCTCCAAAGTGAAACTGTTTGTCACTTTTAAGTAGCAGAAAACATTATGCTATGCTAACCACCTATTAAAAATGTATTTTACATTCACAGACAGGATGCAAAGGTGGATGGAGGCACCTATTAAATTTGAAAGTCAGGGAGGGAGAAGTGGTTGATCCGTGTTAACTCAAGTACAGCATAAAGAAACTTTCCACATGTGTGCTTGTACTGTATCTGCCATCTGGCTGGAAAAAGGAATTTAATCTCCTTTAATCACTTTGAATCTTTGCAAGCCCAGCAGTCACACACCATAATCATGATCCCTGTCATGCACCATGGGTCAGTTAATATGAGATTACCTTTTGCACAATCAGGACCAAGGAATCCTGGGAAGCAGTGGCAGTGGCCTGAGATACATTCTCCATTCCCATTGCAATTAGTAGAGCAGTCATCCAGGATTTCTGTTTATTCAGGCAATTGTGCACAAAGAAAAACAGAAATTGGTTAAATTTGAAATGAATGGCATCTTCACCTCACTCTGCAGGACACATCTCAACATACAAATAGGTGCAGAAGCAGTAAAAAGCCTATTTTCATTCACAGGGAGCATAAAACAAAACTCCTGTTCAAGCAGCTTACAAATATTTATTAGATTTTTTCTTGACAGCTTTGAGATAACAGGTGCATCATTTATATTACAACAAAAAGCTTTTAAAGTAAATGTTCATGTAAAATTTACCACCATTAAAAGCACTGCAGGAACCTGAGCATTTGCTGAAAAATGTCCACCTTAAACACTTTTTTTTCTTGCGGAAGTAATTTGTTTGAAACCTGTTTATAGAGTAAATTGCCTTCTATCGTGTTCATTTGAACCATGTGAATTGAATCCCTTAGAGAAGTGTAGGATTTCCACTTCTATACAATCAGATAAACAAAAAAATAATCTTTTGTACAGTGATGAAATTCAATGTGATAAAGAACTAAGAACTAGATTTGAAGGGAAAAAACCCCACCTTCATTTCTGATCTTAAACCTGCCCATGTTTTATCTCACAGCTTTGGATATTAAGCCACTTAACCTCACACATCTGAGGACAGGCTCCTATCTGTACATGGATTAGCTGGTTCCAATTTACACATGTATTTCCTACAGGAATGCAGTGGATTCACTGATTTCTATGGATTTTCCATAAAGAATATAAAGTAAATGGAAGCTAAGATGATCCTTTGTGGGGAGCAGGTCACTGTCAGACCAGCTCCAGGACTGAGGGGCTCTGCAGCCCATGCAGGTGCTGGATGGGAGAGGGGCTCTGGAGCCAGGGGAGCTGGGACTGTCCAAAGGCCACATCCACTAAGAGATGTGGTGAAGTACCCCTGGCTATGGAAAATAGGAAACTTGACACCTTTCCCACAAAATAATTGAGGAGAGTGAATAAAAATCAGATATACAATTAATAAAAAAAATATAAGTGTGTATATATATATATATATATTTATATTTATATTTATATATAAAACTGATATAAGAATATTTTGATCATTATGGACACTTAGATAAGGATAAGCTCCTCTTGAAAGCTCCTATGGTTATATGAATTCATTCTTTTCAGGCTATCAGTTTTTACCAAAGAACAGACATTTGATATGCATCTGTTCACCAGATATCCACAACCTGTACACAGATGTCTGTTTCAAAGTTAAAAACCAGCTCATTTTTAGAATGAAGATTTTTTCACAGAAATGTTGGTCATTACTAATTTGGTTATATTAGTTATATAATAGTTATATTACTGTTCATTATCAACTCTTTTATTGCTCTGTGTGCACTTGCCTGCCTTCTCTCAGTTTTCCTAGAATCACATGGCAAATCCCTACATTGACCTGAAGAATGAATGATTTTAGAAGCTATTTCCCCTCTGTGCAATGCCCACTTTGGGCTGCCCTTTCATGTCACATTTTGCATGCAATTTACCCTCCTCAGGAAAGTCTGATCAGAATTTCAGTAAAAATCAATTTTGTACATAACTAACACAGAGCATCTTGAAATACAATCTGACAGATGCTGATGAGGGGCATGGCTGGTTCTCAGGAGCATTTGGCAGAGATGCATCCAAGCTCTTGCTCTGTTCTAAGGGTTTCTGGTCCTGGCTGATTCCTTTGTTGGCAGAGATGTCAAATATGACTAGACCAGTCTGGGTAAGAATAAGAAGAATGCCTCAAGGATATAGATTTTTTTTTTTTTGTGGAAAAGAAGAAACAATCAAGTTATGATGCACAGAAAACCAGGAGAAGATGATACACAGGTTATGAAAAGACAATAGTTGGCAGTATGCTCAAATGCACAAGCAGTAGAGCCTTGCAGCAGCATGAACAGACTTTTTCCCAAAAATATCTTCCTGCAGGCATTTTGAAGATGAAGCACAAGGATTCCTGCCTGCACTGTGGCTCACACACTTCCCCCTTTCATAGTCTCCTCTGCTTATTGGCCACAGAGGGGATGGAACATGAATTGAAGTCTGGCAATTAATTTCATTTTTGGGGTGGGGGGTGTGGGGAAGGGGAGGAGTAGAAGTTCTGCTACTAAATGAAATATTATTTAAACCCTCCTGTATAAACCCTGCTGTCTTA
This sequence comes from Ammospiza caudacuta, assembly GCF_027887145.1. Classification (NCBI taxonomy): domain Eukaryota; kingdom Metazoa; phylum Chordata; class Aves; order Passeriformes; family Passerellidae; genus Ammospiza; species Ammospiza caudacuta. The sequence goes on along the minus strand of NC_080606.1, from coordinate 10,224,301 downwards.
CAATAAAAATAAACAAGGGATCAGGAATTTGGACACTGGACCGGTTTTATGGTCTTTGTAGAGCATCTGCAAAGATGCTTCATAAATTGCCTGACTCTTATTTTCTCAGATGGAATTGAATAATGGCATATTTTCTTGTAGAAGTTCAACTTTTCTGAACAGCGCAAATATGAAATTTTTACACCAGAACCAGTCATTACAACTCTATCTCAATTTCTAATTTTTTTCTTCTATGCAAGTCCTTCAGAATCTGGATATTTGAATCATACTGTCCTGCTCTGCAAGGTGTTTACCACACAGTAAAAATAGTATCCACTTGCTCTCAAGAGCAGATGGCACGTCCATTACTAGTAAAGACATCTTGCTCAACATATGGTAGAACAGGTTAACTAAAGGGTATAGTGGTTAAAGTCTTGCAGCAAACTGAGACTGTCATAAATACAACACTTCCTAAATTTAAATTCCAAAAAAGCCCTATGTGGGAGGACTGCTCACTCACAACACCTACATCTGCAAACACTTGCTCACCTATGCATGTTAAAAAGGCAGGAGGAATCTCAAAGCTACCAGGACACTGCCTCCTGTATTTCTTCTCTGTATTCCAAACAAAATGGTGCATTTGAGTAACTGCATAAAAAACCAGCATCCATCCATCAAACAACACTCACAAACAAATCCACAAAAGATTTTCTAAATTGCAGCTGACTAAAATACTGGAAATAAAGACTTAAAGCCTGGATAATTTCTGTAGGATTTATGGCACACATAAGTAGAGAGGAAAGATATAATCTCTTTTACTTGGAAAAAGATAACACCAGAAATCATTCAAGCATTTAAGCTATCATATAAAAATCTTAACATATGAAAACTTCACACTTAATTTGATAACATCCATCTGTAATATACAAATATTGCTATTTGTCTAACATTGGCTTAACATGATGTTGCTCCACTGAGATTAATTAAACTAAGCTGAAATAAAACATATTTAAGAGAATACTTAAGAGGAGCTGGAATACATCAAACACATCTTTGCAATGTAATAATCATCATAATAATAATTATATAGTGATTTTTCTTACCAATGGCTGTAGTTAGTACAAACACTTGCTCTACTTTCTTTCCATCATTGTAGAATGCCATATGCCAAGCTCCTTGATCCATGTACTCAATGAAACCTGTCTCTTGCAGGGAAGTCAAGATCAGGTTCCTGGGAGCTTGCTGAGGCTCCTCTGAGTTTTTTGGTTCCTGTTTAATTAACTGTTTTCCATCCATCAGTTTTACAAAATCAAACTGAAATAATAATGAGCAAAAATTAACCACCTAGCAAATATTCATGAATCTAGTCTGCATGTCTCCTTCAAACATGAATTAACAGTTGAAATCTTAAGAGGAATTGCCTAAGTATTCACCAATGTAGACAGCAATTACATAACCTAGTCATTTTGGCTTAAGTTTACATATAGAAAGCATTATCATAGTTCAGAAATGTGGCATCAAAACTGGTATAACTGTTTGCTATGGCAGGGTAAAATCAGACTTGCTACACTAGATACAGCAGATTAAGTCCAAAAATTACATCTCTTCAATGGGAATAATTCCAAAATTCCCAAAGTGTAGTGCCTGTGCTATGCAGCTATTCATCTCAAATGCCAAGAGAAGATTAAAAACCTGTACTTGTTTATCAGATTTTTAAATCCTTAATCCCCTTGATATCACTATCAGATATCAAAACCTCAATATACTTTTTCTTTATATTTAATTTTAGTAATGCAAATAAGTATATATTTTTTTACAGGAAAGTTCTTAATACCAGGTGGATGCTGACAACTTCAATGCCTGTTAACCTCAAAGCATCAGAGATTTCTATGAATCCCTGTCCAAGAAATACACATATTTCTCTAGGTTTTTTTGGCATTCTGATTTTCAGTAAAGTTCATTGTCAGCTCAATGGAAGATCCAGCTTCAATTAAAGTCAGTGACACCTGAAAGTGCATATTTCCAATGTCAAAACTCTAGTAAAAATTTTTTGAGGTTAGAGTAGATGATCTCCAGTGGTCCATTATAGACAATCTTTCCATGATTCCACATATGTTTATCACACTCTGTGGAGTGTGATCCTGCTATAAAGAAAGATTAAAAATGTACTATCCATAAAAATGACAGCTTCATATGCCAAATACATGAGGTCTAAACAAAACAGTTGAATGTGACCAGCAATATTGCATGTGACTGCTTAGCTACATTTTCTCTTGCAAAATCCCCAGGAGTATGCACTCAAAAATAATTTTGATCTTAGCAACCAGAGACAGTTTTTTCCTTTTCTATTAACTCTTTAGACTGACTGTACAATCTATTTGTTTTAAGGGAATCATATAAAAATTAAAGCATTTTCAAGTGAACTGGAATTTCATCACTTGCATGGAAGACACTGGATTTATGCAGCAGGACGGTGTGTAACTGTTCAGTCTCCCAGACAGTCACATCCCTGGGGTCACAGCTGCTGACCTGTCTGCTATGACACTGTGCTCTGGGAGAGCATGGTTTGAGATGTTGACAGAGCTCAGTAAAAAGAAAAGGATAACCAGACTGGTTACTGCCAGTCCTTCCCTCCCTCTCTGCTTTGAAAGCGTGTTTTGAACACTCCTGTCCACTGCTGATTGAAAATCTAAGTGTGATAGAATCAGGATCATTTCCAATTACCTGAGTGTGAGTAGGTGGGATGTTTCTTCTGCCATAAATCCCCAGCAGAGAATCCTTTGCCAGTGAAATGTTGAATTTCAGGTACACGGGGTGATGTATGGTAATTTGGAAGCGCCAGAATAAGCCAGGTGGGATGGTCTGCATAACCTGTGCTCCAATCTCCACTTCTCCCGTGTCTATGGCCCGGCCCTTCTGAAACACTGATTTTCCAGAAACAAACAAATAGCCAGTTGAGTATTTACAGAAGAGAGAAGGCTACAAGGTATAAACATGCCTTAGATATATTGGAATATACAAAAATCAACTCCTAACACCTTAATTGCATTTTTTATTCAACAAGTCAGAAAACACAAACAAACATGAACAACATATTTCCAACAAGTCTCACAGCATATTTTTTGTCATGATTTTTGCTGATTATGAACACTTTACTGATTATGAAAAGGTAGAACTGCTGCTGTGTAAACCATGGTCTTTGCCCATCAACTATGCAACCAAAACACATTTAACTGCGAGTACACAGAGCGAGGACAGTGGGAAATTCTCCCTCTGGCACAGATTTCTGACTGCTGCTGAAGGGACATTGCAGAAGCTACACAAATGGTCCCCAGTGAGGACAGAAAATCCATCAAGCATGGTAGTTCAGAGCCCCTCTCCAACCCAGATTTCTATTAATCACCATTCCTAATGGTTTTATTATGGTAGTGTTAATCTAGTCCTGAAGAAGTGAAGAACATCTGTTCTGGCTTGGTCTTCACGAAAGCATAATAGGGGAGTGAGGATAGGCAAAGGCACTCTGAAGATAAAACTGGCATAATTTCATAATGCTGGACAATAAATTTGCAGACATCAACAATGTGTACCTTCACACATGTGTGTGAGAGTGCTGAAACACAAAGGGAAATGGAAAGCATAAGGAAGACTCTGCCAAACTAAATTGGAGCTGGCTTGCTTTTCTGGCTTATATCACGATCTTTATGTTTTTTACTGCCTGTCTGTGATCAGCATTGTGACATGCTGCAAATCCTGACCCAATCCTGCTAACATTTGAGCTAATTCCACTGAAAGGTTTGTAAAACTCTCTTGACATTTCCATACTCTGAACTAAGGTAAAAGCAGGATAGTGTGTGGCATTAGAGGACAAGTCAAGAGAAGACTGAATTCAGCAGCCATACCCATCTATGTTTCATTTCATTCCAGAATCACAATGAAAAATAACCAGGAGCAAAGTGACTGGAGCCTCACTTTTTACAATACATGGATATAAATATCTAAACCAACATAATATACGTGAAATTTTATAAATCACCCCTGGAAAAGAAAACAGCAGCAGCAAAGCTAGGGCCAGCTTTTGCCTGAGTGTGTTAATAACAAAGCCCCTCTGTGGGACCTTACATAGGCTTTAACTAGCGTAGGAAGTACTTAGCATTCTTAATGAATAGAGATTTAATTTACAAGGCAGGAGTAATTCTCAGGGCACCTGATCTTCCAGCTTTACAGCTGCTTTGTGTCATCAAACCCACAGCAAGAGTGACGGACTAACTTATAACACCTCACCATGTAAATACATCTATTTTTAGAGTAGGAACTTGCAATATAGTACTCTAAAAATACACCACTTAGTTTTTGAGTTAAAATATTTCCAAATTGCTACTTGAACAATGCTCAAGATGAGACTACTTCTGCCCAACTTGCTTCATAGAAAAAATTTTGAATGTTGAGTTTTGAAAAGAGAATTAAACTTTCTCTGTTGTACAATGAAAGTGGATCCCTTTCCACCCCAATCCATAAAAGATCCTACTTGGCTTATGTAAATTTAAAAACCTTCTCCCCTATTTCCAATACTCTAGAGATATTAAATCTTAAAGATTCTTTGCAAGCAATTACCCTGGGTTAAGTAAAACACTATGGGTTTTTTTGATGATATTGATACTTGGTAATTAATATGATTCAATTACAAGACAATAGAGCACTAAGTAAAAAGTTAAGGATACAGTATGATTTTTGAAGTTAAAGGCATTACTGGTCAGTGTTCAAGGTCTTTAACATACAGTAGCTACTTCTTGTACTTTGGAGTGAGAAGGTCTGTTTCCTTGTTGAAAGGAAAAAGTGTTATGTTGTCAGTCTGGCTGAATTCTCACTAATTGATTTAATCAAATTATGCTGAATATTATATTAGCGTTGCGATGTACCTTGGGAGTTTTTCCACATTTGGCTGAATACCTTTGCTTTAGCAATAATTTAATATAAGCTTAAAAAACCCAGATGCACTTATATGTACATATATCTCATCCCTTGGGAGAGAAGTGCAGGCTGCTGTTCACAATGCTAACAGGAAAATACACATACTGTCTGCCCCTACTGATAGGATGCAGCCACAGAATCCCCACCTTTCAAATGTTAATTTTCCACACAACCACAGAGAATGGAAAGGCCTTTGTAGGAGTCATGTCTGAAATGCATATTTTCATCTTCACTGTGCCACTCTGCTTTCTTTACAGAAAAATAATTTAGCTTTGTTTCTGTGTTTAGTTGAACTAAGCAGGTATTTGACTGTACAAAAAAGGCACCTGAAAACACACTCCTCACAGACTATGCTTGTGTACTTTTTTGCTCTTTCTTGAAAAAGTCCAGAATAAGCTTTTAAAGTTACAGCACTGCAATACAATTCTGCTTTTGTTGTAAAACCAATTTTTTTTATGACAAAGTATCATTTAATTATCTATATTCAATTCCTTGTACAGGTCCAATCTTGCCAACTGGGGTATTAATTCTCCCCTATGCTTTCTAAGCACAGTTTCCTCAGAAGTCTAAAAGAGAAGATAGATTCCTAATCACAGCTTTCTCTTGGCTTCAAGAAAGAAAAACTCTGAACAGCGTGGTGCCAATTACCTCCACAAGAATATACCCACATGCTTATTACTACTGATCCTGAAACAATCAATTTCCTTGTACTCCCCTGATAAATACCAGCATCAATAGGATATCTGACTTTTTAATCACATTACTACATATTAAAATGTTAACTCGTGTTAACTCATAGCTGTGGGTCAGTATGTTATAAGGTGACTTCTGGAAGAAATTTGACTTCCTGGTTTAAATGATTGATTTTCATTAAAAGATTAGTTTAAAAGACACTTTCAAAGTCTGGAAAAGCATTCTGTACTGCTGCATTGAGTTAGGAAAAATGTGAGGTCACCAGTATCTGACAGCAGTTATTTATTCCTGTGAAATTACATCAGAGGCTTTAAGTTTACAGGCAAAGCATCAACTTTCTGTGGTTCCTGCTGTAGGGAAAGGAGTTTCCAAGTCCTCCTTTTCATCACTTCTAGATGGAGAATTTGTTAGGAGGACTGGGAATAAAATTACTGATATATATTAAAAGTTATGGAGAGAAAAGAAAATGAGCAAAGACTAGCTAGAGTCAGCCTATGCAAGTACTAATTCCACATAATTTTCCTTGTGTTTTCCCAAGTGTATACTCCTTGCTATCTTAAACTCTGGATTACATGTTACCCCCAAAATGTGAAAGGGGCCAAGTGAGACAACAGTGCAGATCTATTCCTGACCTCTGAAACTGCTGGATAAGCCCTCAGTGAAATGGCTCTGCTAGCACAGGACTCTGCTCTTTAGTGCTGTGGGGGAGTTGTGTAGCTCCACTAAAACCCGGGATTTCCAGGGGCAAGGCAGGTGGTCTGCATTTTTACCTACTTCACTCTTTATTGACTTGCATATTCTTTTCTCTATTCCAACTATCTAACTTTGAAGACTTCTGATGTTTTTGATGGTTTTTTACACATCCTTCTTTGGAAACCAAATGCATTGGAAAAGCTTTTATTATATCTGTAATACATTGACAAAATGATTTAACACAGTTGAGGAGAACTATTTGAGGCATTCTCCATGGTGCACCAGGACAAAAATACAAAAGTGTATAAAACATTTTCTACAACTCATTCTACAATCCATTCTAAGGGATGAAATAATGGAAAACAACATCATTGTCTCCTTACATGTATTTCTATTGTTCATTTATCTAATATGATCTGTATCCAGTTGTGCCACACTGATTTGCAAGATTATTGATGTGTGGTGTAATCTTCCTCCTGGAGGGCCTGGTACAACAGTGTTCCACTTTGTTGCCTATTTTCAGCCATGGATCTTACCCAGAACACACAAAATCAGATCCCTGCTCTGCTCTAAAATTTGAAAGCTCTGTAAGTCTCCTATCACTGCAGAGCTACCAGTACAATTTCACTTTTCTCCTAACAACTGGAAAGATTAGGTTTCATATTCCACTCCCATTCACTTTGATCTGATCTGATTTATCCACGTTTTCTGTGTACCATAAAAAGAAATGGGAAGGCCATTTTCTTTTTATGGTCAGAAAGCATTGTCATGATGGCTGATGGGAAGCACGGGCCAGAGCATGTGACTAGTACTGGAGCAGGTGATCAAACAAAAAAACCCATCAAATAACAGGACTTAAGAGGAAGGAATTGCACATCTCAGACAGATCCTTCTCTCTGTTTCACACCCTGGCTGCACAGCCCACTCCTTTCCTATCCTAGCTCAGGCACTTCAAGAGCTCTGGTTCAGCCACTTCCTTGGCAGAAGATGATTTGCATTCTTTAACAAAGCCATTTTCTGCTGCCATGAAGGACTGATGTGGCTGGGCTGTGCAGGTGACAATCCCTGCAGTGGGCACAGGGACACAGTGAGCTGCAGAGGGAGGTGGGAGGGCAGAGCAGGGCTGTGCCCCTGGCAGCAGGGAGCTGCCACACTGGCTCAGGCATTTTGTGAGAGCTGTTGGGAGATTCCTGGGAGCTGATTCACTGTGACTGGGTCAGCTGGGATGTGACAGGATGCTGTGCTTTAGCTTAAACACCAAGAACTGGATGCTTTGAAAAGCATTAAGATTTCTACTCTTCTGCACTTCTGACCTGTCAATACAAGGAGGTTCCCTTTGCCTGAGACTGACTTTGGTCTGCAAGACAGGCACAGTGTCAAGCCCTCTGCACAAGAGGGAAGAAGCAAAATATGGTCTCCCCTTCCTTGTCTCAAGACAGAAGTCAAACACTCTCATCTCTTCTCTCACTGTGCTACTGAACGTTCCTTTGCTAATGGGCTGGGTGCTAATTTCAGAGAGAGTTCTGCTAAAGGAACCTATCTGGTTATGGGATTTTCTTATCTGTTTTAAAATTATACTAAAGAAGATAGAACCTGAACTGAAAATACTGTCAAAATGTAGAAAATACAGGATCTGAAGAGCAGTAATGTTTAACAATCCATCATCTGCCTCCTTCTCATTTACACTTACCTTTTTTTTCCGTTTTATCTGAAGCTTTTCCACCGATTGGTGAGTAAGTAGTATCCATGGATTCTGTTCCTTTATTTCCTTTGCTAACTCCATTTTCATAGAGCTGCCCTTCCACAGGCTGTAGTTGCCAGGTTAAACCAAACAAGTGTACTGCTGCAAAAAAATGAAGACCAATTAATTGGTGTCTAAACTACAGCACCTTCAGTGAGACTACGAAAGAATGCTATGACCCAGTTTCTGCAAAGTCAAGTATTACTTTATTCTGTTAGTAATAAATCAGAATTTCAAGGGGGCTAATGAGCAATTTACTATTTTACCTTAAAACTCAATGTTTAATTAGTTTCCACACTTTCTTCTGGAGCTCAGCCAGGTTAGGGTGATGCATTTCTGCAGCAATTAATGGAATTAATCGCACTTAAAAGGATAACAGTTGAATAAATTCAATATTGTGATTATAAAGCGATATATAAATATATATATTTATATTGACAATATATGTATTGTCAATATAAATATATATACATATTTTTTTGACAGATTATAAAGCTATATCAGTGTTGTCCCTCAGCTTTTGACTGTGAAAGATCTCAGATTTTGTTGACAAAAACAATGACACCAACTAAAACATCTCACCTTTCCAATCCAGTTTGAAGTGAAACTGTGCCCACTGCACTCTGAAACTCTTTCATTTAGATTAAACATTAGCAAAAACTTACTCTTACTTATTGGTTACTTACTTAACCAGACTTAGTCTAGAACTGCACTGCAGATAAAAAGCTGTCTCTACATCTAAAATATATCCAATTATTTAACAACACAAATGGACAGAAATATAGCTGTTATATGTACAAGGAAAATGACTAAATAATCCTTTTTAGAAGTCATAAACTAGCTTTATTGCTATATGCAGAGGCTGCCTACTCTACTTTGCCTGCAGAGCCATTCATGTTTTCTGCTTTCCCTTCTTTCTTTCTGATCTGAGGCCTTGAAGGATGGCAGGAGAAAGATAGCAACAGAGGATCTTATTTTAGTACAACATGACAGTACTGCAGTTAGTCTAGACAATTGCTTAGGTCTTAGTGAGAAAGGCAAATTATTCCAAGGAAGAGGTTGCCTTAGCATTGAAGCAGCTCAGCAGGGAGGACTGATGACCCATTAAAATATGGATTGAGGATGATCCCCACTGAGGAGCTGAAATTGTCACATGAAGAGCAAAGCCTGAGCAGCAGCTCTTTAGCCACATGCAGCAATTTGCACTGAGTAGGATCTGCCCACAGTGGGAGCCTAAAAGGCAGTATATTTGCTCTTCCTGAACCATGCAGGAACCTCAGAGTCTCCCAGGAGAAATAAGTGTGATCTAGAATAGGTCTTGCATTAAGAAAGTACAGGGTTTTATTCTGCACTTGTACATACTTCAAGGAAAATATCTCAATACAACCAGAAAACTTGGAGTCCATTTCCCATGTGTTTGGTCACAAGTCTCCCTTGCACACTGAAAAGTTAAATTATAAAAATTCAACAAAATCCCCAAGCCTTGAGTGGATTCCTGCCCAGGGCTTGGGAACACTACTACAAGAATGCAAAGCTGCCAAACTACAGTCATTAATTCCAGATCTGTGCACTCCAGAGTCACCCAACTACAGATACAAGACCCAAATCAAGCAAATGAGAGCATTACTGCTGAATTAGTGAGGTGACAGTATTTGAGAGAAATTTACTGCATCTCAAACCACTGACTCACCATCAGATCTGGACTCTGGAGACTGGGCAGCACATACCCACTCCCCAGAAGAGGTATTAGAAGGATCCTTCTAAGCTTTCTGGTTTCAGTGGTGAGATCTCAAGCCTGAATTGCTCCATATTCTATGGTCTTGAAATCACCAAGGGACCATGATAATACTTTGCAAAGTGTCTTGCAGTCAGATCACACAGTTAAGGTCTGAGTTTTGAGATTCTTACTGTGAGACAGATCACTGCCATGTACAACAAAAAGCAGCCTTGACATCTCTAGAGTAAGTGCTCCTGACTTGAGCTTCTGGACGTCATTATTATTTAAAGAGTCATTAACAAAAAAGAGAACACAGTTCAATGAGACTGATAGCTAATGAATGCACATTTCATTTATACTAATGCAAACAATTATATAAGCACTTGAAACAGATTACTGGAAGCAAAACTCAACTGCCCACATCAATAATAAGCTTTTAGTGGTTATGGAATCCTGAATATGATATTGTTTCTTTCCTACACTATTCCCATTGTTGTTATTATTCATTTCCTACGACAGCATTTGCACATGCTGCAGAGGGTAGGTCACAAAGCCAGGGCTGAATGTTTTCCTTGGTGCATGCCCCTGGTCCATCACACACTCTGCTCACATTATCATCCACTCAACAATTCCAGTCCTTTACTGGCTTTGTCTTCCCTCAGGCTGGGGAAGTGCTGTTGTTTTTATAGCTTGTGCCAAAGCTTGGCAAGCTGCAAAACGATCTGTATCTACGTCTGACAGTCAGCTTCCTCCCTGGAAACACCAAGTGCGTGGCACAGAGGATGGCTCTGCCAGCTCGGATGTCTCATCCCCAGGAGCTGACACGGGGCACCGGACTCGGCTACACAATGGGCACCTCTGAGGGCTGTACAGCAAAGCACATGGCTGGGAAAATAAGAGCTACATGAACTGATCTGAATGAGTTCAAACACTGCAGAAACCCAGTCACCTTGCAGTCTTAAAACCATTCCAATTTTTATTACAATAATTATAGCTATTGAGAAGTTACCTTCAGATCCAGGTGACAGTCTGGGACTAACCAGAACACAAACACCCGTGAAGGCATAAATTCTGAGAGATACTTTATTCAGAAGTTAATTATAGACATTTATTTAGCAGACACAGAGCCCTCCCTAACCTCTTCATTTCTGTGATACTTTTCTTTTACCCAGGGTATACAAAATTCCCATGGAGCTTTTTTCCTACAACATATGTACAGTTATTTCACCAAATAAGATTACATAAAACTTTCAAATCTCCATCTCTCAAATCTCTTTAGAAATAAGTAGGCATGTACTGAATTTCATTAAAAAGCTCAAAAGAACTTCTCTTTTGAGTTATTTGCCCTTTGATTTTTTTTTTTTCTATTGGATTTCTGGCTTTTACAAAAAGGGGCACAGAAAATGCTGCGCAATTCAAATGTGGGCCACAATGTCATTTCCCCCAGCATAAATCCATTTGCAAGGTTCTCAGCTGTATTTCCCATGTGTAATGCCCAGGTGTAAGCTCCTACTCCACAGAACAAATAGGACATGATACCATCACTCTGTCTAACTTAGCCTAACTCAGGGCTGGGTAAGGAGGAGGGAGATTCACTTTCTGATCAATGTCTCTGCACTTTCCTCCAAGCTCAACCTTCTGAAGACCTTGACTGCAGCACCCTTGAGGGCTGACTAACAGTATGAAACCCACCATTAGGGCTAAGGATGCATTAGATGACGCAGCTCAACTTCACACAGAACAGCCCTTGAAGTTTGATGACTACACTTACATTACAGAAGGAGCAAAAGCTACTCTGGCTCTCCCTATCTGGCATTCCAAAATATTTCTGCAATCACCTACCCTGTATTTTGCAGCACCTAAAACACTTCAGGTACTGGTGGGGTGTGTAAAATCACAGCTGAGCTGCTACAGTTCCAGGCAATACCCAAGGGCCAGCAGACAAATGGAGATGAAACAGCTTCTTAGCTGGCATGATTGCAAAATTCACACTCCTGTTAGGAGGAGCTGTGGTGAGTCAGCAGGAGCATCAGACACTAACTTCCATCAGCTGGCCTAACCAAACCTCTCCTCTGACAGCAATATTCTCCCTGCTGGGAGGAACTGCACTCATCTGAAGAGATATTCTTTCTTGGCTTGCCTGAACATCCAGTATAGTCCCCTGTAAATAATTACATCATTACTTTCCTCTGTACAATCTATGAGTCGCACGTTGCCATGACCAGAGTTGTACATTGCTTTCACTGAGGTGATCTGGAGGCAAAATTAATCTGAAGGCAAAATTTGATCCTCTTTACATAATGTGGGGAGATAGGGCTTATATGATGGATACTACCATACCTCTATTTCATTTATATTTTATTAGATAGCCCTTATAAATTCAAAGTCTCTGATAAAATTCTAATACAAAAGTTGGCACAGATTTTTTTTTTTTTAACATGCATTATGAATGTTATGGCAAAAGCTAAATTTGGAGGAGTCTGTAGTCAGTGAAGAAACTGGAGGATGCCACAGGATCATAATGAACCTAAATGTTTTCCTCAGCCACGCTGCCCTGGCCAGGCCACACCGTGGAGCTGTGCAGGGTAATTTTAAATGACCTCTCTCTAGTACAGAAGATCCTAGTCATAGTACAGAGCTTTTCTTAGGTAAATTATTGTGCTTCTTAGGTAAAAAAAAAAAAAAAAATTATTAGGTATAAAACAGATCTCTTGCAGAAAAAGACATATTTAAGGCCTACATCATCTAACCTTTCAATAAATTTCTTTCATGGAATCTCTCAGCAAAGAGATGAAAAGTAAGTGTAACTTTATGCTGCCTAAGGGACTTTCCCCACTCAGAGGCAGGTTTCTGTTGCTTCATATTACTGCTGTAAGTAAAACCCGTAGGGCCATGTTCAGAACAAAAGCTTGGGTCTTCATCTCTGAAGTAACTGACCAGATCACTTATTTTGTTCAACATTTAAACAAAAAAACCTGAGAGTTCCAGACTGACTACCTCAGTCCCCACAATTCTACTGCATACTCAGGTAAATATCCACAAAAATACAAGCAATTTTTTCAGAACTCGCTCTGTAAACTGGATTAACCTGCCATCTGCTAGGAAGCCAATGATCTAATTTAATTTATTCTTATCTACCTTCTGTGTAAGCACAGCTTGTCAACTCCGGTGCTACATGTTTGGCAGAATGTGAATAAGAGCCTTGGCTCCAGTGCAAAAGAGACACTCAGTAGTGAGGAGACATCAAAAAAGTCCTGTGCAATAAGTACTTACTACCTGCAAGATGAACTTCAAAGGACAAAAAATCCTGCAAATGTGAAGCCCCTCCAAACTGCTGACCTCCACTAAAGGCTTCTGTTTAGCTTTCTCTGCTTTTTTACAGAATCTCAGAAGATCATCCCCCTGAAGTCCAGACTTCAGAAGAGCTGTTATAGAATGTGTATCAGCAGCTGACTACTTCTTCTGCACCTGATCTAAGTGCCAGAAAATTATTTGTTTCTGTAACTGCTAGCAGGTTCTGTTTATAAAACTGGATTTCACTTTGGCATAAAGCCACAGATGCATCAGTGTCTCAGTTCCTGTAAAGGTGAATTAATGAGAAAAATACCTGGACACAAGAGCCAGAATCTAAGTTTTGATCATGACCTTCAGAAGAGGTGATCTTCTGTAAGCTCATTTTATAAATAAAATACCATTTCATTCTACTGTAAACAGATTTCATAATTTGAGACTTTAAATATTTGATTCAGCCTTCAGATTATTTTTTAAAATAGATATTAAAGTGCTAAATTGTTTTGATCATGTAGGGCATTTAATGAAATAAGGACTTATTCCGTGTGTTTGTTAAAGCCATCTTAACTCTCAGCACTCTTCTTTTTCTCAAGAAATCTTACTTTTATACCTAATATATTTTTATACCTGAAAATATAACTATACCCCCCTCTCCTGCAATCCTCCTAGAGAAGGAAGTGAAATGTTGGTTTCATTTTTCATTACCAAGCCATATTTTATACTTAGGAACAAACAAAACCTAGTCTTGGGCAGCAGTAAATGTTTCTCCTCTGAATAATTAGAGATTTGTGATAGTATCAAGCTCCTCAGCAATCCAGGAGAGCAGATACCACAATTCCCAGCTGAGACACCCTGATGAATCTGTCTCAGTGAGAGTTCCCCCAGTAAGGAGTTCAATGGCATTTCAGGGTTATGCATCTGTATCTCAATGTTTGCACAACCCTGAAATGCCTAGCACTGTTTACTATACCATTATATTCCTCAGTGTACAGCAGTATATTTTCCCCTGGATCCCTCTCTGCATAATTCCTTTTTTGTCCTGTTATACATTGTCTAAAGAGATGCAACCAATGTTATAAATTCATGCACTGAGATACATATGTCCTTAAAATTCGGTCTGGCCTTTCCCAATGTTGAAACCATCACTCCTCTCCCTTGTACATGGAGTGAGAAATGACAGGTCACAGTGTCAGGCAGCACAGAGGCTTTAATTTCCTTACCCTTCATGTGAATATAATTTAAGACCCAACACCCACCTCTGGTGCCTACTCATAAATAGTGATAATATCATGAAGGATAGGGACGACTTCATATTCATACTTGAGAATTCATTTGTATATAAAATAGTCATTTCATAGTCAGGGATGGTTAAATCCAAGAACATGAGATGCAATTTTCAGAGGCACTGAACATTTGCATCACCTGCTGAAATCAATAGGAGCAGTGGGAGCTCTGCACCTTTGATCAATAGGACCAGTGATTTGCAAGTCCAAAATCAGCTGCTGATAAAATGGTGAAGAATCATGGAAGAAAAATCCTATTCACTAATGGGCTAAAAATAACTACTAAATGAGCAGCCACAGCACCCACTCTACTGGGCTTAAAGGAAATGACGTGGTGTTGCAAAAAACCAAAAGAAATTCTGTATTTCTTATTCTATCTCTTGTATTTGCCTAATTTACTCTTGAATTTTTAGCAAGACTCTCAGGCAGAGCAGGAGCTGCTGGTGGAGCTGCTGCAGCCCCCATGCACGGGTGAGAGGCACCAACATCACCTCCCTGAGGTGTGTCCCAACCGCTCACCTGCCTCACTGCCCACTTGTGGGCAAATTCAACAACCTTGCCCAGATTTACGTGATTTACATTTCTTAACTCATAGGAAAACAGAAAAATGAAAAACAAAAATAGGTAGGACTTTTCCCATAGAAAGTAATTCAACAAATTTACAATTACACCTCCAACAGTCTGAAGACCAAACATGCACTTTATGAAATAAGGTTTTTTTGGAGTAACTACTATCTATGACTTTAGAACCTATTCACAGAGATTACTCCTGTTGAAGTGAAAATACGAGTTTTTCTTAATAAACTAAAGATTTTCAATAAATCTTCTGTTACACAACCATCAACAGTGTTCTATAATTTCCTTACTGTCCATATAATAGTCAAATTTATTTAAGAAAGGCCAAATAGTAAACACAGCAATTATAGGCCAAAAGAAGATTAATGGAGAAATATTATTTTTTTAACTGAGTAGTAGTTCAAAGGAGAGAAAATACAGAAGAATTACATGTTCTTATGTAAAAGCTTTGCTATTGAGTCTCACTGATAAGAGGGAAAGGATGAAAAATAAAAGAACAAAATCATTTTCCTAGTTTACCTTTTGATTGAATAGAAATCACAGCTTAGAGCACTCTGGCAGAGGTCTCAGTTCATTACAAATGTAAGAGCCACTTGTAAATTTTGATGTGGAATAAGTTTCATTTCTCTAAGACTTTGGAGATGCTCTGACTTGAGGCTGAGATTTGGGTGTCATTTTAAAAGTAATGTATACCTTAAGCATTAAATGGCAGTGAAAAATACTTAAAAAAGAAGAACATTTAAGTTTTTAGATAAGGAGAAGAAAAAGCTTGATGTTAAATTTTGATCAACACTCATTTGACCTGAAATTGTAGTTCATGCTAAGTTAATGCAGGCTATGTCAAAAAATACAATGATGAAAACAATTTTGCCTTTTAGAAGTCTCCATTATTTTTCCAATAACAACTGCTGAGCTGATCACAGGTTAAGTTTGGTCTTAAAATTAAAATGAGTTTTGTTTTACAATGTAGGCCAATGTCTGTTGTGATTGCTCAGACACAACTCTGACTTGAAGAAAACCTGGTGGAGTGAGAGATCTGAATCATGGTGAGCAAAGAGAAAACATTTGGGGGAGTGAATTTTAACTTCAGTGTGACATACAGTCTGAATTCCTGTATCCAACTATTCATTTAAAACATGCACACTTAAATTTTTGATGTGAAAAGATATGCAAATATATAAGCCTACAGAGCCAGTGAACTCTGGAAACAGTTTACATGCTATGATTCAAACCCAGCAGAAGGGAAAGAATGTAGGTATCTGAGTCATAAAAAGAGACCATAAACTTATCTAAATATTTAACCAACCAGAAATGGGCAGAGGGAATATTTGCTTGGAATAAGCTAACTAAGACTACCTGCAACTCAAAAATTTCTGGGAAAAAAAAGAGTAAATAATGGCATCCTGAAATTTTTTCTGAATTAGAACTCCTGGTTCAAAAATTCATATTTTTTCCATAGAAAACATAAATAGAAATGGTAATAATTTATAAAATGCAAAGACATTTCCATTTTACCTGCTTCTGTTTAACTAAGGAAAACATGCTACATCCTTGTGCTACCATGACATGACAAACAGACACATCTACAGGAGAGTCACACAGAGCTCTTTAATTCATGGTGACAAGGAGTGCTTCCAGCCTTCTCAGGCTGATGACATATAGCAGTATATCCCCAGAAAGTTACAGAAATTTCAGTGGCAGACTTGAAATCTAAACAGGGATGAAAGAGGCAGTGCTTCAATCCAGATAAAATCTAAATGGTGTGGGTGGGATAAAATGTGCAGCAAACAGATGAGGCTGCAAAAATGATACAGCCTGTCCTAACCGAGGGCATATGCTCACCAGCTGTTATGTAAATCTGCAATTAATGGAGCTTACAAGATCCTCAGGTGCTTTCAAATCATCATGCACCAGAAATACTCAAATCTGCTTTCCCATATGCATTAGGTGAGGATGCTAGGAAAAAAATCCCTCCTGATGAGCATCTTGCTGACAATCACCAGAACTTTGTCACTATGGGACTGAAGAAAACCTCAGTGGGAGACAAGAAATTATTGAAATTTTAGTAATTTTCACTACAGATAGAGTTATTCAGACAGTATAGAAAATCAGTGGCCATTTATCAGTTTGGAGGTATCTGTACTTTTATTTCTGTCGAATTTTACCCAGTATGTACTGCACTCTTTCAGGTAAACCTGGAATTATTCCCATTCAAGCTATAGGGTATCAGGAATACTCTGGCTCCTACCACCTGTGAACTGCCATCTAAAACAACAGTCTAAGAGTGTGTGAGAGAAAAAAAAAAATTACATTTCCCTTTGTTTACAGAAGCCACAGTCACATTCTTAAATTCTTCACACAGAACGTTCTTCAATATTTTCAATTCAGATTGAAAACTCAATGCAATAATTAAAGTTCAGGATAAATGTTATGCAGGAAACCAGAAAGAATTGCTCTCCTATGTATGCTTGTAACCACATTGACTTCAAGCAACCTCCTAAACACCTATCCTCCAAAAAGAAAAAAAAAATCAAATAAACCCCAAACCTGAGGAAGCCCTTTCTAGCTACTCTGATAAACCTGTCCAATGTATTTTGCTAACAAAATGGCAAAGTTGGTACTGTGTAACCCATTTTTCAAACATAAATTCAATAAAGGGATACCAAAATCTATCTTAGACAACACAATATAAAATTATTTTAGAGCTAGTTGTCATTCTAGCAAATGATATAACAATTAGGAGGAAAATCATGTAAGATTTAAATGGTGATGAGACTGAAGAAATTAACTAAGGGTAGCAAGGCAAAACACAATTAAACATTACCAGTCTTTCCAAATAATTCTTTAAGAGAACCAGTGTCGTAAGGCATAATATGGAAATCAAACGTTTAAGAAAATATCGCAGCAATTAAAATCAGCAGGAGTCCCCTGCCAGTATAAACATGTAATCCTGAATAATATTTCCTTCTCTGTTAGGCAGCATCAAGGTTAACAGAGCAGAAAGCTAATGAGAATATTATGTTCAACCTTTAGCCAATCCAGTGTTTTGTCTGGCAGGATTTAAAAAGCACCAATGGCAAACATTACCAGCAAAACACGATTTGTATTAGTGCAAAGCAAGAAGACAGAGCAGAGGAGGTGAAGGAATAACTCAGCAGAGAAAGGAGCAGCGCTTACCGATGACATAGGTGAGCAACAGTGCCAGGGTCACTGTGATAGCAGTGGCACTCAGAGCTGTGCACTTCCAGTTGCAACACCTGTAAGGTTTGTTAAAAGTGAAGGCAGGTCTGGAAAAGGTACTTCTAGGAAGAGGCCTAGGAGGTGGAGAGTAAACAGTGTTGGATGTTAGGGGATAGTTCTGACTGGCTGCGCTGAAGATAGCTGAAGACCCAGATCCATGTTTAAACAGGAAGTGCCTACAAAGAGAAGACAAAGAATGATGTCGTAAAACCACTCGGTGATGTAAAAAGCAAAAGGAACTGTATAAGCACCGGATAGTATATACTGCATATAACCACATCAAATATCAAAGACAAGAAAATATGTATTTGAATACCCTCTGCAAGTTTTTTAACCACACCACAAGATGTCCAGCAATGTATAAGGGAAACAACACACCATAAATAAATTCTAAGCTAATTTCCCCACTTTTCAGAGTAACGCTGAAGGTTGTTTCTCAGGAGAGTACTGGGATCCTCCAAGATGAGCAGCCCATGTGCCTTCACACAGGTGTGACAGAGACATGGGAACTGCTGCCAGCAGTATCCCCTCCATCCACACCTAACTTGTTGATTCACCTGGAATACCCCAAAAATGCTAAAGCCAGTGCCACTGTGAACATCTATTTTTTACTATGTAATATAGGAAATAAAAAAAAAAAAGAAGTAACTAGTCACCTGATTTACAAGGATAATTCATTCTGAAGAACTGTAGTTACTATATAGGTGAGCACAATTGCTTTACTGCTCTTAATTGAGCAATTCTGAGAGCAGGTTTTATTCAAATGCTTTTGCCTACTGCAGTGATTCTCAAATATACTAAGAAAGAATTCATTTGGAGACCTATTTCAGCATACTTCACAGGACTGATTGCCTTCAAGAAAAAACAGCGAAGACTTACATTAGCACAAAAAATAAGGTACAAAAAATGTGCCTTGCAGAACAGGCTCTGGTGCAGAAGTATAGAGTAGTTTTTTGTAACAGAAAGGATGCTTTTTCAGGACTGGCAAGAGCTCTCCAAGAGAATTTAAGAAAGGTTACTTAATATTAAACAATAACTTACTGTGATATGTGCTTAGAAATTGTGGCAAAAAGGGCTAGTTCAGGGCTGACCATACCAACCACATATTCTTTCGGAAACACCAAAAGAATTTGGTCCTTCTTGCCTTTGTTTTATCTAAGGGAGCAAGCTTCTTCAGTGCCCTCTTTTCTGACAGGTGCACCTCTAAAACAGGCCACAGCATGCACCCAAAGGAGTTTAGAGCAGCTTGGTGTTCCTCTGTCTCAAGCTGAGAAAGCAAGTGACATGGTCCAGAATCTTTCAATGACAAATGTCTTTATGCCTTCAGCAAGGCACAAAAATAGTTTTTGAATGCATAAATGGATCAGCCAATCCATGCTGGGAGAACTTCTTTGACGAACACTCAGCGAAATGTATGCAGGATCAAACACTCAGGAATATGAAACATTGTTATACGGTGACATTTGACTTTAAGAATATTGTAAATACGTGTTCCTGAAATGGTAATTGCTAAAATGGTGTAATGAGTACGGTATTATGTATTTCTATTATAAAATTTTAAAAGAAAGGTTATGGTTTTCAAATGCCAGATTATAGAAAATAAAAATGTATTACAGAGCAGTTTTATCTTTTAAAGAGCCCTTTAGTTACATAAAAAAGAAAGCAAATGAGAATAAAGGTTAGCTTGCCTTGCAGTTTACAGGGCTTGTGTATCAGGAGTCTTATGACTAAACCACAAGAATGTAATTTGAGTATTAGTTACTTCTGCTTCATGAATATTACCCAAATAAGCTGCACTCAGACAAAACTGGACATCTGACCCTGACTGAGTACAGCATCCTGGCAGTGCATCAGACAACACATTCTAGTTTTCCTTCCCACTGACTTCCACAGCTGTAAATGCACACATTAGAAAGATGGCATTGCTCTGCACTTTGTAATGTTACCTCCATTTTAGTTCAAAAATTATAAACTTATATACAGTAAAATAATAAAGTCAAATGAAGTAATATAGCTGTTTACAGGACTATATAAACCTGCTTCCTTCCTATCAGGCCACGAGAGCACAGTTGGTTATTTTGGATTCAATGCTTTGCTGTCACACATGAAAGCTTCTGCAAGTATGAGAAGTTTTTTCTAAGTCAGCAGTTAACGAGATACACAGTCACTGAGACTTCTGGTAGGAAAAAAATGTCATGGCAAAATTCCTATTGATATTTAGGGAAATAGAAGCAAAATCACCACATGAAACAACACATGTTATTAGATACAAGCATATACATATGAGAAGTATGTATGCATATATATATATACACACACATATATATACACAAACACTACAAATATAAAAAGTCAATTGTTCTTTGCATGCTTTACTTGTTCAAGACATAATGATAAAAACCTACTTATTTGATAATTTCTCATTTAAATTTTTTGGAAATTACAGCAAAAAGATCTGATATTGGCAGTATTGATTGTACTTTATGGTGCATAGCTCAAAGGTATCAGAGGTAAAGGGAAGGAAATGCTGAACAGAAAATTGTTATTATTACAGCTCTAACAACCTGCAATCAATAGCCAGGAATAATTTCATTCTCTTGCACGGGAATTTATAACAAAGGCTTGATGATATAGTGCTAGTGTGCAGAGGCACTTCTCTATTAGCAGCAGAGTGCACAGAACCTGGATCCAGACCACTCTCTTCTGGACAGATGAGTCAATTCACACAGAGAAGAATTTACACTGCTCTAATTTGTAATAAAACTGAGATTCTGAAGCAATGGTACACTGAAACTGAGCTACTAGTGAAATAATGCTGAGAAAACGTTTAAAAAACCCAATTGTTTACAACTTCAATTTTTGGAAGCGTATATTGAGTACCCAAAGACATTTCTATAGAATTTGAAAAACACTGGTGGCACAAAGACAAATTTCCAAAGCCAGACTGTGACTATGTTCTCATAAACTCAGATGACTCCTCATCTGTCTGAGCATACCACGGTTCCCAAAGGAGTCAGGACATGCTAAACTGTTGCTATCAATTCTATAAAATCAGGCTCTCTTTCTAAAGAGCAAAATAATAAAACCTGCAGTTCAAAAGTTTAGATTTGACTGCAGCCTGATATGTGCTTTAATATTTGATCTAAGAGAAAAGCTAAGGGCTGTGGTGGATTTTTTTTTTTTTTTGTAAACTAAGAACACAGAAAAATCAGAGCATTTATAAGGGTGATTGTTAACACCACTTCTTCCAAGTGGAGAAAAACTAAATGTTCACAAAAACATCAAAAACATTCATAAACTAGATGATAATATTCTCTTAAAAAAAGAAATACAGGACATAATCTGTAAGGCATTTGTTGGTGAAATGAAAGTCACTCAATATTATTACACTGATAACTCCAATACATAAATAAATACTAAAGGCTCAGAAATAACTTCACATATAGAAGAGGCAGTTGGAATTCTTAGCTAGGACAAGGCTGGAGAAGAGTTCATTTCTTTACACACCTCTCCATCAGGATATTTCTTTATGTACTTTTGGCTCCATATCTGGAACAGCAATTTAAGTCTTATAAAAGCTTGAAGCAACATCCCAGCTGAATTCATGTGGCAATAACATAATACTATTACCAGAAAGCAGATTAACCCCACACAGAATTCTGTAATTAAATTCTGAGAAAATATTTTTATATCCTGATACTGTAGAAATGTCCCTCAATTTTGTCAAGGGCTTGGTATCACTTCTGTAACTTTTTATGCATTAACTCTGTGCCAAGCATCTGTAGGCCCACACCTTCATTTGTTCCTTTACCATGCTTTCCCTTCCATTTCCATTAAAAATCATGAGTTTGTAAGAAGAAAAAATGAAGAACAAGAGCAGACTTGAAAGGGAGCCAACAGCTAAGTTAGAAACACAAATCTTGCTATACCTTGGCCAAAGAATTAGTCTGCATTTCTCCTGGATAAACCAAGTAGGTTTGCACCTGTGTGTGTTTCACATTCAAGAAGTAGTTACCTAAAGCATTACAAATTGCTGCAAATCAATGTGATAGAAAAACTAAGACGACTTCAGTTCAATCATTGAAGTTGATCAATTTCTTTTCAACTACATTTTATAGCTGCACATAATGTATGTAATTGTGTATCTATACTGATATTTAATTGAAGTAATTCCTTTAGATGTCAACAGAAGTGCAAAGGAAATTTTTAAGAAGCACAGCAGATGAAACAGAAAAAAGGATTTTGTTTATTTGGCATAGCCAGAAAATATATAGAGATGGCAGCCAAAAGGGATTTGGAACTGATACAGTTTCCCATTTACTTTGGCAAACACTGACAAGAAGACATTGGTACCAGCCCATTTTAAGTCACTTGATATTTCCTGTGACAGTAGTAAGAAGCAGAAATTCACTCTCTCCTGGTTTTCTATCCATTTTATTCTGTACTCCAAGTGGGAGGGGAAAGAGGACACTTCTAAACTTACATAATAATCAGAATATATTTTTTTATGAATCTCCTATATGGCTCTCAACCAACTATACAGTATAAGACCAAGGCAACTATTTTATATATATATATATATATATATATATATATATATATATAAAACCAAGACACCCCCTTGATCACAAAGATATACACAATATACCCTCATCTTGAAAAACAACGCAGGAAAACTGTATCTGAATATAAGACATAACTTATAATTATAGATAGACCTGACCTTTAATTTTAGAGCCTTTGTTTCATCTTTCTGTGTACAAGAACTATGGGAACAAAATGGTCATGGGTGAAGATAGAAATTGCCATGAAAACTACTTATCTAATTTATTTTATAATTGTATTTTTCCATGATTTCCATCCAGAGATTTATCTTTGGGAATAGAAAGACTTTGTTAAAATTTCCTCTTTGAGCTGGACTTGCATTTTGAATCATTCCCATAGAATTGCTTCCCTGTATTCACTCATGTTTTCTTTATATGGCATCTGAAAACTGAGCAGTGCGACCCTGGATGTGAAAGGATGTAAAAGGAACCTGTGTCCCTCTCTTTTTGCCCCAGTACTGAACAAGTGATGTGATTCTGGCTCACTTGCCTGCTGTTGCTGTAGGAAAGCTAGGCCTGCTAACCAGGTGACTAAACTTTCAAGTCTGGCAGAAATCTGGGATAATAATTATATAAATATAGGATGGTGCCAAAATCAATCAACAACAGTTTTTATATTGGAACTGTTGTCCAAAATACAACTGCTTTCTGGTTTCATTTGCTATTTAATGAAGAAAATAAAATGAAAATTACCACACTGTGGACATAAATTACTCTTGCATATACCACTATGGGCTTTGTTACTGTGATACACAGTGACATCTCTACATTAATTCAGTAATCTTCAAAAGTGCTTTCTGTGGCTTGAAATTTGCTGTAGTACTCCAACTCAAGCAGCAGCTGAGTAAAACAACCAATGGACACAGAAATTTGATATAAGGAAGGAATAATCTCATTGCTAGCTCTATTTTTTTCCTCAAGAAATTTTAAGATTATTTTGTGGAAAATATGAAAAACAGTAGTTACAAGAATATTTATGTAAGTCATAGAAAGTACATAATATTTGCAGAGCACTTTGAAACCACGAATCAAGAAGGATAAAAATTCCTTTCAATTTTATAATTTTATTGCCTATATTCTATGGTTGGAAGCACGACTTAAAGAAAGGAATGAGTAAATGAAGTAGCTGTCCCTCAGTTCTATTTGCCATCAATTTCCTTCTATGAATATTCATGCATATTCTGACTTTTTTTCCCAGCATTTCAGTCTGTTTCCAAGTACCTACACTCACCTGCATATGGTCTAAGCCAAACTGTACAGCTATTGTGACAAAAAAGACAAAGTTTACCTGACAAGAGATGTATCACATTAACTACATAAATATATTTAGTCTTTGAAGCCAGCTTAACTACATAAATACCCTTGTAGTATTTGAAAACAGCTTACCTAGAAATAGCTAGCCAGAAAATAGTAACATGACACATATATATCTGATTTTTTGGAAATGAAGAGGTAAAATTCTTTTCATGTCTTTGACCACTTCTCACGACCTAGACCCTTTGTATTAACCTGTATTTATTGTTCTCTTTCAAAATTTAGATTCAGTCTATTTCTGGTTTTGTAAAACTATTTTCCACTATTTCATGGAAAGTTAAAAGCCTGCTTGCTTATTGGTGGCCATAAAATCACAGCATAGCTTTAGTTATAACTTTATATACCATCAACTTATTCAAAACAATGAGCAAGGAGTATCTGCAATGTGATTGTTTAAGTTACAATATTTAGCCTCCATAAAAAACCCTTACACAAATATATCCCACTATTTCAGGGAAGCCCACACCAGAGTTTCTCACAAACAAAAATACAATAGAGTGCATGAACGATTTAAATTGCCCTACTGTCCTTAGTGACTGGATCTCAAACTTCTCAAGGCAGGACCCTCAAGTGCCGTTGCTGCTGACATGAAAGTTGTATTTCATTGTAGCTGACAAATGTTTATATTTTTATTTCCATAAAAGACAGCTTCCTTCTCCCATTATTAAATTTAAGGTCATATTTACAACTTTTATTTTCAGTTCATGGTCATATTGACAGTCTTCAATTTATCTTTTGGAATTCAGCAGACAAATATTTTCAGATCTTTTCTGCTGTGCACAGAAAACACATGGGACTCAGAATGAATTTAAAACCCTTGCTGGGTGTCTGTTTTTAACACGGTCAGCCTCTATATGTGTTGATTTATTGTTTAATTAGATAGAAAATGAGAAAATACAAGAGAAATGTCATAATAGCAAATACTGGCCACCATAATTTGAAGAAAAGATCGTAAAAGAAGCCCTCTCCTGCATTTATTCTTGGAACAGCCCCAAATCTGGTCATTTAACAGAGGAGCAGGCTCCATTGGCAAACAAGTTCCCAGTGAACTGCACTGCTTAAGTGAAAGTGTCTCCTGCTTGGTGGCTTATGATCATTAACACCTGTCTGCCTCAGGAGCTGTAAAAGCTGCTCTGTTTGCTATGGAAACCTTGAACTGGGAAAAAATCTCAAGGCACAAAAAAGCGTTTTCTGAGTCTCTGCACTGGAGGCAAGATTCGTGAGATCCACAAGATGTTCAAATGCCAAGACCAAGAAAGAAGATCAAACCTTCCAAGAGCTCACACTGAACTGAGTGTGAATTTCTAGATGCAGTTTTATTTAATTACATTTCCTTTTAAAATTACTCCAGCTTACACAGAAAGGGACTATATGCAGCTGTCTGTGATTTGAAAGGCTATCAATGTACTTCCTGAAGAGAAAAAAGTAATTATGAGGTTGATTTAAAAAAGATAAACTGTAGTACAGAATTGCATCAAACAGAAGTATAACCAAGTTATTTCCAGGAAAAAAAAATAGAGCTAATCATACCTATATACCTTAAAAAACTATGTAACACAGAAAAGAATGATTCCATCTATATGATGATTCAAATACACTTCTTGAACTCCAAAACTCTCAATGTTTTCAAGTGTTTAGAGACATAGTCAAACTTTTGGGCTCTGAAATATTGCTGAATTTTAACTAAAAATAATAACTGCCTTGAACCCCAAATACTCCTCTTATTATTCTAGTACTTCAAAGTTTTATATAAATTAATGATAATTGAATCTCAGGGTTATGGTCTGGTACCTCACTGTCCCCTTAGAGCAGCTATTACCATGGTGATAAGATTGCTTAAATTAAGCTGTCTTTTTCCACAGGACTTGGCTCATTGCCAGTGCAGTGAAGGGAGATTTCAGTCCATTCAGCACAGCATTAATCTTACTGCCAACACTGCTAAATGGGCTAGAGGAACTAGGAAGAAATCTGATTTAAAAAAGGAAGGAACAAACAAATATCTTAAATACTGTCGCACAAAACAGGACTAAAAACTCCACTTTGAAACAAAATCAATTAGCTAAATTTTGAGATTTAGGCATAAAACTTAAAAATTCTAATACTTTGGTAATCTATGTCAAAACTTAACTCAAAATAAGTGTGACCAATGGTTTATCCATGACGGATCAGTAACAGACTATAAGGAGGATAACAAAATGTCAGGTAAAAATCCCTACTTAACATCTAGATTTTACTTCTTTGGGGATTTCACTGAGGTGGGAAAATAAATAGCAAACAGCAGGAAAAAATAAACAAAGTAAGAAAGCAAGATATGGAAACAAATACTGAGTTAACTAGAAGGGCATGGAGAAAATGAAAAACATTCCTTTGAGTTATCAGGGTTTAATACTTACTCCATAAAAAGTAGTAAGCTATGTTCAGATGGGGCTGTCAGAGATAATGACAATGTATTACACTGTAAATCACAAGATTTGAAGCATTAGAGCAAAGTATCTATGAAGCCTGATAAAACAATTATTTTAGTGGAAAGGAAGGGAATAGGCAATAGGTTGCAAGTACTTTATTCTGGGGGAGAGGGAAAAAATCAATTTTTGTGAGAGCCCAGTAACATTATCCTAAAAAAAGAGCATCAATGTTTCCTGTGGTTTTATGTGGTGTGAGAGATCCTTGCAGTCATTTTCTGGCAATACATAAAAATTATTTCTTTGTGTGACAATGAAATCACTGCATGTTCATAAGTAATTTTAATAATGGCTATGTTTATTTTTCCCAAACCGTGTGTGCATGCATCTCTGGGCACATTACAGTGCTGAAGGTTGCAGCACAGTCACCAGTTTGAGCTGCTACACCTCCTACAGGTACAGCTCTTCTCCAATTCCCTCAGCAGCAGGTGCTCCATAACATGTCCTCTGGAGTTCTAAAGCTGTTCTTAATTCTTATTTTTATTTGGGTTGCTTATAATCAGAGTAACTGCCAGAGTTAGGGAACTGGCCTTGGCAACAACACACAGAGAGACTTTAATTTTAGGTTTAGTGTGAACTTGAACAAGTAATTTCATCTTTCCAAATCACTGTCATCATTAAAGAGTTGCATTACTAAGTTAGGTCTTGACAAAAGTGCTTTGCAGATTAGTGCATGTAATACCTCTAGATGAAGCACAAAACAAAATTTCTGATT
The DNA here is from genome assembly GCF_027887145.1 of Ammospiza caudacuta. Lineage (NCBI taxonomy): Eukaryota > Metazoa > Chordata > Aves > Passeriformes > Passerellidae > Ammospiza > Ammospiza caudacuta. The sequence continues at coordinate 10,197,025 of NC_080606.1, read as the reverse complement.
TGCCCTTTTCTATAAAAATGTAACTAGGTTTTACTGCACATGAAACACATGTACCACAGTATATGTCTTTACTGCAGCCCTTTGCCATCTAATTTAGGGTTTCAAACTCTAATTATGTAAGAGTACATGTCTAATCTGAGCCTTGCAAGCATTTTCAAAACTAGAGAATTTTCTTTTACATAAATAGAACACATTAATACAACACACTATGAGCAGACTCATTAACTTGCTTCATTTCTTTTTGTCCAGAGTGAATAGGTTTTACAGTCACATGATTAGATCTAGGAAATCTTTTTCTGTCTGAAAATTCTCTAATATTCCATGGCAGTAAAGATAACATCAAACACAAGTTCTGCTTATGGATTAACAGGGGATACAGTCAGAAGAAAAGCTGAACATGTGTATTCTGATTTTCGTCTACTTGTTACAGTAGGGAATACATTACTGTCTAAGTTTTCTTTTTGATTGCAAATGTTCCAAATTTAACAACAACAAAAAAAATCTCCTTAGCTATATTAGGTATGTAGATATTGGCTAGATTTGGTATTATTAAAGATCTGGCACAAAACATATCATTGAAATGTTTCTCTTTATTTTGTAGGATTATTTTTAATGGGCAGCTAAACATTAATGGAGAAGGAAAGCAAGGGAATCCAGATATTAGGCCAAAGCACCAGTTCAATTCCAGGAGAATCATTCCCTGGTAAAGGAAGGATAAACAAGCTGCAAGCCCTTCATTTTCTCTAAGGCTGTGCACTGTAGACTTCTGGGAAGTGGTGATCACAAATGTTTCTTATTACAGTGCTCCCCTGCTATGGCACTTGTCTGCACACAAGCTGCAGATAGATTCTGGCAAACACACTCACAGGTTTTCCTTATGGATTACCCAGCCTTTCAGCCAGCTTTGTGAGAGGCTTCTGGAGTGACCAGTGGGGGCATGAAATCAGCTGAAACAACCACTGAAGGGTCAGAACATGGAAAATTCCCAGGCTCTCTGAATGACTAACATGTAGCCCAAAGGATGTTTTCCAGTCTGAATTCTTACTTCACTGCACAGGCCTTTATATAATTATAGATGTAGCTACATATCTCTGTATTTGTCCTTTAAGAGAAGCTTCAAATTTACAAAAAATAATAAGAAAACAGAAAATTTAAACCGAACTCGAAAGAAAATAAATTGCAAAATATTGTCCCCAATGAAGTCTGATGCAAATACCATGAATGGGGATGCAGAGCCTTAAAAAGATCTACTTGACTTTTAATTCAAGAGAACCAAAAGTTAATGGGACAGAACACCCAGAGATCACCTTTCTTGCAGAATAAAGTATAGACAAATAGACAGATAAGCTTGTTACACCAGAAACAGAGAAATTTATCTTTATAAAGACTGTGTAAGCAGAAGCTTCTAGCTCCAGAAAGATCAGCTGAACTAAAGTGTTGTTTATGTTCACTTTTGCAGAAAAGTTTCCATCCTCCTTGATTCTTTTTGAGATTTGTCCTTAAGACAAATAAGGAAACTTTTATTTCAGAATGAACTGGTGTGTTCTTCAATCCCAACTTAATAGCAGAACTAAAAATTGACACTTCTGATGAGCAGCAGTCAAGTGTTTAAAGACATATATTAAGATTAATTTTTGTAATAAAATAAAACCAACCTTGTTATAAAAGAACAAAATGTAGGTTTCAGTGATTAATTGTGCTAACTGGGTTTCAGACATATATAAAAATCAGACATATGTTAAAAATCCCCCAAACATTTCTGTGCATAATACTTAATATTTTCTGGATCCAATTAGGGGCATGTCAGAAATTTATCTGTTTCATCAGACACAACTTTCACAAACTCTTGCCCTTTATGTACTTTAGAATGGCAAAACCCAAAGGAAACCATAGTTAAAACCTCCTGGTGCTCTGTTGACAATGAAGAAGACTGAAAATTCAGATCTTGTTTTAAAAATCAAGTCAGCAAACACAGCTGCAGTTGAAAGCAATCAAATTAGCCAACACTTATCAGGAACAGGTGAAAAAAAAAGCTTATTATAGCCAAAAAGTCAGAGGAGATTGTGCAGAGTTTGGGCACTGAAAAGTAAGTTGCCTGAATACATAATGTGTTTGCTCTCAATTGTTTTTCAGAGTAGATTATTTGTGTAAATTGTGAATGATCCTGAATTTGAACCCTCCCTTTCCAACCACACCCAATATCCATCTCGGTATCGTTTCTCCATTGCCAAATGATTATAAAATTATATTTGGCTATATATGCAATAAAGTATTAAATATATATTGAGGAAAAGATAATTTTAGTATTGTTTCTGGTCTTTTCTTATCCACAGAAAAGCTACAGCCTGACTAGATGATCTCCAAAGGTCCCTTCAAACCCCAACCATTCCTGACTCAGCGTGACTCCAGAAGTGCCAAAGTACACTGATTAAACCAAACTTCTATTTGCTGGTTACAAAATGGTCCTGGGAGAATGTGGGAGGGCAAGACAAACCCACAAGCACAAATCCTGACTGCACACAACCATAAAATGCCAGTGTAACCTACACAAGTTAAAGGAATCGCCATAGTACAAAACTTTGCATAATGTGCTTTTTTGAGTATTTTTGACCTAAATGAATCAAGCAAAAATGGCCTCATGTCACTACTTGAGATGGGCTCAGAGTAAAACACATGGGCATGTCCACAAGGACACCACCAGCTTGTGTCCACGTCAGGCCTCCTCCCCACCGTGTTCCATTTCCCCTCTGCGCGCAGCCGCGGTCCATACCTGGTTTCCAGCGGGATGTTGCTGTTCAAGACCCAGCTGTTATGAAGGTGCACCGAGTCCTGCGTGCTGGTGGGGGGCGTGGGGGCAGCGGGGCTGGGCTGGCTGCGCGTGGTCATGGATCTCCTCTGCAGCGAGTCGGCCGACGGAGGCGGCTTCCTGGCGCACGTGCACGCGTGAGGCGGCGGAGGCGGCGGCGGCAGCGGCCTGAAGGTGAACTGGTTGTGAGGGCTACCAGGCATGTCTGAAACAGCAAGGAAAAGACAACCAAACACACAGAGGGTTACTATTATTTTGGAAAGATAAAGACTATCTTTAGATGTTGTTTTGCCTTTTGCCTGCAGTGTGCCTGGAGCTTGGGGCTTTCTGCTCTAAAAACCTTAACCCTAGGCCTAACCCTAGGCAGGTGAATCAGCCTGGGGTTAGGGATGGTTCATCTGAATTAAAAAAAGGAATGGGGAGACTGAAGTCTTAAACTGAAGGAGGGCAGATTTACATGAGGTACTAGGAAATAAATCTTTGTTGTAAGGGTGGTGAGGCACTGGAACAGGTTGCCCAGAGAAGTTTTGGCTGACACACACCTGTAAGAGTTCCAGGCCAGGTTGGACAGGGCTTGGAACAACCTGGTCTAGTGGAAGGCATCCCTGCCCACAACACAGGGTTGAAACTGGTGCCTTCCAACCCAAACCACTCTGCGATCCTGTGGTACATTATTATTGGGAATAAATCATTGTACTTTATCACTTTCTTTACCCTGTTTCCTGTAAATGTTGCTGCAATATTTGAAATAATTTAAAATAAAACAGTCTATTGAAACACAATCAGATACAGACACACCCTACAGCAGTGTAATTCAACAACAGCCAAACAAACAAAACCCAAAAACCAACCAAAAAAGAAAAAAAAAAAAAAGGTAGTATAACATTTACTTAATTTGTCAGGATTTTTTGGGGATGAAGGTAAAGAACATAAAAAGTAACAGTGAATAGCATCAGAGATACCAACTGATTTCATAAGGTATAATTCTCATTTAAAACATCTATGAAAGAAATAAACAGTATAAAAATCGGTCTTGCTCTTCAATTTGAGAGAGAAAATGACTGAATAAGTCCTACCTCCTAACAAACATCTTCCCTAAAATAATGTTACTGCACTTGTTAAATGGAGATGAGAAAAGGTCTCTGAAGCACTAACCATCTAGACACCCAGAGAAAAGGTTTTATGGCAGATGAGCTGGCAGGGAGCTCACAGCCACTGGAGCAGGCTGAGAAGGAGACTGAGCCTGTGGTGGGTACCCAAGGCCCTGTCCCTGTGCTGCCACTGCCCTGTGGGGCCCTCAGGCTGGCCCCAGTACCCCAAAGGATCTTGTACCTGCACAGGCTCCTGCCCTGTGCTAACAAATGCTGCCCATGGCTCAGCCTGAGCCGCTGAGCTTCAGCCCTCCTGCTAAGGACCACAAAGACACAAACATGGTGCAATGGTACTTTCAAGGAACAACAAAACCTTGTTTTCTCTACTTCTTCAAAGTCTCCAAAGAATCTCACTACAGCCAGATACACAGCTATGGACAATAGCAAACACTTTATAAAGAAGATAGGGGTAAAAATTACTGCCAGATTGAGTAATCTGTGAACTTTTTAACCTGGAACTCCTCCAGCTACTTCACCTCAGTGTCTAACAAGGCTTTATCCTATTTCTGTACTCACTCTCACTCTCCCTTTTACCTTAGCAGATGTCCAGTTAAATTTGCAGAAATCCAGCTGGAGCAAAGCTCTGATGAACCTGCAAAAACTCCCTGCAAGGAGGTGTTGTCATCCATTTAAAACATTCTTTATATTATGACATGATGTGTCTTCAAGGCAAAAGATGAAAGTGTATTCCCTCCTTTTCTGGAATGGCTTGTGGAAAAAAAAGTACCTTTTTCTGCGTGACAGTCCCAATTTACCCCAGCTGGAGAAACAAGGTTGTTTAGTGCTCCACATAAGCTTTTCAATGCTGTGGTAAGCAAAGCTGTCACAGATTTGGCCCAGGCTTAATCCTTTTAATTTCACTGATCTTTTATCGAGGCAGCATTCTTACAGTTGCATTAAGGTTTATGCTGTAATATTCGTTTGCATACACCAGAAAAGCAGTTCTAAGCATATTAGAAAATTGGAGACCTCAGTAAATTAAATCACCAGAGTCAACAGTCCAGGGCTCCAAAATAATCTGCTAAGGCACTTTCATATAATAATTAATCTAGGTAAATCCTGTATCCCGCTATTCTAGAATTGAAAGCTACCCAGATTTTGCACATATTTGATGTCCAGCATCCCTATGCATTTGATCAATTACACTTCCTTACTTAAGGTATCAACTGTAAATCCACTCTACAGAAAATTGGCAGGATTATTAAACAACCTATAATTTGCATGACAAACCATTTCAATGTCTGAGCCACTGTCCTGTTAGAAAAATGCTGATTTTTGCCAGGACACACAGTTAGACTCTACAAGGTACATCAAGAGCTGTGCTGTGAATGCCAAGCAGCCAAGGTGATTGCTTCTCTAGGTATTTGGGAAAAAAACCTGTATAATCTATATGGCAACACAACTTTTAGTTCTCTTCTTCCACTTTTAACTATCCTGTCCCTATCCCATCAACAGCACACAATTGTCTGACAAAGTTTAGCTTGTTCCATGCAATAGATTGGCTCTGCCTTTGAACCATAAAGTCTCTCTGGCTCAGAGGATACCTTAAATCTCCCAGTGCAATTTATCACAATACATCAACACATCAGATTTCCTGGGGGATTCCTTTTTAATTATCACACTTGTCACCCTTTCATCTAGCTACTGGCATCACAGAAAACCTCACACTGCAGCCTGATTATTTTGGTGATTTAAAAAGTCTTCATCAGACCCTCATTTCAGTGAAGCACTGCAAACTCATTAGGCTGAGAATCAGCCCTAGTTTCCAATTAGTTTTTACAGACTTTCTTATTTGGCAGAGTTGGTTTTATTTTGCTTGAAACTAAGTCTATAGCTCATTATTTTTACAACACAAAAAATATTGCTTGGGATATAAAGCAGCATTAAATCTCAATATGCACACTTAGGATGCTTCAGGACTCTAAATAAACAGCAGACTATATAAAATAACTTACTGCAAAATCATTTAAATACCTAAAAGGGGATATTATGCAAGATAATATGTCTAAAGCAAACAAACTTCCAAAATGTAAGAGACTGATATAGGAATTGGCTTACCTAATACTATCTGTAACAACTGCTGCTTTTATTATAATGGCTGCTAATAATGTGCATATTTTTTAATTCTTGTACATCAAAACATTTATGTATAATATGCAAAGACAGACTTACTTGTTTTCATTGTCTCCATTGATGAGATAGAAATTTCCATTAATCTAAAAATTTAGCTATATAAAATTATTTCAGCTCAAACTTTACACTTGGAATAATTTGCTTCAAATCAGATTTCCACCTGAGGAGTAACCAAGCTAGAAATTCTTCTCTTGATCTTCATCATTGGCTTTCTCATCTGCATTTAGCTCATTTTTTTACAGACAAAAGAGACTGTTTAAAAAATTTATAAATTCTTTCCCCTGAGAAGTAATTTTTTTTTAAAACAGTCCTCTCCTTTCAGCAGAACACATCTAAAACGGCAAAGTTTCCTGAAAAGATCCAGATAACATTCTGGTGATTTCTTTTACTCCAATTTGCACTTTCCCCATCCACTTCACAAACTCAAACTTCTTTCTACCTCTTGATTTTTAAAATATGTATTTATTTTTAGAGGCTTTGCTTTCAATTACAAGAATAACACAGGAAGTGCTAATTTGATTAGCTCCTCTGCTTTGAGGCACTTTGCAAACTTGATGCACTCACATCAGAAGAAACTGCAGAGGAGATGGCAGCTGGAAACAAGAAAATCTTGCCTTGAATTTCTGCTAGCTTGAACAAGTGCTACTTTCTCTCTTTCCTTTGAAATTTGAAGGAAGGAGTTATTTTTATCCCCTGAATATTTCTTCTAACAAACTCATTTTCCTTAAGAGTCAGGCTAAAATGCCTTTGTAATCATAAACATGTAGCTAAATTGCTTTACAGACTGGCAAAAATGAAATAAACAGCTTAATCAACTAGTTAGCACATAATTTAAAGTTAGTTTTGAAAATTAGCCAAGCCTTGGCAAAACTATTTTCCTAACAGTTCTAAAATATACTTCACTATACTTTTTGGATCCATTTAAAAGACAGGGTAATTGAACTGTTTTATCATTTACTGACAAGGCTACAATAGCCTGTACTGTTATTAGGTGAAGTGTATCAGAGAGAGTGTACTAAAATGTAATGAACCATAAAAGGTTTGCATCTAACCTGTAGTGCTCTTGAAATATTTTAATTTTTTTCAGTTCCTGAATTTATTATTTTTTCATATGTTTATGTATATATATATATTTTAACTTATTGGATGTGTCTCAGTAGAGTGTGAATTAGCTGGCAATCCATTATTTAATGAACGAAACAGCAACATATGTTCAGGGAGCTAAACTCAGTTTATTTAAAACTGTGGGTATACTACTGTTCAATTACAAACCACTCTGTGATTATTTTTTAAGCATGCTTAGAAATATAGAATGGTTTGGGCTGGAAAGGACCTTAAAGATCATCTAGTTTCAAGCCCCCTGCTGTGGACAGGGACACTTTCCACTGTCCCAGGCTGCTCCAAGCCCTGTCCAGCCTGGCCTTGGACACTTCCAGGGATCCAGGAGCAGCCACAGCAGCTCTGGGCACCTGTGCCAGGGCCTGCCCACCCTCACAGGGAAGAATTTCTTCCCAATATCTGATGTAAATCTGCTCTCTGTCAGTTTAAATCCATTGCTCCTAACACTGCATACCCTTGTAAAAAGTCCCTGTGATGCTCTTATAACCCCTTTATGGTCTGGAAAGCTCTGTAAGGTCTCTGGCGTTCTGCACAGGAGCAGTAAGGACTGCTTATGATGGCAGCACTTCCTTTTCTTCATGTTTTTACATTAAAAGCTAAACTTGTCCTGTAAGACCTAAGTGACTATATTTTATAAACACTCATACTGAACCTCATTCTAGGAAATTTTACAAAAATGAAATTACCCAGTTTTGAACACCAGAGGAAAAAGGAATGATGGGACCACCACCAGCATATCTTTCTTTAAAACACTCTTATTTTCACAAGTGCATGTTTTATACTTCTTTACTTCTGATTAATAAAGTCTCTTATAGTTCAGCACTAAACTTGCCTCAAGTTCCTAATGGAGTCCATATTTATTTAGGTAGACTAACATGAGCTGGGATTTTCCCATATTTTAATCTACACACTCATTTCATTTCTAAGAAACAACTGCTGTCTACTAGAAAATCTTCACAAGTCAAATAGCATAAGTGGACTTTATTACCTGCATATGATATCAGCTATTAATGCCTTAAAACCCTTAGCAACAGTGAGCATAAGGAATTTTCATCATCAAGACTTCTGCAATTGCCAGTAATTTTCCATTATCATTGCACATCAGGATTGTAACACTGCTGAGCTGCATTTCTGGTAAAACTTCCATTACTGGCATGACAAAAGTAAAAAAATACTTGAGATCTCAGAGTTTTCAAACATAAAATCTAAATACCTTGAGAGGATCTCTGCAGACAACTATTTCTTGACTCAGCTGCAGAGAGATGCGGGAGAATTTTATCAGGCAAAAGAATGGAGGTTAGAACTCATTAGACAAGGAAAGGCAGTGATTTCTCTCTAGGGAACTATCACACGGCCACCTTTTCCAGCTTTCTGGATGGGATGCATTTAATAATATTCTGTCCTTCAGGACTCAAAAAATTCTGGCATCTGTTGTCTTTGTACTGTATACTTAACTTGTCAGTTTTACTTTGCACAATTCTTGAAATAAGACTGATATAGTTGTTTTTTAAGGTGTGTGGGAGGATGTTTCTTCTTTTTCTGATGATAGAGCTGTTAATATACTCAAGCCAAAAGAAGGGTTTCTGGGCCCAAAGCTAGCTCTTTTTTCTCTGCAGCTGTATCAGCTGGTGCATTGAAAGACATTACCTTTCCTGACAAACTTTGCCTCACTTTGGAGGCACTTATATATGTACAGCATTAGAGCTACAACAGCACTACTCCTCCTTAATTAACTCCATCACTCAGTGCTTTAACTTGGGAGCCTGATTGCTCAAGTAGAATAATTTTGGTCATAAACATTGCACTCTAAAATGTCCCTCCTTGTGTTGTAGTTTGTAACCTGAAACGAGTTTCAGGTTATAATGCTGTGTATTGTGGGTAAGACGCAAGGTTTAAATGTTATCATACAGAAGCACCTGACAATATAAACATGCCAATGTGTGTTCATATAAAATTAACATTGCCAGAAGGGAATGAAGAGCAACAGTTCCTGAGGTGCTTTTATTCTACTGAGCTGCCTGAATTACAGCTTTGTTCTATGGTACTTCACATAGATGCTAAATACTAATGCGCTCTATGTATAATATTTATGCGAAAAACATTCCATTTATGTGAAATGCTCACATTTATGTCAATTAATTTGAAAAATTTGCAATGAAACTACTACTCACTCCCTTCCCTCTCCTTCATTGCAGGTGGTACATCTGCCAGATTTTAATACTCATCCAGCTGAGACAGGACTCTCTTAAATCACCACAGTCTGTGCCAACACAAGACAGGCCCCTTGGAGGCTGAGTCAGAGAGGTCAAAGACAAAATGTGAAGGGGGAAGAAAAGCAGCACTCCAGCTCTGATGGAGTCTGAGGGAACAGCCTGAACAACCAGCTCAGGCTTCCAGTGGTTTGTTTAGCAGATCAAGCAGCTGCTGGTACAATTAACATCACACAGCATTCAAAGGACAGAGTGAAGATTGACAGCTCCCAGCCAGCTTCAAGGTGGTATTTTCAGGGGAATGTGTAATTCCTGCCATTATTTAAAAGTGGTGGGTTCAGTCAATATCACGAGTTGTAACTTCTATCAGTGGGAACTCACAGGGGATAGTACAATCACTATTCTAAAACTCTGAACAAAATGGGAGAGATTATAGCTTACAGAGTAAGCCTATCATCTAGGTTTGCAAAAGACAGGCACTTACAAGTAGCCTGGCAGAAAATTTCTGATGACCTTTGAGGTGAACAGATTTTGATTAAAGAGCAGTTTATGATTGGTAAAATAGGTTGCAAGCAGTCATGGCTGTAAAAATTAATGTTTCTGCAGTTATTGATGGTTTTGGTGGTGAAAAATATTCAAGTTTTGGCCCTTGTGTTATTAAATTCATTAACTGTGAGGGCTTTCTGAAAGGGATCTACGGGTAATGGAATTAGCAACTATAAATCATATTGAAATACCCTGTGTATTCAGCCCAATAGGTCAGTGGAAATATCATGAATACAGACATATTAAACCACTTTGTCACCACCCTGCCTGCCTCTTACCTGCTTCAGCTGTGTTCCTGTTATTTTGCAACATTTTCAGGGAAAAAAGACTGCTTGAGGACATGCCCTGTTACAGACCCAAATAACATAAAGCTCTGCAGCATCTGAGCTTGCTGCCCTGTCAGGGCTGAGGGCAAGACTCTTCCCTTTGAGTTCCTGCCTCCTCTGGGAGGGGGACAGTGACACCAGTGAAGTACAGAATCCTCTTCACCTTAAAGCCCAGCCATCAGAGACATGCGTTTGTTGATTCATATTTTTGCAAACATAGACTATTTTGTGGCTCTACAGAAACATGATAAGCTCCAAGTCATGGTTAAGCCTGGCAGTTACATCAGGACCCAAACTTCAGCCCTGATGAGCTCTGAAATTACTGGGGGCAAGATCCCAAGGGTCTTGTAGCTATCTGCACTGAGACAGAGCTGGTGCTTTGTTGGCAGCACTGCAAATTTACTCTATGTTTACTTCAAGGTGGAAGCACCTGAACTTCCTCACTTCAAGGATGAACCATACTCCAGTTTCTCCCACCTGGCTACATAAATGCTTTTCTCAGGATACCTATCTGCACTGCAGATTATCCTGTCAAAACTAGACATCCAGAATATCTCCAGAACATGATTTTGCAGAGCTTAATTGGAAATCCTGCATCTATTTTTACAGTCAATATCAAGTACAGATGTAGAAGCTTGAGGCTGTTCTGGATCATTTGGAACTTGACTCTACCCACATCTATTTACTTCATTTCTAAGACAAACCTTTTTAGAAAGATACTAATTAGGGAACATCAACAGAAATATAGACTAGTGCCTATGTTCATAATATTCTGAAGAATATGTTTATAACTTAAAGAGAAAAATTAATGCCCCTTTTATTCAATAAAACTGCATTCTATATGTTTTATTATGGATTTCATCTTGAAATTAAATTGCTTGATATGAGCATCTTAACAGAGAGTATTAAAAAAAACCACTTTTCTGTGGTTATATAATAACCTGTGGAGGGTGAGTAAAAGCTGTTAAATGCCTTCATAATATGTAAACATACATGGAACGTGGCTCTATAAGCACATCAGCTTCAAATTTGTCAAAATCCGGTAGTGGGCAGCAGGGGAGTGCTGGGGCTGTCTAAATGGCTGTGCTCTACAGGAGCAGGGAAGCAGAAGACAGCTTGCTCAAAGTTGGCTCAGGACAAACATCCCTTCCCCTAAGAAGTTTAACCAGCATTCACTGGGTGGCATCTGATTATAAATCTGTATCCCCTATGCTGGCTCTGCAGAGATGAATTCTGATATATTCCCTGAGATTCAGTTTAAAACAGATTACTCTTTCTCTGTAGACTGTATAGCATAGCAGAGTTGTTCCTACCATTTCCTGCTTGTAATTTTGGATATCAGAGAGAAATCTTTATACAGAACCAGGCTATCAACCAGGAAAATGAAGGGCTTTTGGTAAAACCTACTAGTAACGCTTTTATCTGTCTCTTCTGAATGGCTGCACCTACATTCAAATTTGTTATGGGAATTAGGAATATGATCATCCACCCTTTCCCAGTCAAGAAGAGATTTTCACTTCATTTTAGTGGAATTTAGTTTTAGCCACAGTTAATAAGTTGACAAGCAGCAAACACATGTGCTTACTACTGGTCAAGAAATACTGACAGCATTTAAAAAAATAAAATCCAAGTACATGTGCCCCTTCCTATCCTTTCATCAGAGCAGTCTGACCTCTAAACCAATTTGCAAATAAAACAAATTATGGTAGGACAGATTTTTCTCAGCAACCTTATTAGTTCCCTGCTGACCAAGGTAGAGAGCTCACAGGAAATCAGAGACTGTTTCCTTCAACTTCACTTATAGTCTACTTTACAAACTTTACTTAAAAATTTTCTTAGAGAAAAGTTCCTTTAAACAAATTACAGTTTTAAAACATATATTGTCCTTTTGAAGTTTTGCTTTAGAAGAGAAACAAATATTTAAATGGACATTAATTTCAAATTAACTTTAATTGTCTATTTAAAGAGCAAAATATTGTTTTTAAAAAGGGAAACAATGTTTCTGAAAAGGAAGAAGAATGGTAACCTTAGCTGTAGGACAGTAAGCATCAATTTTTTCTCAGTAACCCTTAGAATTACAAGGGACCATTTAAGGAAGCTGCATGTGACTGTCAGATAGCGTAATAGAAGGCTATTTGTTGCCCACCAAATGATTTCACATGGTGTTTAAATTACATTATATTAGTTGAAGCATATACCTCAGTGAAGCATAAGCTGATTGACTACTCCTGCCTTTTATCACAGGAGGAAGTTTACAAGTTTTTGTCCCTCGCAATACACAAATAAAACAAATACTTCTACAAAAAGATCTATACCTGCATTGATGCTTGCTAACATTTTATTTAGGAATGCTGACACTTCTCCTATAGTCCTGAGCTGGCTGGGAGGAGAGACAATGGAACGTGTGTAACTGATGGTAAACAGCAAATCCTTTATTTTTCAAAGAAAAGCCAAACTTCTGTAGGGAAAGACAAAGTAACAACACAGAAGCAGGTAATGTAATGCATGAAAATGAACTTGAGACAAGGCCACAGCCTTCAAAGCAGCCTCTCTAAAGCACATTTGGGCACTTAGAAGCAAACGTGCATTTTCTGAAATCCCAACATGCTTCAACCCCTCCACTAAACTGGGGATTATGCCCTGATTCCACAGAACTATTCAACAATTTAAAGTGCTCTGTCATGTTTATTGTTAGGAGCCCTGCACTCTCTTAACCATCTGCAGTTCGGAGCAGAGCATCTATCAAGCACCAACAAGGCCAGAATCTGCTGCAGAAGCAGATTCAGCTGGGTAACTCCAGCCCGGAAGGTTCAACAAGCTTCTCCTGCTAATCTGGCTCAACTTGCAAAAGAATCTAGTGCAACTCAAAATGAACAAAGATTACATTATTTTACAGCATCAATAGGCTATAAAAGTTCTTTGTGATCGTATCCTCAGTTCACCTCACAAGACATTTCTTTGTGTTTCGCTCAAAGCTTATCCATTAAGTTATTTAAACTCATTGTAAATAAGACACACATTTTTGAATATTACTAGAAATTACATCTATAAAATACTGAATAAAACCTTCAAAACAAATGCATAAAGAAGTATCAAGGGAAAAATACTTTTTCATATGAATCTACCCAACAAAGTATTTTAATGAGCGCAGATCTATTAAGAGAATTCTCAGGATACCGTAATTATTATTCATTTTCTAGAATTGTTTCACCATGAAGCTTTATGCTACTATGGGGACTTTAATGTTTATGTTTTGTGACGGCTGCGTTGACTATTAAAAAGCAATTTGGCTGACATTTTAAGTCTTTTGTTGCCAGTTTTAATTGGATTGTTCACCAAGCATCAACTCCCCCGTTAACTGCAAAAATTACAGACCGACGTCAGTTTATAGTAATGACTGTTTAATGATTTTATGCTTTCAGGATGCCAGCTTCATATGGATGCATGCATGATTAGCTTCATATCAAGACCTGTAATTAAATAATTGAAACCTCAACAAAAGAAAACATCAAATGGGAAGACATCCTTAATAAAGACTCCAAGATTTATCAAAACACTCATTCCAAACAAAAAATGATTAATATTGTGAGGTCAGACAGTGCAAGAGTTGATGCTAAGGCAAAAACTTCTCTCACCCTTTTCTACAGAAGAAATTACCTTTAACAGATTCAGAGTCTGAGAGGTTGATGCAGTAAATACTTGCACACCATTCTGAAACCTAACTCCACATTATTCAGAAGTCATTATTAGCTATTTTTGTTTACTTTCAGACTAGGTGAAGCTGCTTTTATAATAATAATTATAAGATATAAAAATAATTATACCTCAACTGAAACTTACAGTACTTACAACCGAAGAAAAACAAGCCCACTAACTTCTCAGTAATTCAGGTTCTTGACAGAAAACAGATTATTAGTCTTTGTTCAGCTCTGAATCCTATGCCAAACTCCCACATATTTCAGAATTTCATACAGAGAAAAAAATGGCTTTTAGAAGAAAACTCATTGAAAGTGTGAAATATCCATGAAAATAAAGCCAGAACAAAAACTCACAAAGCAGGGCCAGCACTGCACAGGCAGCGAGTGCCTCCTCACAGTGCTCAGAGAATTTCACACCTGATGGCCACCCAACATGGCTGGCAACTTCCTGCAGGCAGCTCAGCATTTGAATTTTGGAAAGAACTTGGTATTTTACACATTTTTATACTTACAAAGTGCAGGGAGAAAAATTACTGACCGAAGGCTTTCACTGTCTTAATCACAACAAGGCACATTTTCACTAGAAAATTTGGGATATGGTTCCTCCTTAAACTGAGGCCATATATTTATGGATTCCGATTAATTTTACACCTCTAAGGTCAAACATCAGACTTTATTGTGTTACACAGTTGGTGTTCAGGCAAATTTCAGCAATTTATAGGAACTTCAAAGAACTCAGGTTAAACTGTTTCAGGCTTGACTTTTATAGACTATAGTCACCTAGTAGAAAATATTAACCTACTGGAAAGTCAATAGGGTTTTAAGGCTGCTTCATTTTTATGTACAAAAAGCTGTATGCCTCTAGGAATCATTCATTCTCCTTTTATTGCCAGGATGATGGCTTAAAATCTGTTGTGACCAAACACCTGAGCAGAAGGCTTTATTTGAAAGATTTAGGGGTAAATTTAGGGCCCATCTCTTTTTCCAGCTGCAACAGCATGATATGGGATTAACTCCATTGATTTCAATTATGTTATTCTGCCTTGGTTTGCTAGATGCAACCACAGAAGAAAACAGCCCAACTTTGAGAGGGCCTATCTACTTTTAATATGTTTAGAAACAGAAAATTTGCCACCTCAAAATATCAGCTGTGGCAGAGAGCACTGTAGTTCTCTCTGAACTGTACAGTTCTATTCCAGGAACAGGGTTATTGTATTTGTAATTTAGAAAGGAATGAAGCACTGAACCAGGAAAATACAGGTTGGCACAAACGTACTTCAATTCGTAAAATAAGAACATCCAGCAGAGGAATGTGAATGGACCATACATCAGCAGCTGAAAACTCACACAGGCAAAGGCAAGGTACCTCAAATTGATTGCTGAGATCTAAATTAACTCCAAGTCCTCAGAAAATGGCCTTGGGTATGTCTGCAAAAAGCTCAAGGAAAATTTCTTTTCTATGTACAGGTTTAGTAAAAGAACGCAGCAGCATAGAAAATAAATTAAAAAGGCAAGTAGAGTTAAATCCTCACATACACATCTTGTAGAATACCTTGTTCTATTCTTGACATGGTTTTTCAGGGAAAAAAATGGTGAAAATATAAAGGATTTTACAAACAGATGAGTAGATTGATGATGTTACACTAAACCGATTATATCACCTAAAGGGAAGGAAAATGCAAATGACAGAGAAACACCATCATGAACTCAGGTACACAACTATTTACACTCACAATAAAAGCACAGTATCACTAAATGAAACTGTTAGGACAGAAATTTGAAACTAATAATAAGGAATACTCTGGAGTGGGTTTTGTTTGTTTTAACAACAAATTTAACCTAGAAACTTGTTGCTACTAACTGTCATTGAGAGGAGAAGGTTGCAAATATTTTATGTGTAGAATTTTATATAGATAATTATTTATCCACAAAGAGTGAGCACGCAGTATACACACAAATCTCAGTGTACATAAATTTAAACCCTACATAGGAAAAACAGGTACATATGTGTACATATGTAACATACACGTATATATTTTACATATACAGAAAGTCTCCACTGAATTTCCACTGAATGGAAAGAACAGAAGTTAGGTTCATATTTCCTCAGTTTATTTCCAAAACTAAATTTTTGTAATCTTGAGAGATTTCATTTTAGAACATTATTAAAATAGCATGGAGCAAAACTGAACTCACTGACTGCTTCCTGCTCCAGCCAGAGAACCGCATCCAAATTCCAGAAATTGGTGAATTTCTTCCTATGTGATCAGGTCATCACTAGTCTAGTCAGAAGACATTTAGGGAGGAGCGTGTAATTTACAAGGAGTGTGTAATTTACTCAGCCAATTGGTGAAACAAGTTTAAGCCAATCCCTTCTGATGGCTGAAAAGAAATGAATGGATCTGCCTTGAAGTCATGTACCACTAGGAATACAAAAGTTAAAAGCTAAAGAAAAAATAGTTCATTTACAGATCTCAGAGTGAGCTGGGTACTGACACTTGAACAGCAATTTGAAACTTAGCATATGACTTACTGTACAGAACAGAATAGCCTCCTTCTAATCCTCATACTGATGTTTAAATTCTAATTTTGATGTATCCTTGCAGTCTTTTGAAACACATGACTCTTAGCAATAACCTCATACAGATTTTGTGAGCAGTACAAATGGCACTCGTGCTCCTGAAGCTGAATGATGCAATAACCAAGTAACGAAGCACCCTCTGCCAAACTCAGGCACTGAGGAACAGAATAACCAAGGAAACTAGGATAGAACAACTAGTTCTGTTCATTGCACTGTGCTTTATCCACCTGCCTTCCCTTACTATGGAATATCCAGGCTGAATGCAAACAAAGCAGTTGTACCAGGGAAGTGGAAGAAGCGGCTGGGATAATGTGTGCAACAGTTACCTTTTACCAAAGAGGATGGACAAAATGGATGAAGATCTGTAGGTAGTTTCAGCTTATAAAATTTCAGAATGTTCTTTTAAAAGTAATTATTAGAGATGAGTTGCATCATTCAGCTGAAATGGAACTTTTCAGAATTTCACATTAAGTAGAAATTAGGAAAGAAAAAAATCATACACATCAAAAAGGAGAGGGCTGCTCAAACATTGCTTTCCTCTTTCTCCACTTGGTCTTTTACAATCTTATATTGAAGAAAAAGCAACACACCACATATCTATCAAAATGAAGCACATCCTACTGCAGAAAAAAACACAGGGCTGACAGATGTTTGAGTAAACATGTCAGTGAATTGGTTCCAGCTGAAAAAAGAAGAACAGAGTATAAAGACATAATCTAAGCCAGCTGTACGGCAATTCACAGCCCAAATTCAGATGAAAATTTTGCCTAACATAGGAGGGAACATCAGATGGCTGCAGAGACACTTCCAGGCTAGTTTACAGCCTGCAGTGATCTTGAAAGATCTAATTCTGTCCTGTTGATTAGACAGTAAAAAAGAGAGAAGGGAAGGATCTGTCACCAGCTCAGCTCTGCAGTGCATGTGCCAGCACCCAGACTCGCCCTGCGAGCTGCAAACACCGGCGCTGGTCCCAAAGAGCCTGTGCAGAGAGAACATCTGCTGAGCTAAAATTCATCTCGTGGGAGGATCTCTGCCATTTGATAGCACAATATGATTATATTGCCACATCATCTGTATAAAAACACTGCTGCACACACGTGACAGCATAGCTAATGCAGAAATGTTTACTTCATGAGACCAAACTAAATGACAGAAACTGTAGTTGACATTTATGGTATTGATCGAGCTCCAATGTTAATACAAAGTAAATGGTTTGGGAAGTTTATTCATCTACTGATTAGTGATTCATTCCCTTCCAGATGATCCCTGAGGATGACAGCATTGTCTATGTTTGCGTTCATCTTCATTGTGAAGCATTTGCTTCATTTCACATGCTGTATAGGCAGCACTAAAATTATCGTGGTTTAACTATACAAAACCAAACACGTCATCCTGCTTTCAAAATGACTATTTCTCTACAGAAAACCCCTTGCAATCCCATAGCAACAGCAAAGACCTCCATGTCTCCTCATAAAAAGCCTCCCCACAGGCACTAGTCAAAGACAAAGCTGCTCCATTAGGTTGTATTATTAAGAGAATCATTGAATGGCTGCTATTAAAGCAAATGACGTTGTCCACATTATCACTGAATACGCAAAATCACCTGGAAAATTTCCAGAACACATTTTTTGATTTATAAGAACATTATGAATCTGAAATGCCACAGATTCCAGCAGGACTGCAAGAAGTTACTATTGGAAGTACACAGAGACCACAAGCACAAGGTCCTTATGGGTACCAAAAATAGGTGGCAAGCTCCTATCATTAAAGGCAATGATGCTCCCCAGCCAAAAGCAGGAATGGAAAAGCATAAACCAAGTGAGACACTTTCTTATTTTCCTTTCACATAAGCCAGGTGAATACAAGGGAACTGCCAAGTGCACTCTCTTGATGGACATAGTAACACATTCCTTCTCTCTCACAGTCTGCTGATGATTCCACTGGTGCAATGAAGCCCTTTATTTCCTGTCCCAACTTCTTACTGTCAAGCAAAACTGAGCAATGAATGGGGATCCAGTTCAGCTGAGAGCAGTATTTGATTTAATATTCCTATAACACTTTGAACATAAAAATGCACTATAGAAGTGCTAAGTCTTATTAAGCTTGGCAGTAGTGAATGTAGGGTGACAAGTTTCCTGAGACTTGACAGTATGGCTCAGCAGACTCCAATGCATACAGGCACAACCAGGCAGTGCAGGGAACACTTAGGGGTAGAAAGCAGAGGAAACACGACTCCTCATAAATCTAGAAAGCCAACCTTTATAGCTTTCATCTGAGCATGGGAGGCTCAGCTTTGATTATTTATATGCAGTGAAGTAGCTTACAAGAGATTAGAGACAGTGAGGAAGGGAGAAGACTAATTGTGTACCAGGTATGAGGATATCATTTGCAACCCTCTTCCTCATCATTATCTGACTTTCCAGCTGAGTATCTTGACAACTGCCTTTCCTGTGTGAGTCTCTTGCTCTGATGAGGAGCTTCCCCTAGAAACAGAGATCTCTGCTTTGGGGAAATGTCACTGGCATTGACACATTTCCTGAAATGTCTGGGTTTCAGCACACGTTCAAAGAAATGAGATTTTACATTTTAAAGCTTTACTACAGAGATACAGGCAACACTTAGGCAAGGCAGGAGTCAGGGAGGCAGATTTCTCTGTCAGGGACTGCACTCTGAATTCAGGGAGCTGTGCTGAGGAGGCACAAGGGCTCCAGCGCAGCGCTGGGCTGGTGCCTGGGGCAGCGTGTCTGCCGTGACCAACGTGTCACCAGTGCTCTGGTCATTTATTCCTTTACCTGCCAAGCCAAGTAAACAAAACATAGCCTAAATATAGCCAATGGGGGCTTCTTGTTGATTGCAGTAGGAACTAAGGAAAACTCTGTGCATAACTTCAGTCCATTTGAATAACCAATTTACCTTTTTTTTTTTTTTTTAAATCTACAAAACAAAGAGTGTGGATTCTGAATATATGCACATACCCCTGATGGTATATAAACAGTCTGATTCTACTCTATAGCCCAATAAAAGACAAGATACCTGGTAATCTGCCTCTTTGTGAAGCAGTACTTCTCATCTCACACAGGAGAGATAAGAGACAGCATGGAAAGCTGAAAGGACAGCACTTTATTGCTTTGTTTGAAAATCTTCAATAGACAGCATTAAAAAAAAAATAAAATGAGTTCTATTCAAATGCAACAAGAAAGAAAATGGCGCCTAGTCCAGGCTGGGCACAGCGACCTGCCCTAGTTTGTCACTTAAACAAAGGCATAAAGGCAAAGATAAATTTCCATTTTGTTACACAATATTTCATTAGGGAGCTAATTAAACAAGCTCTACTCAAACACAGCATATAAACAGTTTTATACTGGAAGGGGAACATTTCTCAGAAGATATTAGCTGATAGTGCTAATGTAAATGATTTAATATTTTTTTTTCTTTTCTCAACAGTTAGGAACAAAAAGCTTTTTTCCCCATTACCTCATCCCAAGTAGTTTTGCAAATCAAGCCCATGTTCGCATTCATGCTGTCACTGATAATGGATCTTGTGTCAAATAAGAAGAGAGTAAAGGACCTGATAATAAGTGCAATTATAAAACATCAAAAATGGTAGATCAAAGTGGATTTCCTTTATTCCACTGTGTACAGTCACTTCAGAGCTTTTCAATGTTCCTGTCAGGCGGTCCTGACAGGATGTATTAATTTTCTCCATTATCCTAGCAACAAGTATGGCACACTTCAGAAAGCAGCTGACAAATGCAGCTTCTCATTATTACTCTGTCTTACTTTTTATTCATTTTGTTTATAAAAACACTTTTAAAATCCCCTTCTCCTGAGACTCTCAGGCATGATGATAGCCATCAAATGGCTGATAACCTTGTGATAAACAACATTCAGGGACAAAGCCTCAGGCCTTCCAAGTACTGACACTTCAAAAAAGGACTGAAATTTAAAGCCTCCAAAAATTTCAGTTCTACAGAGCTGATGTTAGACAAGCTTGAAAACTTCATCTAAATATTGTTTTCTAATTAATTTTGGAAGACTATCAATTGTCTGCATATTTACTAAAATCTGGATCAGAATTTATGGCATAGATTGCCAATTTAACATAAAAAATTGCTCAGAAGTTAAGCAAACTTGCTCAGCTTCATCCTTCCTGCCTCAGCCCCATGGGTACCATGACTCAACTCCTGGTGTGGCTGCTCAGGTTTATCACTTCAACAATAGTCAGAAGCTTCTGAAATGAAATGTGCATGAGAAGAAAATAGTTCAACAGCATTTTCCCCTAGGAAGAAATTAGGAGAGAGGCTTTGAGCTGGTGGTCTCTTCAATAAACTCTGCTAACACTTCCAGGCATTCAGGCTTGCTCAGGGTGTGTTTGCTTCTGAGCTGATCACAAAATGCTGCAGCTGGTATTGCCAGTATACAAAGGAACACAGACTCCAACACTAAGAAAGCAAAATACAGATCAAGCAATTTGCACAAAATAAACCAGTCTACGCAAAATTAAGTCCTGAAGCAATACATTGTCATATAAAATTGCATATCCTTGCTGAAGTCAGTAAACCATGACAATTTGCACTAAGTGAGAAGATAATATTCACACAAAACCCTAAAAACTATAATATCTGACATGCAGGATTTCATAGGACAAAATCTACTCTAAGCATGTATGCTAATGTGAAGTGCCCTGGTCAAAAGTATACAACGTTATTCTGAATTTAGAGTATACTTGACTAGTATTGATTTTCATGACTAGTTTGAAAAATAAATCTAAATTCATTAATTCAATCGACTATGACATGGCCCTACACAGTTGGAAATAAACTGAGGAACTGCACCATGCTGCCATCACAAAGAGTATCTGTCTTAAATATCAGTATAAAAGCGGATGCAGCAGTTTCATACCCTATCATAAGGATATTATGGCAATGATGCGTACAAGTGATTTACATCTTCATTATTTCTAGGCTGCAAGAATTGCTATTGCAAGTACTTTGCAGAGTCATTTGCTAACATTTAAGCAAGTTATGATTAATGCAATTTGAGTAGAATACATATTGGACAGATAGATTATAGCCCTGCTGACACTGTATGTACAATAATTAGTGCTGTGACAACAGCTAATTATTTATAATTTTAAAGCTTAAGGATTTTATCCATAAATATTGTGGTTGAAGTTAATAGATTGGTTCTTTCCATAGCCTAAACAAGGTGACAGAAATTATGCATTAAATAAATGAATTATTTCTTATCAATATTTAAAACTAATGGAATGCCAATCAATAACATTCCTAGACATTCAAAGCACTGCTGCGAATTATTACTGCCAAAATTAGTATATAAAGCACCCACATTTCATCCCACTTGCTGTGCTGTGCAACACAATGAAACTTATTAAAAGACAATTGAAAACATAGAAACTACCTCCTTAAAATTCAAGAGATCTAAGATATCAGTATGAAACACTGCTCCAGCTGTATGAAAGACCATCTGTCTGTGTAAGAACTGGAGTGAAAAAAACAGATCCTCAGATGGAAGCCAAAGGAATTACTTCATTGATTTCAATATTGCCACTCTAGAAGAGCATACCCAAATTGTCCAGCCTGCAGTCAGCAGCAGGACCTGACTTACCTGCTAAAGGCCAAAGCACTGTTCTGTACAGAATGAACACAAACATCTCAGAATTCAGGTATCAGAATGCCAAGGAAACTGTGAGGACTTCACTCATGAATGAATGATCACATGGCCTTTTTCAGAGTGGAAGTTCTAACTTTGAAATATTCGAGCAAGTTAGAAACTTTAGGAAAAGAGATTTGAAAGACCTTAAGGTGATGCGGTTGGGATGGGGGAAGGAAAGAATGTGTTTTGCCGACACATTAAGATGATGCAGAACTTGCAGCAACCCCAAATGGGCAATGAAGGACCTATTCCAATCTACATGGCACTTTTCAGTTACCCACGCCCCAGGTATAATTTGGGAGGGGAGAATAGCACTGAAGTGATTGCTGCAAGCATTGTGCCCACTTTTCCTACCCCTGCAAACTCCATTAATCAATAAGCAACTTTTGATTTGTGCACAAACAATAGCTACTGGCAACAGCAGTGCACAGCAAGAGCAGGCAGCCCAGCACTGGGCTGAGAGGTGGGTCTGAGCTGCTGTCAAACTGCATGGTCAGATCCAATACTCCAGTGATCAAACCAATGGGGCACTGAACACCATATAGGGATGCAAACAATAATTATGACTGAATTGTACACAAGTAATGACTAAAGCTCCAAAACACAAAGTACAGCTCTAAATTATTAAATTTTCTTAAGCCTTTTAATCCATTTCCCTGTGAGTGCCTTGAGGCCCAATGGAAATAATTTCATGCTTTCCTATGACTGAGGAACACTGTTTTCCTTGAAACAAAAGCTGAAATCCTCACATCACCCTGTCAGCACTGCCTCCCAACACGCTCTCATGGAAGCTGGGGAAAGCTTGGCTGGCAGAACCTGGGTGTGCTCATTGTTCTCTGGGATTGGAGCAGCACACCGATTTTCTTTCAGGTCTTCCAATTTTCCAGCATTACAAAGCATTAATAATTGATGTTTCATTGATTTGATTATTTTCTTTAGAAAGCTGTCCAGTTCCACCACAGCTCAGAGCTGCAGAATGCTCTCAGAGGCATTCACATTTATCAGTATTTCTCTGACTCACTCAATATCAGTTTATTAGCCTTAATTTGTACCTTTGTGTTTAACATCAAGGAAGTTGCTTTTTGATTGACTCTGAAGAAACAACCCTTAAAAACAGAAACTCAAACAAAAGCTTTCCCAACAGAACAATTTTTAAAACGTAATGATACTTGAACAAACTTCTTGGTTTCATTACTTTGGTAGCAACTGCTCAGTGCAGCAAAGAAGCCGTTTCTAACAGAAGATTCATATCTCCCCAGCTCCTTTAAGTGCTTTTGGTATCAGATTAAATATTAATACAAAACAAACTGTTCAACTTTTTTTTTGCATTACTATTCTGTGAAGGATCCCACGATGAAGCAGATATAAGACTGATGTCAGTATTAAATGTACTTAGCTTTTCTTTAAAGTCAATGTGTCAGTTTACACAAACAGAAAGGTACTCCTCTTCCAGCACTTGGGATTTTCATGAACATCTGCATCTCAGAATCATCATGAGATTAAAGAACTGGTCAGAAATGCACTGAGGTCAAATTGCATTAAGAACAGAAGAACCTAAGAAAGTAGAGAGACAACTATGCCATCCCATTAGTTCATTAAGAGATCTGACAAGACAGAAGAAGCAGTCTTAATTTCTAGGTACATTGACAAAGAGAGAAAACAGTTAGTACAAAAGATTCACATTTTACTTGTCACTACATTACTGCCACAAACATGTATAAATGCAAACAGCAGTACAAATACCTTATTCTGTTTTATTTAAAATTCACCATATTTTGTGTCATAGGCAGAGAATAATGAAGAACCAACTTTTTTTTTTCCAGATACTTAAAATATGCTCTCAACAGCATGCAATTGAAGAGGTAGCAAGATTTCCTGTCACAAGTGGAAAGTGAGACATGATACTCTCAGTCCCAATAATTGCTGGGGATGGAAGAGTAGGGAAGAGCTCTCTGCCAATGGAAGGGGGCTATCAAAGAACTCAGATCTATGAGGGACTCCCAGATCACTGCAGAAGCTCAGGCTTCTGTGGAAATGTAGTCCAAGTAGAGTACCTGACAGAAACTGTAGGCCCACTAATTAGGGTATAATTAATATTAGCTTGCCTTGAGCTCAAATGGAAGCATGCAGAAGGAGCATGTAACCAATAGCAGTAACAGCTCCACACCAAATACAAGCATTTTATTAATACATGTGAGCAATACAAGCAGAAAGATAAAAACTATGACTGATGCTCAGGTGTCACAGGAAAACATGTACTTAGTACTCAAGTAACAAAATTTACAAGGTAAAGGAGGGTATATACACTAGGTATTGCAAACTGACAGGACATCCCAGCAAGACGTGTGTCATTCCTGAATAAATCTAATAAAGTTTTGTTTTCAAGTCTCAGACTGGCTGATCAGATTTACCATTCTTCTAAAAACCACCCCACAGCTGCCACCTGGTGCATTTATGTTCACACATATTCAACAGCAGCTGAGAGCACCCCAGCTTCCCTGGGATCTGTGCAGTTTGCAGCAGACCTTATGTCCTTTAGATGTATAATAAAATAGAGAATTAAGTGATTAAGTGCAATCTGACCCAAGTTCCCCTTTCTGCATTATCACCCAGAGTTCCTTTTCACACATCTAACCTGTCCATGCAAATGTCAGCTTGAAGGCCTACTGTAATCAAGACTGAAAGTAAGAACAGATACCTAAAACTGAAGCAAAAGCAGGAAACCACAAAAAAGTATGGATGACAAACTGTGTTCCTGCAGGTTTTATTGTTTCTTTTTAAATCATAATTGGCCCTAATTGCACTACTTAAATGTTAATGCACAACACCTGGCCTCAGCTGGATAGAAGGAGGCTAACAATGTTTTCCTCTCACCTCATTGACAAGGAATTAAAATACAGTCTCTCAAAGCTAGGCTTGCCAAATATAAGGCACCAATAATTAGGAAAATGTGAAAGCACTCCAATTTAGTCACAAAAATTAAATATGTGCAAAGCTACTGAACATTCGTTTTGAATTATTAATGAATTAGACTGAAAATAAGTCCAAAACACACAGATACAGGAGAAAAAACTATACCAAAAGGCAAAGCTTGATTAAAAACTTGTCTGTTGACTTAAAAGAGGAAAGTGACACTCCCCTACAAAAAACCCAAACCAGCCAAAAAAACCCAACAAACAAAAGAACAAGATTCAGTTACCTTGTGGACAGGATAAAAAAGTTTCTGGTTGTTTTAGCTAGATGGGTGACCTGCTGTATTATCCTTACAATAAAAGTTCATTCAGTGCCTCCCTGACAAAGGTAAGTACCCACAGAAAACTTTATCAGTCAGAATAAACCAATGATCATGAAGCTCAAAATGCCAACCCAACTTCTAACCAAAGACTGTCCTTCCTCCTTCCTACAGAGTTGCCCTGGACCAGCTGAAAACCATGTTACCTCTTCTGTTTAATCACTGAGCCATTTCCAGTACAACTGCTCTTAAAAACATCTCCAGCTAATTCACTTTTATCTCTTTTAAACACTTGGTATTTCAGCAAAATTACCACGGCTATACAAGTACTGCTCCTGAAAGCACTCAATTATTGCTGCTAACCAGCACATCTCCAGAATTCATTTCAGAACTCTCAGACTTCAGCACCTTGCAACCTGAAAACAAAGGAAGTCAGATACTGATGTGTGCCTTATCCAAGTCCACTGCACACCAACATTCTCCATCTAACATTACACCACAGCACAGCCTGAAGGATTCAGCCAAGCTTTTGTAGATCATACAAAACAATCTTGAGATATGATCTAGTGAACTCTGACTCTTCAGCCTATCCATTCAGATTTCCTAATAATTCTAACTGGATTTTTGTAGTAAGTACGTTCAGGAAATATTTATTTGAGACTTAATTTTTAGTTCTGCTTTGTTTCAGAAACTTAGTAATATCCTCTTGAATAGAAACAACATAATTAGCCGTATGTTGCTAATTTAATGTTGTTTCAGAAGATATTGCTCAACTACTGGGTTTATTTTAATGTTCTAATTAGAAAATTCCTAAACATTATTATAGATCAAATTACTATTGTCCTACATGATATTTCTCAGAAAAAGTTTGCAGAAAAGCTAAATCCATTGAATACACTGCTAAGAATAAACCACACCAAAGTTCTATTAGAGACACACAGGGATCATTTATATGTCAGAAAATAAATTTGCATATAATGAAACAGCTCATGCAATTAAAACACATTCAGAATAATGACATTTAATTTCTTCTTAATAATGTAAAAAAAGGAATAAAATGTTGTATGACCTAAGTTTCGCTGAAATCAAAATAAGAAAAAACATTTATAGATAGGAAAGTGACTTCAACCATTGCCATTTAACACAGTAAAACAATGAATGTTCATGTACAGAGACATATTTCAGGAAAAAGAAAAAATCTTTGCATACTACTTTTCCCTCCAGTTATCTCTTATGCCATTTGTCCCACTACTGAGTACTTGCTAGAAAAGACCAAAATAACGAACCTGGTATGTCAACACAGTCACACAGTCAGTTCTAGAACATGTGTATAGGAAAGAAGTATAGAAACACTAGATGATGACAGTGGAAAATGGAAATCACTTACCATGTTGTGAGAAACAGAAAAGACTCATCCCTAAATCTATTTCAGAGTCCAAGTCTAGAACCAACCTGTGTGCAAGTGAGTGCCCACACTAAACACGTGTAAACACCATGCTGTGCATGCAATAATTAAATTGTTGACAAACCCCTGCTTTTAAATCCCCTGCTTGGATTTTTACTAAGTCTGGAGAAACACCAGCAGAAGATATGAAATGCAATCTTTATGAAATTCAGAGAGACATCCATCCACCAAGGAAAAAGCCAACTTTATGAGAGTTCTGGAAGAAAAATCTAAATCTGCAGCAGAATGTGAGAGGCATTCCTAAAGGTGTGTTTTTCCCACTATATTTTAGGTCTGGGGGGAAAAGATTTAATGTGAGATGAGAGGTTATACTTTATATAATATCTAATTGACACAGAAAAAATAGTTATTTTTGTGGAAAATCAATAGAGGAAGACAAATCTGAAAATAAATAGTGATTTAAGCACTCAAGAGTGTGAAACAGAATGACAAAACATTCATTACAGTTAAGGCTGACATTCTGTGACGAATGACTTTGTAACTCACATCTGACAATCCCGATTTTATAGGAGAGAATTCATTTATAGGGACAATTAGGTAAAGATTTAGTATTTGAATTAAATTTCTCACTTTTTGTCAATTTAAGTTATGGCTCTCTTATTTATTTGTATTTTAAAAATCACCACTCATTTTGAAGAATTCTTTTGGTGAAAGCTAAAATCGTATTGTACTCATGGTTGCTACTTATTGATTTGTAACATAGATCAGCAAATACAAGTGCTGATGTAACTTCTTTCCCAAAGGAAACCAGAGCTTGCAATGGTCTTTACATCTACTTAAATCAGACAATCGAAAACTACAACTTTAATACTGAAGTAACTTTTGAACAAACTGGTTTGAACCTATCAGTTTTCTCTCACTGTGAAGAAAATACTTTATTAGAAATTCTCTTCATCTCCCTCCTCTCCACAAACAACAGAACTTTCTGGCAGTTGTTTTATACCCTGAAGCACCTCTACTTATTTTCCCAAGTGATATTTGACAGAGGAAGTCAGTTCCTTTTATTTAAATCTGATGGCAATTTTCCTCATTCATGTTAATTAAAGTAGATTTACATTTGGAAAAAAAACAATGGTCTTTGCCTTCTTTATATGAGAATCTTCTACTATCATAAAGAAAACAAAACTCAACTGAGAACATCAAATATGTGTCCTCAACTCTGCAAGAACTGATGGAACAAGGAAAAAGATCCTACACAGGAAGAGTTACTAGATAAATGCTTATCTTGTAATATTAAAACTAAAAAATTCCAAACACAGATTCTTGCTTTAGCTCTTTGGAAGGTTATGATTCTAGAAGTCCACATTTTGAAGAAAACTATATTCAGTTAATAACATCATAGTAATTTAACTCTGCTTGTTGTCATCCTTCATCCTGAAGCCCACCACTTCCTGTGAATGCAAATCTTTAATATATTAGGTTAGAATTTAGAAATAAGGGCTATCAACCAGCACACCTATTATACTGTCATCTAAGTCACACTGCATGGGTAAGATTTTTCATTTTGAAGAGCCCAAATTTCCCTCTTGTGATATGTTAATCATTGATGTTTTTACAGTTGTAGCTTTAATTACCCCTTCTCTCACTTCAGAGATTCAGGAAATAAAGCCTGCATCAGTAAATATCATGAGAAATCCTTGTCTGACATTTCAACCTGACTTTAGAATTTAATATGCATTTTTTCAATTATGTTTATTAATAAGGTTGGAGGTAACTTTCCTGTTATTAATATTAATTGCTTTGCCATAGCCCAATAGTTCTGAGGTACCTACATATGGTATGAGACACACATGGATGAGAGATGGTTTCAGGCTTCTACAGGAGGATGATTTGCATTTGAGAGCTGTCATACTCTGTGGAGGTAAGGCAGAGCTGGCAGAGCTCCAAGCACATCTGGAGAACTTGTCTCAGCTCTCCTCATTCCCACTCGTGCTCCAGGGACCACAGAGGAAACGCTTCACACGCCCCCCTCTCCATCCTCTTCCCCAAGCCCCAAAACAAAACAGGCATGAGGAAATTAAATAAAGCAGCTCTGGATAATTGAATCGATTATCACAGGAACACAACAGCTAACAGGAATTTTGAGGGGATGCAGTGGCTGGGGAGATCACACCAATCCCAGCAACGCTGCCCTAGGAAGTTGATTTCAAGACTGTCTTTCATAAGAATAAAGTTTTTTGCTGATCATTACTGTTCAAGGTAAACTGGAGGCCGAAGCTGCTCCTCCCAAATGTCCTAGTTTACATAGAAAAAAAAACCAAAGCAGAAGAAAAACACACTTTAATGAACACAGATGGAGAGATAAGGAAAAGCCTTCTATATATAAATATTTTCTGCTGTACTCAAAGGGTATGAAGAACATCTCTCATGTGCCTTGACAAATTGTTAGATATATTTCTAGTTAGTCAAACTATTAGGAAAAATATTAGTCTAAGAAGTTGTTAGGAATCAATTCTATCACATCTTTGGATTAGATGGTGCAGAAGAAAATGAGATTTCACAACCCAGTAGCAGAACTACAAAGCCTACTGGGAAAGATTTCCCTGTATTGTCTGTTGTTGTGGATTTAAAAGATCAGCATGCACAAACACACAGAAGAAAATAATGCAAATGTCAATTTGTAAAGCTCCAGCTCTGCTCACTGAGCCTAAGTACTGAGTGAGATCCAATGGCATCAGCACCAGCAGGGGGGACAGCTCCTGCTCAGGAGGCACCAGCTGTGGCATTTGGTGACTCTTGGAAGGAAAATAAAGCAGAAAAATAAAGATACGAAAACCAGCTGCAGGGTTCAATTCCCAAGAGTACTCTTGATAAGATCAATGAGGCCTCTCTCTCCACTGAGATCAGAAATATCTTTGCAAAGGAATATGGTTATTTTACAAATATATTGCTGAAACAAGTGCACAGGGAACGACTCACTCAGCAGAATCTGCAATTCTTTTATCATCAGTTTAACTGAGAACAAAATCACAGGACATTTATATGTATTCTCGAGAAAAGAGAGGATTTTTTTTCCCAACTGACCTTTCAAAACAATTCTGCAGAATCAAGACCTTATGATACCTAAGCTTGAGGATCTCTCCTGCCAGTGAGAAGTCCCAGAGGCAGTTCTCACCTTCCTAAGTGTCTAGAAACAATCTCAGTGATACTGGGAAAACTGGTACTACTACAACCTCCACCAGCCATTTCCAAGCCTTCAGCCGTAACAGGAATGTTGGACAGGAGAAAGGAAGAGAGCATCAATCAAAGTAAGCCCTGAGCACAAAACACAAAGAAAAGTGAGTTGATCTCTTCTTTTACAGTCATGAAAACTAAACTTACATGAAAATAAACATGACAAATAAGACTGAACTTAGGGGCAAGGACC
Organism: Ammospiza caudacuta; assembly: GCF_027887145.1. Taxonomy (NCBI): domain Eukaryota; kingdom Metazoa; phylum Chordata; class Aves; order Passeriformes; family Passerellidae; genus Ammospiza; species Ammospiza caudacuta. Next base: position 10,166,715 of record NC_080606.1, on the reverse strand, counting down.
AGCTTACATGAAGAGCTTGAGCATATTAGGCTAGATCTTGCCTCTATACCTCTCAAAACCCAAAAGGAATCCAAAAAATAAGCTGATCTGAGAAATTATAACATAGCAGCGTGAAGAACCTTTTTGTAGGGCAAAAAGAAGTTATTAAGTAAGGAGCACATCAAGCCAGAAGGTGCTGCATGAGCTCAGATCTCCTCTCTGACTCACAGGGCATTACCACGAACAGAAAACCACCAGTATTGGAAAAGTGAAGGAAAGACTAATGTTGCAAAATTGAGCTTGCAGCCTATTATACTTGGAAAATCTACTGAGAGTCAGCCTTTCCTGTGATGCAAGAGTTTATAATTTCATTACCTGTGCTAGAACACAAATAAATTAAGATATTAATCAAAACAATTAAATGGAAGACAAAACTTGTTGAAAACAAAGTCTAGGGGGTTTCCAAATGTGATTTTACAAGCATATATTGTTACAACAGGGTTTTTTTAATTCCCTGCCAACTTTTCATTATCCATCAGCAGGTCTTCACTGATCACATGTCAATTAATAAACCTGCAGACAAGCTGGATACTGTAAATTAATTTAATGTGTGAGAGAAAAGTTGGAGTAACCACAATTCTGCTTGACCTCCTCTGGTTCCTTCACCTGGCTTGGCCCCCTGTACAACTGCACTGTGAACTAGCTCAGGGTTCTGCACTGAGAATTAACAGAGAAAAGGAACTGGTTTGTTGTACAGGTCAGTTCTGACCTTGAGCAGGGTCACCAGGCCATCACAGAGACGGCAGGTTGGGGTGGTCAGGGTGATCTGAGGTGTCAGTGCATTTTAAGAGTGACAAAAGAACAGCTTCAGGGTAACATAACAAACAGTGTCCTTCCCACCCCCGCAGTGCTGCCAGTCCAGAGCCTGCAAACACACAGGAACTGACTTCTAATCATCTCAGTACTCAAAATGGAATTTAAAAAAATAAAAATTGAAGCAAAACCATAGAAGTCAGCTGGCACATACCTATGCATTTAGTTTTTCAACCCCAGACTGAGTTTACAAAAAATAAAAGGGCAAGAAAAGAACGTTAATTTAATTGAACTATGGACTGTGGAATACAGGCTGACTGAACTGGAACCATAAAGGGTTCAAATTCAAGGGAGTTGTAAATTCTTTTCCTGCTGTCTCTTCTCTACTATCCCATTCCCAATGCAAACACTGGAGGAAGGAAATTAGGAGGATCCTATCCTTTCCTCCTAGCAGCACAGTCACTAAAGCCAACCCCAGCTTTGAGTATGTGCTAGGAAGACAGGAACTCTTGTGGAAAAATGGTTTCAAAAAGCAAGTATTTTAAAACAAGGCTTCTTTTTATTTAATCATCTCACTATGTATTTTTGTCATTCTGGGCAAACAGCCAGTAACGGGAAGAAAAAAAATCTCCTGCAATCCATGAAACAAGAGAACACATGAAAATCATAATGTTATGACTCAGCCATCTTTCCTACCTTCCACAAATACAATACACATTGTACTTTGAGTTTGAAATAGGCTCTATTTCTTATTAAAGAAAGAATAAACTTTGCAGACATCATCAAAGGCACCTCAGGGTGTGTCCAGCTGATGCTCTCTGTGCTCTGCTCAGGGCTGGCCTGGTTGGACTCACAACCAGGGCACCCTCATGGCCCATTGTGGTTTCTGACAGGAACCTGCAGGGCTGATCATGAGCACCAGGATCCCTTATTAACCACTTCTCTGCAGGATTGTGCTAAAGCAAAATGGAGCTAATATACTTTCTAATGCAGCAAAACCTTCTTGCATCCTGACCTGTTATCCATTTGCAAAGAGGCTCTGTGAGAACCAAGTTAATACTATATTTCTCTCTTTTTGGCAGCATTTTTAAATACTCTTGTGGATACTGAAACAGGTGTCAGCTCAGGGAAACTGCTGCTTGAGCAGGTTGTTTGATGGAGTGCATTCACTGCTGGATGGAATAAAAACATTTCCTACATGTTTTATCCATGAAAAAGAATAAATCACTTCAACAGCTTATCTAGGATTCAAAGTGCACAGCATGAGAGTATGTTGTTTCCTATAACATTTTCAGGACCTCTTTACTCTTTTTTGAGGCTGGCTTCCACCAGCTTCACAAATTCCCTCTATTTTCCCCTCTCTCTTCTTTCCACCACAATTTGTTTCTGGGTAATTCCCATCTCCCTCTCTGCTTTAACGTGCACCTAAATTTCATTGTACATCATCCTTCTGTCCCTGTTTCCTCTGTCACCCTCTCATGACACATCACCACAGTTCACGGTGCATGAGACCCCTGCACCACGCCAGTGAAAAGTGGATTTCTGATCTGGAGTTGGCACCTGCACACAGCTGAGCTGCTCGGGGTTACACACAGCCACCCAAGGCAGAGTTGAGGCCACTCCTCCACTTCTGTGCCAATGCTCACAAGCCATGTGACATTGAACTGAACAATTTCTGGATTATTTAAAAGAGTTCAGTAGAACATTGTTACAATTTCTGAAATAGGAATTTAGTAACAGGAGAACATCTTATTTTCTAAAGCTTCTCCATGATAAATGTTTTTCCTACACACAAAACCAGAGGAGTACTATTTAAAATTAGTATCCAGGTGAAGAAAGATTTTTCTACTCCTTAATTAACATAAGGCCAATATAAGGATGTTAAAATCCCTGAGTTCAACAATTTTGCTTCTTATAAATTAGGCTTTTCATGATTATATTTTACTAATATAAAAAGGTTGAATCTGGTTTAGAAACAAAATATATGGCTCTTAGTGAAGACCATCAGATTTTCTCAAGTTCAGTATCTTCTTCCCTCTTAACCTGGAAGCCAGACTGCCCTCCAAGCCAAGCAGTCAGTCATTGTCCCCTGCAAGTGTTAAAAAAGCAAGAATTCCCAACCTCAGTGGATCGTAACAGATTATAAAACTGTCTCTATGACTGGACTAGACTACTGAGCTTCTTTTACTCTAATGCCATAGGAAAAATCCTCAAGTAGAGGAAGGCTACAGAAATTCTGCTTCTATTTATGGATTTTTTCCCCCTCTGTTAGTTTTACTGGCACAAACTCCTAAAACTAGTACTGGTGGTGTAGACAGGCTTGCTGGCAGCCTCATCTGCCCTTCTCTGGCATTATTAATACATCATGTGTGACCTCTAGGAAGGCCTCTAAGTGATTGGAAGACTCTGAGGAGGAGATCCTCTAGAGGAACAGCACACTGAGCACTTCTTGGAATGCATCTCTCATAAAGTATTTCAGCAGCCTGAAAAACAGAGGAAAAAAGTATAAACTGAAAGGATTTAAGGACCATAAAGCTGCTAGCTCAGAGAGCTGTGAAGGATGGAAGGAAAGCACTACATCTGCTAAGTTTGAGTTTCATATTCTAGAAGAACACAAAGATGCAAAGAGCCCATACTTTGGTCTGTGTTAAGAAACTACATTCCTCTTGGGAAAAGTGTCAGGAAACAGTTTAAAACCACTGATGAACAAAATGTAGGTGAAATAGGAGAATTTCTCGTACCTTAAAAGTATGGCAGAGGAAGTGAGTAGATTTAGGGTTGATAGAAGGCCCTAGATAAAATACAAAGAGAAGGCATCTCCTTTCTCAAAGCATGGAGATGAAGAAGAGAATTAACAAACAAGAGGAGAAAAAATTTCTCCAGTCTCACTTTTCAGAGGAGGAAATGTGGCAGTGGGTCTCTTTTACCACTCAGACCACAGCTGTGTGCCAAGGCACTGCAGAACAGCTCCGGTGAACCCCAGCTAAGCCTTTAGAACAACATGAAACCTGCAGAGGCAAAATTATTTGCTCCTTACAGTATCTGTTTGTAGCTTTTAGTAACCACAAAACACAGAGAATGTGGGATTTTCACTTTCTAAGAGCCTAACTCAACCAATAAAACTGAAGAGCAAGGAAGTTTTCTCCATTTGTCTGGTCACTAAGTGGCAGCACATGCTTAATTTCATAAATAATTCAAGGTAATAGGAAGTATTAACTTTAAAGTAATTATTAGCAAAAATAGTGCTTTCTATAAGAAGCCTAACCAGCAGCATAAACAAATACTTGTACTCTTGGGAATAATTACATTTATATTCATGAAATGAATATTTTTCAAGGACATCAGCTTAGATAAGCATGGGTTAGGGCATAGTATTTTTTGCAACTTACTTATGATGCTGCATGGAAAAACGTATTTGGCTCAATCACAGTTTCAGAAAGGAACTAGGGTGAGACATGCTGCAACAGAACTACACATAAATCCAGACATATTAGCAATAGAAATTAAAAGTCAGACTTTTGAATTCATTTATATGATACCACTCTTTTTAGTGCTCCTAAATAAAATTGATTCTACCAGGAATGGATTTTTTTTTTTGTTTCTCCCCAACTGTTAGGACAGATTCCCTGGAATACTGCACTTCTCAAACCATCAAATATGCATCAAAACAAATGAGAGCAATCCAAACTAAGGATTCATACTCCCTGGCTGGATTGTGTGTGTCATTCACACCCATTAATAAACAGAACCCTTCAGTAAACTCTGCATAATGTTTCATTCAGAAGCCAGGTGACACTGGGCAGGATTTGTCTCAACTCTCCAGCAGAGCAGGTGAATTATTTGGTGTAAAATCGTGCTGACTATTTGGTGAATGTGTTTAGGCTTCTGGAATATTGCAGGAATGAGACACTAATGTAAAACACTGCAATATGACTGTTCACTGGCTGTTTTTGAAACTGAAATTATAGCATGATAATCACTACACAGCTGAAAATCGGGAAACAGCCATCACATTAACCGTAAATTAAAAAACTCTCAGGCCACACATCACATCTTTCACTGAGCTGAGATCTCTATGTGTGTTTACATATATTTTTAATGCTGTCAATCAATTGTTACGTCCTGTGTGCAGAAATTACATTGACCAGTGTGTGGATTTACAAAGCAAAACTACAACAGGCTCTGGATGTTCTGGGGAACAAGGGTAGGGAGCAGATCACTAACTTAATGTTACAGAACTTCAGAAATTGAATTAGTTTTGAAAGCATTATTTTCAGGGGAAAGTTGTAGGAAGCTGGTTTATCACTTAAGCTGTTTGTCTAATCTTAATTCCTTACTGCAACATGACATTTGTTTTTTTCTAAAATTTTAACCATTTGGAATGAATCTCTCATACCAGGTCCCTACCTCAGGGTGTTCAGGGAAGCAGGATGGTTATTCAGATTCACCCAGACATATCTGAGGATGATGCTGGGGACAATGTGTTTTACAGATGTCACTGGAGACCCCTCCTCTGAAATGCTCCAGGGCCCCCAGCTGTTACTGGAACAGAAAATTTGCAAATCGTGGTAGCATTAGCCTTTATGTCCATCCTGCATCCAAACTGAATGCACACAGGTCCTCAGAGGCCCCTGGGTAGCCAGGAAATGCTCACAGCTCATTGCAGAGAGGCTGAGGAGAGCTCAGCCCAGGGCTGCAGTGCTCAGTCTCTGCTCCTGCTGCTCCCTGCACTCATCCAGCAAGGACAGCACTAGGGAACGAGCCTGACAGGGGTTTCCTCCTTCTGCACTCCCAAAGACCTCTGCTTAAAGGCACTTCAGTGTGATGGAGAGGACAGAAAGCTGATTGAAACTGCTATAGAAGAGAGAAGATATGATGAAACCATCTGAACAGAAACCAGACAAAAAGAAACAAGAAGTGAGGGGGAATCATTAAAATCAGAATAAACAGAAAAGGAGAGAAAGGAGGAACCCACAAAACCAATCTGAGCAGGAACAGTGAGATCAGATCTCTTGGAGATGCTGTGATGACTGGAATCTGAATGCAAGGTCCACAAGGAAGAAATTAGGTAAGAAAGAAATCAAGTAAAAGGAAAGCTCTGGGGCAAATCTCAGGCTTGGAAAGAAAGTGTCTGGGACAGACCAGGGAAAGAGCTGAACTTCAAGGAAAGGAGTGGAGAGAAAGAAAAAAAATTGACAAAAAACCCCCCAGCTTCCCACTGCTATCAAACATTTGCCAGCTTAAGTAGAGTAAATGGTAATATTTGAACCTAGATGTTAGAAACTGATAAAAACCAACTGATGCCAGATGATAATTACATTTCTTATTTTGCTTTCTTTATAAAACTACAGAGTTGCAACTTAAGTCAGTGAGAGCTAATCTTAGTCATATATTGTACTAATATTTGAGGTATTCTAAAAAAATCAGGTGTTGAGCAGTTCAAAACAGATGCCCAAGTTTAGCAGGTATTTTTCGTTTAATTTATATTAATTTGAATCCCCACCCATAAAAGAGAGGTAAATATCCCCCACTGTTTCCCAGAGTTATTGCAAAGAGAAATACATAAACATAGATTAAGTATTTGAATAACATAGTGATGAACACCATAGTGATCAGCATCACACAATTGCCAATAGGAATTTAATACTACTGTAAGAACAAGGTATGAATAGTGGCAATATCTAAGACTTAAGGTTATAAACTGAACAATTAGAATGAAGTAAACCATCAAATAGTTTGTCATCATAATGACAACATTCTCTTCTGTGGACTCAAAATGACAGGGAGAGGTCACAGGCAGAAAATGCAATTACTGACTATAACACAATGTACATATGTAGAGATCTTTAATTCTGACTCTAGAAATATTTTTGATGATCATTATTGTAAATGATCATTATTGTAAGAGTAGGAGAATAAATATAGAAAAGCAGCATTGTTTCACATGAAGAATGAAACAACACTGAAAGTACACCTCTAGGCACATAGAGATATTCAGAGGGCTGCAAAGATTCAAGTTTAACAGCAATGGCAACACATCGTTAAATCATTTTTGCTAGAAGCCTTTAATTTCCCAGTGCATTTTTACACTAACTGAGGAATATAGGAACATGATTTTCCTTTGTTCCAGAACTCTTTCCCTTGGCACATTTCTATTCTCAATACAGAAGATCACTATTCCAACTTGCTTGGGAACATGTTTTGTTTAATTTCATGACATAGTGATATACAAAATGTACACACATTCTTATTTCATTCCCCTGCTCACTTCTCTGTGATCTTTGCCTATACGAAGAATTAAGGTAGAGATTTCAGTATTTGTTGTGGCAATCTGATGAAGCAAATTCTGCTCCTGTATAAATGGGTTTATACAGCAGGGCTGAAACCTTCTCATTCGTAAAATGTATGGATTAGTCAGCATGTAAATGACAGCAATAATTAAATTAATTTAGTCACGTGTATTTACACATAACGAGTGCCTTTGCCATGAGCTATTATTAGCTCTTATAAGTTACTTCATAATGAGGTAGCAGAAATATGTCTGATAATGCCAGCAAAGTGCTTGAATTTTAGAACTTCTAGAGCACAAGAACATGTTCTGTTCCTATTCTGTCAAGTGGCTCACTGAATGTCAAATCACGCAGCCCTTCCTCAGGTAAAACTCCCAGCTCAAACAAATGTTTTTGCCCAAGTAAACAAGTCAGAAGGGAACTAAAAGTGCTGGCTACTTTTTAAAACAAAACAAATTGTGACTGGGCTTTGCCACCAGTGCTGAGCTGGGCTGAGGTGCCTGGATGCCCTGTAATTGCCAGCTCACAGAACACACTGCTGCTGGAGCTCGCTGCAGTCACAGTCGCTCGCTGTGCTTTTAAAACAAAACCAGACTGACACGTAACTTGAATTCTGGACCTTGTTAAAAAAAATTCTAGGCCAAGGGTCATTGTTTCCTATGCCTTAATGCTCACAGGGCAGTCATGAAGTGTAATGCTCCAGTGTGAGATAACAAAACGCCTTTAGTACATTTCTTTGAGTCAGTAGATGCAGCAGTCACAAAAGAAGAGTAGCACACAACTGCAATAGATAATGAAAGGGAAAGCAGCCTTTTCCACAGACCAAATGCATTTGTAAATGTATTTAAAAACACTGATCTTTTGCAGTAAAGTTAATATACTATTTTACATTCAAATACAAGTCAAATTTCTCTGGTTCTCAATGAACAGTGGCAGCCCTTGATTTACATTTGTTTAAAAGCAATTTAAATTTTTCCAATGGTCCCAAAATAGCCACATTTCAGCCCACAGATAAGAAAATCACTGTTAGCTCCATTCCAAAGAAAGTCTGTAAGGTTTAGACAAGCAGAATTCTCCTCACAATAACTTTCAGTTAAGGATTGCCTTAAACCAGGTGCTGGGCTTTGCACTCAGTCTTGTCCAATTTCATGAGGTTTGTGCAGACTCACCTCTCCAGCCCATCAAGGTCCCTCTGCACAGCATCCCTTCCCTCCATCATCACCCACACCCCACAGCTCGGGGGCACTGGCAAACCTGCTGAGGGTGACCCCACTTCTCATGTCACAACAAAGATGTTAACCTGCACTGGTTCCATCTCTGACCTGAGCAATGTCACTCACTCCTCACTGGCTTCCACCTGGGCATGGAGATGTTGACAATGCTCAAAAGATACAGCACATCCCCAGCTCAGAGTTTTCCACAGGAAGTATTCAGCAAAGCCTGCTTCTAACAGAGGAGATGAACTATAACTACAGGTGAGATGCACTGCACTGACAGGCACTTTGCAGATCAGCCACTCAAAATGCAAACTGGGTTAATTAGCAGTCTCCACCCTTAATGAAGGGCCCTAGGAACCAAAAGACTACAAAGCAACTATTGCCTCCAATTGAGGCAGGAAAGCCAATGCACTGGAATAGATGAAAAACTAAAACAAACAAACCTTGCTACACCTGGAATCTGAAGTGCAAACTACACAGGAGACAAAGAAGCTGTGATTAACACCTTGTCAGGGAGGGTAGCAACGCAGTAGGATAATAAAGGAAAAGTTCTCATTTAATCTTGGCACAGTTTTATTAGATGTAGATTTCTTTAAATTCTTTCCTTAAATCTTTAATAAACATTTGCCTGTTTAAGTTACCATAGATAAATATCTTGACCTGTATTCTACTAAAAATCCCCTTTATGTAATGACTGATTATTGTACAAGTCCTTCTGTGATGTGTAGGCATTATCATTTTACAAATGGATCCCACCAGCCTGTTCCCAGATGTATCATCTTCAGATTCAATAAGCTTCCTGCATAAACAAGAAATTGAATGGCCTTTGTCCTTATTAGCTAATAGAAAATTAATTTTTTAGTGTTAATTTTTGGGCTTGGGCCAGTTGCCAAATGTTTAGGGCAGCTGCTAGATCTACAGACAATACACACAAGTCAGAGATGGAAAGATCTATTGGGTTATTTCCTTTGACTACAAAATGATGAAGAACAGCAATCAATAATGACATGCTTGTCACGTCCTCTGTAGTATATAATCAGATGTGTTGGCTGGTTTTTAACAACTGCAGCCACAAAACCTCTACCACTTCATTTATTGCTTCATACTACTCTAAAACAAACAAGTTGGAAAAAAATAATAGTCTGTAGAAACATAATAGCCTTACAGAAGCAAAGACAGAGCCAAGGCACCCATCCAGTCTGATCACCTTCACAGTCAGAACAAGTTTCAGACAGTGACCCTCACATTAACCCTCACAGCACAAGGGCCCCAAGTACTAAGAACGGTTCCTTGGCAAATTATTCCCATGCTGAATGGCTACACTGCTTAGAAACTGCCTGTGATTTCACATCTAAGTTCTCAGGCTGCCAGCTGCAGCCCCTGGGCCAGCCCTGCTGGGTGTGTGGCTCTGCTCTGCTGCGTGTGCTCCTGGTGACAGCAGCAGCACCCGGGAGCTGAGACACGCACAGAGCCCCTCCCGCCCTGCACCCAAACTTGTTTCTATTATCTGAGTAACTCAGACTTTCTCTACAGATTCAGGCCTTCAAAAAATCCCTTTCCTTGAATAACAAGTCCCAAAGACACAACTGCATTTTGTGCTGCTCTGAGATCCTTTCATTTTACACATGCCTGCTTTTGAAATGCTCAGAAGTGACTCATCTGAGAAGTGTTAATGACAGCTGCTATACTTCAAGGTTCCCTGACAAGACACATGCACACATACAGCTCAAAGTAGCATTTGACTTGTTGGCTCCATTTATCTCATTTACTGGCCCTTAAGGCCCCTTTCAGCATTACTGCTTTCCAAAGTAGCTCCTATTAAATATTTTATATTTGGCTACTATCCCACACACTGAATTTCATTCAATTTACTGTGTATCCTTCTGGATCTTTGAAATTTCAGTCTTGACTTGTGCGTCAGGGATGATGCTTTAACGTCTGCAGTTTAAATATCAGATAAGAATCATATTTCTAACATTTCATGACAATTTCTCATAAATATTTTTATGTCCCTAACACTGTGTCATGTTATCATACCCACGTTTCAGATATTAAAAGCCCAGGCAGCTAAATTTTAATACTGTAATAAACACCTATATTTTTAAAATTTTAAAATTGAAAATATTATATTTAAGTATATTTGGTAATTAATGCTTCAAAACATAGCCAACAGCAATAAAGGCAGGAGGTACCCCTATTAATAGTCTGTTTCATTCTGTTTCATTCTCCTATTTCAACTGCTACTACCCCTATGCTACAAAACATGGTGTGGGAAACAAAGGTATCAATAAATAAAAAATACAAAAACCAATTATCCTTGACATAATAAAATCTTTTTTCTGCAGAAACTAAACAGTTAGTTCAGAAACGAAACAGACTGCAAAGTCTGATCTGATACCACCTGAGAAACAGATAAGAATAATAAAGAAGTTCTTCCCAGTTAATAACAAAATTCTTTATTGAAGAGCTTTATGCATATTACATGAGGCTTAGAATGAACCTGTGGAAGATAAGAGATAAAATAATCAATGTATATATAAGTATATACATATACACACCATCTGGGCTCTTCAGAGGACTGGCTCATCTTTTACCTGTATCTCTATAATGGAAAGTAACATAAGTCTTGATTTTGATGAGAATCTATTAGATTTCTTCTAGTGCAAATAATAAAAATCACTGTCTGGATGCAATGTTTGGGAGATTAGAAACCAGCCAGCTGATAAGGTTAACAAAGTTAACCAAGTCTTTGGTTATGTCCTGCCTCTATGACAGTGTTTTATTCTGATTTGGCTTAGTTTTTGCATTTTTCCTACTATTTCATTAACTGATAAAACTTCATTGCATATACTGAACATAGGTAAGCATTTCTAGTAGTACTAGACAACCTGCAAAGAAGATGCAAGCTGGTGTAATGAACACAGAGTATTTCCAAATGCTTTCAATTCCACCCAGCAGATGGGAGTAACTATGGCTTCCTCTATACTTTCACTACAGTTTGTCATATTTCAGCCTCTGAAATAACAGCTCAATGAAAGCAGGTTTGCTGCTTCTTGTATATTTTCTTTTAGGATGACTATAAATTTCAGTCACAGTTACCAGTTTATCACAGAAGTGAGGTGACCCAGAAGCATGCTCTGACTAATCCCCTGAGTGCCCTCACGTTAGCAGAACAAGCTACATTTGAGAGAAAAGGCAAGAAACTAATTTAAAGATGAGGAATTAAGAAATGCCACTGAATTTGGTAGGTATTTATAATCAACCATGGTAGATGAGCAGAAGGTTATTTCCTGTTCTGCTAGCCTTAAGGAAATAAAATGGCCAATAAGAAAAAAAAACACAAACCAACATTGAAATATTTATCATCTGTTTTCAGATCACTACCTCTAAAACACATGTAGAGGAAATATTTTTAGAAGTAATTAAATCAAACAAACAGTGATTGTAAGAAAGACCTACTTGTGGTAGAGAATTGTCCCTGTTTGTCTTCTTCCTGTTCTGGTGACTCACTGTAAGCACCCAAAGAAGGGCCCACATTTGAAATTACCATCACAAGCTGCTGGGCTGAAGCCAGTTGAAGAACTCTTCCAAATACAATTATTATTCATATGAAAAGGAGGAGATGCTTGACTGCCCTGTCAGCTGCTTTTTGGGATGTTTGCTCTTCTTGTATTTGCACATTGATCAATACATTAAAGCAAGAGAAGAAATTCACTCAGCTGAGGAATTTTGCAACATTTTTCAAACTAACTGGAATTTTGACGTCTTAGTTGTGCAAATTAACTAAAACTTCAAATTCCATCATCACAAGCTGAAAGGGCAGCAACAAGAGGGAGAGCTGGGCAGGAGACAGGATTGGGTTTTTGTGATACAGAAAACTTCTGCCGAAGATGATCACCAAAACATGATCTGAGCTGGCCAAGCCAACAGTCCAACATCTCCACTTTGTGGGCTGCCCCTCCTGCTCCCCAGCTGGCCCAGGCTCTGTTTCCACATTCTGACTCCTGAATTTCCCCTGTGGGAACCCAGAACCTGAGCTCTGCCAGCTGGCCAGAGCCCACATCCACCTACATGAGTCCATGCACAGGAATGATTTTTTTTCATGACTGCACAAATATGGAGCTTTGGAAGAAAATAATCTGAAACCATTTGAAAGTGGCAACTCACTGCCATTTCTCTTACCAGAAGCTTCTTTCCATAAGAGTGACCATGATTCAGTATGTCAAGAGCTCTTACTGAGCCCAAATGAAACTGCAAGACTTGATTTAGCTTTCTGCAAAACCTGAAGGGAAATGCAGGTTTTTTTTTCTTTTGTCCAAACAGAAGGTAGTTAATAATTCAATCTAAACAGTTATAGAAGCAATGAATGAAAAAAAAAATCTACACAGATTTCTGCAAAAATTCAGTTGTTTTAGACTCTACTTATTATGGCTGTTTCACATTAGTAAGCACTGTTTGAGTTGCAAAGCAACTGCAAATAAATGTGTTTATTTTATTGCATGTACAGCTTAGTATTGTTTTTGCCATTATTAGCCACCGAGCAATGAATAAGATAGCTAGAAGAAAGCTCAAAAAAATCCACTAGAAGTACAGAAAAGTACTGGTGAAGTACAGAAAAAGCTTTCTATTTGATTTTGTATTAAAAAGAAATTGGATATCACAAGTCTAAAATGGTGATGCCAGAAAGATATTTTGAGAGAAATCACAGAAGACTGCCTTTAGAGAAAAGAAGTCAACAAAAATGAGTGACTGAAATAATGTGGAGTACTTCAGACATGGACAAGAGGTACTAGGGATCAGAAATGAATTATTATGCTCTAAAATGATCCAATAAAAATCGAACTGTAGTGCAGTAATCAGAAAATGTATTGAAAAAGAGATAGGTTATAAAAAGAAAAAGGAGCTTTCAAGTACTGTAGGCTATTAGCTACTACTGAGAAATCTAGATTTGGGAGATTGTATTTCTAAAAAAATATGCACACAACCAAACAGCTGAATTTGCTGTTCAATAGGTAGTGAACTATAAAAATTAAAAAGATAGATTGGAGACAGAATTACAGGCTAAAATAAAAATAATCAATGCAACCATCAATAGGAGTTTTGAAATGAACCCTGCACTGGCTGAACACACAACCACGCAGGCTTCAGGAAGAATGACTCAATTATGTTTTTCCCCACAGGCAAAGATATAAAAGATAGTTGTAGACACATTGAGCACATCAGAGAAAAGCATTTGGGCAGTGCCCCTTGTTGCAGAGGAAGAACTGCAGTTCTGAAGGGTGAATAATTAGGGACACCCTGGAAGGAATCCATTGGGGCTCTGATGCCTTTGGCAGAGCAGCCCTGGCCCCTGCAGCCCTTGTGCCCACCTTCACAAATGCTCACAGCACACCCTGCCCACAAACCCACACAAAATGGGAGGGAAGGTCTTCCTTATGGAGAAGCACTGGAACAACTCAGCTGGGAGAGAGGAGGGCTGAGGATTTTTGAAAAAGCCACAATGTGAAGTCTTCTTTCTAGTCATATACACTTCCTTATAAAGATATATCATCTTCCTTATAAAAGGAAATTATGTAATATTCTGGGAAACTTTTTTGGCCTCAACAAAAATTTACAAGTACATAAAAAATAAATTTGGAGAGTCTCCCTTCACCAGGAGCTTTATTGCTTTACAGCAAAAGTTCCACCCTCCATCTGTGATCAGCAGCATAACCTAAACCTCTCCATGGTAATCAAAAGGTGCGAGCATCCACAAGTTGTTTTGTCATAAAGAAAATAACTGAGAAGTCTCTAGTGCTGAGCTGTAAATCCTGCATCACTCATCAGGTCCCACTGACAGTGCACAGCTCACAAGCAGCTCTCTTACTCAACAATTCAAGGAGATTCAAGTAAGAGTCAATTCAAGCAAATTATATCAGATATTTCTGACTGTGTAACTGGAGGTATGTTTACACAAAATTATGCAGAAAACCAAATTCCAAGCATGCATTATGACCCCGTCACATCTGCCGTAGCAAAATACTTGCTCTAAAAGACCTTAGGGTGATTGGGCAATAACAAAGTTTGCTGTCTCAAAAGCACTGTTTGGGGGAAAATTAATAAAATAGAACATTCTCAAATCCTAAATGTCACTTGACACTGATGTTGAACAAAGCAATGAGAAGGGCAGACAAGTCTGAACAACACTTACTGTGACTTTGGTATCTATAAAAGGTGTGTATCAATTCATAACATACATTTACTCAAAAACAGTTGTAGGCAGAGGGAAAAAGTTTAAAAGCTACATTGAAAGATGAGAGCAAAACCCTTTCAATTAAACAGGAGGGAGAAGTGCTAGGAACCATAATTAATACAACACACAGTCTAGAAATACCCTTTAATTTGTCCCTTTGTTACCTGCCTTTGAGATCTTTTCACAAAGTTTCCAGCAATAGAGATGAACAAACCTAACCTGATGTCCTAAGCCATGCCCACTTGCAGGTATTTCCTCCCACGTGGATATCTTGTAGGATATGTGGTTTCTTGGAATAAAACCCCATCCCCAGCAGCTCCCCTTGGGGATCACCCAAGGCAAAGGAACGTGGTTACTCCACAACTCTGGTTTGTGGTGCCCCCGGGGCTGCCACAGCAGCTCATGACCAGAGGCTGACATGTCCTGCTCAGCTCAAAGCCAGAGCTGGGAACATGGTACAAAAATCCACATTGCAGATCATCTGGGGTAGAAATTTAAGACAAAATAAAAACCACTGGCAATATAATTAGTCATCAGAATATGTGAATCTGATTAAAATATTACTCAAAAACATCTGTAAGGGAAAAGAAGCAGCCTGCAGGAATTGTTCAGTGCTCCTCAGCCCATATTCTAGAAGAGCTAATTGCACACATTTCCTCTTATGCTCATGTTACAAAGTATAGAGTGAGGGTATAAAGCTAGATAAGATTAAATAAACAAAATTAATATAGAAAATGCTGAATTTTATTTTGTAAGCCATTTATATAAAAGCAAGTTGAAAGAAGCAGCATTCAAATCCAGTGAAATGAAAATCAACTCAAATTTCATATACAGCTTCTCATTCTTAACCTATTTTCTATTGCAGAAATTAGAAATCAGATAACACATTTAGTCTAGGTTTCACTTTTAGAAGACTGCAGCCATGGGCCACTGTGTTTCTTCTAGATGAAGCAGTCACTATGTTTCTCCTAGATGAAAGCTACTTGCTACCATTAATAGTCCCCTTTTGTGAGACTTTTGTGAGATATGTTAATATTCCTAACCCTGAATAATACAGATTTGTGCTGATCTTCATCTTACTCCCAAGCCCAGGAGGAAATGAAATACTAACAAATTTGAAAATGTAAGATAATACTTTCTCATGTAATGTAAAACACAATGAATTAAATGTGTAGAAATTAAAAAAAGGTTGGAAGGAAGAATGAACAACCTTTCTCACCCATGAGACAACAATAAATTCTAAGATCTCATATCATCAAGAAAAAAATAATATTTACATTAAACCTTGCTAGACTCTAAAATGGTAATTTGTCAGTATTTGTCACTTCTGTATCCATCCTGCACTCATTTGCTGGATCCCTTTTTATTTCCCTTATGGTATTACAGTTTGGGCAAGTCAGGGGGAGGCCGCAAAGACGCTCAGAGAGCTGGAGCCAAGGAGACAGGCTTGGGCTGGAGAAGAGAAGGTTCTGGGGGGATCTCAGAGCACGTCCCAGTACCTAAAAGGGCAACAAGGCAGATGGAGAGGGCGTGGAATGATAGGGCAAGAGGGAATGGCTTTAAATTGACAGAGGGTGGGTTTAGAGGGGATATTGGGAAGAATTATTTCCCTGTGAGGGTGGTGAGGCCCTGGAGGCGCCCAAGGCCAGGCTGGACAGGGCTGGGAGCAGCCTGGGACAGTGGAACGTGTCCCTGCCCATGGCAGGGCTGGAACAAGATCATCTTCAACATCACCGCTAACCCAAACCATTCTGTGATGTGGCAGCTGTAACTCATTTTGCTCATTTGTAACTCATGGTGGGGATGAAAAAAGGCCCAGTTCTTTTTGTATTAAAACCATGCTGGCTGCCAGTATAAGGAACCAAATGAGAGTAACTTGATCTCATTTATCTAGCAGCCTTAAATGTAATCTTACATGATCAGAGTTCACAAGTTTTTCCTTAGCTTTATTTTCCACTAATGATATTCAACTTTCAGCTTTAAGCAAAACATCCAAAACTTTGAAGAAAACCAGGTTCCAACTGGTAGAAATATCCACATTTTAAGACATATAAGGAAAATTGATTACATTTCAAAATAACTACAAAACTAAACAAAATTATTCCAAAGGACATACATACAAAATATGACTGTAGGTTGTTTCTGTAAATCAGACTGCTGATCTCCTAAAACATTTAAAAATTTAACCAAAAGAGATGAGAAATAAATAACACTGTAAACTTAATAAATCCACATAAATAAAACATCAGGACAGACATGCTGACTGTTTAGAATGGAACTGTTCCCAGCAACACATTTGTCCAGAGATGTCCTCCTGTAGAATTCACAGTAAATGCTCAACAAGAGAAAAAGTATTTTGTTCAGTGTTTGCCTGGCCTCATAAAGATTGTGAAATGAGAAGTCAGACAATCCTCACCCTCCTGCACTGCAGCACCCTGACAGAGAGCAGACACTTACCTGTCTACCCCATCTCAGTTTTCCCCCCAGTGGTAGCCAAAATAAACTGAGGTCCCAACAACTGCAGAATCACTGCGAAGTATTTTTGCACTGTGAAGTATTTCTGGAGATAATTTTCCTTTGCATTCATACCCAGAATACTGAGAAAATAAAAAGGATTTAAATGAAAGGAGTGATAATTTATATTGCTGCTGGCTCCTCAAGGCACATCCATTATACTCGCTGTATCACACAGGGGAGGAAAGCCAAGAGATTTTTTTCTGAGCTCTAATGCAAATTTACTGATTTCTGGAAAAAAAATCAGACTTTTCTTCTCAAGCCTTCCTCCCTCCCCACCTCACCCACCATGAAAGAAAAAAGATTCAGGGAAAAAAAATTTATACAACCTCCTGCAAATGGACTGATAATTTTTACTATGCTGTGGGAAAAGGTAATTTAGATTCTGGAATATAGAAAGTATTCCTGCTACATTCTAGACACTGTTTCATTATCTTTAATCTAAGATGCTAAATATTGATATTTGTCTTTAAATTAGCATTCATTGTCCTTAAAGGAGATCCACAAAAAAGGGAATGTTTTAACACCGTGTAATGATTTTTATAGACCACATGAAAATTGTAAAGATTAAAATAGCTGACATGCAGATGCAATGCCCTTGTTAGCCAGAAAAAGTAATAAAGATGGTAATTTTAAAAGGCAGAATTTCCCCCACAATACTGACAAAAAAGTAATTAGCTGAATTTCCATAGATAAACAATTTCAGAAATGGTTTAAATACTGGGGCACAAGCTCAAGACTTGCATGATATTGCAGCTGAGGTGATGCTGCAGTGCTTTCAGAAGCATCTCACACTTATCCAAGGCAATTTGGATAACTTACACGCTGCCTTTGAGACAGTAACATTTCCAGAGGAACCACTCTAAGGTCAACAAAAGCTTCTTACACTCTGAACAACTGCAGCAGAGCAGCTCCCCTGTCAGTGGATATGCCAATGCTCCCCAAAAGACATTGCTGAGTTACTGCAGGGGCTCACATCCCTCCTTTCACTCTGAGGAGCTGCCTTTGAAACAACAGCAGAAGAAACCAACATAAACACCATGTAAACACTAAAAGATCAAAAAAACCCTCACAACAAAAGCAACAGAGGTCTTTAATTAAGGGAAGGTAAGCAGCCCTTTTCTGTCAAATATCTGAAAGTATCATAAATCAAATATCTGACAAGCTATAGCAAGCTACAGAAGGAATTTCACCATGAGGGGTTTTGCATTTTATTGATGAGGTTGCCTTAATCTATTAGGTGCCTTAAAAGATAGGCAGGAGTGTACAAACAGAATGGAATCCAAACCACAACAAAAAGGCAAAATAAAGCATACAAGGATCAAAGAGAAAAATATTAAATGACACAGAGGGAATGGGATTAAGACAAATATTTACCTTTATATTTTCAAGGCTACTTACACATATTTAACCTAATGGGTCTACTAGCAAATTAGTAATTCAATTTCTTAATTGCACCACTGTAAATAGAAAGTGACAGGACAGGAGCTAATGGATACACTTCAGCCATCATTATTAGAAACACAATCCTGCATAGAGAGGCAGCCACATGCCCACTTCTCAGAGCATGTATTGCTATTGTAATGTAGCTGTTGGTAATAATTTCCTGGAGAAATGAGAAAGCCAGAGATCAGCTTAATGCCTGAGCTGTTTACAAAATAACAGTAAATAACAGCAACATTAATCACAATGCTGTCACTTTCTTACATTGAACACAAGACTTTTATGAAGAGCCAGATCCAAGCCTAATTTAAACAGGTGTGAATTCACAGTAGGTCTATTGTCACACACCATAAATTAAATCAGAGCCTTGTCCTTAGCTAAATCCTCCCCATGGCTGCATAGCTACAGCATTCTCAAAGCTCTGCTTCTCATACAGCATCAGCCATTGTAGCATTTCCTTTACTAATTAAGTATCTTTATCCCTTTAACAGATACCGTAGGGATTCTGAATATGAAGTGCAAAGAACTAAGGTGACTTGTCCAAAAGTCACCCATCTGCCCAGCAATCAAAATGAAAAATCCCCAGAGATTTAGAGACAGTCAAAAGCTCTGTTAAATGGATCACTGCTCCCAGGCTATAAAACAAATACTTAAATGAATTACACAAGAATAATCTTACATGTTTCTAGCTCATTAAACTTAGCTTTGATCTGTAACCTACTAAAGTCTCTACTACATCTACTTATTAAAATATGGCTAATACTATTACCCCATCTTAGCAGCCTGCTGTTTAAAATGTTTGTTATTATTGGAAGCATTGTTTCAAATAGAATCTGATACTCATGTTAAGAAAGAATTTTCCCAACACTTTATGGTGGGCAAAAAGGAAAAATTACATTTTTCCACAGCTGTTTTTTCCCTCTCTTGCTTTGCTTTTAACAAGACAAGAATGTTATTAAAAAGTCCCCATACCAGATCTCACAAGCACTCTAATGCTACATTGCATGACCAGTGGTATTGCAGCCTGTACTAAAACCTTAATTTCTTGCCTACAAATCTCAAAGAAGTCATTGTGAACTAGAGCTAATACCCAGTTGTCATAAAATAATTCAGCCAAAGAAACTGAGCAGAAATCTGGATCCAAGATGAGTCTGCATTGCACAGGACACTCCTCCAGCACTGGGAATCCTGTACTCTCCTACTGATTGTCACTGTGGTGTAGAGAAAGAGTAACTAATTGCATAAAAAATCAAAGTAGATGTCAGGATGAGCCAAACAAGTCCGACTTAAAAGTACATCAAAGCAATCTGACAAAATAAAAGAGGTTAAAATTGTGTTATTGTAGGAATGGCTGAAGTTCTACACTAGCTCTCAGCTGAGAGGTAGCAGCTAAAAGTAAAAGAGTTGATGGCTGTGCAGATGTGCTAAATGTGGCTCAAAATGGATTATGGCATGGCATAAATGTACTTGAGGTCAAATTCATTGTGTCACAGCTGCACAGATGTCCTGTAAAGGCAAACATAAGAATTGAATGAGCAGCAATGAGAAAGGTTATATGGACACAAAATGGACTGTGGGCTGCCTTTTAATACAGTACCTAGTGTGGGAGGCAGATCTGTGTCAAACCATGTAATTTTAGGAATATATCTGGAGATCATGCTTTCTGTAGATCAGGTTTGTATTCTCTTCTTGACCACATACTCCAGAAAAACAAACAAACAAATAAATAAATAAATTTGCCAGCTCAGTAATCTGGCAGATGAAAGCACTGAATTTTATGTTCTGACACAGTGCAGTGACAGATACCATTGTACCAGTGAACTGAAGGCAAGTGCAGTCTTCAATGGAATACAGAAACTATTTTTGATATGGTTATTCTGTGGTGTTGCTGTCTGAAATCTACATTCATATACCATAGAGTAACACTGTGTTTAAATGGAGCTATTTACACTATACCAGAGATAAGCAATGGTCCCCAAGAAATTGGTCATTCATTCTGTGCAGTCAATATATATTTGCTTAGCCTCAGGCAAAGCTGAAGGCAGTCTGTGCCCTAATGGGCTATTATTAGTTGCCATTAACTTGACAACAATGAATGGGAACGTTGGTGTTTTATACAATCTGTTTAATGCTGCCAAAACAACCAGAGTGTGTTTTAACAGTGATTATGACAGAGTCGGTGTGTCTACTAAGGAAAACAAGCCTTAAATAAATTCTCAAATTGGGCTACCCACAATGAACAGAGAAGTATATATCCTGTGCCAGGGAACTTCAAGCTAGAGCTAAGAATGAATAGGAGAATGTCAAGAAATAGCTAAAAAGAAGTAGTTTTTACAAAGTATATTAGCTCCAGATCAATGCAAAGCAGAAAACTGCCTTGAAAACACATCTACTGGAGGCCACAGAATTAATTGTCCCAGTATTACCACAAAAAGACCTGTCCTGTTTTTGTAGCAAAAACTGTGTTCATAGAGGAAGAAAAAAAATAAACCCAAACCTGAAACCCTACTGACCCTTTCAAAAGATGGACAACAATTACAATGTTTTCTCAAATCATGCAACAACGATGCCTTTCTCATTAATTTTACTCCAGTTCCAAATAGCTGCATTCACGTACCATTTGGTCAACCCCTTGAAATCCAGAATTCCTAAATACTTTAACAGAAATTAGGAAGTATCATGGTAACTAATATTTCATGTACTTCCATGCAACAGATCTTATGCATTTTCACACCAGAACAGTTACTGGCAGGCACAAAAAAATACATTTCCATGGCAGAAACTGACAAGGATAAATGCAGCACTCGTGGCTCTCTGATAAAGCCCCTGGCACACAGGACTGCATAGAA
This sequence comes from Ammospiza caudacuta, assembly GCF_027887145.1. Lineage (NCBI taxonomy): Eukaryota > Metazoa > Chordata > Aves > Passeriformes > Passerellidae > Ammospiza > Ammospiza caudacuta. The sequence continues at coordinate 10,145,378 of NC_080606.1, read as the reverse complement.
ACAGGAAGATGTGCCATCTGTGACATAATTTAAGTAGAGATTTATGAACTTCTGTATTCAAAGAGTGCTTTGTTGCTGAGTGCCAGCCCAGATGAAAAACACACTGCTCTCTGGACCAGGAATCTTGGCTATGAACTTACCTGTGAAACAATAGATAATATAAACAAATATAGCTTGAACTGCAGCGTTCAAATTTATTCAGACTTTAACTTTCAAGACTGTAATTATTATAATGACTCAAGAGCACAGGAAGCACTGAGACCTGTGCAGTTGGCCCTGCCTGGAGACATCTACAGAGTTCAAGTGAACCTGTGCTCTCAGTTTCTCTCTCTTCCAACTTGCTCTTGCCCTCACTTTCCTCTCCCAACTATTTAGTCAAGCACCCCAAACATGAATCCCTGATTTAAAAATTGTTATAAGGCTTACAAAAAATGAAATATTAAAGCCACATGCAAAAAGACTATCTACACCAGTTTAAATGGATTAAAATCCTTCTCAGAGACAAATCTTTAGAGGAACGCATTCTTTGGTGGGGAAACACAATGCTATGTGTCCCTATCTTAACAACACCTAACCCATAATTCTTGCTACATCTGTGCACGATGATGCAGGTGCACTACTTCAGTAATTTTCATCTACACATTACTTATTTAGTGGTACATGTACTACTAAGCAAAATATCATCAATACCCAGCTGCACCACTGCACTCCAGACTGAAATACAGAACTCACTTAGATGATTTATTTGCTTTCAAGACTTCTGCTTCCCAGCACCTTACAAGAGAAATGCGCATTTTTTAGTCTAAATGGCACAAATATACACATTCCTTCCATGTAGCATTCCCTTTCAATAATTTTCACAGTTAAGGGGCAACCAATGCCAGGCAGACCAGATTCAACTCTTTCAGCCACCACCTAAACCCCAGTGTCTCCAGGAAAACACAAACACAATTCCCCCTCAAGCCCAAACAAAACCTCCCTATGCAGCAAACACCTCACAGAGGATGGGTCCCACAGAAGCTGGAAGACAGGCAGCCATTGCACACTGGAAATGGGGTGACATCTGAGAATTCACTGATTCCACCAACACAATAAAATGTGGTGGCCCACAATGCTTAATCCTCAATGGAATATTTAATTAGAAACAAGCTGTGCACTAAAATCTCATTTTTAACCTCAAGCAGATAATGCAATGTTTTTGAGCCTATATTGGACATTATCATTGGTACTGGCAGACATCCAGGTGAAATTATATAATTACGAGCTTCATGTTTGATAAATTCAAACATGTAAGTATAGAAATACCATTTATACTGAATCAGTTGTATTGACCTTATGACTACAGATGCACTAAAATATGTTGCTGTCAACACTGAAGTGTCAATATTTAATGACATCTAGACCTATAACATGCAGCTATTAAACACAGAAATTAAAATATCAGCTAAGCTTGTTGATCTTAAGCATGATAAATTTGTTTACTTACTATACTTTGTAAGGAAGCAGAGTAAATTTTAATCAATTTTAATGCAGAGATAAAAGAATACTAATTCCTCACATTAATTAAATACACATTTTTTCCTTCTGTGACACATTTAATTGTAAGAAAAGCAAATGAGTAAAAAAATCCTGAATGAGACTGAATATTTAGAAATCACAGATACACAAAAACAAGCCCATGTGACTCACAAGCCCACTCTCTACATGCAGAGAAATACAGAACTGAGAAACAACAAAGACCTGTTCAGTCTGTCCTACTGATGAAGACACATCTTCAGGTGCAGCACAAGATTAGAGGTAAACAGAGAATTTAGACTGCAGGTTGTCTTTCTCAAGTCATCTGGCTGAAGAGCCTTAAAATTATACCCAGAAGCCACAGGAGCAACTGTATGCAAAACATGATATAGATGTACATATATATATATTTTAGAACCTAATTCATAGGCCACCAAATTCAAATGATAAATATCTTACAACATAAAAATGACGAATGTGGGAAAGTTATTAGTCTTTAGAGAAATTATGTTTTAACAAAACCACTGTTTCATTTTTTTCTCTTATTTTTTGTCTAAACTATAAATACAATACACACAGCAAACAACCCCTTCATCTTACATACAGTACAGGGATCTATGAAGGAAGGGAGAAGAGAGAAAGAAAATAAAAGAGAAAATAAGAAAGAAGGAAAATAAGAGAAGTAGGAAAAGAAAGTTTTGAATAAATTACTCCTACTATTGAGTACATGAGATGCATTTCTTTATTACCATTCTCCCCATCAGACTTCCTCTCATGGTCAGTGTCAGTGAGGGACAGAGCTGAGTTTGCCCGGCTGGACAGGCAGGAGCTGTGCTCTGATTTGATGCCCCTCATCCACATCCTCAGGGCGTGGTCCGGGGATGCTCCTCCTTCAGTCTCAGTGTCCACATCTGAGCCCACCTCCAGAGGGTAACTGTGCTCAGCCACACCATGCAGGTCAGCCTGGTAGCCAGAGCACAGGATATGGGGAGTCTCACAGAATTCCATGTCTGGAAAAAACAAAAGTTCAGAAAAAAATGTAGCAGTGAAAAGCAATATAACTTTGATCTTCTCTTGGAGAATTTGTTTTGAGAATTAACATTTTTCACACTATTACAAGACTTTTTTTGGTCAGTGACTCGCTCTGCTATGTAATCTACTCTAAAGGTAATACAACTAGAAGAATATATAGTAAAATATATAGTGCTGCACTGTAATTGTGCCTTTTTGTCTGATAGAAATATGCATTATAGCTCAAACATGTGCACACCCACACACTGATAGCTGCACATCAATTTACAACTGAAGTGAGCATCTGCAAACACAGACACTTTCTCATGTTTTGCCAGGAAGGCAACAGCTGTAAATTAATCTCAGTATGTTTTTATCCTAGGGAAAGTGTAGCAAATTTCCCAATACAGAAGTTAAAAAATAACATTTAAAATATTTGGTTTATGGTGGAAGACAAAGAAAGGGTACTTACCATTGGCTTGCTCTTTGAGAGTGCTGTCCTTGCATATTCACACCAGTGGGTTTGGGTTCTCCAGTGCTGGTGGCTACAGGAGCTTCCTAGAAGAGCAGTGACTACTAGGACTGTACAAGGGCCATCTCATGACACCAACCCATCTGAGATTTGAGAGCTGTACAGTGCTACAAGTTATTCTTACTGAACACAGCAGCTGCTGGGCAGCAGAAATCCAAGGACAAACAGAAGGTGGACAGGACCCATAATGTGAATATGCAGAGGAAACATTCTCGAAGAACTACAGGTAAGTAACACACATCAGCAAATTGCAACTCCCCTTTGAGGTAGCCTCTGCATATTCTCACTTGTGAGAATCCAATTACAAATGTAACTCACAGGGACTATGACAGGGAGTTCTAATTAAATAAGGATTACAAAACTGCACTTCCTAATTGAACATCAGACCTGGGATGCCATCTTGAGAGACTAAATACAATATCAAATATGCATACAGTATTTCAGTTTCTAGAAAGGAAACATCAGAGACAAGAGTCATTGTTTAAGACTAAGGACAAATACTCTTTTCTACTGTCATCCTAACCAAAGCTTTAATTTGCCAAACTAATCCACTTACCAGCTACTGAGAGGAATGATTCTGATTTTAATCACTCTCGCTGAAATAACAAAAAGCCCTTTTATTTTCTCGAAGGTATCAACCAAAACCAACAAACCAAATGCTAAGACATAAATTGAACCACCTGAGGAAATTGTAAGTAATCTGTCTCTATATATCTTTCTTTTGCCATCCAAAAATTCCTGAAGGTCTTGGCTTTGAGCTCAGGGAAAGGCAACCTTATTTGTGGAGGGCAAGGGAAGAAGGCAGGCAGCCAGCAGAAAAGCATGGCCATGGCCTCACTCTCCCACAGGAGTCATGGAAGGTCACCCTGTCTTGCCTGGTGTGGCTGCATCCAGCAGCAGCAGCCACCACTGCTCCTGCTCCCTTTGGAGCAGCACGACAGGAGTGGGGATGATCCCAAGTGCTCCAGCACCACTCTGGTCCTTTCCTCTTGTTCACAGGAGGAGGACGTGTTCTCAGCCCTATCCTTGAGAAGCTGGGATGTGTCTTCACGAGCCCTGTCCCTCCAAGTCTCTCAAATGCACTGAGGCTGACTCCTGATGGAGATGGCTAAAACTGCCAAAATACTTGGAAGCAATTGCATAGGGAGTATTTGGCATTTGAACTTTGTCTACCTTACAGCAGGTGGGATTTAAGGAAAAAACATCTGATTCTTCTTCCCCTTTAGAAGAGATCTTTGCTTATTTTCACCATCTGAGGAACTTCCCCATAATTAAAAATCTTCCTATAACCCCAAGAATCACCTCAGCTGATGCCAGGTCCTCAGGGGACAAGGATGCAGGATTTTTTACACGGCTGTCCCTCCAGGCAGATGTCTGCCATCAGCAGCCTGGAGCCCATCTTCCCCCTGTTTGCATTTGCATATGCCACAGGGAATACTCATCCCAGTAAATCCCACAAAATGCTAATTAGATTACACATTTTTAAGAAGGACAGAATTTACCCTTCAGTCTATATGTTAATTCCTTTTTTTTCTTTTTATACTCTAACTCATGTTCAACTCAAGTATAACACAATCTATTGCCTTAATAGTCTATTTCTTAAGTATACAAGCCTTTGCAGGATTTTAACTCCCACAGGAAGAATTTTCTGAAAAGCTTTTACAATGGCAGAAGTGGCTGCTTTTAGTCTGCATATCTAACCTTTTTACCTAAAATACTACATATTTCCATGAGGAGATAAAGTTCAAGTAGATTTATGATAGATTCAGTGTTACCACAAAGACATAGTCACAAGAGAAATGAGAGAACATTAATACAAAATTCAAGGTTTTGCATGAACAGAGGACAGGAAAGAAAAAGTGGCAGTTACGAAGATGATGAAAGGATTTTCAACTGTGGACCCTCACAGAGCCTGCTGTAACACAACCATTAAAAAACAAGTATTTTATCTCACATTGATACTAATTAGCTTTTTCAAAAAAGTAAAGCATGAAGAAATATGAAATATCTAATGAGCAATAAAAGGAAAGAAGAGTTGTTTAAAAAAAAAATCAGCATTGCAATTAATAGACCCCTTTCTTTCTACTACTAAATACAAATTTCTGTTAAAAAAAAATCTTAAGAGATAAGCAGTTAAAGAGAAGCTGGAGAGCAGTGCCTCTGCTGTTTAAGGAACTGGGCAGCTGACCAGGCAGTGCTAACACAGCTTCAGCTTTGCTCACAAAGTTACTGAAAATACCAGGTAACTCATGAAGGGTTTATTTACTGTGGCATCAATTTAGTCACCAGTACAACTCAAAATCGAAGTTAGGATTAGATGCAAATACAAAACACTTATCCCAGTGCATCTTCCATTGCATGGTCAGGAGTAACTGTGTGCCAGCTACTCTTTCTGCAACTCTTTTAGTGTTTCTAGCACAGGTTAAAAAATATAATAAAATTACCCCCATGAAAGACCACTGAGGCCCTTCTCTCCAACCTAGTAATTCTGCAAAATTTGGACTTGCAGGACTTGTGGAATCTCCTCACTGTTGCCATTTGCCAAGAATTCTGCTAATTTCCACCAACTAACCATGAGTATAAGTAAATATTTATTTCAATAAATATTTAAAATAAAGAAAAAATGATGCAAACAAAGAAGCTAGAGGAAACATAAAACTAGAGTATAAATAGTGATGGGCATGAAGAACTTTCCAGTCCTCCTATTCCCTTATGGAAAAATATTCTACTTATGAACAGAATGGTAACTATTAATTTAAATTACTTAATTGACCTATGTGTTCAACTAGAGAAAGAGCTTACAGAAAAATATAATTTATTTATAAACCGAAACAGTTTGACATCTTGCAATTACGTGCCTTTTATGAACCCCATCATATAATTAAGCAATTGCAATTTATTGATTGTGAAAGTCTTTAAACACCACTGATTCACAAATTAATTTTATTCTTGATTCTTGGTATCAGGTGATTCTTACTCTGAGAATGCTCCCTGCTCAAACACACACAAAATCAATTCTCTGGATGAAAAAACCACAAATTATTCTTTCTGCAAATATAAAATTATAAAAGAGATTAAGTAGCTCAAAGGCAAGGAGAAAATATCAGTCTTTGAATCTGAAATCCATGATACTGATTTTGGCCTAGTGTCCTCTTTCAGACTGAGTTTTTGAAAACACTGGAAATATCAGAGTCTGGGGAGGAGAATAAGGAAAGAAAGGCAAATAATACACATTAACCTGAACAGAGTCATGTTTATACTTGTGTCTGAGGGAATAATATGGGGAATGCAAGGGAAAAATACCCCAAAGATGCACTTCTATTTATGGGTTGGGATTTCAGTGTTACACCACAACCTGGTAGGTGTTTTTTCCCACTGAACTTAGTGCAGTGCTTTAATCTGCAGGTGCATTTCGTGTGCTGCCAAACAGGCAGAAAGGCAGAGCAGCCACTCGTGGTGTAGGAGACTCAGAGGGAGGGAGGGAGGGAAGGAAGGAAGGGAGAGAAAAAAATGCAAATCAGATGGGGAAAGTGAAGTTTGCCTTCATTTTTGGAAGCAATACATATGCATTCTCCTAAATGAGAAATTTTGAGGGCTATTGAACACTCTACTAAATTTCATGTGTTCAACGGCCCTTAAAATTTCTCATTTTTCACCTGAGAACTGTGGTTTACTGGCTGGTTGCTGGACTTGAGAATTAAATGTGCAGAGATCTTAAGCTACTTCATAAAGGCATTCATGAAACACAACCTGCTACATATATTTTGGAATGCTTTTGTGTATATGCTTCTCATTTAGTCAAAGATCTTACTTCTTTCCATGTTGAGAGCATACCACATCTTTCCTAGGACAATATAATTCAATGAATTTAAGCTCCAGTTACCATCTGTACAAAAACCACTGAGGAAGCAGCCAAAAACAAATTAATTTTCAAAAATCCATTACACAGACTATTAATTTGTTTTATAAATTTCATGTTTATCAGCAATTGCATTACCGCCACAGCCTGGAACTGTTTCTCAGCTGCATATATCTTAATAAATAAAAACTGATATCCATGTTACACATAAATAACAACCATATAGAATATATAATTTGAATTTCTTTACTTTGATAACAAATGCATTGTATTGTACATTTTATTTTGCTGTGTTTCAGCTTTTCCTTGCATTCCCTTATTTATATAGCTTACTTTCTTACATTAACCTCAACTTACCAGCAGAGATGATATTAAGTTCAAAAATATCAGCTACAACAACTAAAGGAGGAATAAAAGAGGAATCAGAGTCTGTTACAACACTAAGGAGGGAAATTTGCAGGTTAGGCAGCTAAGGGATTAGGAAAGAAGGCTGCACTTTCAGAAAGCTCTTTGGCTTGTGAAATTTATAAGGAAGAAAAAGTCTTTATTCTCCAGGTCCTTCCCTAGAGGTACCAGAGGATGAGGCTCCAACTCATGCCTCATGGCAAATAACTTTCTAGTCTCTTCTTCAGACTAATTCTTCAAGCTTAAATAAGAGCACAGAAATAGACCGAACCCCTTAAAATATTCTCATGCAGTTCTCAGATATTAATTTTTATTTTTACTACTACTGAAATCAACATAAATAAGGAATTTTTACACAGAAATAATCCTGATCCTACAGGGACACAGATGAACCTTCTCTGTCCCCAGAAGCAGAGAATTCTTTTGGAGATCACTTGAAATTCTTCATGTTAGAGATTTTGTTTTTCAAGAGTTTCTCAACTAACAAGATGCCAGAGGAAGCATCTTTGGAGCTACAGTGTGGATGCAGCAGTTCTCATTTTAATTTAGGAAGAAACACTTTCAGTATCATATTGGTTAGAAATTTAATCCTTGAAGTTCAAATAGATCTGAATTATTGCTGGCTACAGCCTTTCCTACTCCAAATTGTGGCTTTATGAGTTAAAATACTTCCATTCACAGGATTCTGTTAAACAGAAATTTCTACTGCAGGTACTCATAAATATCTCTCCTTTAATGAATTTTAGAGTTATAAAACCATAGCAAATGCCAGGAATTAGAATGTAAGCTAAATTTCATGTAAGGAAACCAACTTATTCTCAAATAATGACCACACTAACTCTACCCTACTAAAGACAAGAGGATAAAAAAAAATTAGTTACCACAGATGAGAAAGAACTTCAATATCATTTGTGCAGATAAATTGAATTCTTCTAGTATTACAGTTGAAATAGAGTTTGGAAAAGCTTGTCTTACAACACATTCACATATAATTTCATTCTCCATATGCAATAATCTATTAAGAAGTTACGGATTTTCAAGAAAAAAATATTGTCTGCTTCCAAAAACTCTGTCATAAGAGAAAAGCATTCCAACTTTCTTTCAAGTATTGTAAAGGTTCCTTGGCTCAATAATAATTTTTCTATTACAAGTTTTGGCATTTACATTTGTGTTTGAGGGAAGCAATAGATAATGAATCCTTTCTTCTGGTGATTAAATTTTCAAAATTAAACCTAGCCATAACTAAAACTTTCATAAAGGGCAATAGAACTATGAATCAAACTATCTCAAGCAGATTAACTAAGTTTCCCTTTGAAAGAGTTTCATATGCACAAATAGTTTTCCTCCAGATGAAGCAGGGGGTGTGAAGCAGAGGGGCACTGCTCTGCTCCCTCTCATCCTGTGCATCCACAGCTCTCAACAGGCAAAGCTGTGCTGGGATTCTGCCTTGGTTTCAACTCTGTATGCACTTCAGACAAGAAAGGCTGACAAAATTATTAGAGTGCAAACAGAGTACCAGCATTCTTCAAAGTGAAATTACCCTCAGATTGTGGCTCTAGCCCTACAAACTTGAATTCAACTCTGCTATGCTCTTCTGGTAGTAATTTCTGAAAGCAGTTACATTTAAACCAAAATCCCTGTAATTCAAACCTCAGTCTTAGATGTCCATGATATCTAAGCATGACAGCTATTCACTTCCAAAAAAATAAAAAAAGAGACAAAGTTATGAAAATAATAAATAATTTCTACCAACAGTTTTAATTTTGGTTTATAAAATACATTTTAAATAACACTGTTTGTTCCTTAAAATATTGAAATTTATTTGTTTTAAAAATTGCAGTTGAACCAGTACCTTTAGATAAAGAGCACCTGCTTTTAAATATTAAAGTTGTGCAAAGCAGGTATCTTTATAAATTTCACTGACTTAGTTTTAGAAGGCTACACATGCAAAAAAATCCAGAAGTCTAAAAATGGATTTAATTTTCAGGGCTGTAAATCCAGAAGTTAATTCTATGCAGCCAGTGGGCTGGCGTAGCACTTAGGCTTTAGGTCATTGTGACTGTCTCAGAGTAACCACCTGGCAAGTGCAGAACTTTGGGATGGTGGAAAGACTTTTAGAGAGCTGCTATCAACACCCATTTACCAGAAATCTTTTCCTTTACTGCTGGGACATTCAGCAGACCTGAAGCAGTCAGATCACAGACAATGCTCAAAAAGAATCATCAAAGTAACTCAGCTCCTCACCTTAACTTTCACCAGAAACTACAAAGCTCTAATATCATTTTAAAGTAGCCTAAGAGAGTATCAAGGGTACTACTAGCCATCTTACTTTGAAGGGACATGAATGCAAGGCAGCAGCAAAGGGAGCCAGGCTGGAGCAGAGGAAGGTGGTTTTGATGCCCTGAGCCAGTTCCAATGAGGGATCAGTGAATGAGTAATTCCAGCACAAGTGAACAAAAGGCTTCAGCCACACTGCACTGACCAAACCCCATTTCTTCACTTTCCAACTAACTGTTAAAAATGCTGGAAATTAGGAAAAAGTATTTGCAAGGGAGAAGGTATCACTGAGAAATCTAAGCACAAAGAGACAAAATCTCTTTAAGGAAGGGGTGCCAGTCCCCAGCAGCACCTTGTGCAGTGAGAACAGGAGCCAGAGAACAGCACTTGTGCACAAGGAGCAGTAACTGCTGCTGCTGTGCTGCCGTCCCAGAAACAAGGAGCAAGATGGAAACAAGGAACACAGGAGCAACACCTGCCCCGGGCACAAGGAGATGTGCCCACGAGGAGGCTCTTGCCCTCCGTGCCCAATTCAAGCCTGAAAAATCCCATTCTGCAGGTTCCCAGAGCTGCCTGGTGGGCTGCCAGCCAACCTCGCCAGGTCTTGGGGATCAACCCCACAAATGCTGCCCATCCTGAAGAGACATCTGATACCCCCAACAAGCATCCAGCTAAAAGGACTGTTTAATGAAGCCCAAATGTGGAATTTACATCCATTGAATTCTTGGTGGGATGTTTAACACCTGCAGAACACTACACCTAATTTTATATTTTTTTCTCTTTAAATAACTGAAATTGGAACCAGTTTTGGCAGTCAACAGCACATCCCCAGCTCATAGAAGGACCAAATTAGAACAGTGTGCCCAGGGCTCTTTATCAGGAGAATCAGAATCCTACAGAGCAATGACTGCTGGCCAGACTACCAGACTATGAAGCATTTTAAAACTATCTATTAGGTGAGGCTTTCAAGAGACACTGGGTGATGCCTCAAAAAAATATCTGGAAATCTAGCTTTGTTCTGAGATTTTGAAAATCCCATGAATCTATTTTTCACTGTTAAAATATTTCATTTTCCCCACAAATTTACTAACAGCTTTTTAGTATGTAATCACCTTTTCCACCGGGAAAAAACTCAAGTCAGACTGCAAGATGCCCCCTAATAAAACCTGGGGCAACTAAACAGTTTGATTCTGACCTATGTTCGATTAGGGGTGCAGGTGTGTGCACTTCTTTTTCCTGATTAGGCAAAAATTTACATATGAGGGGCATGAACTTAATAAATTAACATATACTATGAAAGCAGTGTATTCAATTTAAATTGAACTGCTAAGCAACCTTCAGACAAAGAAACTCACCCTTCAGATTAATGTTGGAAGAAGAAAGGCAAAGCAGAAGCATGTGCACAAGCTGCCCAGCACTTCCACTCACATCCAATTAGGTGCTGCTGTCAGTCTGCCATCAGTGGGAGCACATGGAGACAGCCTGGCACGTCCGTTCCATTTGATCAGCCGGCTGGGGACACGGCCTGCCACTCAAACAGCCCCTCTGCCCCCCAAACCTCTGGAGGGGTTTGTCATCACATGTTCCATCTCATCAAGAGATGGGAGATTTAACTGCCTTCACATAATTCTGACCACTTTCGCTCCCTCCTTTCCTCAAGTGCTCGGTTTACCAAAGAAATTTCAATACCAGTTCAGACTTAAAGGTCAGCTCTGCTGCAGTTTAATATTTGAACAATTGAAGGAAAATCATTGGGTTTGCATGTTGTATTTTTACACATACAATCACAACAGCTTTTTTCAACTGTTTAACTAATTTTTTTACAAGACCTTTATTAGATTTTCTGATATTTACAGATATTTGTTCTTCTACACTGTATTTCTAAAGGCAGTTATGTAAGTTATAAAGACTACTACATTCTGCAGCTGCAAAACATAAAAATATTGGGGTTTATTTCACCAAAATGCATCAAAGAAATTCAGCTGAAGGTGGTGGCACCATTCCAGCTCTATACCCCCAGAAAATAATTTTGGGGTAATCTTGCATCACTATCACACATCATTATTAATTAAGTTAAATAAGTACTTTTTAAAACACATACTATCCTAAAATGCACATCATGATTACCAAAGAAAGATGAAAATCTGAGACACTTTTGTCAGCAAGATAGTTCCCAAGCATACAATGTGGTATCTACAACATTTTCCATCTCAAGATTTGATGTAGAGCTCCCAAAGAGGAAGTGCCACCATCACTCCAGTGCTGCACCAAAGATAATTAAGCGTCAGGAAATTCCAAAGATGACCAACTCAAAAGACCTGTGTATATTGTCATGAAGTTTCAGCAAGTGTGAGATGCCATGATCTGGCATCAAAACTTACACAAACTTTGGGAACACAGTCGCAACATGGTGAAATGATTCCAGTATCATTAGGAGCAGTTGGCTACAATTTTTACAGCTCTAGATGTCTTTAGTTTCCCTGCCCTTTCTTAATGAGAGCTGTAATTGTTTAAAATACAAAATCACTCCTAAATGGCACTCATTTTAGTAGCTATTCTAGTCCCTGAATTTGAAACCTCTAGCCTGAGATTTAACCACATAGCGTTTTAATCTTTCACAAAGCCACAGCCATACAATTGACACCTGGGAAATGACAAGGCACTGACTGATATTGAAATGTGATTTCTGCTGTTGAGAATTAGTGGGCAGGCACCTTCTCTTTCTAATGCAAATCACAGGTAGTGTTGACTAGCCACAACTAAAATTAAATCCCCTCCATCATCAAATAAATAGATACATATACATTGATAATTCTTAGAAAGATGGTTGGGAGGCTGACTACCTAACATGAGAGAGCTCAAAGTTGATACCAACTTTGACAGATAAATCCTGAAAAGAAAATCAGAAAATGAAATAATTTGTATTTTAACAGATTGAAAGCCACAGGAAAAATTACCTACAGTATTGCACTGCCCATAAAAAAGTGCTTCTAAAGGTTTCCAGCATCTGCCTTTCAGACATTTTATTTGGGGAACAGAAGCTGCACACTGGTGACTCTCTTCATAGCCAACATACCTTGGGTTCCACAGCTGTGAGCCCGTGAGCTCTCCTTAATTCTTGGCTCTGCAAAGGTGCTCAATCAACAATGCTCAGGAAGAGTCAAAGTTCAGAGCCTGCACTGCAGCTGAGACTAACCCAAAGAAAATAAATCAAACCCAAATGGCACTAACACATTAACCTACAGCGCCTCTGTAAACTCTGCCATGCCCTGAAGGAAAGCTTGCCATAGGCTGATAAGCAGAGCTCACACTCTGTATTGCCAGAAATACTTTGTGCCTCGTTATTAAAATATTCACACAGTTGGAGGTGAACTAATTGAGGCAGTGGAGTCAGTAACACAGAAGGCACTTAAAATGTAATTAAGCCATGATCAGAAAAGGGACACATAAGGGAGAACGCACTGAAAACAGAGACTCCAGAGAAAACACCAGATTCAAACAAAAATGAGAGCAATTGTGTATTAAACCATGTTTAACGACATTTATGTGTACTGCTAAGAGAATCTGTGCAGAATTCAAACACTAAGGCCGCAGATAATCAGGAAAAACCACAATATATAAATTTGGTTTAGGGTTAATACATGCCAAGGAGACAGGTGCTTTGAGAGGAAGATGGCCCCACCCTCACCTGAGCAATTCTCAGTCATGCTGGAGATCTAAGAAAAGGAATGCTATAGGAGCATTCAGCGTCTCAATTCTTTTGGTTTTATTCTGTAAAAACATAGTTAACCCTACTGCTGGCTGTTCTGGAAGGACTGTAGCAGCAACTGTTCCCTCTACTGAAAAACCCAGCTCACACATGCACTCACTATATTAAGGAGGGGGAAAAAAGCCCCAAAACTAAAAGACTTAAAACATGCAACTATAAACTTCACATTTTCAACACATATAGCATATTCTTTGTAATAAACACTGTATTTTAGAGATACTTAGTGATAGTCTGCAGAATAGTCAATTTTTCCTTCAGTTTAACTATTTTATAGGGAAAAAACATATCAGAAAAAATCCCAGGCTAATATCCAGTTATGCAAGGATTTTTTTCCAGATCAAGAAAAAAGGAAGCTTTGTAAAAAGGTTTCTTCTGATGGACAGCTCTATGTGTTAACCTCACCTAAAACCCCTTTTCCATTGTTTTTTCCTATTAGTTTCCTGCAAATATGCTGAGTGAAAAGCCTTCACAAAAACCAGCTCCCCATAGAATGTACAAGTCACATGTGGATTTTGCCTTTTTTCACATTTTCTCCATTTAGTATTGTCTCATTTCCCTACCAGCTGCTTCACCATTTCCTGAGCTGCACCATCTCGTGCTGTGTCCAATATTAGACACAGCAGTGACAGAGCAAATGGGAAATAAACAGCACAGCCGATCAGGACAACTGGCAAAGGATGCAAGCAGCACATCCAGAAGTGGCTGTAAGTGAAAAAGCCCCAAAACATTTGGTTGTAGGAGCTTAAACTATTGATCTCTAAAAACACAGCAAGATCCTCACTGACTTGACTCTAATCAGACAGAGAGAGCTCTGAGAAATCATCCTGAGTCCTGCTCCAAAGAGCACATGAACGGAGCACTGAACTGGGAGCAGACATCTTCCAGTGCTGGCACTCCCAGTAGAGGGAGAAGGAGGGAAGGATGGGCTTGAACTCAGGGGGTGTGAACATGAGGGTAACTCAAACCTAAGCAGGATGAGCAGTGACCTGCCACGCAGCTAAAGAGGAAGTGAATACAGGACTAAGAGCTATTTTTGCCAAGCTAACAAAAAGTATTTATTTGAGCTATCTTGTCAACACACACATTCAGAAGAGTATTTACACACCTCAGCTGTCCCCTTCCCACATCCCTTTGTTTTTCTTCAATTCAAAATGAGGAATCAGAGGACAGATGCTGGGACAGACACCTGAACACTGAGTGAGAAGCAGCTCTCCTACTGAACAACTGAAGAGACACTGGCCAGAAAATGTCACAAGCCAGAATTTTCCTGTTTAATACAGCTGTCCTCTTGCTTAGACTAGCTTGCTGAAATGATAATGAACAAATTTGTTGAACATGTTTGGAGGCTAATTTAAAAAAATAATGATGCAAACATTGTAAAATTGTGCTGCATGTTGTCAAAGACATCAAGTTTGTAAACGCCTCATTTGCAAACAATCTGTTGCTCAACTCTAACCAGTTCAGACACTTACTGATCTCCCACCACTATAATTGTAGCTATTTAGAGGTTTTATTCATTTTAATAATAATGACAGCAATAATACTTAGAGCATAGAAAGAAAACAGTATTTTTGTGTATTTTCATCCTGTGTATTTTAGGACTTATTAGCCATTAAAATATATTTTCCGCATATAAAGTCTTCCAAAAAGATCATAAAATTAAACTGAAATACTGGTACTTGTTAGCAACAATATTCCACTCAATTGACAGTTGAGATAAAGCCATTACTACATCCAATTTCAGGACTGAGATGTCTTTTAGTAACAACAATCTTGGAGAAAAACTTAAAAATCCTGAAATATAATGTCTGAACACTCAATTTATCCCAGTGGTATCTAAACTGGAGCGCCAAGGTCGAGAAAACAAACACCTTGTTTGAGGCCACAGTGCTCTTAGCTCAGGTGAGGGACTTGGAGAGCACATACAAGGTAAGTGGTAGGTGCCTCTATTTCCTTAAAGCACTGCATAAAGGAAGAGTTTTCTAACCCTTATGATGGTCATTTGACCCAAATCTGATAGCACAGATGATGGAGCATTATTAAAGCATGAGGAATCATAAGCTCTGTGCTGCCAAAACAGCGACAGCGATGATGGGTTGCGTGAGAAGTTTGGGCTGTGTGAGTGGAGCCGCTCGGGGATGACAATAATTACCTGTGAAATGAATATTCATCACTTGGGTGAATTCAAGGCTGAATAATATTTCACTGGAGAGTTGGGATAATGTTAGGCAGAAGCTGGCCAAAGCTGACACAGCTCACTTTGTACCGAGGTCTAGTGCAGCTGGATGACACACAGATGGGTGCCAGGAATTCATGAACTGGAGACACAGCCTGCAGCAGGCAGAGCCACCCCCTGTTATAGTTTGTAAATACAAGCTGAAAATTAGCTAAATAGCTTTTTTATTCCTGAATGTACGCCCACCTTTATGCCAAGAAATACATTACTACTGTTATTTCTGCAAGCAGTAAATAGCATTGAGCTACCCAATGCCAGCCCTTCCTTTTCTCCATAACTCCAAAATCTGTCAGAGAACACCTTCCTTTTTTAGAGTAATGAAATTTTTCAGAGGCAACCAATTCTAAAGGTACAGTCAGTCTCTGCCAAGCTCTTTGTGAGCAGCACAAGCCTTCAGCCAGCTGAACACCTGGCAACTGCCCCAAAAGCACAACAACCACTACACAGGGACTGAAGTAGAATACTTAATTTTTTACGTTTTCCTTCTTGATTTAATAGATGTCATCAGACTGGGGGAAAACAAACCAACCAACCAGTCAACCCAAACACCCAAAAACCCCAAAGAAAATGCGTGCTAAAAGTCCTCAAATGCTACCAACGAAGGAGGAGAAGTGTGGGGAGGAGCCAAGAGATACTTTAAAAATAATGAAATCTTCAACAGTCTGATCCAGCAGCTAGGGCATAAAGATGCACAAATGATTCTGTAAGTAAGGCTTTTCCTTTTAATTGTCTGAAAGCAGATTAGTTTCCTAAGCATAAATAAAAGTAAACTATTAGCATCCATCCCTGAACACCAACACTCTACAGATCAATAGCCAGTAACTCAACAATTAACTGCAAACTTTTAAGTAATTGCTGCTACAATATCAGCTTAAACTCACACCTATAGGCACAATTCTCACTGTTACCAGGAAGAATCATATCCCCAGAATCAACAGCTCAATTACTCCCTTGAGAATCTATATGCAAACCAAACCAACCAAATAAATACTACAAATATTTCCTTTCCAAAGCCACTAATGACACACTTCTGACAAAACACTACTCAAGGTTATGTATTGACACATGCACAATACATAATTTGTAATGTACTCCTTTGTTGTTAAAGAAGAAATATTATTTTGTGATTTACAGTAGCATGCCTAGTAAAGGCAAAGGACTATTTTCATATAGAATTAGTATTAAAAACAGGCACATGGTTTTTCCTACTTTTATCCATAAACAGGCATACAAAATCAATTTTCCCCTGTATCTTCAAAGCAAAATTCCACAGAAAAGAAAGTCTTAATCCAAAGACCACAACAAAATACAAAACCGTGTGTCAGACAGCTTCTCCTAGGAGTAAAACCACAAACCTATAAAAATTAATGGATTCATTTATTAATGAATTAAATAATTAGGAAATTAATTTTTAAAATCAATAAACCCAAAGTATCTGCAAAAATTCCTCAAGCTAAGTTTAAATGTTGGGGAAGCAATGCAAACTGTCATCAGCCCATCAGAACACCACCCTGGCAGAAGGCATTTGTGAGTAAGGATGTTTAAGTTACTGTGTTCAGCTTTGGCTTTACCTGCAGAAACAGCACAAAGCTGAAAGTTCTGCCTGTGCTAACTGGGCAGGGGCAGGGCACACTGTGTCCTTCATCACAGACATGAGTACAGGGTGTTCTGACAATAAACTAGGCTCTGGCTCAATGACACCATGCAAAACAGATTCTCTAGTCAATTTATTACTTTTTTTTTACTTTTTTCACTAGAAATCATTAAGTATTACTGAATATAGAGCTGGCTCAGAAAATTTGGATAAACAAGAGGAGAAATTAAATATATTTAAAGCAACCAAAATAGTCTTTTTGTGGTTGCAGGCACAATGGGAGGAGGAATGCTGTTTATGCAGGTGGAAACTGTGTTTTCATTGTTATTTTTACACTAAGTAACTGACGTGATGATCATCCAATGTATGCTCACATAAATGAAGATTTATCCAGGAAGAATAGGCAGCTATTTCAGCTATTTCCCTTTTTTCCTTTCTCAATTGAAATGCAAAGATTTTTTCATACCATGCCTTACTCTTCATGAATTCTGTATTTTCTTTCAGAGAGTGTAAAAGACAAATGAATTTCATAATCTCTTCCCAAGTACAAAACGAGAAAAGGAACATCAGCAAAAGGAAATTACTAATACATTTACAAGCAACAAAGGTGAATACCTCTGGGGGCATCTATTAGTCAACATTTCTAATACTTATCTATTTAAACTATTAGTAATTGACTCCAATTACAAAGAACAACCCCAAATTTGTTCAAAGTTCACAAGAAGGTGCACACACACTTCTGACTTCTGCCTTTCCTTTAATGTTCTGCATCTCCATGTATACAAAAACATCTTCCAACACATTTTCTGGCAATTTTTCTGGACTAAACAGTGTAAGGTACAAGATTGCTTCTTAAAGTAATGCAAATAGTAATGTAGCAATGCAGGTCATCAATTCCAGGACATTAATACTGAATAAAGCATAGGTTTTTTACAAAACTTATCATTCACATCTGATTAGTCACAGTGCTAATATTACAATTTGAATTTGCTGGCTTTCTAATAATCTCTTGGTGACTTTCACAGCAACTGTTTATATTTTGGTATTTGACTTGCCTATGTTTTTCCTGGGGTTACAGCTGGAAGTGACTATATCAATGTTACTCAGTAGTCACATGTTTTGTTATGTAACTGGTGCTTGGGGAGTAGGGGGCAGTGAAAGAATTATTCTGCTGGTATTAAACATTTCATTATTCCTTCCATGGTGTTTCAGCCATCTGAGCTAAAGATACTTCATCCACTTGCAAACTCTTCCTACAGAGTGACAGCAGGATTTTAAACAGTGTTCAATAAAACAAACTTTGAAAACGGATCCTTAGATTTTGAATCACATTCAGAGTTTATTTCGCATAAAGACCTAAGTTCAGAAGAATTTGAGCCTCTTCCTCAAGAGAAAAGCTAATTCAAGCTCTATATTGGTTAGGGTACACCCACTCTGTTTATCTAGATATGCAGCAATGTCATCGAGGCACTGAGCTACTTCTTGACAGTTCTTTACTTTGAGACATACAAAACCTTCTGACAGAAACATAAATGAGAAGCCCTGGGAAGAAATGTTATTTCGTTTCAGCATCTGCTCTACAAATGAAGATAAGCAAAGCAGATTTCTAGTTCCAGAAAATGACAGCTCTTCTTTGTTTCAAAGAGAGTGACATGAAAAACACAGCAAGAGAATGAACATTAAACTAGACTGTGGGGCAGGGGCAGAGCTGTGTGCTGGTTCCCCTGCCTTGATGCTTGCTCCTATCTTGGTTTAACTCTTGACATCTTCTTGGACACTCTTAAATGTTATAGAAAGAGGCTCAATTAATATAACAAGAACTTTTAACAGATACAATTCTAGGTTTTGACAAACAGAATTCCAAACAATTAACTCAAAAGTATAAGCCTCTCCTGTAGATATTCCATCAGTATTTGGCACAGGTTACTGCAAAGGTTGCCATATCTCATAGAGCCATAGAATGGTTTGGGCTGGAAGGCACCTGGGATGGCACTCCCCACATCAGGTGGCTCAGGGCCCCACCCAACCCGGCCTCAAACACTTCCATGGATGAGTCCTCCACAAATACCTTGGTTCCTGTTACACTGCCTGCATTACTCTGCCCTTCTGGTTTTTACTTCTATGCTTTCTGGCAATTGACACCATGGAAAACTGGTGATTCAGAGAAGAGAATGGGAATTCAGATAGTTTGTATCTGTGCACCAACAAATGGATTGTTAAACTTGTGTAACATTTGGAGAAAGCTTTTTTTATTCATCAGATGAGATTTGTTAGCAGGAGATTGGAAATGCACTGTGATCCTTCACTACTTTATTTCCTCTCTCTGTAGGTTTTTTTTCTCACTTTTCCCCCTCTCTTGGATATCCACTTTTTAAATCAGAAGAATTACTTAAGAGAATGAAATTATTTTTGATCATATGAGGCATTTTTTTTCCACTGAGATGATGGCAGCTGAGACAGGATCGGAAGCAGCGTTGCAGGAATGGTGACAGCAGGCTACAAGCTTTTGTAGCGCTTTGTGATCTAGGAAGGGAGCACCCACTTCAGCCTCGTGGGGAAAGAAGTGTCTGCACATTGCGTTCACTCATGTATTTTGATTTGATGAAGGCAAGGAAAAGTATTCCCCCTGTGAGATTTCAAATGAAGGTACAAACACAGAGTTTTCTCAGCCCAGTTATTCCAGGGAGAGAAATTTCCAATTACTTGGCAAATCAAGAAAGAATATCTGGAGGGGGTCTAAACCAGAGTGCTGCTTTTCCTTTCCTTAGACTTTGCAGATCCTCCCCACAGAGTAAAGGCTGCAGTCCAGGAAGCCACAGGGAACTGCTCATGGCACTGTTGGTCTCTGGGAGACAGAAACACCACCGTGATTGCAACACAGCCAGCCAAACAAAGCACAGCACACCAGGAACCCCTTTTTGTGCAAGGGAATACACGAGCAGACAACGCACTGCAGCTTTAGGAGTGTGGAGTCTTTTACTTTGCCTCGTATGTGATTTTTTTTTTGGACAACATGAAGCTCATAAACACTCGGAGCAGATGGTGCAACATACAGCAACAGGAGATGGAGCTTATTAGCTGTCGCTTCCTTCCGCTAGTCCCCAGCCCAGAAATCTGAAGGACCTTTAAATCACCCTCTGCTGAGCTGAGTCCCTCTCAGGAATCAGCACAAGGGATAAACTGTGTGCCCTCACACAGAAATCACTTCATTATGCTTCAAGTCTGCTCTAGAGCACACAGGTACATAACACGCTTCAGTTCTCAGAAGATTTTCTAAAATTAGCTAAAAAAAACCCCCAACATTAAAAGTCTGAGCATCTGGTATTTGTAAAAAAAAAGAGAAAGAAGATCCTAATAATACAAAATATCTAAGCTGTTTTCACACTAACCCTGTCTAGTAATAGCATTTTAACAGAAGTCTTCTATATTTTTGAAAATTTTCTTCACTAAATCAGAATTTCAAGGAAAGTGCTTGCAAAAAAAATTGGTTTCATTTGTAACCAGCCTGTTCATAACTTCCTCTTATAGTACCCAGGAATGCTTCATTCCACTGTCCTACAAACACCTTCCACAGCAGCTCAAGGCACATCCCTGAACAAATGATGCAGCTTAAAGGTTAAAAAAAAATTCCTTCCTTCATTAACCAATGAATATCACAAAGAAAACACAGGGAACAAGAGAAGTAACTACACCTAGCTGCAGAGTTCCAAACTACCATACTTCTAAAAGGCTGCATAGCAGCAGTTCTCTTAAGAGCATTTTTTTTGCACATTCTTTTTCCTGTCCTCCTCACATCTAATGATCTCCCTTTCAGCTACAAACATAAAAATATGCATTTCACCATGTGCTGTTTGCATGTCAATGAACAGCCAATGAAATATACTTTGACAGTCTTTAGACCATGAGTACTAAAAATGGCTCCCAAATATGAAACTGGCAGGTGGAGTGACAGTGAACTGTAACACCCAGTTCTGCTGGCCACCAGGTTACCACTGGAGCTTCTTAATATCAAGAGACTTGGGGTGCCCCCCAAATAAAATTTCCCCTTCACTTACTGCTCTTTGTGGAAGTTCATGAGCATAGACTCCTAAATTCACCCAGATAAGTGCTCCAAATCTCTATCAAAACAATGAAAAATCACTCTGCTGGCATTGGTTTCCTCTGGGAGAGCTCCCAAGACCACAGACTCATGGTTTGCCAGTTTGTTATTCTAGTGTTATATATAACAGATTAAGGGGAGAATCTAACACAGGCTTTTTTTACCCTTAGACACCATTTAAAAATAAGGTAATTGTAACTAAAAGCACATACTACATATAGCTCAAATTCAACTCTGCATGGCCCTGGTACAGACACAAAGCAGATCTGCTGTCCTGAATGGATTTACATAATTCTGGGATCAGAGTAGAATATGGTTATTACATAAAAAGCTTTTGTTGCTTCACAGTTGACAAAACACCACCATGACATTTTCCTGACAGGACAATTTCCTAGCAGTGCCTGTCAGCATGCCTTTTATTTATGTCTAGGACTACCAGTAAAACTGGTTTTGACTGGTCATAGGATGCTAAGAGTTACATGTGTTTAAATCTTCCTTCCTAGTGAGCTGAAAATCACTGAACTTTAATGCATAGCAAAACAGACCTCCTGTTCCTGCACCTCAGAAGTAGTTTTTCCCTTCTAGGGAACAAAAGTGCTTTTCAGCACTGGAACATTGCTGTTGCCTCTGTATCCTCACTGTTGCTGGGATGTATCAGAGGGCAGAAAGGGGAATTGGATGGCAACAAGAGAAAGCTAAAAAGAGAGCATGAGACAGAAGTGGCCTTAGGCTGCAGAGCTTTCTCACACTGATCCAGGACTCTGTGAAGTCAGTGGAGTTCATTTGATGAAGGCTTTGAACACTTAGCCGGATCTGTTTACCTGGATCTGTTTATCTTCAGGATCTATTGCTCCTGAAGATAATTTTATATGTGCTTTCCAGAAAACATTAATCATGTCACCAATCTGGAGCTTTTGTCCACAAAAACGGTTTCCTTACTTTTTAATGGGCTAAAAGCAGAGTAGGCCAATTCTTTGTGAGGTACTCTGTCATTTCCTGCAATACTAGCAATGCCGATTTCCTCACACGGATTTACCAGAACTTATTTGCTGTTGGATTCTCCTGTGAGGAATAACCCCATTTTGCTTTGCCCATAATGCAGTTCAATACACTTATCTTGCCAGGAAATGAACATTTGTCTAACCAGAAATTTACTGCCATATGCTCATATTGTTAACAATCAATGAAGTTTATCATGCCAATGACTCGATCCCAGATGATTATCCTATCAGGAATTCATTCCTCTAAACTAGTGTTTTCTTACAAATCTATAATTAACCTAAAAGCCAGAAAGCTTTTCTGTACTGCCAGTATTTGTAGAGTACAGCTCCTTTCATATTTGCTTGAAACAGGGAAAGCTGTGGGAGAAAACACTTCTAATTATGTAAACATGTCACAAATAAGCTTGAGATGTATGTATGGTGCATCTATAGGAGCTTTCTTTCCTCACAGCCAGGTCTGTCAATGATTTTCCTACAAGAGCAACATTTTTGATAACTTCTGCCAGTTCCACGCCATCTCCTTCAAGGACAAAACAGTAGGTTTACCAATTCTTCCAAAAATTAATTTACTCGATTTGCCAATATCTCCAAACTATATGATTTTGAGTCTGGCAGGAATTTACTTTGTAAAATGATCTTGCCAGGATGAGATATTGCAGGTTTACATATCTTCAGACAAGCAGGATTCTGAACCTTCCAGTTAATAAGAGAATGCATTTTCAGATGTACACATTATGTGTTTAGCACTGACTCTTCAGGAGTCAGCAATGCTTTGTCAGGAGATTTTTCTATCTGCTCACATTGAGTTGTTAGGCCAGTAAAATTTAGTTGGGCTTTAAACAGTTTGTGATGTTATTTGGTAAATCTTAAATTGTCAGATAACTGCAAGTTATCTGTATCTTATCCAAGTAACACCAGACACTGAATTCAGCTGGCACTGGGCTCTATACAAAGGACACCAGTATTAAACCTCAACAAAAGCATGTAAAAAAACTGCTTAAACAATAGACCAATTCTGTATTAATTTGGGGTTTCTTTTATTTTATATTTTCCTACAAGACCTGCAAAACCAACCAATTAATATCTCTGAAGTGTAACATTTGAAATACAATTTCAGGAATTGTAAGGAGTTAAAAAGACTGACACAGTTAAATATTCTATATTTGGATACCGTTTTCAATGTTTGCTATTTATATGATCACACGATGTGGCCTTTCAAACTGACAAGAAAAATGTTTTGAAAAGACTAACAGCTCTGTTCAATTCTAGAGGATTAAATGATTCCTTTAAGTTCATGTCATATAAAGTTCTGGTTTAATACAGATTGTCCATATATGCACACATATAATACCTAATACCATATGATTTTACATAATCTCAAATTTCTATTGAAACTTTTCATAGAAATAATTCCTCAGTATTGACATTAATAATGAAATACACAAACTGTTTATAACAAAAATTTTCACAGAAATGGCTGAGATACAACAGTATTTTGTGCAACAAATCACATTTTACTCTGAAGCTATTTACTAAATTCAGATGACTGCCCAGTCTAATTTATATAACCTATCTTGCTTAAGTAGCCAGTACCAATTCTTTGAATTTTCATAAACATCTGAAGTGCTGATTCTTCTCACAAAACTAACTAGATGAGTGCTCACACCCCTACACTTGTTCCTGTTAAAAGTTTCCCTGTTCTAATTATTTTACTCTGACATAATTTCTTCCCACATTCCATCATTAGAGCTCCCTGGAATGCCATCTCCCAGTCATCATTATCACCCCAAGCAGGGCTGTTACTGTGTGTGTTTCTCATCTATTCTCACACCTTTCCAGGATGAAGTTCATGGGCATTATCCTCACTGTGCACTCTGCTAATTCATCACACTCAGGGAACTGTTTCAGCTGTAGCTAGAGAAGAATATTGTGCCACTAAAGAAGAGCATTTTGGCACTAATTGGGGATGCAACCTTGGATGCTCCAACAGCCTTTATAGGTAGAATTATTTTATACAAGTCTCCAGCACTGGTATGGTACAGCACTCCTTGCAGAACAGTCCCCCTTGAAAAGGGGGTGCTGTGGAGATTTTGGTTTTTTCATTTATTTTTCTACATTCAGAAGATGTTACAAACATCTAGAAAAATCTTGTTAAAGATTCTAATAAGGCATTTCAGAAAAGAATGCATTAAAAAACAAAAAAACCCATTGACAGTTTTATGGATTCATCCAGATTCACAGTTCAAACCTGAACCTTTTTCCTGGTGTTGACTGAGTAACTACCAAGAACTACCAAGAACTTCCACATCCCACACTGTGAAACCTGGGATCCTTTTGGAAATACTTTGACTTCACTAGAACTGCAATCCTACCTGCCTGAAGTCTGAAATTTTACACTCAGCTTTACAAACTCTTTTGCTCTTTGAATTTTGAGCACCACCAGTTTTATATTTCAAATCTGCACTGCTTGCCAGGCCAAATATTCAGGTTCAATTTGTGGCAGAGAAAAAGCATGATTTAAATGACTAGAAAGATGTCAGGGTGAATTCCTGAGAAGCCAAATGGAAATAGCAGTGCAATTCCAATATCAGTTATTCCAAACTGAATTCATGACATAAGACAAGACAAAACTCTGATTTCTCATACAGGTTCAACTCCATCTTTACTAATCAGTGCACGTGAATAGGATTTTAAAAATATTTTGAGGTGAATAACACAGTGTTTAATAATTATATACTGACCTACACAATTCTGGGAAGAGGTAAGGAAATATTTAAGAGCTGCCCTGCATATTGGCAAAGTACTCTTAGAAGCTTAAGTAATTTTTCTAGAAACATGGACATCAAGCCTCATCCTGCAATCTGAAGCAGTAAAAGACTTTAGTCCAAAAAGAAAAATACCAATGTTTGAAAAATAGAAGATCTGAAAATTCACACAGTATCTCATAAAAATTAATTTGAATGGAAAAATCTTGGGGCATATCACTTCAATAAAATAATCATACAACATGAGTGCAAAATACTTCCTGGTCTGCACAAGCACATAACTGATTCCTTACAGGTCACTCCTGAATAACTGAGCTAAGTTCATGCCTGACAACTTCTTACAGAAATGCACACTAATTTGGCTATTTCTCCAAAATTATTAATGTGATTGCTTTCGGAGGCAATGTTCTGGAAGAATAAATCCAGCATGACACAGAGGCTGGTTTCTGATGCCTGCAGCAGTGAGTGCCAGCCTTTCAGACATGCCCAAGCCAGAGATGCTGCAGCTGACAGGAATATCAACAGCAGCACAGCCCTGCACACCCAGCTCCCACAGCCACAGGTACAAGCAACAAGGGAGCTGCTCTGAGATCTACAAGAACAATTACACCATCCAGAGGTACAACAATACAGCCAATCTCAGTTAATTAAACTCTCATAGCACGTTCAAAATAAGGGCACAAACAACAAAAAAATCTGTTTTCTAAACAATCCTCTGTTGAAATCTATGTTTATGACTTTTCCTTCCCAAAAATAGCAGTTTGGTAACTCTTTGGAGGGAAGATATGCACACAGATGGAGGCAGCCAAGTATTATTACTCCCATGAATTACAGGTACTTTCAGACAACACCAGTATTATGGGTGTAACTTGAAGTACAATATCTGCAGTAAAAACCAAAAATGCTGCAATAGCTTTGTAGCACAGCTGTTCCAAATTTCACATTAATTTACACATCACAGAGAAGACAAATTTTCCGTCTTCAAAAAGCCTATTTTTCATTCCCTTGTAGAAAAACATAATTACTTTTATCTTCAGAAAAGTGAAGAAGGCTTTTCTGAGTAAGCAGCGAGGGCTTTGGGGGCAGGGTGTGTGTGTGATGTGGCTTGTTTGAGGATTTTGGGTTGGTTTGTTTTTAAATAAATACTTTAAGTTTTAGCTGAGAAGTACTGGCCACACTTTATTGTAATTTAACCACTTCCTTGAAGAGCAGGGAGTGACTGGCCCCAGAACCCTGCTGCTTTTAGCTTTAAGGGGACAGAACTCTCATTGCTTCTGACACACTGATTGCTACAAATATTCTCCCTGTCCCACCATCCTGCCTGGACTGGGGACAGAGCAGAAAGCAGCAGCAAAGCCCCTTCTGTGCTCATTGTGTACAAAAAGCAGCATGTGGGTTTACAGAGTCTGTCAGGAAATGCTGCAGTAAATTCTGCTCATTCCTTCCATTTCTTTAGTCTGTCTTTAGCTTCTGTCTCTAATCAAAGAGAAGCTTTTCCTAACTTTAGTTCAGCTATCATCATTGCTCAAATATTTGTCCTAATCATGCAAAAAGCTAAAACAGAAACTTAACTCTTGGGGTTTTTTTCCTACAATACGCTAATTAACTGCAGTTTTTAAATTACTCGATTATTTATATGATTAGAAATGTTAAGAGAATTGTTGTATCTGAATTAATTCACAAGCTTTGTAAGCACATGCAGAGATAGCCTGCAGCCTCAACATTGATTTTATAGCAAAATGCACCCAACATATGCAAAGGCAGTAAATAATTAATCACTCAACATTGTTAAAAAGAGTAGCTCCTACTAAAGAAAATATTTGTCTGTAGCTAGCATGTGATGGTTTCTAGAATACCAGTCAGTCCATCCTGCTAAAAATGCACTTCAAAAAAAAAATTCCTAAATTTCTGATATTACAGGATGATTAAAGCTAGGTAAAAAGTGGGTTGATACTATGAGACTTTAAGAATAAAATGTTTGCTCAACTCCTGATATTTTTTCATAGTGCATAATCAGAAAGCAATAATCATAATTAGTAGATAAAATAAATTATTTACCTTGCGTGGACTGGTCAATGGCTTTTCTTTTTCTGCTATGACTGTTATAGTTAAGTCTCAGCTCTTGGCTATATTCATTCAGAGTTTCTCTTGAGTCATAGGATTGCCTTTGCTTTCCACCATCTTCACTTTCATCTGAAGAACTTGAGTAGGTTAGATCCACCTCATGTTTAACTTTTGACAGTGGCTGGTAGGGCTTGCAGTCCATCTGCTCCATCTCTGATTAAATAGGCTCAAAGTCATGAAAAGAAGCAACTGGAATGCCTTAAGGATACAGTCCTAGAAAAAAACAATAATTCATTTCAGACATACTATATACTTTTAAATCAAAAAGGTCCATTTTTTAGTTACATAAACCAATTAAATTTCATTAATATCATTGTAATCCAGGAAAGAAACTGCACATGTCATGTTTTACTGTTTGGGCTTTTTAAAATAGAATTAAAAAAACAGCTACTTGAAGGAAGAAATCAAAACCAAATCTTAAGCACTGTCCTAAAAGACCAAGCAATAACTGTATCCTATATAAAAAATACATTACAACAACTTATATTTGATTTCAAAGATGGAACAGTTACTATTTCTCTAAAGGGATAAATATCCATATTAAGTGAAAACGACATTTTATGTCTTTTAAAATATGAAATCTAGAAAGCAGAAAGTTCACTCTTTTTAAGTATTCTCCTGTGACTTACATTACATCTAATCAAGAATAAGACTTCAGACATTAGAAAACCACCAATAATTTAAAAAATAAAAGTGTACCACATTGTTACTCCAGAAGAGCATGCAATCCTTCAGAAAACACCCTTTTCTTTTAGATTTTGAGGACATTTCAACAGGAAGAAGCTTCTACCCTGTTCTACAATCTCTTTTCTTCCCCTCTATCTCCCATCTGAATTTCTGCCCACACAGGGGCTACAAATATTCAATGGAAACTTCTAAACTGCATCTTGAGTTTTGTGTACGTATCTGTATAATGATGTTCAAATCCAATATCCTTAAAATCACACACACTGCAGCTGCAAGTGCAACTGAAGCACCTGTTCTGTATCCTTGCCTTCATTGAGCTGCTTCCATCACTAAATTTAAGACAAACTCTGGGATGAAAAAACAGGGATTGTGGCACAGCTTTTACAGCAGCATGGCTCATCAACTGAGACTCTGTTCAGTTTGGTTGTTTTTGTTTTCTTTTTAGATTAGCAGATATTAATAACCTAGAAAAACAAAGGTAACAAAAAAGGTGCCTGTAAACATTATTTCTAGAAGACAACAAGACCCCCATCGAAATTCAAAGAGAATTTGCTTAATTAGAAGGCTATTTCTCACAGCTTCTTCATTATTTTAAGGTCAGCAGTCGATGGAAATAAGTTTAATACTCAGTTTGATACAGGCCCGTTTCTCATCTGCCACAAGGACTTTAACCCTACACACTGCCAGCTGAGAGCATAAAAACAGAAGTGAAAACACACGAAAGGTAAACACAAAAACCCCACAAGAAGGCACTTCCAAGAGAGCTGAAGAGATGGCCAAGTTCTGAAACTGAATGTTTGAGACGCTCCTGGTGGTGCTGTGCAGTGTTCCAGAACCCCATCTCCTGCTTCTGCGTCCTTCCAATACTTTTGAAAGGAACAATCTCCTGAGCAGGAGTGGAAAACACTACACATGATGAGAAAAAGGAATAAGGCTTATAACATTGTAAGAGAAAAACAAAATCCAGACCCTCAGAACCCTTGTAAGGAAGGAGTGAGACAGCCCATTACAGCAGAACTAACACTGTGGAGTGCATGCCTTGCTTTCTTTGCTTTTTCCGGGTTTCAGGAGGTTATCTGGGGAAAGAGGTTGAAGGCATGTCTCTGCTTGAAACACTAAACCTCAGGGAGTCCGTCCAGCCCTTCAACCTGACACGGAACAGACCTTCAGAAACTAATGGCACCTGGATAAAGAGCTCTAGTATCAAAAAAACCCCAAACAAAAAAACAACTCCTATCTCCTACTCAAAGTGGGCTTGAAAGCACCTCAGTCAATACAAAACTCCCCAAGAGAGAGACAGAATCAAAGCTATGAACCAGGAGCTGCCAGACAGCAAGGCCAGCTGAGAGCGCATCATGGGGCTGCAGCCCTGAGCAGGGACTCGTGCAGTGGTTTGACTGCACTGTACCCAGCTGGTGATCAGCTGCTTCTGTACAAGGTTCCTACTAAGTAATACTTGCTTCTCCAAAGCTATTTGCTTAAATAATTTACTGTTATTTCCCAAGATTGCCTATTACTGGCAAAGTTCAGTGCTTGTTCTGAGAGTCGCTTTAATAGCGACAGAAGAACGCAAAGGGGCCCTGATTGCAAGCACAGAGTTGGCTTAAAAGATGAACTGAGGACTCTGTAGAAATGGCTACTGACAGGAAAAAGCCTTCCAATATATCCTGTCTGACAGAATAAATGGAGACAAAGCTACAGAAGCCAAAGGAAAACAAGGAGAAATTAAGGGCCTCTCTTAAGAAGATGCAGTAGAGGAGAAATAAATTTTGCCAGGAAGACAACAAGTGCAAGCAGCCTCGGACACAGGCACTGCATCCTGCTTTCAAAAGTGCAAAAGCACCAATCTGACAAATTTGGCTCATTACTCAAACAAACAAAAAAACCCCCCACAAAACCAAAACACAGAAGTTCCTTCTAAAAGATGCTGTGCATCTATTTTGTGGGAGGTTTCAAGTGATTTTTAACAAGTAATAAAAAATTATTATGATGCACAGAGACTTGTAAAACTTAAGTTATAGTAAACAACTACTTAAGGAAGATTTATTTGTATTCTTTTAAAACAAGGTTTAATAACCAAAGTCTAGCTTGGGAAGACAGTTTGTAGCAGGAATATATTTAATGATGTTAACCAAGACAGCAGAGAGACGAAATAATTTAATGTAAGCAATTAATATTAATTAAATATTCCATGTATTCTCTTTCACTGTGGTACTGTCATTGTGCTGCCTTCTTATGTAAAGAATGCGCATTTTCTCAATTGTAAACTAATGAAATACGCCCTTAAAAGCTATAATTTTCTTATGCCTTGTTACAGAAGGACAAAGATGATTAAAAAATACGAACATCTTCTGAATCCCCCACCACCTCACTGCCCCTGCTCAGGGATGCCACTGCTGCCATTGCTGCATGTGCCCACGTTTGCAGCAGCAGGGACAAGGCCCTGGCACATGTGCTGGCCATAGCTCAGATTTTCCCACTGCAGTTCTGACCACCAGCCACATCAGCACCAGGCTGGAATCCCCATCACCTTCAGCACACTCTGCACAGTCCAGAAAGACCCAGCATGAAGTTTTATACCCTTTGTGGTGGAAGGGTATGGACACAGATGTAATGCAGACACATCCCAACTCACCTACTCATTCACCACCTCAAGGAAGGAAACTTTCAGCTCACCTGCCCAACTCTTCCCTCCCCAGCCCCAGTGCGCCACAGCCAGTGGAAACTCAGCAGCACTGAAGGCTCACACAAGGACTAAAACACAGCACCAGAGCATGGAATGAGACAGGGAACTCTGGCTTCCTTTCACACGGGAACCAAGCTTGTGCTTCCTTTGTTTTTGCTTAGGGCATCAATGTCTCACAAACCCACAGACACCCAGGCCTCACATGAGAGCAGGTGATAAATAATTTTCAAGAACTGGAAAAACACTCATTAAAATTTTTCATCAAAAAATGTTTTAATGCATCAGAAACAACAAATTAAATATTCAAGTTTTTCCACAGTAAGAGATTCAGTTAAATTTAACAAATGATAGTATGGTACATGAACCTGAATTTAAACACTGGCAATCAAATACTTGAACTTTATTTCATATTTTGTTTGGAAAAATACAATACAGCAAGCAACTCAAAATGCTGAAATAGGGCAGGAGTATGAAGAATATTGCCTGGATGTTAACACAGGCTTCTTCAAATAATTGGCCCTCAAGTAACTAAGCAGAACACCCGGCCAATCAATATCAAGTTGACCTTGTCAGCAAAATGATAAAGTCTCATAAAAGCTTACAGTTCCTGTAAGTGACCTTTCTATAAGTGTCTAATGCTCTCCTCCTTCACAAGTAGCACTTCTTTGCCCTTTCCAACATTGTTCTGTTATTGAAAGGTTTCACAAAATATGTAATAAAAATACAACAGAAAAATATTACATGTTCATTATATACATAGACATATACATATGGAAAATATATATTTAGGCACTGAATAGCAGGTAATGATGAACCTTATTTTAAAATGGATATCATATGCATCTTACAGTCAATTTTGTAGAAGAATAAACAACTAATAACTTAAATTGACAATGAAATACCTTTGCAGAACATTCTATTGGACAGGAAAATACCACTCTTGAAGTAATGGAACTAACACAGACATATGTAGGACTTTTATGTATGATTTGTGCAGCCCTCTAAGTGCACACTGTACATGTTACTAGAAACTATTTTCACCTTTCCCTTACATAAAGATCCTCTCCCCTCAGCCCCCTACTTCGCTGTTCTGCTCAGATCAGCCTTCCTGCTCCAGAGCTCAGTAAGGTTGGGTTCAGTGGTTATGAGAAAGGCTGGGCTGGGACTGTTTGCAGTGCCCATCAGTGGAATTTGAGAACAAAACTCACCCTGTGCATTTACACTGCTCACAGGCTCTGTACTGCAGTACAGCGGCGCCCCAGAGATCACGTTACTGTAATAGTGCTTTCTATAAATTCTTAATAGGCTGCTCTGATAGGGTGCCCATTTAATGAACAAATTTCTGTAGTGATTACCCACCATCAGTCCCATCAAATCACCAGTGGCATACCCAGTTGGTTTCCAGTAAGCCCAGAATTATTTAGAGAGGTCAGGTTATGGCTGCTAATGAGTATCATGTAGCTGAACAGGGTCTTCCAGAAGTGCACAAGATCAAAAACATGAAAAAGTGTAACCTTTGTTGGCCTCAGCTAATCATTATGTTTAATACTCAGATATTCCAGACTATTTGGAATTAAAATGTAATGGCAATTATAATGCTAAAATACAACCAGGGAACTGTGCTTTCTCTCCTATGTTTCCTTCCTTTCAACACATGCCCTTATCTGAAAGCTACCGTTTGCTTATTGCCTTTTCAGCCCAGTAGTTTCTGAAAATGAACTGCTAAGCAGCAATATCAGCTCTGGGCTGCTGAAGGCAAAAAGAACAGCACCTTTATTCTGCAGGTCTTTCTGAAATACAAAACTGTAAAATATGAAAGGCAAAACAGAGCAAACACTCTTGATTTAAACCTTTGAGAAATGCGATACCAAGAAGAAAAGTAAAAACATTCTGACCTTGTACATACCTTCAAAAATTTACCCCTCAAATATTTGTCTAGAGATTATAAACAAACAAAGTCCCTTTAAATTCAATCTTACAGAACACAGCAAGGAAGATACCAGCTAAAGGAGCTGAGCAGCATTAGATGAGGAAGAAGTTCTGTTTCAATGTGAAACACCGAATTAGACATTACGAAGAAATAGAGAAAATCTGCCTAAGTCTGGAGGACAGAAGCAGATAATACATTTCAATGGAAGGTAAAATCTCATACTAAAATCAAGCAAGAATGCAATCCCTAGAAGATCAACTGACGAAACAGAATTTAAAAAAAAAAGATGAACCCAAAACCTACCAAAATTGATATGAACATTTTCTGTGGTTCATGAAGTATTAACACATCAAAAGATGTTTGAAAATTACATAGGGATATATGGATCAGTAGGTACAACATGTCCAGTGTTTGTCAGGGAATGAGTGAGATTGCAAAATGTTGAGACATTGTGTTATTCCTGCAGGTGGACTCCATAGCAGCTCTCAAGAACAGATGCACAGATAATAGATGACAATCTTAGAATATGTTTTTTCACATATCAGTCTAATTTAGATATGTAGATGCCAATCAGAGTTTTCAGGGCCATGCTATGGGTTTAACACACTCTCCAAAGAATGTGCTCTTTTAACTTGGATGGATTACACTGGCTCATAAATTTACATGTCATTGTGATAGATGCAAGCAGAATAAGGTTCATTTTCACATTTAATGATCTTCATTTAAAATTAGTCAAAGTCTAATTTAATTCTAGTAATTCAAAGTGCTGTCCATTACATCTCAAGTTTCAGAGAGCAAACACTGCAGAATAAAATTGTGAAGAAAGTCAGGTTGTTGCAGTATTTTGTGGCATATGGCAAGACTGAAAGTGATCTTAAAAACATATGTTATGTCAGCTACTCAACTGTGCTACAGAATTCTTGCCCAACACGTGCCCTTCACTCTGCATGGAGAACTGCCACTGACTGTAAGAATCACACAAGTCCCTAATGTTTTCTTCTGGAAACTCATTATCTGATTTTACTGAGATTCAAGCTCAAGTTCTATTTCTGTGGTACAAAGTACATTCAGGGTGAAATATCCTGGACAGGTTCAGAGTACCTCTGGAGCACAAAGTCTTTCTGAAGAGCTGTACTTTAAGAAACACAATTCCTAATTATATTGCAGAATAACTCCTAGTGTGAACATTTTTTCATTAAAAAAAACGGAAACACTGTGAACAGTTTCCTACCATCTCAACAGTTCAACTAAGAATGCTAAAGAACATGAAAATATCTGGGCTTAAGTAAAAGTAGCCAAATGCTTAAAATCTACAGATTTGATCCCCAACACATGGCCAAGTCCTTTACTGCTTTTTACACTTAATTCCTAACTGTATGGTAGGGACAATACAGGAAAGAGAGGAAGGAAAACTGGCCTGTATGAGAGTATAGTTGGAGACTACAGGAATAGATATTTCAAAACAGATCTCCCAGAACTGGTTTTTTCCCTCCAAGGAGGAAGTGTGGTCAAAGCTGTAAATTTCTTAGTAAAACACATTATAAGAAGATAGTAGAACTGAAGAAAAGGAATGTTCCTCCTCACATTCAAGAATGCCTGGGACAACTAAGCTCCCTTGGGCTGTACAGGTAATTTCCCATACACCCCAGGCACTTGCTTATACCAAACACATCCACATGAAATGTTGAAATTCTTGCCAGTGGAAGCTCAGCTTGTTCACCACTGTTGTAATTACTGCTCTATTGACAAGAGCATATTTTTGTATTGTAAGGACCTAATATTAGAATACTTCACTTAGTAGTAGAGTTCTATGAAAACACAGTAGAATGTTGTTTTTTTCTGAACTAAAGAGGCAAATACTATCAAAATATCTATATCTATACCTGTATGTGTGCATATATACATACCTACACTGTTCTAATTTAACTAACAATAATACAATAGTGAGGTGTACGCGCACTTGTGTACATGCAGGTAGGAAAAATGGAATGTTTCTTTCATCTAGGAGAAACTTTGGAAGGTAACTGTTTTAAAATACACTGGTGATTGGCAAATAACATTTGTATGTGACAAGAAAATTGAGCATGCTTTGGTTATTTTTTGATAATGCAAATTGGCATAGCCATCAAATTGAGATAATTATTGTCTCTTTTCCAACTGTGTGCCTAATTAAGAAGGCCCAGTAAGGCTTAATTAGCAAAAAAGCAATTGTTAAAATCAGGTTTAGCTGCTCAGAGATTACAAAAATTGAAAATTACATGTTCTGTATATATATTATTAAATTTTTGAGATACCAATTTAAATTTTGTATCACAATAAGCTTAGCACATGAGAATAATTTACAACACATGGATACCATGGAACATCTAAACCATAATTCAAGTATTAGATTATCACTAATACCAGGATACTTTGGCAATGCTGTTTTAAAACATTCAGCTGGCAATTTTTTCATCATGTTCACTTCCCCTGTTTTTAATTAGAATAATGCAAGTCTTCTTTAAGCAAACTAGACATTCACCAGAGTATTTATGGACTACCAAAGCATAAAAACAAGTCTCATCATTGTCACATTTGATGAGACAAAGGATTTCATCAGTTGACATCACAATAAACAAATTTTCCTGGTAGATTTTTTCTCCCCCTGGGGATTAGGAGTTGTTGTGGTAGATCTCACGGGGCCTTAACAAGTTTCATTTCCCTTTTCAAAATTAAAAAAAAAAAAAAACACCTACTAAAACTCTCTGAAACAAAATGCTGACACACATCAGCTCCCTCCCTCCAGGTGAAATTTCCTAGCAGAACACAATGTTAAATATTAACAGCATCTCTTTAGCGCTGCCCACTTCTCAGATTTTATGTGGCATGTTCATATTTAGATTCATGACCTTTTTGGGGCAATTTAGTTTTTGCTACATTCTAGATTCCTAGAAGCAGCACTGATTCAGCAAGTTGCTTTATTTCCAGTAGAGGCTCACAACGTTGGTGCACTTACAGAAGGCAGAAGAGCTATACCTTAATGTCTTGCAAGATTGTCAATTAAGTTATCACAGCAGCATGAAGAACTTTTATGAAAACATCATTATTTACTGCACACATAAAGCAAACTTTTCAAAATAGTTTTCTTAACTTCTGTTCTTCTAACTCTGGGAAGAAACACCATCAAGTATTAGCAGTTCTGACATCACTCACTAAGTTAAAACTTGAAAAGCTTTTCAAGCATTTCAAGTACTTTTTGCAGGAAGATCTGACTACTGCCTGACCACAGGACCAACATCTGCTTCACCTTCATCTGAAGCATCACTCAGGTTGCTATCCCTGTGAGTGACACCATCATGCCTGAGAAGTGATCTTTCTGTTCCTTTTCTTTTTGCTTTGATGTCTGTCAAAGTATTCAGTGTCTTCAAGTGCCATTGTTCTGACAAGCAGACCCTCCCAGTAGACTTGTACTATATCCTGTGACTCCCAGAACTGCTATTATTTGAGCTGGTGTCAGATTGATTTTCTTTCTGTTCATGATAGTGCTATGATCTTGCAGAGTTGAAATTACTGCTGATTTATGCCTTGATGCAACCCCTTGAGAACTGGCTTGTATCAGCATGTCACCTATGAAAAGGTACATTTGAATCCTCTGAGATCCTTTTAGTGGAACCTTTGTTCTCATTTCAATAGAAAATCCTTTGTAATGAATGTTTGCTAGAAATTTCTCCTGCAAGTACCAAGAGTCTTCTGTAGTGCAAACTGGAAGTACATTATGCATCCATCCACTGTCACCAGTCTGTGAAGCCTTCTTGGCAGAGATTATTTTAAGCTGTCCATCCAAAACTTCACAGTTTTTGCAAATTGATTATACCATTTTCTTCAGTACTCTAGAAGAAAATGCAGGTAGGGCTGGCACTGAAGAATGGGGGTATTTCCCAGCTCAGCGGCTCAGCTACATCTGGGAATGCAACAGACTACAAATACAAATATGCCTCTAGTGTGTTTGTGGAAGACTACTGCCTTTTATAGCCAGGCCTTCTTTTATTTAGACTTCAAAACAGCAAAGATAATTATTCTTTAAGCATTGTTCACATTTTTTACATATTGTGCCTATTAGCATCACAGTTTTTGCACTCTTGTCACAAGTAGCCTCTTGATTACATCTTTGCGAGCTATTTTTCAAAAAATTAGGGAAATAGTGTCTTCTGTAGAAATACACAATCAGGGAGGCACTGATCTTACATTTAAACAATTCTAACAAGAATTCTAAACAATTCTAAACTGCAGTTGAAATAATCATCCTGCTCTTACCATCAATCTCCAAAATACAAATTTTCATTTTTTTTACTGTTGGTAGAGCTGTTTGCCCATGCCTTCTGTCAGTGTAAGTCCTTCTGGAACAGATACTGGCCTTTCTCCTACTTTGGGCTGCACTATCCCCAAAATCCTTCTCAAAAGGGACTGAGCCAGTCATTTTCTTTTTGGAAACTAGTCTTATGCAATAACCAATTCCAGTTCAAAAGTAAGTAAGACTTTGCTGCAACAACTTCTTCCCACTAAGCGAGAGCAGAGGTGTGTAAAAATCAAGCATGCTTCTGTTTGAGTGTTCCAGGAAGATGAACCTTCAGAAAAAATCAATAGCCTCTGAATCCCAGTGACTGCCAAGGAAGAATGGTGTGACTACAAGCACACCATGGGTACATACAACTGGGAAAATTAAACCATGCCACACTTCTGTTTTTAAATTAAGTCCTCAAAATTCTCAGCTACTTCAGCTCTTCTACATCAAATACATTACTACCACTATGACCACCCTACTTGGCAAGAACAGTGTCCTTAGCACTGGTACAATGACTCCTTTTAGATCAGCTTCCTTTCTTCAGCTGAGAAGTCACAGCAAGGAGAGAGAGAAGGATGAGACTAAAATGTGACTTTTGTCTGCTGCTTTTATGTATGTGTACACACACAGGAACACATATCTTCTATACTAGCTGCATTAAAAAAAATAGAATCATTATCCTTGAGGATAACAATTTTGCCCCTGCTAATTCTATTTACATTGGGAGCACTGTAGTGTACATTTAATGTGAAACTGTGTTTCTCTCATGAGCAAGGAAAATGTCACTTTCCTTTCCCAAAGCACCAAAAGACTCCTTTTACTGTCACAGAACACAATTATATGTTAGAGCTCTGCTGTCTCTTTCCAGCCAACAAGGCAAGAAAATGACCTTTCTTTAACCTATGGATGAATTGCATTATGTTTGGTTCAGTGGATATCCTTTTTTTATATTCTCCCACATCAAAAACATCCACATACTGAGGTTATGAAACGGGCACCTGACTTGCACATCTGCCAATGATTTCATTTTTTCCAAAAAATTTTGAGTGTTAACTCTCATCTCCCATTTCATATCCTAGTTTGCAGCATTTGTAAATACCTGAAAACACTCAAAGCTGCAAGGGCACTCTGCCAGCAGAATCTAGTTATTGGCTGCTGCATTTTGCCCAATGACACAACCATGTAAAAGGTCAGGAAGAAATCTGCCACCCACACTGACTGTGTGCCTGTCTGTGACCCTGTGCACAATGACAATGCCCT
The DNA here is from genome assembly GCF_027887145.1 of Ammospiza caudacuta. Classification (NCBI taxonomy): domain Eukaryota; kingdom Metazoa; phylum Chordata; class Aves; order Passeriformes; family Passerellidae; genus Ammospiza; species Ammospiza caudacuta. The sequence continues at coordinate 10,107,307 of NC_080606.1, read as the reverse complement.
GAAACAGTCCCCATCTTCCTTCCCCATTCTGTGAAGCAACCTGCATTTCTGCACTGTCTTCATTTATGGGCAAGTTGGTAATGAAAGGAGAGACATTCTCAGATCCGGTACCTTGACTGTGCTGTGGTTTATATGCACAAGATGCTGGAGGGGAGCAGAAAAATGCAGCTGTGACATTCTTACAGTAAGTCAGTGCTCATCTGCACAAGACAGCAAGTCAGCAGGGGAGGATTTTTGAACGTAATGCTGAATGATAAATATCATTCTGGACAAAATTATGCCATAGAGCTTCACAGAGTATTTAGAATATTTTTAAAATTAAGAAAGTTCAGAGACAAAAGAAAACCATAAAAATCAGTACTTACACACATAACTTATATCACAAGTAGCTACCTAAATAAGCTCCCCTAGAAAACATCTGGCATCCCTGCTGACTTGGAGGCAATTCTAAATACACATTTCAGTGCTTTTAGGTGAAGAGGAGCTCCAAGGTTCAGCAATTTGTTATATGACAGGATTTATGTCAATTGTTATTAAAGATGACTCATATTAATATAAGTGCTCTTATTCTTCTTATACAAGAAGAAAAGTTGTGTAGCCTAAGGAAATCTTCCTAAATGCTGCCATTTTACCAGCACTCTCTTGTAAATGGAGATGTGCACCAGAGACAGCCTGGAAACATACATTAACCTTGTGAAGATCATCGTTCTCTTAAAAGCTTATGTCTGATTTTCTGCTATTACATCACACTGAAAATGGAAGTACCCAACGTTCAAAACAAAATGAAACAGTCATTTTTGTTCTGTAGTTAAAGAAATCTTTGTATACGGTCAAAGACCAGTTTAAGATCCTTTTGGAATTCACTGTGAAGTAAGGATAGGATCTCCATAAAAAAAGACATGAGAAATGTCTCTGAAGCAGACCAAATAAAACACAGCTTCACGTGTACCTGTAGCAGCCTGTGAAATTAAGGAACGGAAGTGCACTGTTCAAGATGAAACAAAAAAACCCCCAGCTAACCAATGAACCACATCAAAAAACCACAACAAAACCAAATGAAAAACAACCCCAACCCCAACCAAATTACTGCAGCTGCACAGTGTGATCCTCTTCATACAAGGACAAGTCTGCAGATTCTCCCAGAGCATAAGTTCTGACACAATCGCTTATTAAGCACTCAGCTCTTGAGTGGTGGTATTTGTCTGTGGTTTTTACAAACACATGTAAAACTTCTGGCTTCAAAAATACTGCAAGAAGAATAATTTTGAACTATGCAATTTCTTTTACCTCCTAGAAAAATGAGAAATTCCTTACATACATACTTATATTTTTATACCATATCCTTATAAAGTTACAAGGAACTCAAATCTGTAGTCCAAACTATAAAGACTAGCAGGAAAATTTGATACCAAAATCATCAACAGAAGGCCTATTCCTCATTTCAGCTTCAACAATTCCCAAACATTATTAAAAGGCTTTCAGCTGTTTTCATCAGGACTGAAGACCTAATCACAGTTACATAAAAATCCAACTCCTATTCCTACTCCTACACATAATTCTTACAACAGCCAACCTTGAATTACACATGGTGATGCTGCTGCCAGACAACCAAGGATAAAAATGAAGTGGCTCTGGTTCATGCACTGTTCTATGGGGGCTTTTTTGAGAGCAGCAGAATCTGGACACAGGGTGAAATCCCAGCTGGAGCACTTGACAGGAGAAACAATCATCAGTGGCTTCAGCTGATCTATATTAACTGATTGATTCCCATTTTAGGGAATGGGTCATTGAAAGAAAACAGTGAACTTGTTACTGGAAATTGCTGAATAGTTGGAGGAAGGAAAAAAGTAGATTAAAAGATAATTAGTTTCAATTTTATTTCTGCAGATAATAGAATATTAAAATAGAAAGCTAAAACCAACTAAAAAAAATTAAGCTATCGACATGCCAAGTTTTATGTAACTGATATTGTTGCCTACTGATTCAATTACAACACTTAATTCCTTTAAATAAATTTAAGGATGAGCACACTTAGAGAACTGGACCAGGAATTCCAAGGATCAACAGAACCATTTGCATGTATTACTACATTCAATACCATGATGGCCAGTGGGTTATCTCTAACAGAAGAACACAGAAGTATTTATATTTTGATTTCCCCCAGTTTAATTAAGACATTTTTTAAAAGTTGCTTTGCCTTTAATTCCTAACATATTTATTCTTCTTCAACACATTTATTTCAATTGATTTCCAAGTCAGTTCCACAGCCCAGGCATTATTTTCTAACTCAAACCCTACATTTGAAAAGCCAGCTCTCAACACCACAGCCATGTGCGTGACTTGCTGTGAAACCTCCTCGTTTAACACCTAAAACTGCAGGGATCAAGGCATGGTTTTTTCCCTTTAGCCCTTGTGAAACTTTTTTTGTCAAGTGACATACCAGGAGTCTTGTAAAATCTTGTAAATTACCAAGGTATTTTGTTCTTTAAAATGGCAATCCTAAGCCTCCTGCTTAAATACAGTGCCTAGGAAATTGGTAGGGGTTCACAACATTGCAACACCAGTACCTCGGCAAAACCAAGAAAAGAACAAATAAACTAGTTGCTACTTTAGTGGGGAACAAGATAAATTTTTATACCTTACAGAGAAAACACAAATTGCAGCTGCACTAACCAGACACCACCCTGTAGGAATGTGAATGCTGTCGTAGAGTTTTCTAATTTACTTTGGAAAAATTAGCTCATTAAGATTGAAAAACTGAAAAGTTACAGAATTAAGGTCATCCTCAATATTATCCTCTTAAACATTTTAATGTGAATTCTGAGCAAATAGAGTGAAACTGCCAGAGCTGCAATTCTCACCACTTCATTGACTTTTAAAATTAGAAATACTTTTCTTATTTTTTTTTAATTTTCTGGGGTGGGAGCACACATTCTTCTAAATCTGAATTACTTCTAAAGATTTACATGCATTCCTCTAAACCTCAGTGGGAGCTGCAGTGACACACAGTACCATAAGTGACTTTAAACACAAACTTCATGGATTTAGTAATGTAATCTGGTCATCTCTGCTCTGCAGTTCAAATAACAGAACCATTACACTGGGAGAAACACTGAAAAAAAGTCTTATTAGCAGCTTGAGAAGGTCCATTTTACAACCACAGATGTTTTGAGGCTAAACTACTTCAATAACTTGGCTTTAAGTCAACTTAAGCCGTATTACAGTTCAGAAGTAATTCAGATAACAAACTATTAAGTGAGTTTGGAAATAAAAATCCTCCTCGATCCATTCAGTAGAATGAAAGTAAGAGACAAGTGAATACTTCAGTGAAAGTGCATGGCACACAAGATGTTAAACAGTGATTTAAGTATTTGCTTTTTCTCGGTAACATTCAAATATTGGTGCACATTGATCACTAATTAATCAGTTGACCAAAACACCAGGTAAATTTATCTCCCTGATGAGTTTAAACATAAAAGAAAACATGAGAAATTGAATTCTTATATCATAAATATCTTGGCTGAATTTGGAATGTAATCAACATTATCATATTTACTGAAAGTTAAAGACTTAAATTAATGAGTACCATGTGTTTATCTACCAAATTTCGACTTGCTAATCTAGTCTGATCATCATTTTCCAAGTTAAATGGTTATGAGAAGTGCTCAATGAATGTTTAATAATGATCAAATGACTTTTTACAGCAAAACAAACAACCCAAACTTAACACAGAACACCTTTTCAGTAGCACATGAAAACAGGAAACAGACCTGCCAGAGATACTGATGTTCATAATAAAAAGTAACCCATTAGGATACATGTGTGCATTTCCTGCTATGACATGATAAGAAAGCAACACATCTGAATCTGTGCGGCTGAACTGAAAAATATTAGTTTGGATTTTAGCTAATGGATGAGAATACTCAAATTTAAAAAAAAGTTAAAAGGCGACAATAAACATATTTCTGAAAAGTCATCTGAAACATGAAACATTCATGTAAAAACTGAACCATTCTGCCCAAGAGAAGTATCCTGCTCAGAAAACATGGATTGATTGAGAAAAAGCCTGAGTAATGATAGCAAAATATGAAGAAATTTCACTGCCCATTTCCACTGACAGGGTCAGCAATGTGGGGACATTGGTACTGCACAGCCTGCATCGTGTGGTCCTTTTTCTCAGGTCTGTATTTTTTCTAAAAATATAAACTGAAGAAATAAAGAACAGTACTCCTGACTGTCGGGTTTTCCAGTTCAGTATCCAGACCTTTATATTCCCAACCCATTAAAGATATTTCTGATTAAGCCATATTAAGCAGTGAACTCCACAGTTGGTTTCGATTTTGTAATTCAGCGTTCTTGTAGCAGGATTAGGTTGATCTCAGCAGAAATGCACAGATTCCTGAGAAGTTAAGGTCTGCTGGATTTAAAATAAATAAATGAAGGACTCCAAGTTAATAATCAGAAAAACCTAATCAGATTAAGGTTGTGAACTCTGAACTACCACAGTGCTTTCCAGCAGCTTGGTGTGCTTAATTCACAAATGGATAACTCAATACAAAGAATTTCTATAAAATATTTCCCTGCAAGACACTAAACCTATCATTTTGGCAAAGGAAACAAACATCTCTGCTACAGCTAATATGATATTTAACAAAGATCTTTAGGCGAGCGATCAAGGCTGCATTTAAAAATAACATTTGTGCCCATCAAAAAATTATTCCCATATTACCTATTCTTTGAATTACCTTTTACGTAACATTTTCAAGAAAATATTCAATATATTTTAAGAAAATATGCCTTCTCCTTTATCTATCCTGAGAGTAATGGGACTAAATAGCACAGAGCCATTTCAAACCACCATTTCATTACAAGTGGCTTGGTTCACATCAAGTATGATGTAACTGCCTTATTAGCAAAGGTCATCCTCATAGTCCAATATTATTTGGTACATTTTACTTGTCAGTTAAGCTTGGATGAACACATACAGTTCACAGATTGAACAAGTTGTGCAGATGTTTCCTATCAACTCCTGACAAATGAGAGATAGCTAAGGACATATTCTTCACAACTACAAGGAGAAATTAAAAGTCCGACATGGAATTCAACTTAAGTCTGCAGCTAAGAAAGTGCACTTTCCATTCACAAATAAGCCATTAATACATGGCATTTGCTGTAAAGTTTCAGAGCCCCCTCAATAGTCTAAACTTATGTTTCTATTTATTTTAAAATAAATACATAAAACTACAGATCCCTGAATTTTTAAGTATGAATCTTTTCTAACATCATGATCCCTGTTTGACTTTCTACACCTCTGAAAAATCTTCTCTGATTTTCCTGCAGCTTAACATGCAGTGTCTCCTTGTTTACTCCCAGCCAAAGTGAACACTTGGAACATAGGATAATGCTCCAAATTTCAGCCCTCACAGTCTGCAACAGAGGGTAATTTCTATTCCTGCTTCATCTGAATGATAGCATTGTTAAGGTTGGATAAAGCTCTCAGATCATCCAGTCCATCCATTAACCCAACACTGACATGTTCACCACTAAACCATGTCCCCAAATGCCACATCTACACATTTTTTGAACACTTCTAATGACTGTGATTCCATAATTTCCCTGGGCAGCCTATTTCAAAGACTGACCATCTTTTCAGTTAGGAATTTTTTCCTAATATCCAATTTAAACCTTCAGTGGTGCTACTTCAGGTCTCTTGTCCCATGACTTATTGCTTGGGTGAAGAAACCAAACCCCACCTGGCTCCATGCTCCTGTAGAGAGAGGAGGCAGCTATTGAGAGAAATAAAGTTCTCTCTGAGCCTGCTTTTCTCCAGGCTGAGTCCCTGCAGTTCCCTCAGGTACTCCTCATCAGATTTTTGCTCCAGACCCTTCCCCAGTTCCAGTGTCTTTCTCTGGACTGAAGGAAAAAAGTGACAGGAACTCTTTTGCAGCAGCCCCGAGATTTCCCTCAGCCCTCTGCAGAACAGCACTCCCAGCCAAGACATCCCAGGCTGGATTAATTTGCAGCAAAGCAATATGCAGGAAATTAAACTGTGTTTGTCATGGAAGATAAAACATGCTCATCCATTTTACTGCACACCTCCATAATATGAGAGTTTATCCATGAGCTAACACCGATAAATACTGAAAAGAACCCTAATTTAGAACAAATGCTGATTGCTTGAAAGAATGACACACAACTGAACACATGTATATGTGACTTTGTGGCTATGTTAACAATATTTCATTAGTCAATGTTTTTCCCGAACTATAAAGCAGCACTCACATTTATCCATTAGTTTTTCATGGAAGTACTCTGAACATATATTGGGCAACTTCTAATTCATTTTCACTTGTCTTCTAAGACAAGAACTAACCCATTTTTCTTTAGAACAAAAGAACTGTCTAAACAAAAAACTGTAAACTAGACAGCTTTTTATTCTCCATAATATTCATATTTCACCACAAGTAACATATTTAATGCCAACGAGCATATGCTTAATTTCTAAATCAAAGTGTTTCACCTCTCCAGTACAATCAATAGGGAGCTTCTTGGTACTGAGCGTATTTTTGAAAACCAGTTTATGCAGTTGTAAATATATAAATATTGCCTTAATTTCCCACTGTTCATTCTATCCCCATGAAAATTAGAGATAAACTTGAAATGTGCAGACCAGACGCACTGACTCCTTCGTTCATCAAAGAACTGCCACTGACAATGGGATCACACATTCTAAGTCACACAAAAGCATCAGCAGCTTTAGATTCCTTTGATAACATTTATCCTTTGTTGGTTTCTGAACAGCACCCATTACTTTATAACACCATGGTATTATCAAAGCCTGTAAGACCTATTCTACCACAAATAATACACTTTGTTCATGCCAGTCTCATCAGAAGGAAGAGACCTTCACTGTGTTTGGGAAAATATATTATAAACATCTACATGAAGTTTAAATTTCTATCAATAGGTGGCAACACTGTTATGTGTAACATATGAAGCACATGTTTATGTACTTCATGTGCCCAGACAATTTCTGTACCCCTCTAGCACATTTTGCCCATATTGCTTCATTTTGTTTTAAATGTCAACTGACACCCTTTTCCAACAACATAAAACCAATTTACTTTGTGTGCTTTTTATAGAACATACGTATGGATTAACAGGATATTTTAAATTATTTTAGTAATTCTCCCTGACAGACTGCAAACTGTGCTAGTGGGATCAGGAGGCTGATGTGTACATTTGGTAAATGATCAATATGATACCATGGTTGCTCCTTGGGGACCAACAGATTTTTTAGGAACACTGAGGAGTTGCTCTTGCTCCTGGTGAGGCCCACATGGCTACCAGGGCACTTCAGGAATTTTAGGAACATTGAACCTTTTGCTTGTTTGTCATCACAAACTAATTTTATATTGCAATGTGCAATATAAAATCAGAAAAATTCCAATTGTTTGAATGCGAAGCTTTAGACACGGTGATTTGTTTAGTGTGTCTTATGTTGAGTTTCACATCCTAAACATGTTGGACACGTGCACGGGGAAAAAGGATTCTGGTTGGTGATTTAAAATTGCTACTTCACAGAAGCTCCTGAGCTCCTGTCAGGATATGAGATGCAGTCGAGGTCAGAGGAGCTGCCACAGGTAATGGGAAACAGAATCTGCCCCTCCTGCCCCATCCTGGGCTAGAGCACGAGCAGGTGTCCCCTGGCAGATCACACTGTGCTCACCAGTCAGTGAAACCAGAGCTCTGCTAAAGCTGAGGAATCTTCACACCAGCTCAAAGCACAATGGAATAATTAATTCACTTTCCAAATATGTTTTTGTAAGCTTCTATCACACCGAACAAGAATAGCTCTGGAAGGCCTAGTGCTACTAAACCCACATTTCTATATACAGTGTTAGTCCACAGAGAAAAGCTAAACCTTCAAAGAGGCAGGATTATACAATGAGATAGCAGCACAAAACACACAGATAGACTTTTGTTATTTTCTGAAGTACATTCATCTCCATTTTCAGTAGGAGCTTTTTTTTTTTAACTAAAGAAAAATCCAACTGTGTATTCCCAACTGATAAGAAATGAATTTGGGTGTCAATGCAACAGGAAAGCTGTAGGAATTTTGATAAAAGCTCTTTCTGGTGGGGGGAAAAAAGGCATCAAAAAGGTTATGTTGGACAATATTTCAGGTACCATGGTTACAGCTGCCCAGAGAAGGCTTCCTGTGTTACTGCTCTTTGGATGTTCCATGAATTTTCTGTTTAACAGCAATGTCACATGCTGGGTATGGCTCAGATATCATAAAAGCAATCTACAGATTACTTGGATAACATTCAAAGTGATATCATAATTTAAACTATTCCAAGTGTTTTGAGGAGACTTAAAGTCAATCAGGACTAACATTTAAAAACTGCACAAACTCTTTTACAAAGCTATGCACATAAATACTGTTGTGTCTCAATACACACAGCATTTATTCTTATGGGAAGCACCATCTTGGCAGTACCACCAAACTTCCATGGGAATAGAAGGAGTGTTATTCTAAGAGAATATGAATAAACAAACTGAATGTGTTTTTAATGATAGCTTAATGTAAGCATCTCCAGGTTAAACAAACTGAACTCAAAATATGCATATGTATATGTGGCAGCAATACTCAGATTTAAAACAGCAGTCATTACTTATCTTGTCGGTTTAATTTCCAGCTGGTGGGAAATACTTGGTTTATTGAAAAAAAACCAACAAGCAATTTCAGATTTAAATTTTTTCCTTCCTCTCTCTCTGCTTTCTACTTATTCACCTGTATTTTAAACATGGCTATACACGATGCACATCCTGAGATGGCAGCATTTCAATAACAGTAAATCAGGCTGCTGTGCTTACTGAAGTTATTTTCATGTTTGCAGATGATGAAAAATGATGTCTCTAGGACTGCAATCCACACTACTTTGGGAAGGCAAACACACAGCCTTGGTACTGCAGTAAGCTTTGGGAAAATACATTTGTCATAGGGAAACCATGGGATTTCTTGCAGTCAAAAAGGCTGCAAAATTCCTCCCATTCCTTGTGGAATCAATTCAGATTTATACAGTTTAGGCTGGCCATTTGTTTATTTACTGCCTCCTGGGCAAAACACTGTGCCAAGAATCAGTATGCAGGATGAGACTCATGTACATTTTCCACACACAGACACATTTGTGTTCTGCTCATCTATCTCACCCTCACAGCATAGGCAGATCAACATATCTATATACACCTTCCCAGAGAGCTGTTAGTGGTGATTTATGAAAAACATGCAGTAACTACTTATTAAGGTAACCCTAACAGGTTTATCATTCATAAAAGCATACTAAATTCACCATATGTTTGGAACTATTTACTCCATCCTCTCTGTTTAAGTTCTTCCCTGCAGAGTAATAATTATCATAACCCAGTGATAAAACTAGAAAAAAAGATTGCCAGTATCTATGCAGAAAAGCTCAAAGTGTAACTCATCAGCATCATAGATCAAATAAAAATACTCCTGTAGAGCAAATCCTCACAAAGAACCACATGCATGTGCTGACTGTAATTTGCTCATTAGTTTACAGAAGAATCTGAAGTTCAAGTGTGCTAGAAACCTACACAATGTCTCAAATGCTAGCTGTTGCTTTCTAGCTTTTAGTTATCTGAAAATGTACAAAACATTGTATCATTAGACAGCTCTTCATAGGCAATCTACCTCAAGATGCTCCTGAGAGTTCTTCTAGAAACAAAAATGGCAGTAATTTACACTAAAAAAAAAAAAAAAAAAAAGCAGCAAAGCTTAGTAAATTGAGCATTTTTGCCTTTTTTTACCCCAGAGTGTTCCAGGAACTGATCAGATCTGCTGTGTCTCGATTTCTGCAGGTTGCCCACACATTTTAGGGGGGAGAAGATGGGCAAAATAACCCTGCAAGTCTGCTGTTGATTTTATAGACATAAAAGTTGTTAGGTAGTTGAGAAATACAGAAATCCGTAACAGAATTTGGCATAGCAAATATCCTCGGAGGGAAAAATCCTGATTTGCATTGCCATTTTTAGGCTGACGTAATGAAGAGAAAAATTGAAAATTTTCTTCAAAAATATCATATTATGAAGTATAGAAGAAACATCCCCCAACGGGAAGCCCTGGCAAAACAATTCCAGTTAATACCTTGACTCCACTGAAAAATGTAAAATTTGTTTTCCTCCAAAAGCCTTGCCATACACCTCAGAAATGCTTCATCCTTCACTGATGCACTGCCATCTCTGACTGGAAAGACAGTTTTACTTAACAGTGGGTAAAAATACCTCCCTCCTTTTAAAACTAAAGAGGAAGGACAACACACCCATTAAGTTAAGTCAGTTTATACTAAATATATTAATGTTACAGAAACCACAAAGTGTGTTTTTTAACACTTCTAACAAAGAGTGTGACATAGGCAATGGTCATGTAAAATACACAGAAGTCCTAAAAATATGCATATAACACTCACATGTGTATGTGCAAGGGCAGGCATAGAGAACAGGTCTGGAAATAGAACGTCAATTATCATACCTTGAACAGAAATAGCAGTGTGAAGTATAATCATCCTAAAATAACACATCCTGGGGGGTGGGGGGAGGAACAGAATTACTCTATAAAAATGAGTATATCTTGCAACAGCACACAGCATTTCCACTGCTAACTCCAGTATGAATTCCTTACAAAAATGCCATCAACAATCCTGCTATAGTAACTCTCTGGAGTTAAAGGATGTGGCAGCTCAGATTTTACAGAGCCAAATCTCTTGAGGGGAAGGGGAGCGGGGGTGTTGAAAAAAAGAGAAAGAAACAGTATTTCTGTGCAGTTTCTAATATGCTGAAGTGATTCCATGCTGACATAACTGACTTGCCCTCTTAGTCCTTTTCAATTTGATTAGGATAGCAAGGTCTGCTTTTACATGGTGTTTAGAAATAATCACAGCTAGAATTCACTTGATGCACCTTGCATGCCAGATTGTCAAAGGCACTAAAAGTTTAATTGACAATAAAGATAATTTCATTGCCTTACATTTATATGGGCCCTTTCACACAGAAGGATCCCAGAGGCACGGTTGATTTCCAGGTACCACTGGACTGGAAATGTGATTGCTGTTTGCTGCCACAGAGCAAAAGAGCTACAACAGAGCACACAAAATGAAATCACCACCCATAAGGTCAGAATTCTCCTCTCATTCTCTCTCCCCACCCAGACAGCCTTGTTCCTAGTTAACAACCAGCTTAGACAAGCAAAAGTAAGATTAAACATTCACCCTTTTTGACTCTCCATTCATTCTCCTTGATGACTGGAAGAGAATCCAGGTTTGAAAGATGCTCCAGCCCTGCCTCACTGTAATTTGATCACCCAGCTGCTCTGAAGCACACATACTGAGATGAAGAGATTTTCAGGCACCAGAGTGACAACCTGGCCTGGGTTTCACAGGACCTGGGTGAATTAAAGGCTGCCCCTCAGATGTCACCGTTGTGGTGTCTGGAGAGGATGGCAGAGCCACAACACCTCAGTTCCCTCCCAACTCAACCTGTCCTCGTGCAATGGAGAGCTGCAGCTGAACTCCACTGATTACAAAAAATTTGAAAAAGCTTCTCAAAAGCACAGAACCTCTCCACATACAAAAAAAAGTGCAAAATCATCTGCACACGATCAATGCATCTTCAAGCTGATGGAAGAATAATGACTGCCTTGTCTCTCATGACTGAAATGATCACTGCCTCAAACAGGCAGGAGCAGGGGCAAACCTTCTCTCCCTTGTTTTTCAGGACAAAGTGAAAACGGAGACAGTATCAAGGCATTCTGAGTGTTTCTAACTAGTGCCTGCCAGCAGGCTGCCATTCAGAAAACCACAGTTCAGGCACAGCCTGATGACCAGCCACTCTCCTAGAGCCTAGTAAGGTCAAGATTCTGCTCAAGGCATGAAGGAAGAAATCGCCTCAACAACAGTGATGCACAACTCTCTGCAGTGATGAATAGTAAGCAGACATCTGTGCCCATCCTCCTAGACTTCCCTACAGCATTTAGCATCGTGGATCAGAGAGATGGCAAGGATCCAAAGAACTGCACTGAAGTCATTTAAGTCCTTTTTGAAGGCACACACAAAGTAGGGATGCAAAAGGCAATCTCAGCAGTGCAAACCTCTCCTCAGAGGACTGACAAAGACACAGCCTCTCCATTTGTATTCACAACAATATAGACTCAAGCAACAACACACAAATGGCATTGAAGCCAAAGTGGTGCTTATCTCATGTAAGCATAAAGACATCCCAACCCCCGATTTTGTAATATTTAGCTGAAATCAAAACTAGACACTGAATCTGAACCCAGGCTCAGGCAAAGATGAAACACTGAAGAAAATGCAAACGTCAGCCCTACAACTGAGGGCACATTTCATTTCATCACAGGCACTGATGCTTGGCCACAGCCATTCACAGTTTCTGCATTCCTCATGATTCCTTATTACCAGTGGGGACTGGTTCAAAGGGGTGTTTCTAGTTCTCTTAGTCTCATCACTTAGCAACATAGAGTATTTTCTATAAATCACTAAAGCCAGCCTAATTTCAGGCAGAGTAGGAAACCTTCCAGGAAGAGCCCCAGAAAAGTCAGGACTTATTAAATTAGGCATCAAACAATTTCATTTTAACTCTCAGTTTCCTGATTTGAAGAAGGAGTTACTTTTCTAAGCTCATGATCTTGGCCTCTGTCATTAAGAATACAAAGAGGGCAAGGGGCATACACTCATTTTTTCCCCACATTTGCAGAATAGTGTAACAAAATACATAATAATCTTATATATTTTTTAAAATGTTCATTAAGATTGACAGATTTCACCCCACATCTCTAGCTGCTAAGCCAGCTTATTTTACCAACAGAAACAAAAGTAAAAAGTAATCGTTCACCTGCAGTTAAAATATCAAATTGTGTATTTCAGATGAAAGAAAAAATGCCAAATTTGTCGCTCTTATTAAAGCTCTTTCAGTTCCTTAATCTATGAAGGCTACCACAGAAACTAAAGTAAGTAACCTTGTTTAAAAAACTAAAATATCATACAAGCTAGACCCATTTCATTCACAGAATTCACTTCCACACAGATAAAAATTCCTTACAGACACAATAATGGTCTCACCTTCCTTTTCTATGATTATAAAATTTGTTTCAATTGAGTTACTGTGGATGCTAAACATAAACCCAGATATTGACTCCATTTTTAGTGGATACAGACTCAACTTTAGACCTGCATCTTTCTTGCTGACATTAAAATACATCATCATCTTCCATTTTCTACTTGGGTATTTCTCAAAGTATTTGTTACCTCCATGTATTTCGGAAAAAAATCCACAACTCAAAACTTCATTATTCAGATAAAAGCAACATATGAATGTATTTGCTGGTTTATGCTCACAAGGGCAGATGGTTTTGGCAACAGAAATACTTTTATGGACATGGTACACATTACATTTGGAGGAGAGGGAAGCTGTCAGTATATTCTGATTAATATCACTGTAGACAAATGCCAGGCAATTGATTCATTGCATCATACACACAACTGGGATCTAAAATAAATTCATTAACTCAACAGGAAAACCTCTCTAGTACCTTGGAAAATTTAATGAATAGGTCACTGCTGTCATATCCCTGCACTGCAAAAAAACCCACAAAATAAAAGTACTAAAGGTGCTTTAAAAAATTGAAATACAAAGGGAATCATTGATTATGATGAGTGATGTGGCATGAAACTAAAGCTAAGTCTTCTCCTGTAATGGTATAGTTAAATTGTTTATAGTGGAAGTAATATTCTCAGAAATGGGCAATTAAAATTATTATTAAAATAAATACCCTTCATGTTTTGAGTGCCATGTGGATGTCTCATCTGGTACAATCAAGTGGGGATTCTTATTTATTGACCTACTGGACTATTAATCATTACAAGCTGATTCACTTCTCCATTGAGCCATAAACTTGACACAAGACTGCAAAAAGCAAATAAGAAGTTAAATGGAAGTTCAGACTATATATCTAACAGATGATGGCAAATTTCCATCCAGATCTGAATTTCAGAGCTCATACCTGTCTCTTTTGCAAACCAAGATACAGAATGTGAGTCCCATACTTACTCTCATTTAGAGCATCTCTAAAGACCAAAGTAAATGAAATACCTCTAGGGATCTTCAGCAAAAAATGTTGACAGGCTCAGCTTCAGCTTAAAAGTCTGTTATCACATGTGCTGTGTTATATATAAACACTGAATGCTTTGGCAAATTCCTTTTCCTGCAATGAATTATGTATGAGCTGCTTGAAGCCCCCGTGCCCTGCTCGGGGCAGCCAGCACGGCGCTCCCAGCCCCATCAGTCACTGAGCTCATCCCTGGGTTTGACTCACACCCGCAGCTGAATTCGTCACATCACTGCACACCAGCACCTCCATGGGTTGCTTTTTGTTTTCAATGAGCAAAAGGCCTGATAGTACAATTTTCAGCAACAATGACTAATATTACCTCCTTTGGTATTAATCCTTTTCATAAAGCTTCTCTGATCTATTACAAACATAAACCCTCGTTAAGATTCATATATATAAAAAATACTTTTTTTTCTTTCTGTGTATATTACCACAAGGGAAACTCTAAGTCATTTTTCTCTCACTGATCCTTTTAGAGCCTGTGGCCACTGCTGATCTGTATTAATTGGTACTGAAAATTCAAAATCTGCATCTTCAAAACAGGCCAGAATAGCTCTCTTCATCATTATGTCAACTGCAGTAACATTTTACCATAGAAACCCTGAGCACGATGAAGCTGGAGCCTTCTGTGAGTTCAGAGTACAAAATTATTTCTGGTGAATTACAGTTACAAAACTAAAATTTAGGGCTCTTTCCTTAAGACAGTAATTTCAATAAGCACTTCACTCTTTTCAGTTTCTTCTAAGTATATCTGAATCCACCACACTTGGTCAATCTAGAATATAAAAACTTTTCTTTGTATTGTTAAGTCATTAGGCTTACAATTTCCTCTTCTCTGAAACAGCCTTTGCAGTAGAGATCACTGAAATTTCCCCAAACCTACACATTCAAAACCAGATACACACAGGCATACTCGAGTACTGAGTTCACTGGGATTAAACAAACAAGAATAAACATGGAAGAATGACAGAAATAAAAGAATCTCTAAAAATCTCTTACACATTTTACATGTAGCATTCAGGCAAGCACAAAAAGTTAGCTTTCAGGGTTCAAATAAGAACACACATAAGTGCATGTTGCAGATTTTAATAGAAAATGGACTGCCAAAGAAGCTTATCAAATATAAGAGCCCAAAGCAGGAAATGCTTGATTAAATTGTTTTACATTTACTGCTAGTTTTTAAGCCATGAGATACATTGTAGAGAATAGAATCTACAGTAAGATGTGTTTAAAAAAAATTTACCCCTAAATCTGCATAATCAGAAAGTTTGACCAATAATTCAAAAGAATTTTCTGTTCAAGTTAAAAAAGGAAGATGAAAAATTAGGGTACACAGCTATGAAAAGTTCAAAAGTAAAGTCAATGGCAAGGTGTAGAAGCTGTTCTTAGCTGCACATCAAACCTTGCTTGGCCTCTCAAGTCCATATTTTCCAAAGAGAAACAAAATCCTAAAATCTTCCCCTTCTTACTGCACCAGTAAATAAAGACATATGCCAGCTCCAGGTGCACAGTGCAAGCATCTGCAGCGATTTGAAGACAATGGTGCACATCAATAATGTATTTAAGACACAAGCCAGAGAGAAATCAATGGCTTAGATGCAATTCTGAGAGCAGATTGCAACAGCCATGCTCCTCTTTGAGTTACAGAGGAGTCTCACATAAAGCATATAAATGCGGATCTCAGTGTGGAGGGCTCATGGTAAAATGCAAAAAAAAAAATAAAATTCTAGGCTGTAAGTGATACAAAGATTCTGAGAAAGTAGCTTGGTAGGTGGCATCAATATCTTCATCTCAACATTTTATGGGCACAGAACACCTAGTATTGCAAAAGAGGAAAACATAAAAAAATTTACTGTTATTTTGTAGTCATTGCAGGTTTGCATGGAAAAGAAAAAAGTACAAAAATCAGTCTGAACCCATTTATCATTATTTTAAAATAAAGTCAAGGAGCTCTCTAAAACTCTTCAGTCATATGTCATCTGTGTCCTACAGAGAATTCAGGTGGCAAAAAGCAAAGAAGACAAAAAACAAACAAATGAACAACCTTTTTCAAGGATCTGAAAGACTCTGGAAATAACATTATATATCAACAAAAGAAAACTTCAGGGATGTAAAAAAAAACCCAACAAAACCAACACTCTAAGAAGCATTTATTCACTGAAAACAAAGTCCTCTTTAAAGCACCGCATATTTCACACAGCTTTATCTGGAAATGCATATGGCATTGTCAGGTTTTTCCTCTACCTCTTCATTCCCAGGATTCAAATCCAGGTTAGTCTGGGGTAGTTCCATTTCAGATACTTTGATCTCTTTCAGAAGCAGGGCCAGTCTCACCCCTGGCCACTCAGCACTGCTCACTTCAGAGCATCAACTCACACCAGCAGCCTCCACTCTTAACTGCAAAGTACAAATTAGCCATGAAGTACTAATTAGCCATGGTGACTGAGTGTGCTCTAGCCCTTCATTTATTTTCTCCCTTTATTCTCCTGGTGTGCCATAAGCCACTCACATTTGGATATAAAATAATATTGCAACATTTGAGCCTCTGCACCAGTCCACACACACAACACCGAGGGCTGGGCATCACTCGGTGTTTCCATCGAGTGTCTCCACACTGAGGGTGCTGCTTTCCTGAGCTCATTCAGAGATCTATATCCTGAAAAGAGTTTCAATCTGCTCCACCTTCATTGAATTTCCATATTTCTTTACCTGCCATGTTCTCTTGGTTTTGTACCAGCAATCTGAAATTTCTATGACTGTACAAAGCTAGTGTGCACTTTAGACTTCTCCCTAAATTGTCCCCACTTCCCTCCCAAAACCTAAGCCTAATTAGAAAACTGATTTAAAAATCAATGTAGTATTGAGCTATTAAGCAGCCTTTAACCATAAAGGCTCTCCTTTTTCAGAGAGAAAATAGAAGAAGACCGTAGAAGTCAGTTGCTGAAAAGTCATGTGGTATTTGGGTCTTTCACAAATGTTCCTCTCCTCCTTTCTCCAAAAATGTATTCTTGAAAGAACAGAGACCTTTTTTACACACAACATGAAATCTGATGCTTCTCTATGGCAAACCCAGTAATGCATTCAGGCTAACACATGCATATCTGTTGTAGAAATCTTGATACTTTTCCATTAGAAGAACCCCAGAGGTGTCCCAGCCCCTGGAGCTGGGGTATCACATCCCCTGGAACACTACCAGCCTCCAGTGTGGTTTTACTGACAATTCCCCTTCTGCCCAGGTTGGCTGTCTGGGCTGCTAAATGAGATCACTAGCTCAGCTGCTTTCCTACAGCTTTAGTGCTGTTTGCATGGCAATGAGATTGCAAAGATAAAAATACGGATCTAATTTCCAATCTCCTTTTGGTAAGGCCATAATACTGTATGTATTACAGAGTAACAACCCTCCTAATGCTGTGTTAAACTGAAAACCAAATAAAAACCCTTCCACTCAAAATCCACAGCTTGATCTCTTCCAAAAATAATATCAGAATTCTGGTCTGTACAAGGCTACAGAAGGAAGTTTTACATGATCAAGCAAAAGAAAGGCAATCAGGTCATCTGTTCTCAGCACCAGGACAATCCCTCTGTGTGGGCTTGGAAAAGCTCTTCCATATTTCCATCAACTAAACAAAAGATTTTTCATATTTCTGCAGTAAGGCTGCATCACTTCATCCACCATTTACAGCTTCAGGATGCTGGAATTGTAAGAGTACCCATTAAAGAAACCCAAAAAGTGGGGTTTGGAAAGCGCAGGTGCAATCCAACACAAAGCTCAGCCAGTCACTGGCTCTTGTGACAGCTCACGTAAGATATTCTGGGGATATTTAAACTGCACTAAGAACTCTGTAAATATGCTAAGCTACCTCCAAATCTTAAGAGTAAATGTTGTCCCTATATAAAGTAAAAATACTGTCAATTTATTTGTTTACTGACATCTTGAGTTTAATATAACAATCACCTTGACCCCTGTTGCCAATTACAACAGTAATAATTATATAACTAATATTTCTCTTACTCCCTTTTCAGAAAATAATTTTGGCTAAAATTCTACAAGAGGGAACAATTCTTCAAGTGACTTTTTACACAAAATAGCCACAAATAATTCCCCTTGCCTTTCTGGTAATTCACTTATATTACACCAGTGAAGAGTTTGGATCAACTTCACAGTTTTCTCTTTAGCTGGCTGTACAAAATCTTAGAAAACTCCAACTCTATTGTCACTGGCAGAAATAGTGGCAGTTCTGTTAGCATCATTCTCCTTTTTTAGTTTGACTTCTACTACAGTTCCCAAACTGGGTCTCCTCCTTGCACTTTAGAAGACTGATATCCACACACAAGTGCATTGTGACAATGGAGGGAAGGGTGTTAGCTGGGCAGACAAGAAGGATTTAATAGAATAAAACACAGAGAAAATACCTGTCTCATACAATGAAGTAATTTTTCTTAATGTTTTAAATAAATGCTGCTTTTCATTCCTCCCAAATCACATTTATAGTATAATTATATGATTGCTGGGGGTTTTATACAGCTGAATTATAGGGTGTCTCTTCCACATTTAGTTTGTGAAAGAGTCTCTCTGCTTCCCTTCGTATCTCTCTAACCACCGACAAGGATACTCTCAAGGCATTCTATAATTCAATTACAGCTATCCTCTGAGAAACATATAATTTTATAGAAAGATTTAGGCCATCATGTATCCCTTTCTTCCCTGTTATGAAAGCATTTGTCTAAAGTCTGGTATTAAATTCCAGAAGGTCTGAAACAATCCTAACCCAATAGTTTTCAAGAGTGCCATTTGACAGTTGTCAGGCTGGCACAACCCCTGAGCTCCCGTTTCAACTCAAGTGCTCCATGGGCTCAGGACGTGCTGCACACAAAACACCACACAGGGAGTGTCTGATGGCTTGGGTGTGTAAATATGCACATGATGCATGTCCCCACCTCGGTTTCTATGCAGCTAAACTGGACAGAAATAGACACCAACATTCAAAGCAGTTCAACTGTAACACCACTTTCTTAGCTGTTGTACTGGATGTCGTACACTAATGAGAAAGCAAAACACAAATGTCTGAGCTAATTAATAAACAGCACTCTAGTATCAAAAATGCTTCCTCATCATACAGGTCTTTCCAGGCACCAGAAATATTGGTTTGTAACAAATTAGATACAGGTTTGTAACAATTCTGGTTTGTACACACCAGAAATATTGGTTTGTAACAATCAGAAAGCCTTATATATGTTTCTTTTCCTAAAGGAGCGATATCATGCTGATTCCAGTGAAAAACTGAAGAAATACTGAATGGATACTTCCCTCTCAGTTCAATTTCTCACACTCTTCACAGCACAGGAAAGCCTAACTAGTGCAAGTCACTGCCTCAAACAAGCTACAGATGGTCTGAATTTGTATTCTAACAGAACAGTTGTAACTTTGCAAATAGCAGCTCTATGATCCCTGCACAACTCAACTGAAGATGTACATGGAAAATGGGTTTAAATTTGCACTCTTGAACAGATTTAATTTCCATTATTTATACTCAATTAGTTCTATCACTCTGATGAAATTCAGTTTCTTACAGCTTCTGTTTTAAATCCACTGTAGGGACTTAAAAAAATTAATTCATTTAAATAAAGTTTATTTTACTGTTTAAAAATTTCAATCTAGTCCTACTTTTTTCTAAAATACAATATTTATTATACAACATATATTTCCTATTATCCCGTGTGGAACAAAATATTATAAGAGTAATACAAAATTTTAAACTTGATTTACAGTTTGCCTAAATATAATCACATGGAACACTGAGTAAACTGTAAAGAAAAATAATGCAAGTGTCTCATAAATTGAGACAATTGTGAGAGGAGGAAAAAACAGTAAGAAATCTGCTCACAGTTGTGAAATGCTTTGACACCAGTGAGTTTAATCTCCTGACCAGAGACAGAGGAGTTCGCTTAGCCTGGTGTAAGCAGGGCTTTCCAGTGTGAGACTGCTCGTGCCAGGGATCTGAATTGCTTTTACAAGGCCACCAGCAACAGCTCTTCCGAATGCCTGAGCTCAAAGAGAAACAAGCTTTCTTCATCAGGAACTTCACTATCTTGAGGCATTTAGTCATGTCTAAATACCAGAGATGTGGAAGCAGCAGTGATTGTTGTAACTAACTTGTGGAACACAACAGTGAACCTAGCACTGAATTCCAAACCCAGGGAAATAACACTGAGCCTTCCTGACAACATTCTCTTGGTCAAGTATTTTCTGATCTAGGAGACTGAAGTTATTTTAACCATGAGGCTGGAAAGCAAGAATTTTCACTGTTAATACATACTATTTTAGTTATACATAACAAAAAATCCCTTTGTGTATTTAAGTCATCACTAGTGATTTTTCACATGTCACCTGAAATGGATTCTGAAAGCATCCCTGGAGCTCACGACTCCATCTGTACCATGTAAGGAAAACAGACCTTGTATGTTTTCAACTTTACTTGAATTTATTGTAGTGTTTTTGAAATTTGCAGCCTCAGAGCTATCTCTGACTCATCTCTTTCTTCAGCAAAATCAAAACAAGCCATCAGAATAATTCAACTGCACCATGGCAGTTATTTTCTATTTCCTAGGTTTTCAAGCATGACTGGATGGCAGCCAGTGCCCAGTGCTGATTTTTGTAAGGATAACCACAAGCTACCTAGGGAAGGAAGAAAGTTGCCGGTTGACATATCATATTTCATCTATCATAATTTGTCAGCTAAACCCAAGAAGGGTTTCTAAAAAGAGAATCTCAATGGCACTTCAAGAATTTTGTTTTTCAGCTAATGTTCACAGTTGACAAAAACTTTTAAACTCATTCAGATTCCTGGTGAAATTAAGCAGATATCCTGAGTTATTTCACAATTATTTTTACATGCAGGGTTTTTTTGGAACAAGCAGTTCTCAAATGGTGATACAAATGACACGGCAGTAACACTAAACTGACACTGAAAAATAGAGCTGGATTTAATTACCTTCATTTTGCAAATCAGACCGAAGCACCATAATTTTTACCACACAATCTGATGTTGCTACAGAACAACCTAAACATGAAGCATATTTTAAAAAATACGTTATTTGTGTAAATTCAGCAATTACAACATCCGAGGTAACTAAAAAATGGTGACCTAAATCTAACTAATTCCAACAGAAATGCACCTGAAATCCATGACTCTAACAAAGATAACTAAAACCTATGCCAAACAAGAAAGCAAATATCTGCAAATTCTAGTTTAAATGGACCAAAAGATACCTCATGAGCGTCACATAAATAAAACAAGTGTAAAACCACTGCAGATGCTGTCTGCAATGCCCAGCTACTGATGCACTAATGATTGTCAAAAAGGGATCAAGAAGCTTTTGGTGAGGAAAAAGTCAACATTATACCTAATATTCTAAGTACATACCTACAGACCAAAACTGCTAGCAATATTTTATATTCTACTTAAAATGGACGGCTGCTGTTCATAAGGAAATTTTGGTGATATGCAGTTTTGGTATCACTTTCCACCAATTTTATAACACTATGAAAGGGTCCATCATACAGTAATCTGAGCTGTAGTTTCAACTACATAGAAATAATGTTTACTTCTGCAATGAAGGCTGTCCTACTCAGTTTGACTGGAAATACATTTTCATTTGACTCCTTTCATTTAAGAAAAGCTGTGCAATATCCACCCCTCTGGCTTGGGGCTTGAACAGCTTGTTCAGCTCTGCTCAGTCATTAACTGCCCATGTGACCTTGCACAAACCACTTTTCAATGTGTAAGGCTGAGATAATAGCACTCTTCTACATCATAAAGAGTATTTGGTGGATAAGGATGTTAAGGAGTGCAAATTGCAGGGAAGGCACAATTGTAACTTTGCAGAGAGAGAAAGATTAGTCTCCACTTATTCCACAACCCATTATCAAAGTCAGGTGTGGCAGAAACAGGCAGAAGATTGGTGAGAATTACTGATTTTCTTGGATATTCAGGTGCCTTACAGCCACAGTAACTAGTTTAATTTTGTTAGGATATTGCGCTGATCCCTTTGTAGAAATCAAATTGTTGGTGCCTTGAAACTGACAAAACCAAGCAGTAAAAAGGGAGGCAGACATTCCAGCTGGGTCTTAGCTTCTCCCTCTCTCAATTTATCAACCTTAGCACGTGCCTTTATTGGTCTCAGTGTTTCTGGGACTCATTTGTTTACTCCAGACTCAACATCCCTGTTCACATAGCTGGAACTGACTACAGAAAAACCAACACAAAACAACCCCCAGGTTCTGCCCAGAATCAAAAGGCAGTAGCACTAACACAGGAATGATGATTTATCTTTGCAACTGGTCAGAGCTTGGCAGCCAGCAAACATGTCAGGCCTACTGAGTAATTCCCACGTGATATAGGACAACTCAAAAAACCCCAGACCAAAGAAACTAGAGCTCCTGGTCTACCGCCCAATAACAGAAAATAGGTAGTATCCTAGATTTCTCTGGGAAAGGGAATTCATGGAGATGGGGTTTATTTTCAGTTTGTGATGACAACAGGCACCAGAGGATTCTGTCATTAATCTGCCTCCAGCTGTGGTGCTGGAGAGCACTTGACACATACAACTGAACTTAGCATTTAATTTCCTTTCACCTACAAGGCAGGGTCAGGGGAATGCTGGGCATTTCTCCTGCATTTCAGTCCTCCAGCTCTGTGCCTCAGTGCAGCTAATTGGGAATTCTGGTGGGTGACCACTTAATCAGCACCTTACAGAGCCACCAGACTCATCTCTCTGAATATGAATGCAGTGAGTTTCATGACAGTACTCTTCCTTAAAGATAAAAATGTATTTGAGAATGATGTAGATGTCATCAAAATCATGCCTCAGATTTGCTACTGGCCCCCATGACATGGAGAAAGGTTAGCTTGGATATTGTTGGCAAGCTGCCTGAACTCCACCGTTAGGTGCAAGGACTCAATCTTTTGCCATTGCCAGAAAGAACCATACACTAAGACAGGGAAGCAAGTGGGATGGAGGGAAGAGATTAGTACAATGAGAAGAAAAAAAAGTAATGGAATAAATAATAACACTGCAGGGCTTTAAAGACAAAAATATTGCTGGAAAGAAAATACCATATCAGATTTGTTTTTAATAAGAAAGTGAGATTCTGCCAGGAAGCCCTCAAGAGGAAAACTACTAAATCATCTTGACAGTGATCCTTGGAACGCAGTGGAATAATACATTTTAACACAGTGTTGAATTTTAACAAACAGCAAAGGCCTTATTAAAATGTTAAGTAAAGAAACAAAAAATTATCAAGATTTTGGAATCTGTGAATTCCTCATAACTATAACAATAAAAGGGAAGTAAAATACATTTATCCTACTACATTTTTATTGTCATATCAGAAAGTGACCTGATAGTTAATGAATAATCAACAAAAAAGCATAAACATGCTTAGATTACTGTTGTGACAATTTATATCTAGGGAGAAGCTAAACAAAACAGGAATGCTCTCCTTACTATGTATGTCTTCAAAAGATTAAAATGATAGCTTTGTTTTTATACAAATTCAAATCTTTTTCAAGGGAAAATCTCTTACATGTTAAAGATCTTCTATGAACATAATAATTCGGAATTCTTGCAGCAGGAGAAGTAGTGATATGATATTCCTTCTAAAATTCCTCTTATTAAGTTTTCCTACAGCTTCCAGGTGCAGTCAAAACCTAAGGAAAAGTTACAACTTTTTATCTATAGTTGGCATGTTATTAACACAGAATTCTGAATGGCAGGAATGTTACTGGCTGCTGTGCCAAGTCCTGTTCACAAAGCTTCAGCTTTCCAATGACTCAAAAGAAGAAAATAGCTCATTGTAAGTGTGTAATATCTGCAAATAGATACAGAATATTGTCCCATAAAATTAATAATTAGCTTACCTTGATTAGGTTGAAAGGTGCAGAATAGGCTATTAATAAACTGAATCAAAACCACTTAGCAAATAAAAATTAGCCAGTCACAATATCTGAATTGAGTTTTACTCAAAGGTAAGTAGAAATCTCAGTTGTATTGTTTATGGTTTGCCACAGCTACATAGATTTTTATTATGGTGCCAGTATAAAAATGAGAAAAGATTTGCAATTTACCTTCTGATAAGTAGGTGGTCTTTGAACAAGACTACAAAGTAATCTTCAAATAAAACAAACAACAAGGAAGCATGCCTGAAAACAGCAGATCAATTGCTTTCATTAAACACATAGCAGTATTCTTTCAAGGATTCATTTGTTTTAGACAATTAGCTGATGATAAAAGAACTTTCCAGATCTTTTAAGGAGTACATAAAAGACTAAAAAACTCAAAGTTCAGTAAACATCCCTGTTGTCCCCCCAGCAGCCCTCATCTGGTTGAAAGTTGTGGCTAGCCCTGCTGTGTCTGGTCTGTGGCAATGCTGGTACACTCTACTCTAATAAAAGGAAAACTTGCTACACCTGACAATCATCCTGAATTCTTTTCCATAATCCCAGACGTTGATCATGCCAACCTGTGACAGATAAGTGACTCTAGGTGGAGATATTTGAGAACATTGTGACTTCTTTTCATACAACAGTTAGAGAAAACGAACACAAAACTGTCCAGCTTAGAATCTAGAGGCAAAAAGCAAGATGAAAATGTAGGCCTTAGTCAGACAAGGACTTAGATCAAGCTGTGAAGACACAGCTTTTACCACTCAATCAAGGTTTTATAAAAGTCCAATACAAAGCTGCATTTAAAGAATTCCATAACTCCAGCTTTAATGTAAAGGCATAGAATTTTGGTTACAAACACAATCTTGTCTTTTCAATTACTTTGGAAATGCTCTGCTGTTTAATAAGCAAACTACTATGTATTACCCCTTAATAAGGCAGTGACAGAATTGGCTGGCTGAAGCCTAGCTGGGGGATTGATTTTTCATTAATTTATTTCACTTATTAACATACAAACACTGTTGGCCTTGTAAACTTTCCTTCAACTTTTTTTGACTCTTCAGACACATCCAACTGAGATGCAGGCCCTCATCAGAGGATTACAGAAGTTAAAACCAAAACCTTCACCAACAGGATTGTCTTTGAGCCCATTTCTATCCTTGGTCTGCATTTACTTCCCCTCTTAAGTTTTTGAACAAATGTTGACATTCTCAGACTGTACAGCAGTCAGAAGATGACTAATTCCTAATCTTGTGTTCTTAGGCAACTGCCTCAGTAAGGGAGGCTGAGATATATCCTTATCAGCAAATGCTGCTCCCCATCATCATTTCCACACCCATCTTAAAACACATACATTCCTAAGACAAGGAAAATACTTAAGATCCTTCTCCCCAAACAACAGCTACATTAAAATTTTCAATGCAGTGTTTTGATTAAAGTACACACAGTTACACAAGCACAACTAATTCAGTGCACTCAGGACATGGAACATTTTTTGACTGCTAAGGCCACATGGACAAAGACAACAAGGCCTTTCAGCTCTAACCCAGCAGCTCAAATTTAACTCAAGTGTCTGGTATGAGCTAATGGACAAAAAAGCAATGACACTGGGGTCTAGATGATCTTTCTTTCATTCACAGCACTGCTGTTTAATCAGTATACAGCAAAGTCAAGACTGACTGAATTTTTATCCAAATTCTTAACTTTCAGTGAACAAGTGGACTCTTATTTGAAGCACAGGCATCAATGGAACATAGAAGGGTGTTAATCTGATTCTAATGAAAAAATCTCTAAGGTTGACTCCCTGGGCAGAGGGCTGTACACAGCACTAAGTGACAGGTGAATGGAGCAAACAGGACCCTGTGAGCACATCTGCAGCCACAGGCCAGCCCTGGGACAGAGGGGCCAAAGCCACAGCAATTGAGGGACAGCACTGCCACAGAGCAGCAGCTGTCAGCCTCCTTGCATCTGCACTGTGATTAGGACAGAGGATTAAGATATTTGGATTTAGATATTTTAGATATTTATGGATTTTGATATTTGCAAGAAATACTCCAACACAAATGACTAGTGGTGATATATTTAGTATTTATTATTTTTAAAGAAAATCACGCATTTAACTGAAATTAACTGCATTTAAATTTTATGGAATAAGAAAGAATCCTACAGCTAAACAATCATGTAGCCACAGGATGTTGGTTTATAAATTAATGGAAACACCTACCTCATATTAAGCCAGCTTGTCACTAATGAAAAACATATCCTACAGAAGAGTTGTCAAAAACTGACAGAACAATTCCCAGAACAATTTTTAGCATATAAACCAAGCAATAATTGAAAAAAATAAAGGAAATAGTTGGAACCCAATCAAAACAACACAACACAAGAGTTTTGTTTTTAAGGGGGTTTGTGGAGGTCCAACACCAGGCACAAAGCAGGTGTAACTTTAACAGTAGGCAAGGTTCCCTGCAGCCCTCTTCAGTCAAATTTTGACTTTGCTAGGACCCCACAACTTCCCCAGGCAGTGCATTCCCAGGTCCATGCCAACCTTCATCACTAAGAATTCAATGTCCTGTTTTGCTAACCAGCATCTCCCTGTACCCCCTCCTGCCTGTTCCTCTTGTCCCTGTGCACCCCTGAGGGCAGCCTGGCTCCTGCAGCTCATCACCCACGGACATGAGGAGGCTCAAGAGCAGGGCAAGGATGAACTCAGCCCTTCCATCTGTCCTTCCCTGCAAGGTCACTCTCCCCCAGCCCCCATTCAGCCTACTGAAGCACTTCAGAGTGAGGAAGACCTCGTGTGGGAGAGTTCCAAAGCCATTTGCCATTGACTTCACACCGCTCCCACTACTATGCTAACATCAAATGCTTATGCAAACTTCAGCCTACCACCCTGCTAGCTGAAAATACTATTAATAATTGAACTGACCAAAAATACTCTTTTTTCCCCTATTCCCCGTAAAGGAGGTACCATCTGTTGTCTATTAACCCTTAGTTTTTCAGCAAAAATGCTGAAGTTCGTCCTGTTCTGCAATTCCTGGCAGGCTGACTATTTATAGCCCATCTGAATGATTTTCTTTCAGTTTTTACTGGGAGTGAAAGAAGTAAAGTGTTTTTACAATAAAGTATTTTTATTTGTCCTTAATGCACTATGTTTGGTATGTACTGAGACATTACCCTTTGTCTGAGAAAAAGGGTCAAAATCATGTGCATATCACATCATCCCTGCACCAAACAGATTTTTGCCTAATAGAAGTTACACACAAGGTGTGTATTTGTAGGTTCACATAAAAGTACAAGTAATTTCACATGCATTTCATGGATGAGATACCTGCTTTCCTCCCAGATGATACCTTCAGACTATTAATCTTTTGCAGAAAAACACAAAAGAAATTAACAGTGTATATCAAACTGAGTAAAACAGAAACTTATTCTTTAAAAGGACTGACTAATCTTGTAGTCAAATCCTGATAAAATATCTCACCATGTCTCCTCCAGAAGCAGAAGAAACCATACATAATGACAATTATTTTCAGTAACCAGAAGCACTGCCCAGGTGTTAGACACTTTCCCAAACTGCCTGTGAGCATCACTAGGAAGGGTCCTGGTGGGCCCAAAGTGAATCCTACAGGCCTGTCTAGTCTGAATTATTTCCAGACTTCACCAGTGAAGCTCAGAGCATATACTTAAAGAAATTTTCTTTAGCCACTGCTAAAATGTTTAGTAATTACAGCATTTCAGCTACAACTCAACACATACTTAAAAAAAACAACTAGTGATCAAAGTTTAATTATTTTTAATGAAACTATTGATTACTAATTTTAAAGTTAAGAAAATAGTTAATATTTGGAAATAGCAAAATGGCATTCAGTAACTGGGATAATCAGTAGAAATTCCTAATGAACTTATTTTAGCATGCCAAATAATCTGTCTAGCACACGTGTACACTGCTTCCCAAAAGCTCCTGTACATGCACTCTACAACAAAGAAAATAATTTTTTGCATTTTTTGTGGCAGTAAGATAAATATATATCCAGTAGTACAATCTAGCCACCATTCACTCTTCCACAACTTCAACTCCTATTTGAATTTGGGCTTGGAAAATACTATTTTTATTTGGCATTTCCATTATTGTTTTTGTGGAGGCAGAGGGGTGTTCGGCAGAGTTTAACAAAACTGGTCCAAAAAATGGTAATCCCCAGCTACAAATGCAGCAGTCCTTAAAGGCAGTATGCTTAATAACTGACATTGATTAGAGTCTCTAAATGGTCCTGCTGGGGTTTAGACATGTGGCAAAATGTTCCCTGTGAAATCACACTGGCTGATGGAACAGCCAGAACAAGATGATTTGCTCAAGCTGATGTTTCTATGAATTTCAGCAGAGGAGGAGTTCCCATTCACATCTTATACCACTTCTAACTGAAATATATTCAAAGAACTTCTTTGCTCCATTTCTCACCATCAATTTGGCAAGTTGAATAGTAAACCCCACAGCACCATATGGTAGAAGACAGCTGAGAGATAAACGTGTTGTGTAATGTCAATCCTAATGAGTGATAGAAATAAAACTCAAAGAGCTAAATATCTGGCTTAAGCAGCAAAAACTCACAGTTAAGGATAAAAAGCCTATTGTACAGCCAGGGCCAACTATTTCCAAACTGTAATATTGTAACTTACAGATGTGTGGTACCACTTTTGCTCCTCACAGCGGACTAAGAAATATGCATTCTCCCAAACTCTCAATGAGGAGCTCAGCAATGCCATGAGCTCTGCCTAAGAGCTCAATGCTGCTGGAGGGGAAAGGGAATGTAAACACATCCTTGTATCTTTCTCCATTTGAGAACAGAGAAGAGGAAGAGAGGAGAGCCTACTTTCACACTAATTCAGTGCAGCTTATTGCATATGTAAAAACTCAGCTTGAAAAAAGCAGATAGCAGGAAACACTTAGCATTTGAGGAAATGCAGGTTTTAAGATGTCTCAAGCATTTTAGCTGTTTATTTTTTAACATCAAATACACGCAAATCAAATGACAATCCCAGACACAGTTTCAGTTCTAGACACACAGCAAGCAAATCTGTTCTCCCTCCTACTCACTCCACCCCTTTAAAAAATAATCCTATAGTTCAATCTTTCCCACTAATATAAGAGACTCAAATATGGCCTTCAAAGTTCTGATTTTTTAAGCTTTTGTCCTAGCCTCTTTCTTCTTTTAGAAAACACCTTAAAACTGGAGAAAATTAGGTCCCCACCAAGAGTGGCTGTTATTGAAACCCATCTGTATAGGCCTAGAGTTACAAAAGCATCACAACCTGAGACATTATTGGGTAGAAGAAAAGGTACAGAATATTCTATAGAGGAAATTCTCTTGCAATATACAAGTATACAGACAGGAACAACTATTGAGGAAACCAAGCCTCCTGAACAGTCCCCAAACTGGCTGCATTGCAGGGTGCATTTCCTGCATTCCCCAAAGAAATCAATCCTGGCTTCTATGTGCCCCTGCATTTAGTTGGCAATAATGATGAGAATGGCTTAAGTCCATTTTCTTGCACCCCAAATCCCATGTTCAATTTACAATAAGAAAGACACTGAGAGGCTGGAGCAGGTGCAGGTAAGGACAGTGGAGCTGGGGAAGGGTCTGGAGCCCAGTTCTGATGAGAAGCAGCTCAGAGTGTTTAGCCTGGAGAAGAAAAGGCTCGGGAGCGACTTTATTGCTCTCTACAACTCCCCAAAAGGATATTGCAGCCAGGTGGGGATTGGCCTCTTCTCACAAGCAACTAGCCACACAATGAGGGAAATGACCTCAAGCCATGTCAGGGGAATTTCAGGTTGGGTATCAGGAAAAATTTCTTCAGTGGAAGTGTGGTAAGGCACTAGAGCAGGCTCCCCAGTGAGGTGGCTGAGTCACCATCCCTGGAAGTGTTTGAGAAACAAGTACACTTCATCATCTTGAAGTATCTTTTCAAACCTTAATGACTCTATCTACGATTGCCTCCTGCTGCCCTCTGCCCTGCTAACAGGCCCTACACTGCCCTGAACAGACTACTTTTACAGAAAGCTAAAACAAAGGTCTCAGGCTTTTCTCCCTGAACTACAGACAGGTGTTTTATACAAGTTTTCACAACTAATAGTACTTTTAATCTGGCACTGTTTCGTTTTAGAACAAAACCATAAAGTTCATGTTCAACAAACAAATCCAGCTGCCCCACACTTTTGTCCTCTTGGCATATATGCTACCTATTACTCTACATTCTGTTAGCCTTATATTATTATTTCATTATTAAATCTGCAAAATGAAGGCTAAGAATTCTGTTTCCCTTCCAATACTTGATTCCACCTCTTGAATTTCAGGAATACTCTATAGTGTGACTTCTCCCTATTTAAAATATTGCGGTTACACTGCAAATGTGCAGATCTATTTTGATTTGTATCACTCAACAAAGAAAGAAGCCAGCAACACTGAGCTCACAAATGCAGAGGAGGTTAAAGATCTAAGTCCTTTGGTACTCAGACCATTTCAATTTCAGTCTGTCAAGTACCAAAAAGTTTCTTACATGGCTTACTCTACAAAATTAATAACACTCTACTATTAGTTCTTAATTGAAATTGAAACATGGCAAACTTCAATTTGATTTAATGTAGCAAGAGATATTCACTGAAAAGATTTACTAAAAAAGATAAAGTAAAAGGGACATTTGCTCAGATACCCATTGCAGGCCTATAGAGTGATAATGTCAGGAACACAACCTTGGACAGCAGAATGAACATCATGTTCAGACACTCAGAAGTTGGATGCCAATTTTTATAAATGCTATCTCAATTATCCATGTTTTCAAATAGAGTAAATTTGTGTGTAATATCAGAACAATTAGAGCTTAGTTTAAAACTATTAATTCATAGTGCTGAGGAGATCCACGTTTTACTTCCATTTTGTTGCCATGTAAAATTAGAAATAACTTCAGAGGCTGCTGTGCCAGTCAAAAGAGTTTTAGGCTCTGACTTGTCCCTAAGCTCCAAAAAACGGTATCAAAAAAATTCTGAGTGAAGGAGCAAAAAGGAGTATAGGGAGTAGCTTTCCACATGTTCACTTGAAGCACTTTAAGCTTAAGGTGCTTCAAACAGCATTAACTTCTCCTTAGAGCCATCACTTACTTCAAAATACTCCTATCCAAGCAGGCACTGCCCACATGTAAAATAGAAGTGATTTGAGAGAAACAGTTTACAAACCAAGAATGAGGAAGGAGAGAACAGATAAATACAGCAAATATGGGAAAAGAAAAAGGGAAAAACTAACGATACAGTCCTGGGTAAAAGGCAGTGTCAGAGCTGTCTGGAGTGACTGGTGCTAACCATTACAGAGATACCACAAATGCAGAGTTATACACGAGCATCTGAGGATAATGAACTTGGCAGGCATTATGGATTATCTTTTTGTTGAGTAAACAGGACAAAGGTGATCCAAACACTACACAAGACTGAGATAAAGCTTGGCACAGACTGATCTGTGCATGAATTTTGTCTTCCTCTAAGCTACAAACAAGGAAATAGGCCACAGAAATTTCAGAAGAGGAAAGTTAACCAGTTTATATTTGATAAGGCAGAGAAAGTGAATTGGGGGAGACATTGAAGTGACAAGCCAGAAATCTAGTTTTTACTGAACAATTTTCAATGGTTACATAAGGAATGTGTTTAGGGAAGACTAGAGCCAAATGGACACCACAGTCAAGAAGGACAGAACAAGATTAAGAGATTTAACTCTTCTGTCAGAGGAGTGATGTTATCTGAAAATGTAATTACAAAAAGCCCACTCACTTTGCCAGTTTAGGTCAATCAGAAGTCATAGAAATGGGCCTGCTGCAGCCGTGAGTGTGAGCTATCAAACCCTACAGGGTCCTTCAGGCAGAAAGCAAGGGCAGACAGAAACAATCCAAACCAAAGAAACAATGACCAAGCTCTTAGTGCCAAGACTGTACAAAGACAAGCGGGCAAGACAGCAGCGCTAGAAATATAGGAGCAACAGTCAAAATTCATCTGTAAAGTAAGAGGAGGAAAGATAAGCAAGAAAGGATTAGAGACAAGCAAATGATCCAGGAGACCTTTGATTCAGGAAAGTCCAAGGAGAAAAGGATTTTAGAAACAGAACATGGTATGAAATTTTAAAAGCATCCAAGGGCTTTCAGAGGATAAATGGATTTTGTTCTGACCTTTTCTTTGGTATTATTTCCTAAGCAAAGCATAAGTCATTCAGCAACCCACCCCAGGTTCTGTCATTGGGCCCTAACAAGCTACGAGAATCCTTGGTAATCATCTCATCATCTCACCTTTAGCAACCCCATATGCCACAAAAAGTCACTGAGGTCTTCACAGCAAAATTTCCACCAGTAATTCCCTACTTCTAAGAAATTCTTATTAGACTTTAGAAAAAGAAGCTCAAGAATATTTTTAATTAGTATTTATGCTAAAGCCCAAACATCCTTCTC
The DNA here is from genome assembly GCF_027887145.1 of Ammospiza caudacuta. Taxonomy (NCBI): domain Eukaryota; kingdom Metazoa; phylum Chordata; class Aves; order Passeriformes; family Passerellidae; genus Ammospiza; species Ammospiza caudacuta. Next base: position 10,074,676 of record NC_080606.1, on the reverse strand, counting down.
ATTTGAGCACCAACATGAAAAATCAGCAACTGACAGGATATAGAGGCTCCCAAACACAACAGAACGTGGGCTTCACTGGCCCTCTGCAAAAGGAGGAATTCAATAGAAATTTCACACATCAATGATAGTTACATATTTTAACCTTTATAGGTTATTTTTACACAAGGAGAAACGAAGAACAACATTACTAATTAAAAACAACAACATTACTAATTAAAAACGGAGGAGTGACATGTCTGTTTTAAGACTTCTCTAAGGTGGTGGAAAGCAAGTCATAAGCCTATAATTTCATTGCTTGAGCTGAATTTTCTCAGGTAACTGTATGCAAGCAGATAAAATTTCTTTTCACTTTTTCAGAAAATAAAGTATAATAATTATTTTCTGAAATAGGATTTTTTTCATGTAAATATTCTCTTCTAGAATAGGAACACAAAGTACAGAATGCCTAATGCAATAGTCACTTAAAGATCTAATTGTTCAACCAGTATGTCAGAAGTGACTTGACTTTTAAGGGCAAGAAGATGCTGAACCTGATCCAAGTTTGTTAATTAACAGCCTCCCTAGATAAATTCTTTTTTACTGTTGTACTTGATTACTAAATCTCTCTGCTTCAAGGCAACAGATGGCTTCAATTCCCCCCAAACCAAAAAGTCCATAACTCTCCATACTACAACAATCTAAATTTAGTTAGATGCTTAAATATTAGTATTTTTAATTGAGTAATGAAACAGCCATGGATAGATGAAAAATTCACTCTTCAAATCTTCTGGACATTTACAAGTTCAGAAAATTATTGCTTCATTCTTGTTGTTTAGTGAATCCTTGATCAGCAGTAGGAACGTTAAAAAAAACCCACAAAAACAACAACAAAGCACCAAATCCTTGACAGCAAATTTGAAACCACTATGAGAAGAATGATGAATCACACCCTTCTGTCAAGACTGCCAGTTAAACATTCTGTGTCATAAGAAAATCAAAACAGTGCACACACTAAAGATTGCAGTTCTGTCTCTCCAATAGTTCCTTCCCCTTTTAAGCTTTCCAGCCTTTCCAGCTGACCCACGATTACTGCAGTGTTTAAATACAGCCCACAGTAACCCTCTCCCTCAGTGACCATACACACAAAGACTCCAAACACAAACACCACTTATTTCCTCTTATTCCTATGGCATCATGACCTAAGGGCCACCAAAGTCAGCAGAAACCTTTTAATTGATTTGAAAATATGTCCTCTGACCCTGGTGTTGCAAAGACCTGCACAGACAGATCCTTGCTTCAGTGATTCCACCACTCTTCGTAGAATCAGGACTACTAAAATACAGCTGCTGGTTCTCTGTAGCAGTTTTGGATTTTACACCATTCCAGTTGGTGAAAACGCTGTGGAGTTTCTTTATCAAACTGCACTAAGACCCATAAAAGGACAAATTGAAACTCCTGATAGTGTGTCAATGAGTGTATAAGAATCTTGGAGCAAAACAAATGGGTCTCTTGTCAGACACAAAATGAGCATTCTGAATAGGTCCTGCCTGGCCATTTATTAATGCTTTTACAGTAACATTTTCAATACATATTATTAAAATAACTATTTTAAATGTCACCCAAATTATGTTCATTTTCCCCCTCTGGAGTTCATTGTATTTCGTGTTTAATACCTCATGCATTGAAATGTTGTCAAAACACTGAGATCGAAAACTTAGAGATAATTTCATTTTTCAGTAGACCATGGCATGTTGCTGCATTCTGCTTTCTACAAAATCAAGTCAAAGAGAAGAAAGAGAGTTCATCAACATTTCTAATACATTAACTTTTGGTGGTTTTTTTTTAACTTAAAATTTTAATCCATTCGTAAGAGCCTGTTCTATTTAGAATTTAAAAGAAAGAAAGTCAAACCTCAGGGAAATGGAATTCAATTAATATGTATGTGTCCACTGGTGCTGGGGGAGAAGCTGATCTACATGTGGAAACCACAACACAGAATTCTCCATTGGTTTACATAAGAAAAACAGCTTTCATCTGCTGAAATGGTCAATATAAGAATACAAAACCTCTAATCTGAATTTTAATTAGAAATAGGTCAAGTAAATGCTCTTCCTCTCCCCCCCATGACCCCCAAGTTCCCTAGCACAAATCTCACAGTTCTGAAAAGCATGGTGTAAAGCAAATCTAAAAATAAAACTAATAATGTACTTTTAGCACACACTATCAGGAAGAGTGACAGTTTTCTGTCATTTTTGCAAAACACACTCATAAAAAGAATAAAATTTGAGAAACCTTGATTAAAGCAGTCACTCAGAATTATCTGCTTGACTATTAAATAAAATAATAATTTGCATAGAATACTACCTGACTCTCCTTATGTAGTTATTTCCTTCCTGGGAGCTCCCAGAAGGCAGAAGTGTGGAGATGTCCTAGATACAAAGGCTCCCCCATCAGACACACACAGTAGTCTCACAGGCACCCAATTTCACTGCAGTGCTACAAGTGGGGCAGCAATGAGACATTTGATTTTCAAGACAAGCCCAAGTACTGCAAGAAGCAATCTCAGTTGAATAACATACTCCTGCCTGCCTCAAACTGAGCTGAAAGCAAGTCTAATATTAAAGGTACCCTGGCACATTGAAGAAGAGTTGAGAAGTCATGTTTCTTGTAAGAAAAAAAACATTGCAGTAGCAGGATGGAAAAGATGCACTTATTTACATGGGCACCCTGAAATCTGAGATCACATGAGGGAAAACTACAGGCTCCATCTCACAGATATCAAAGACTAATCTCTGTATATCAAAGACTAATTCTCTGTATTATTCATACTATGAATGTAAAGTTACTTACAATAGGCGCATTTAGGTTTTGACTCACTCGTAGAAATACCAGAACCCTTTGGTCTCCAAGGTTTACTACTTAGAATTGTATTTCAATTCAGAAGCCAGTAAAATAGTTTAAACCAATGAAAGGACATAATTATTAGATAACAACTTATCTGTATACTAGACATCTGAATTGTTATCAGCTCTATAGGTTGTTGCCACAGCATATGTCACAGCTGAGACAGCCACAACACACAGAGTGTCAGTACACGATCTCAGAAGGCTTTAAGCATTCACCCAGAGGAACACCTTACCACATCAGAAGGCTTCAGGCGCCTGCCCACACAGAGCAACACCAGCTCACTTCAGAAGGCTGCAAGCATCTGCCCTGCTTGTTCTTGAGCCCAACCTTTTATACCCTCCTGTTGATGCATTGCACCTGTGCCCTCTGTTCCCTTTGGTGGTTGCTCAGTGTCCCTGGGCACTCCATGGCTCCTTGTGTCACTGCTGCTCACAGCTGTGCCCATTGGGGATGGGGCTCAGCCCCACTCCCAATTAACACAAACTGAGTGCCTACAGGTTGTTATAAAACAGATGCTCAAAAGCACCAACAGGATTTACTTAAGTAAATTATTAAGTACCTACATATAATAAAGTTTGTAACTGGAATGGTTTGGCCTGGAAAAGAGGCTTTAGGGTGACATTAATGTGGTCTTCAAATCCTTAAAGAAAGCCTACAAGAAAGATTGAAAGGAACTTTGGACAAGGGGGCTTTAAACTGAGAGCCGGTTTAGATTAGATTTTAGGAAGAAATTCTTTACTGAGAGGGTGGTGAGGTGCTGAAACAAGGTGCCCAAAGAAGTGGTGGATGTCCCTGGAAGTGTTCAAGGCCAGGCTGGATGGGGCCTTGAGCAACCTGGCCTGTTAAAGGTGTCCCTGTCCATAGCAGGGGTGGGTTGAAACCAGCTGATCTTTAAGGTCTCTTCCAACCCAGGCCACTTTGTGATTCTATGACTTCAGAGGGAAACTAGATCTATTTAGTGGCATTATTTCTCACTTCACTGTCTTTTGCTCATGTATTTAAAACACACTAAAACTTAGTTTTTGATTTTATGCCTGTATGGTTAGTTTTCCCAGATAATTACTGCGCACAAAACTAGTTTATGTGGAATAACAACAGAATATCATAGTTATCTTGCCATTTATTTGGAAGCACATTATTACAGGAGGACTCCTCCTTTGTTGAATTTAATTGCCTATGAAGATCTTGCCATTTGAGTCTGTCTTCTGGAACATGCGTTTCATCATTATTTTTTAGCCTTGTTACATCAATCACCACAACTGCTACAGAAGATTTCTGGGCTGTGAAGTGATAATTTGTTCCAGCGATATTAATGAGGCAAGCATTGGTCTTGAGGGAGGTGACAGCCCAGTGCTTTACAGACAGCAGCAGATTAACGTGTTGTACTGTACATTGTTAGAAACGTATCACTGGAGCATTCCAAATATTATTATCTACACTTAAGGTATTTTTGCCACCCACACTACAAATTACCCATTGAGTAATGTTAACATCCCTTGCCACAGTGCACTGTCACTTCAGGAAGAAACACCAGTGCTGGATGGTTTGGGGAGTCTGGGAATGACACCATGGAATCAGGGAGAAAAAAGCCAAAAAAAAAAAAGGGAAGATTAGTTGATGCTGTAACAGCATTCCCAGTATACTGCTGCAGGAAGCAGTACATCTGGAAACAACAGATGGTCTGTGTTTAAATGGGAGGGAATAGAGGATTTTAATACCCATACATCTCTAATTCAGTTCTACAAGTTTGATTTCTACGTTTTCTCAGATTATGGAGTGTTACAGGATCTGTATGACAGGCTTTACCCATATCACTGTTACTATCAACATAGCCAGCTAAAGCCCTAATGTTGCACTATCTTTATCTGTGAACTCTGACTTAGCCATATGTGCACTTTCAGAAAAGCATACTTGGTCTTTAAAAAAAAGCTTACACTGGAAATTTATATGAACTAAAACACTATTTGTTACAAGACAGATGTTCTATCACCCTGAATAATTCACAATCACCTATTCAGCCTTTTGCACTTGTTTTATGACATACTTTGTACAGGTACACATGGTTTTACAGAGTATTTTTAACATCAAGGAAAAAAAAGGAGAAAAATGAAATAATACAGTAATTTTTTCCATATATCCTTTCCACATAAATGTCTCAAGCTCTTAACTGATTTACACATAAGAGCTACTTACAGGCGTTCTAAAGAATAATCCTAACCATGCATGATTTACATTTACACATTTTAACTCAAAGGAGTGGAGCAAAGAGGATATGGCCATCTGCATAGAAAGCCTTCTGTGGATAACAGCTAGTGCTACCAGCTCTCCCAGCTCCTGATGCCAGATTGAACCATTTGTGACTGGTGCATGGGCAATGGCTGGCTGAGAGCTGCAAGATAAGCTTCTAGAAAAAACGACCACATTTTTTTTTTTAACCAGAAAGCACAATTATCTTCCTGGTGATTAATCTCTAGCAGAAATACAAGACAGTAAAGATGAATGAAGTGAAAATAGTCTGAGAATTTTTCTTTTTATGTTATTTTCAACAGCATGTGCTCCAAGTATTGGAATTTTAAGCCTGAGACATCCTAAAACAAATTTAACAGGTATATTATACTGATCCATACCCTTAGAAAAGTAAAAGGATCCTTATAGGTGACCAAAATTGGAAATTTGTTCAAGAATAATTAGCCCTTGTGCCTTTGTAATATAGAGGTCAGCATCTGTTTGAAGTAGGATTTGACATCAGTTGAAGCATATGGATAGGAATCCAAACTCTTTTTCTCATTAAAAATACACCATTTAATTTGGCTCAGTTCAGGACGATTAGCAATATGGGCTCAAAGAGAAGCTTACAATTGGCACAGGGAAAGTTGGCTTGGGCAGAAGACCAGAGGCAGAAGAGAATCCAGAAGCTTGTAAAGATGGCCTGCATAAACTATGCCAGTCTCTTGTTAATGCTATCAGCTCTTCATTTTCATAAGCACTCAGATATAGTAAAAACATTCAGTCAACAAGAAACACAATAATATATATATATATATATATATATATATATATATATATAAAAATCAAACAGTATCTCCTCAAAATACCCAGAGACCTGTCTTCCAAGCTTTCTAGAGATAACTGACTTGTAAAACTAAAACACATCCTGAGGTTATTTACTCCTAAGCATTATTAAAATCAATTAGACAAAACAGACATTTAATGAAGAAAGACATAATGCTCCAATTCATGATTTATGCAATCAAATACATTGCTAAGTTTAAAGGCTTACACAGTTAGTGGACTCTAAGGTTCAAAGAATGTTGAAATGCAAGAAGTATTTTGGAGAAGAGGCTTTAAAGCAAGTCCTAGAACTTTCCAATCTCTGTTCTAGAAATCAAAAAATAAACAAACCAACCCAGAAATAAATCCAAACTGAAAAAGTACACCTGTCACGTTAACATTCTTCTCTCTAGAACTTCTATATACGCACAGAAATTGCTGCACAGAATGATAATCCATCATTTTGTATTGACATACAGAAGGTGCTGGATCCAACATTATAAAAATAATCAGCTGTTTAATATAGATATTGTTTTTAAAGTTACTCTGAAACCTCCGACTGAAACCTCCAATGGTACCAAATGTAGCAAACTCATAAAAGCAGATCTAGTGCATTTGTCTAGGTATCTTTTTTCTTCCTCCACAGAATTACAGAAAAAATATAAAAGGAACAAAATACATTGTGTTTTTCCACAGTAAAATTGAGAATTAAAAATGAAAATTGTGGGAAATTCCCCGCTGTAACTTTACATTTTACTTCCTGTAATTTAACTGAAGTTATCAGGAAGACTGAAAATTCACTGGCTTAAAGTGAACTGATTTGAGACTAGATTTAGTGTAAACTGCTCAAAAGAAAGCAAGAAACTGATTTCATCTCACCTCCTTGCACATTCCCATTTTTTGTGCTTAATATTTTATAATCTTGCTATAAATACACAACACAAAGCCAACAGAGTACACCCATGCCTCCTCTTACCACACGCGTATTTTTTTTGTCCATCCACAGTTTATCAACTGGATCATCTGATGAGTCAACCAAACATCTTCAGCAGTGCTGTGACTCTGCCATGACATAGTGACAGCTCATTTGCTCTCAGCTCTCCCTGCTTTTTACAGAAAGTGACTCCGAAATTACTTTTCACACACCACACCTGTATTTCTAGCAATGATGCTGGCATAACAGCACACAAATTCTCTCTCTGTGGTCCCAGGAGTAAAAGTTCACTTGTGCTCCATTTTTAGTTTGTTTAAATAGGACTTCTATCAAAAACCTTGCCTTGTTGCTCTTCATAAAAACTCCTTGCTTCAGGGGCACAGTGTTATGACAAAAATGCAAACATTCTCACTGCCTTGCTCTTCTTCTTACTAAGAATAAGTAGAAACAGGGTGGACTTCAGTGCACCTTCATATTTACTATTAATGCATTCACATAGAAGTCACACAAAAAATGTACCTTTATTATAAATTATGCTTTTTGTTAAAAGGCTCATTAGTTTTGCTTTAATACAGACTCGTCTTTGTGTATTAGGATAACAAATGGTATTCTGGGGAAAAAAAGGAGCTTTGCACTGAAGCTTGTTTCTGGGTAATTTAAAAGCCCATGACAGCCTCTGACTGTCAGACTGAAAAGCTGAATAAGCTAACCAGATATCTCTTTCTTAATAGGACTGACTGCTCTAATCAAATATGTGGAAGAAGAAAGAAGAAGAGGCACTTATTTTCCTCCCTTGGATTCCTCATCTGGGAGAGAACACACTTACCAAACAGCTTCAAGAATATCAAAGTAAAGCCTAAATCTGCAGCTGCATAATACATCGATTTTCAAAGGGTATTCTTTATTGATGTGCTGAATGTAACAGTATTAATGTGTACTTAGAGCAGCACTGTGATGTACCTTTATTCTGAAGGAACAATAAAGAAACAGGCATGTCCATCCAACTTGGAATTTTAATCTACATAATGCTAAGAAATTTCCAACTTCTAAGCAGGTGCTGATTAAAAACAAAACAAAGCCCAAACCATTTACCAAACCCACAAAAATCCTATACAAAACACATACCCCTCCATCAGTCCTATTCTGCAAGATACCTTCATGACACAACTGCTTCCAAAATTTAATGTACCAAAATTCTGATAAATGACATTTATAAGGATTCAAGTTACTCAATATGATATTAAAAAGAAACACAATTTTTAAAAGAACTGCTGCTGCTACAGAGACCCAAACAGTCACAGTAATGATCTACTGCATTAGGAGACAGCCCCCATGTATTCACTGAGTGGTGTCCTGGAATAGGCCCCCTGTAAAACATGGAAAGCACATTTAAAGACTCCAGTATTCATAACTACAACTCTCCCATTGTTTTCCAAAATGGCATATTTGTAAGACTGTCTAAAATAAAGTATACTAGGTAGAACATGTGTTACACTCATTTTTTTATCGCATAAAGCCCAAACAGATGACTGAATTAATCAATACACGGGCACTGAAACCTGTTTCAACTGCTTGGACTGTACAAAACAACAATAAAAAATATTTGAAACTAATCAATATGGTCATGTAAAAAAGCAAAAAAATGGAAAAATCATTGGAGATGATTGTGGAGAAACACATACACACATTCCCAAAAGAAAAAAAAATCACACATAACCAAACTTAAGTTTTCCAGTAATTGCTTTTTCCAGCCCATAAAATAATTCTAATCACAAATTAATAAGTTTAGTAGTAATATATGAATAAACTAATTAAATCTATACAAAGTGCTTTTCTGTTAACTATTTCTCATTAGAGTTAAATATGCCAAGTCTCAGCACAGGCATGGTGTTGTGTGCAGAGGAATCCTATTCCTTTCATATACAGGAATCCCAAAATTATAGCAAGTAAACGTCTTTAAGAAACTTTTTTGGAAAAGCCCAACAATTTTCAAAACCACCCTCAATATCATGCACAATTATGACCATTTTTCACACTCAAAGACCAAATGCTCAAGTCTAACATATCACAACCTTAATTCTTTCTAAAGCAGCTACTTACTGAGAACCGTTCACTGCAGGTAAGGAGAGACTCAACTGATTGTTTCCTCTTTGCAGTATTTAAGATTTGTTTAAAAGAAAACTGATATATTTTCACAATATGCAACTTCCTAATGCATATTCATGTTTTGACTCCCTTAAGCACTCTACAATATTAGGTTATAATTCATTACACAAACTCATACTCACCCAATATTTTTTAATTATATACAATATTAATACACCCCATCCTCTTTGTCTTTACTAACAATACTGGTAAACTGAAACAGTGACTGATATCTTTTTCTGTCTGAAAGCAGAAAGAAATTAGAATTTTCCATCCATTTTATTCTAAGAGAGAAAAATAATGCAGAAGCCATACTAAGTATGCATACTTTCACAAGCCAGACAATGCAGGCTCAATTTAAATTACACATGAATTCTGTAATTGAAGAAAGATTTAATCCTGGCCAAATAAATGTTCTGCTTAAAGGGAAGAGATGAGTGATGGAAAGGAAGTTGCAGCACCCGTCTCTATTAAAAAAAAGACTGTTCCTTGTATAAAAGTGTTGGAACATATTTAAAACTTCATGTGGGAGCCAGAGCACTGCCTTGCAATCAGAAACACCACTTCTATGGAAATGCAAAATACTAAATTTGCACATCTTTTAATCATCTGGTCTCAAAATAGAAGACTTGAATTTGCTGGTTGATGACTTAATTTAACCTATAGATACAAGTAAAGAGAAAGAGATTGAATTAGTCCAAGACAAAACAAATGCTGTGGGTTAACTCCCCCAGGCAGCTCAGCCCCTGCACAGCTGATCCCACAGTGTCCTCCTGTGGGATGAGGAACAGAATTGGAAGGGTAAAGGCGTGAACATGCGTGGGCTGAGACGAAGGCAGTTTGATATGTAAAACAAATGCTGTGTGCACAAGCAAGGCAAAACAAGGAATTCACTCCCCATGTCCCAAGGGTGGGCAGGTGCTCAGCATCCCCAGGACAGCAGGGCTCCAGCAGGGTGAGGAGCAGGAAAGGGGTTTGACTCAGCAACAGCACGTTTGTGTTATCAACACTGTTTGCATCACAAAACATAGCCCCAAACCAGCTGCTCTCAAGGAAAGTAGCCAAAAACCAGTAAACAAATCACATTTTTAATAAGAGCAGTCGTAGGTAAAGTCAGTGTCATATCAAGAATTCAGAAAGAATTCAATTTTAACTCTGATAGTTTGGAAACTTTTGACTTAACTCAATAGTCAAAAAACCTGGTTTTGCATCTCAGAATTTCCAGTAAACAAAATGGTGTAGGTCAAAAGAAAGGAAACATCTAGAAGCACTGGAACCACTGCAATACCTACTGCTCTGCAGGCAGGGAGCAGCAGCACTGCCTGCAGAGCTCCAGCATCCTGCCTGTCAGCTCCTCTTGCGAGAATCAGGACTGTTCCATGTCCTGTCTCTGCACAAAGATTTCTCCCTTGGTTTCAACCAATATTTAAAGTTCTGGTTTAACATCTCTTTTTGTAACTAGAAGCAGTGACTCAAAGTATGGGAAATTTAGAAACTGGAAATGAAAAGATTTTAACTACTTCCAAATCTTAACACAGGACTCAGCTTTTTTAATAGTCACAACAGTTTAAATAACTAATGCACAACAAGAAGAAGAAATAAGAAAACATGCTGCTATTTTTTAACAGAAAAAGTTATTTAATCAAAGAATACAGGAAAATAACTTTGCTTTGAACAATTCCCTTTTTTCTCTGTTCTTACTACAAAAGAATATTACGTACATCCTCTAATAATCATTACAAAAACATTAAGATGAATATTATTTTCCTAAAGACAAATAATTCACCCACAGAAGTTTTTTGAGAGCATAGTTTTAGGAAATTTACTTCATGAAAAGACTGTTTCAATTATCTTATATTGGAATAAATCAGCTGAGCCTCCATTTTCTTCATGCAGGAAAAGCTGAACCTTTATTGCACAGCTCATATTTTATAGGATTATCAGAAGGCCCCATGTCAGATCTCATTGGTGGACAATACATTCACACTAAGTTCATTGCTTGGTACATGGTATTTTGCACATCTATCAAACTTCTGTAAATTTTTAGTTAGTTTACATATTTTTTCTACTGATTCTCATGAGACAGATCTTATTGTTTATGCAGGTGCTAGTTGTTTTTTACCCAAGAATAGGTTGTTGTGTTAACAAACCTTTCATGCCTAAGATTGTTTTTGCATGGGAACTTCCAAATTACCTAGCTGCACTTAGAAGAAATGACAGCTAGTTATTAGTTTAACAGAGCAGGCCTCGTTTTATGAGGCCTTTCTTCCATAATTCTTCTACCTGTCTACAACAATCTTATGCTGCAGTAAGTATACATGCAAGCTTTACACACCATAACCCAACACAGATTGGGATCACATCCTCACATTGCAGAGTAGATTCAGTAGAATATGGCATCTAAAAGAATGCAAAGGAACTACTGCTATACACTGCCTTCAGCAGCAGCCAGTTTTACCAAAACCTGAACTGATGGCATCTGGAGACAAAAATTCACACCAAAACCCAGCCAGCACATGTGAAGGAGCCAAAATCAACTCCCACCTTCATTTGCAGCCATGTCCTCTACCACAAACAAAACCAGTGAGGTTTCTGTGGGAATGTAAGATGAGCACATACAACATCTGTTGTATTTGTATATACAAGCAATAGTGACCTGCTCTTCTGCATTCCAGACCACCAGAGATCTGTCTGGTTATATGGTAAAGCTACATCAAGACAATAAAGGATTAGCTATGACTGCAACATTTTTCAATTCACAACTATGAGTCAATCAGAATACTAACCTGGAGAAAATAAGCACATTTAAGTAGAACAAAATTCTAGATTTATTTTTATTATACCAACCAAAATATTAAAATACATAAATATTTTCTCTTCCAGATCCAACACACATACTCTTAAAAGAATGGGAAATTATTATTCTGTTAGTCCTAGCTTTACCTTAGCTAGCATATGTGTAACAAGTATAAATAGTTTTATAGACATATTCCTTCTCAAACCTCTATGTGATCACTATTTCTGAAAAACTACTTTAATTAACTTCATTCTCTGATGAAATCTACAAGGTACTACTCTTTATTAATAAACATCTTAATCATGGACTAGTACCGGGATAAGAAACAAGAAGAACATTGCCACCTAGCTGTTTCAGCAGTGCCCATAAAGAATGGCATGTTCAGCTTACATCTCTCAAATACTCCAGGGAAAAACCAGCTAATATAAAAAATGTAGAAAGGGCTACCTAAAATCATGGTGCAAGGCAAAGTTTCTGTCACTTTTATCCTATGAGCTCTGAAAGAAGGTGGTCACAAAATACATGAATTGAAAGGCTATTGAACACAACCACGAATCAGTGTCTGCCACCATCTCTCACCAGTTCTCAGCAGAAAGACAAACAGACCAACAAATATGTGTGTACATTGACACATGGCAATTAAACAATACTGTGAAATTCCTGCAAAATCTAGAATATCCTTAGATAAGGTATCAACGTACATGCAAATAAGTAACTACCTGTGATGGAGAGATGTTTCTTTAAAACACATTTCCTGGCTTTTTGTTTTAAATATATTTAATAAAGGCTCCATTTGAAAAGTAGTGCTTGTACAATTTATAAAATACAACTGGCTACACAAATCATCTCAGGATTTCCCAGAAAAATCAGAAAAAAAGCAAAGCAGCTGAAGCCTGACATTGCAGATGCCCAGACTGGTATTTTCTAAGCAAATGTAAGAAATGCCACAGCAGAAGGGCATCCTGCCCTGCCCCACAATGCAGCAAGAGCAAAGGACAGCATCACAGAGCTAGCACATCATCTGCTTGGCAGCTGTGTGTTCCAGCTCTGCAGCCTGGAGCTCATGCATTCCAAAAGCATTTGGTAGTTTCTCTGAAGCTCTTCAACCTGATACACTAAATTTAGGGAGCTAAAGTAGTACTTTAGTAGTACTGAGTAAAGAGAAAAGGGGATCAAGCTTCTGTATAGCTGCAGTGCTTCAGATGGTGATTGCATCTCCCCTTCTATGAACTTTATGATCTTTCTAAATTAACGCCATTTTTTGAAGAATGACACTATAGTATGGCTTGTTAGGAAGTAACATGTAACATGACAAAATGTCCAATTTCATACACTTTTCCAATAAAAATGGAACCTTTACCAGATAGCTGCTGGTTACTCCTCATCACTGAGTCAGTCTGTGAATCTCATCCTGCTGACTGATCCTGAGCAGCTCAGCCTTGACAAACAAGCTCTGGACTCCAGGGAACATCTCTCCAGGCTGAGCCTCCCTCCTCACAGTGCAGGGAATCAAGGACAGGGTCCCAGGTGCCTCCAGGCTCCAGAGGGAACCATGCACTTAGTGACCCTGCAGGAGAACTTCCAACTGGGGGCACTTCCCGCCCCAGCACCACCATGGCTCAGCCAAGCAAGGCTGTAATATTCTCCTCTTCAATAGCAATATTTTCATTAAAACCTAGGGGTAAGTAACAATTTGAGAAATAACAGGGGGTCTTCTTTTAGCACTTAAGACTTCATCTCAAACACAATAAAAGAGAAATTGACTTGGACTATGCAAGTTTATCACAGGCACAGGTAAGTTCCAATTCTTCCTACAGCAGAATGCTGAAGACCTGTAGGGTCTTCAGCTCCTTCCTTACTTCAGCTCCTTCCTTAACCTGGAAATGCAGTGAAGTTCTGAGGCAGTACAAGGGTGTGTATTCTATGCTACATTCAAACACGCACAGAGACTTGGCAAATCATGACTATTTTATACAGGTGGAAGCAACAACAAGGAAGAGAAAGGAAGAACAAGTGGAAGAAACAAACTCAAGATAAAGATCCACAATTTCCACAATGCAGATAAAAAATGTCAATTTACCCAGAACTAGCATGAATTATACTCATCTGCTATAGATATGCCAAATAGCTAGTTACATATATTAATTGATAATTATATAGACACTCAGAGATAAAACTGCAGAAATTAATTTAAGATAAAATAGCATGAGCAGACAAAGGAAAAAGCTTTACACTGCCCAAAGAATAGCACTAGTTAGAGAAAAAAGCACACACCAGAGTGTAATTGGTGTCACATCATTGTATTTTGAAAATTAAAAATGTACAAAGAACTTGAAAACCAAAACCACTAAAAATTAAAGACACTCAGTTAAACTATGTTAATCACTTATGCAAGCTACTTAAAAAGAAAATTTCTTCTCCTTAACATTTCTTGATTAAGAAGATTTTACACCTTCACCAATGGAAATTATACAAATTGCTATTAGTACTTAGAAGAATTAACTGCAAATACTATTTGTATGATGACACGACCTCTGCAGAGCTTAGCTTGCACAATAGACAGAAAATGAACACATCATCTCATTCCTGTACAAATTTTAGTCAGTCTTTTCCCATGAGCATTCAAATTTTGCATTCAGAGGTTTATTATTCATATTGGCCACTAGATACTTCTCCTGTGCTTATCAGATATTAAATCAGGGTATTATTTATGTAAATAATTGGAAACCAGCAGGAGTTCCTTACTCCATCCCTCCCAGTCCTTCCTTATCTCTGTCCCATAATTATAATGATTACAGAGTGAAATTTGCTTAAAATTATTCAGAGGTTTCAAGCTGAAATTATTCTATCAGACGTCCAGAACGGATACAAGATGAAGCTAGCCAGGTTTCTGGAGGAAATGGAGTGCTTCTCACCTACCCCTTCTCTTTGGCCAGCCTGTGAGCACACACACTCCAACCAGCCACAGAAACTGCTGTCACATCTGGCAAGTCAGGGCCAAGACAGATAAAGAACAAAAGAGCAAGGATACCCTGGAGACTGCAGGAGGAAACTCGGACTGCTCCAGGGTATTTTCATGATGAATAAAAGATCATAGAGAGAAGATCTGCCATCTCAGATGTAACAGCGGATAAGACACAATCTGCAGGAAATCACCTTTATTTCTTTTGTATTTAGAGAACAAAAAATAAAAATGGTTAACCTGCATTTAGCCCTTCTGTTTCTAGACCTGAACCTACAAAAAGCCAAGCAAGTGTTTCTCTTAGCACAGTACACAGCCTTTACCCTCAGAAGAAGAAGAAGAAAGTGCCAACCTATTTTGAAAGGATACTGGGAAAAAAAAACATAGCCAAGTTTCCATGTATAATATGCCTTTGAACAAACATATATACACACATACATATGTCTATATACATATTTAATAAACAGATTATAATTAACTAAATGCAAAACTCTAATGGTTTAAATTTCTTTTCAATGATTCTCTTCAACACAAAGGAAACAGATGGTTAAATAAAATCTGACAAACTACCACACAATTGCTACCGAATTACCAATTATGTTTACTATATCTTTAAGGCCATCCAGGAAGGATACTACCCTGACTTTTAATTTCTCTAGGCCACTGCCCTTGTTTATTACTTTTACAACCATGTCAAGGTGGGTGAGTCTAAAGGTAAGGAAAAAGTTTCGCAGCCTTTAATAAAAGCAACAAAATATATTTTTGTGCTTCAGTCAATTGCCATCAGTACCTACATCATAGTGATTTTTCCTGATTTGAACACTAACAGTAATATTCTATGTTCATAACATCATATTCATGTATCACAATAAAGAAAAAAAAAAACAACAAATAATGGCACTGTTCAAGCTTTTCCAGAAGAATGCCCAAGAGAAATAATTGAAACTTTCTTGTGAATTGCTTTTTTCTGGAAACACTGAATTTATAATAAGTCCTTTACTCCAGCAGATATGATAATTATGCAGTAACAAATGAGTTTACCTTGTTAATAGTTCTATTTAGATTCCCCACAATCATCTGGTTTATAGTTACTTGAATTGGTGTATTTTAGATTTGCTGTGATGCTCTCACTATGTCTGTTCTTCCAGGTTTTTTGACTCACATTTTCAAATATTCTGAAAAGTTTGTCTAGTTTTCACAGTCCAGCTGTAGGCAACAGGTTGAAGAAAATTTCAACATTATGTAAAAAAACAGGATTGCCTTAAATATAAGAATGGTTCTTACAGATGCATTTCAGCTATTTCATACTAAAACTAGTAAGGCTTCACAGAAATTATTAAGGTGTTGCATCAAAAGCAACTATTGCTTCTTCACAGGACTTTGGACACCTGCAGATCTAAGAGGTACCACAGCTTCAGGCCAGAAACCAAGGCTCACCTTATCCCACAAGCCCCACTATAGCCACTACACCACAGGACAGAGAAGGAAACTGCATTTTCACTTCAGTATCTGTTTTCCACAGACACCATGGGCACTCCTACCTTCCCTTCTGCAGGCAAGAAGTCATACAACTGCCAAAGAAACCATTTTTCAACTGAGAAACAGACTGACCTGGCAGTATCCCCATCTATGATACAAATGCAATCATGCTCCTACACACACACAGGTGAGCCAGGCAAACAAGGAAAACAGCCCAGAACTTGCACAAGAAGAGTCAGAAGAAAGATTAATTATTTTGCCATCTGAAGGCAGCTGGGTTTCAAACATGCTCTCCATTGTCCATTCTGTGTGTCTGATACTCATTAGTGAAGAAAAGGCACTTCATTCCTGATCTTTGGATATTACACTCAAACCAGAACACTTATGAATTGATTGGGTAATATATGATTGAATTACAAAAAAAGAAAGGATAGAAAGTAGGATTTTTTATGATAACATGAACACTGGGTGATTATGTTTTTCAATAAAATGGTGGAGAAAATTATTTCTTCAAG
Organism: Ammospiza caudacuta; assembly: GCF_027887145.1. Lineage (NCBI taxonomy): Eukaryota > Metazoa > Chordata > Aves > Passeriformes > Passerellidae > Ammospiza > Ammospiza caudacuta. Next base: position 10,057,907 of record NC_080606.1, on the reverse strand, counting down.
GTTTGCAACTTCTGTAGTTCATTTTCCTTTCAACTCTCAAGACTTACTACTGGTCTGTGAATATGAAGCGGCATCACAAACTTAAATGAAAAGCCCTAATGGACAAAGCAGCTTCTCAGGCCCAATGGAAGACAGTATTTGGTATCCCTGTTTGGGAAGTTATCTACAAAATAAAGCAATTATCAGGCTTCACACCAATTATTGAGAGGTGATACAGGTTTCAAGAGTCTCTTTTCTACCTACTGCTTTTCAAGACTGAGTTAGAAACTAAAACAAAAGCTGAAACCTTATGCAGAAGCAGCAGACACAGAGGTTTGAAGCACACAGTCCTGAAATACTGAACATTTTATGGCAAGTAATACCATTTTTTTGTTGTTTCTATTAATGAGATACTCCCACCCTAAGAGAAAAAGAGGAATTCACAGGAGACAAATGCTCATCAATTACCCCTACACTGTCACTCTAAGGACAGCTGCAAATATTGACAAAGGACAAGGTATTTATATGGCACCTGTTTTGTCCAGAGGGATTTGGGGGATAAGGGGTGGAAAGTGACCTTTGAGTACAATTCATTGGATAGACAAACACTTGAAAGTACACAAGCATACAAGTCAGCCTGCACAAAGTCTGTCTACTCTTAGGAAAATCAAACTATTAAATTTAGAATTTGCAAATAATTACAGGAAACCTGAAAGTGTTTTGATCTATGGCAGGATTTGATTTCCATCTATACAGCTTCAAAGAGCTGTCTCAGCTTCCTCTGAACTAATGTCCAACTGCCTGTTTTGGGCATCTCTTGATTTTTTTCCCCCTTTAACTCTGCCTTAAGAATTTTTAAACACATAAAACATGTTTAAGCACAGCTGTCACAATATTTTCCTCTCAAAAACCAAACAGTTCTAAATCTCTCTTGAAAACCACCAGAGTATTAGGGTCTTAGGCAGCACCATATTTACAACTTCTCAGTCAGTTCTTTTTTAAAGATAAAGTTGATACAATATAACTCAGCTCCACCATTCAAGATTGAATTGCCATATTAGGATGTTTCACTTGACCAGTAGTCTTAGGAAATCAGTATCTTAGGAAAATGCATTTTGGAGAATTTGTTTCTCTTCAGACCAAAGAACCCAAATATTTTCCCTAACTCTAAGACTAAAATTGTCATTGTGCTCTACTACTGGTACATAGTATCAGACTAAGCAGCAAGTCAAAACCTTAACATCTAACATGTACACAAAGAAAACAGGAATTATTGTATGAATTTTAACACTTGTGTTCATGAAACACCACATAAAACTCCCCAATGTTTGCAGCATGGGTAAAAAAAAAAACCAACAAAACCAAATGTTGGGAGGAAAAGTGAGGCTTATTACTAAATTATGAGAATTGATGAAACAAAAATAGAAACAAACACCAAGTGTGAAAAAAAGTACAAGAAATGTTTTTGTAGAAAAAAGGGTGCAATTGCTCAGGCAAAATTGAAAAGAATATGAGCTGAGAGACGCTTACAAGCAAACAAGCAGAAGGCTAACGACAACGTGGGCCATTGTGACTTCCATAATGTAAAATTAAAAGCTGATAAAGACTGAGAATACCTTTTACAGTTCTGTAGGAGGGCTTTTACTAATTGGAAGGCAGCTACTGTCTGCCCCCAGTCTGCCAGAAAAGAGAACCAAATATTTACTACTTTACTGACATTTTAACAAATTTAAAAGATGACAAACGTGTTGTATTTGTGTTCATACATTTCAATTCTAACATGCAAATATAAACAAATGTTTAAGATGTACATAAATTTATTTTTTTTCAGCCTAAAAGGAGTCTGTTATGTTACATTTTTTTCCCACTGTAATCAGGAAATAGGAATGAAAGCTCATATGAAAACTGTTTTACAAAAACTTCAGCCTTTACAGTTGTAAAGAAAGACTCAAAATGGACTATGGACTAGATGATCTCCACTTAAAAAATTAAAATAGGAGATCTGGGAGAAGAAAAAGTAAAAACTCTTTACTTCCACATCATCCAAATATCCACTACTGAATCACTATAACTTAAACAACAAATACAGCTGGGGAAAAGAAAGTCACAGGAAACACAGACAACCTGGGGGAGAATGACAAGTCCTAAATTCTTGATTATTAGGTGTAGAGAAGAGTACGCACACTCTCTGAAAATGCACTGTCCATGGTGCTGCCTTCCATCCTGCCAGGCTACCCAGAACTGCAGTGCTTTTCTCTGCACCCTACACTTGAACTTGGCTTTTTCTCCTAATGTGAAGTTGCTCTCTGCTCAAATGCTCAAGTTGAAGGGCTGATTTCCAAAACAACAATTATATTGGTGTCTCTGGAGTGTGTAGGAAGATCCAAGAAAGGTGTAATTAAAAAAGAACATGTAGATTGAATGAAGAAATTGTTGATGTGTTGGTTTTAACCATCTTTTGCACTAGTTTGTCTACACCCCATTTTACAAGGATACCTTGGGCAACATTTCAGAGAAGGTTCAAAACGAAAGTCTCTAGATTTCATTGAATGTTTACTGATTTACAGCTAGTGGTTCTTAGTCATACTATAACTCAATTAAACCCAAAATATACTATTAGAAATTAGGCATCCAGTAAAAAGTGGCTTTAGCTACTCTTACACACTATTCCTAGTGACACCAAATTGTACTGCACAATGCAAAAGGACTGCCCAAGTTAAAAAGCCAAGCATAAAGCAAGTTAAACTTCAGTTTTGCAGCTTAGAGCACAAGTGATTCAAAAATATCAGCCTGATTCAAAAAGAGAGTACAAATTCATCATTGTTGGGTGGTACATTTATTTTAAAGTGGAATATTATGACAACTGAAAATAAAGTCCCTATCCATTTCCAAATGATGCTGAAAAATCACTTCAGCTGTTATGCTGTTATAAAAGCAACATATCAATCATTTCCCAGTAATACTGCACTTGATTCAGTACCAATGCCAGCTATACGACTCACGTTAAGTACATCCAAGTACAGAGTTTCACTTTATGATCACTAATTTTCACTATTTAATAGCAGCATATTCAGTGTCTCTGGACATGCTGTTTGAATACTGATATAGATATTCTTTACATATGAGAAAGAACAAGAAAGAAGTTCTGCAGACTTCATTGGTCTTCCACTGTGAAAACTTTCAATTAACAGGAATGTTAGCCCATGATGAAAAAGATAAAAGTTAAGCTTTATGAATATCCTAGATTTCTTTGAAATAAATAAGACACCCTTTGAAAGTGAAGTACATTAATGATTTCATGAACAATAAAAATATGTTGGAAAACAACAGGAAATTCCATTGAGGATGGCACACATATGCAACCAGCATTTTCTGCTGGATACCTCCCATGCTGAAGAAGTACAGTAACATAAGCTGAAGTTTGGGCTCAGAAATGATTTACTTCACAGCATGCAAAGTATTAGGTGCTGAAGAAAAATTAGGAGAGTTGTGTCAGTGACCCTCAAAACACAAACCAGTTATTCTCCTGAATATTTCTAAAGATTAATTAAATGCCTTTAAAAAATTAAACATGTGAGAAGTGTGAGCAGCAATATGATCCACAATGCACAATAAACAAATGAGAAACTAAGATCTGCTGTTTCTCAGTTCATCTCCCAGGAAAACTAGCACTCCATGGCTGAAGGCTACAAATATTTACTTTTCCCTCTTATCCAAACCTGAAAAGTTTATCAACATTTTTAAATGTAGGAATAATAGCCCAAAAGTCCATTGCCTCAAGAACTACACAGATAAGATTTACCTTTAAATTTCATTCAGAAAAAACCCTTTAAACTCCAGTCATTCACCTTACCATTGCAAATTACAGCTTCAATTCCATTAGGCAAGTTGAAGAAAAGGTGAAATTGTTGTGCAAAAACCAAACTCAAAGACTGGATTGTTTTAAAGACTCAGAACAACTTGTTGCTAAGTTCCTTACATCATTCTATAAACACCTTTTACTATGGAAAGAAGTTTTATCTGATATCCTTTGAAATTGTTTCATATATATGACTGCAAAGGAGGAATTAACTGATTTTAATTAATTTATTTTTTCAATAAAATAAAATTCCAGGAAGTCCATAGTATTGAGAATTCAAATGGACACTTGTCATCTTGAATGCCATTCATGACAAAGAACTAATTTCTCAAGAATTATATTCTGTAGCTAATGCTATCCATCCTTGGATTCACAATTTCAATGAATGCTCATTTATTTAGAGGCGTATTCTCCAAATACACATATTTTTACTCTACAACTATGCCTTTGTTCAGATCAGAGGTACACTAACAGGAGGACTTGAACACTAAACTGAACCTTTCTGTGTCTGGCCACCATCTCTACCATCAATGAAGAGTAGCCAGGTCAAAATAATATTCCTTGTTTATGGGTTTGTTAGAGAAATGCAGACAAGAAGCATGACACTGAATTAGAACATCCATTTTTTTAATCTCATACAGAAAACCCTATGTCTGACCCCCACATTATCCCTTTATTCATGTAAAATTCTTAAACTGCTTGTCCATAGCAAAGAACTTCATCTAAGCTGCTCAGGGAATGTCAAGAGAAACATTTAGAAGAGGTATCTTTAGTCTTTTAGTCATAACTAAGAAAATATAAAAGTGGATGCATACTTGGCCTTGCAGATCTCTGATTCTAAAAATAATTCCCCATCCACCCACAATCTTCTTGAAGAAGTTTACAAGTTGACCCAAGTGTTTAAAATTGCAACAGAGCATTTATGGATTTTTTAAAATTCTCTTTATAAAGAAAGCTTCCATGTAACAGAAAAACCGTGGAGAGAGTATAGTTAGATCAGCTTTGCTGCTTTGAAACCTAGAAGGGTAAGACCCCAAGCAGGACACAGCTGCCTATATATGAATGTGCAACAGGCACTTGGTACTTTACAGTCCTGCTTCAGAAACTGTTCTGCTAAAAAATCTGACACCTGATATTTAGAGCTATCTTACTCTGCCACTGCTGGCCACCCACCTTAGAGGTCCTCAGGGACCTTCCCAAACACCACTGATGGGTGTGTGGAAGGAGGGAAGAACTGGAGAGGATAAAAAGGCACCCAAGAGGGGAGAACATTGCTGCACTGGAGAGGGCAATCCACCTTCAGAGATGAGGGGAACTGCTCTCTCAGACTTCTAAGACCAAGCAGCAGAAGCAGATAAAACAGAGCTGCTTTAGTTCCCCATTAATTGGATACCAGAAGGGGAAAAGTGAATTTGGATATAATCTGGGAATCCTCAGAAACTGCACATAATAAATTACACTGCAGGGAGTGTCATCTACATATTCCCCAAAACAGATGAGTTATTTCAGCAAGCAGGAAACAACAAATCTTTATTTCTACTAATTCTGTTATCATTGGCCCTTAGGCCTATACAGCTCATCTACTGTCCAATTTCAGCTGTGTGCTTCCCCAGAAAGATAATCTTTCTGAAACAGTGTCCTTTCCTGCCCTTCTTTTTCTTTAAATATGCAAATCTCATTCTGTGTAAGAAAAAGCATTGAAACATTTAAAAGGGCTAAAATAGTAATTCCTGCAAATGATAGATTTTTTTAATGAGCACTACTTAGCAGAGAGCTCAATTTGAACTGCCATGGTAGACAAAGTTTGTTTTCCCATTAGTAATGAACTATGCCTTTGTACTCAAATGGAACAGGATGCTCAGCTCCCAGGATAACTATCAGGAGAAGAGCTCGTTTTATTCTGCAGACAAAGTAGAAACCATACTTAAGGTTTTGTCCCTAGGAGCTGAAACCATAACAGAAGACCAGTTTTGTTAACAGTTTAAGGAAATAACCTTTTTAAAGTTTCCATAATATAACATTATGACCTAAAGCAATTTTGATACAAGTTTCCTGTGGTCATAATCACCTTCATAGTACATATAGTTGTTTTCTCATCTATTAACAGCCTTGTAATTCCACAGCCCTTTTATGTTGGAACGCTAAATCAGCTTTGGAGGGAAATTTTTGCACCAATGCAAACAACTTCTGTTAATAGGCACAATGCTATTTAAGCCTTCTAGTGCCTACAGACAACAGGCGTCAAGAACACATTTCTGACCCCCAGGCAAAGCATCAGGGAAAAATCAAAACAACAGCTATGAGGTTTATTTCTTAATTACAATAAGCTGTCTGCAAATTCAGGGTATAACAGCCTTGAACTGATCTCACTCATCCTCATTGTAGGAAATTAATACTGAAGTTGTTTCTGCAGATCAGTTAATAGTAAATAAACATTTACTGGAGGGATTTTTGAAAAATGCCTCATTTCTACTTCTAATTTATTTCAAACTTTGCCATTTGTAAGGTTTCCATTAATACATTATCCAAACAACAATTCAGAAAGTTGGTTCCAGATTCATCATCCTCCTTCACGTCTCTCATGCTCTTCACAAGAAATTTGTGGAAGGGGTCACAGTTCATTGAAAATAAGCAAAACCTGTGCACACATCAAAACATTACATCTTCCCTCACAAATCACAGCAGTCTCAGTGGTCAGTGTGAAGATGGGTCAGAGAATCACAGAAAATCCCAGACTGGAAGAGACCTACAGGGATCACTGAAGTCCAACTCCTGGCCCTGCAGGGGACACCCCAGTGATCACAGCCTGGGTCTCAGAACACTCTCCCAACTACTCCTTCAATGCTGCTTCCAGAAAAGCTGTGAAGTTCAGCTTTTTACTGATCCTGTTGTCACAAATCTTCCTGTGAAATTTGACATAGACAGCAAATATACCAGAAGTTAATTATACAGGACCCCACTGTAGTCTAACACAAGCTCAGAGGTAGGGGAAGCACATGTACATGTCACTACAAATATTTATACAAGTGCAGTGCTTGATTACATCAGTCAAGGCAAATTTAGACTAGTTCAGATTTGCCAAAAGCATTTTGCTAACAGTTGGTATCAGTGGCATGAGCCTGCCTGTGGCAGCCTACCTGGAACGTGACAGCAAACAGGGAACACGCTTGGCCTTTTTCACTGCTCCAGTCACACAGCTTCATTCTCCTGCTCCACCTCACCTCATCTCCTCACTCTGCACCATTTTCAAATCACCTTCAGCATATTCAGCTTTGGCCTAGAAGAGCAGCTGGTTTCTTTCCCTTTCCAATTATTTCTCACCTATCCTTTCTGTCCAAATCTTTCCTAAATGATTCCCAACTTAAACTCTTGAACACCCAACGTTTCTCTGACACTGAGCAGCAGCACTCTACTGAGAGCCTTTTCCCTTTGATTTCATTCTATGGTCTTTACTCCCACCTCTTACTTCCCTTGATATTTTAAAATTAGCTTATAAATTCTGAGGAGAAAGGGTGACAGTAGATACAGCAGATTTTTCATACTGTATTGTAACATGCATTATAAGAGCGATTCTTGATTCAGGTTTTTCCTTTTTAGGATGCAGGTAGTTTGGGCTACTTTTTCGATAGAGGCAGATGTCCTCCAGAAAAGTATAACTACTTCTATAAATAGAAAAGTGCTGACATAGAATACAATTAAAACAAACAAACAAACAAACCAACCAAAATCTATAAAACACTCAGTTTTGTTTGGAAACAAAGCCAACTACTTAAGGGTACCCTGGTACTATAGCTGTGCCCTTTTCATACAAAATATTGGGCTCTCATTAGTTTTATTTTATTTAGGAGTACATTTTAATATTCCTCCAATGAAATATTTTTAATGGATATTGTACTTATGTTCGCAAAATATTTTGATGCATTTATGACTTAAGCTGCAGCCCTACACTTATCCCTTAGGTGTGGCAATCCCCACCATTAAAAAGGCAGAGCAAAACAAAAAAGCTGAACACACTATTCATGCAGTCTATTTCAAACAGATGTCAGAGACATTCTATTATTTTTAGATCAGACCATTGATCTGCAAGATGATGAGCAAAGAAAAAGATCTGCTAACCTAAAATGCGTGACTCTTATTTACTCTCCATGTTCAATCAATAAGGTAAAACATTACTAAAATATGAAGAGCCATGATTTGATTTACTCCTGCTTCTCATGTTCTGGTGTGAAATCCACCATCCACCACAGAACTGTTTGTATTTCACTCACTACCACTTTGTTATTATATAAATATAAATTACTTAGGCAGAAATGGTTCCAGATTTTCCAGCTCTAATGAAGGTGCTGGACTTCTCTGGCTGACATAGCTGAGCTCTTGGTGCTTATCCCCAGACATTGACTCACCCTGTAACCACCCCGCACACTGACCACAGCTGTTAGGATGGAATAAGAGCCTGCAAACCCTTGCTCACAGCTTCTGCTTGTTAAGAACTGGTACATATTAGAAAGATTTCATGCCCTTTAGTCAACGACAAACAAAAGCACATATGGAGAAGGAGCAGAAACACACATTTCTCTTGTGTCATTCCTGCAAATGACTTAGAGTAATTTCTTTTAAAAATGAGAACTTGTCTCCACCTGATAACAAGGTAGATGGTACACTTAGCACCCAGCATGCTGATGGTTACTGAAATGTCAAAGGTTACTCATTAAGCATGGGGCAGGAATGACTAACACTTCAAGGGCCCCATTTGTGTTGGCTTGATGATTTATGGCACAGCAGTAGTAAGCAATGATAAAACACAATATAATTGCATGTCTGTAAAAAGTTCTGAACATAGAAAACCTAAGAGAGGTTTTTAAATCACAAGTAACACAGACACCTACGATGCAGCAGTCATATTCTGAGACTTATGAAATAAAAATAACTTTTAATTTAATTTTTGATTATTTTTATTAATTTGAGCATACGGTCTACATTCAGTGTAAAAGCGTAAATATATATATACACACACATATACATACAAGATGACTTCCAGCATCTCTCAATTTCCATACATCTGCCATTTCTAGAAACAGTTACAAGTATGAAAGCACAAAAGGTTATATGGCAAATACCTAGGAGAACTCCAAAGCTGCTCCATTCAATACCCAATCACACAAACTCAAGAAATCCAACATGCTGGTTCCATATTCAGCAGAGGAGAACACACAAGTCTTCACCATCTCAGTTCTCCAAAATAAATCCATCCTCACTCCCAGCTGATGAATTTGTTATATTAAATTTTGACTCTTCATCAGTTCAAGAGAAAAGGGAAACATGCTGAGTTCAATACAGAAGCTTCAACATCAAGCCACAGAAGAGACAAAGCTTTAGTGCTGGCAGGAAGTGAACTGCTTCTGAAAGCTTGAAAAGAAAAGAGCTTCCTTTTCTTTCAGACTAACTGGAAGTTTAACAGAGAAGCTTTGAAAATACCAGTTACTTACTGACAGATAATCAGAATCCAGCTAGACTGGCAACAAGAGCACTCAACTCACATGCCCAATCTGTGGAAAGGGCAGGCAGAGTCAAACATCCTTGGCTCAAGAAAATAAGAGAAAAAAGTACCGAAACTTACTCCATGTAAGTAAATAAAGATTACTCAGCAACATGAATATGAGAAATGCCTCATCTCCTTGCACACCAGAATGCTCTTCACAAAGTCATCTGTCTTTTTTTCCCCTTAGGGACTTTCTATGGAGATTAATTTTTATGCCTCGTTTCATTATTATTCAGGAAACTGCTTTAGATTTTGTGTTCAAATATAACAGCAACAGTTAAGTTAGAAACTGCAGTTTTAGGATGCATTTTCCCCACCATTTTAGGACTCATTTCAACTTTTAAAACACCTTGAAATTACTCTCAACGTAGACGTTACAAGTAAAGGAGTTTTCATCCTCTGGAAGGTATTTTTTTCCTGACATTCAATTAACCCTGTATCACTGATATTAATATTTCAATTTCCACTAAAGTTGTATTTCTGGTGCTTTTTCATTGCTCAAACAGGTTTTTAAATTTATTAAAGACACATTAAGGTAAAACCAATGGCATTTAATATAGTGAATTAAATGAACAGGTAACACCTACAAGCTATTTTAAAAAAGTAAAGAACCATCTAAATTACTTCTCCTGTCAAGTATAAATACTAGTGGCATTACTGTGTTGCATAATGCAAACGATAGCTATAATTTATACACAAAGATTGCCATGTTATAGTGTTGTCACCTCATTGCAGGTGTTCCATACTGCTGTCTCCTATCACAAAAGTTCCATACCTTCTGGGTGTTTCTCATGGGCAGTTCCTGAGAGCACTGACTCTTTCCCCTTCACAAAGCAGGCAATGACTGCAGCTCCCTTCTCACCCAGCCACCCCACTCTTTTATACCATCTTCTTCTCATTGGTTACACCTGTGGCCTGGTAAAGTCAGGCCTGTTCCTGATCTTTGATAATTGGCCCAGATGCAACTCCTTAGGGGTGAGATTACTTTCTACGCTATCTTTATTTTCTCATATTCTATCCCCCCACATTATAGTGCATCAAATTTCAAGATGTATGAAGGCTTTCAAGCAAATAAACAGAAAACACTTAAGCATCAACAAATAAAAAAGGAGTTTTTCTGAAGTTAGATGGTAATGGCAGACTTCAGCTTCATCCATGTGAACTGATTTTTAAGCCTACCAGTAAAGACTTTTTTTAAGGAATTAATATTTATGTGGTTTCAGCCATAGGCAAAGATGGATGAGGACTGCAATCTGCTCATTTAAGCAATCTCATTATGAAATGCAACAGAAGAGTCTCAAGAACAGGCTTATCAAAGTGCCAAGATAAGAATATAACTAATATCTCCTTTTTACTTAAGCAGCATCAAAATCTTACTTTCCATCCAACAGAAGTACCATTTAACATAATTTCCCTCTCATTTCATTCATAGAGATCAACTGACACATAGCATATTTCTGTCTCTTTCTTAAGTTAATTGTTTGATTCACAGAAAGCAGAACAATAGCAAGATACATATTGGATAGTCACTTTGGGGGAGCCATCTACCACTGGCACTTCTATCATAGTGTAAAACCTACAGCTACAGCTGTACTACAGAATAATTCTGTGCATCTGTGATAGCTCAGCCAAATATTACTGTGCTGTGTCCTTGGTGAAGAAACCACAAAAAGTAAGTTAGTAAAATGGCAAGCTGAGGGAGGGACAAGTCTACCTCTAACTGATTTCAATAAACTTTGAATATGCCACTTATCAGTACTTCAGCAAAATGCTCAATCTTTTAAAAGAACTATCTGCCTGGTAAAATAATGATGATGATGCTCTTGGTGAGCATCAATGAGAAACTGGGAAGATACAAAAGCCCTCAGTGATGCAGTGCTGGTCTGGCAGAACAATGGAAAGGTTGAAATGCTGGTAGCTGGTTCATCTGTCTGTCACCACAGACGACAGGTTTGCATGCTACCTAGACTAACCTTAGATACAGAGCTTTTTGTTCTCTAATGGAATTTCAACTTTGTCATCCCAGTTACAAACCAGCATCATACAGAAATGCAGCACTGCTGATGAACAGAAGCTTGGATAAGCACCTGTAACTTTTCTGTATCAGCAGAGTGTAAGACTCAATCAACCTCTACAGGAGAGCAACAGCATCGCTTTAACATGTGTCCACCTAAGATTCCACACAACCTTACATTATAAAAATCAGCAAATTTTTCTAAACATGGTATTTTTTTCTGAACCAAAACCTTCACAAGTCTCAGCTTCAATGTAGTTTCCCCAAACACAGCAAGCATTTTCATTTGTGAGACAAGAATGATTTTTATTTATTCACTGGAAAGGACTGTAGTTAAATACCGATATCAGCAACAATGACTTAAACAGAATAAGGGATAATGGCTTCCAGCTGAAGGTGAGCCAATTTAGATTAAGGAAGAAGTTTTTATAGTATTGGTGATGAGACAGTGGCACAAGTTGCCCAGAGAGGTGGTACAGGCCCCATCCTTGGAAGCATTCAAGGTCAGGTTAGAAAGGGCTCTGAGCAACCTGATCTACTTGAAGATATTCCTGCTGATTGCAGAGGAGTTGGAATGGATGACCTTTAAACGTCCATTCCAACCCAAACTATTCTGAGTCTGTGAAATTCTCATTACTGTTTTAATACTGTGATATTTAACTTCTGCATAGGTTTTAGAAACTTAAGTTGTCATCAACTTGTGTATGTAAAGCACAAAAATCTTGGGAAATCTAAAGTTTGTACTCTGGGATCATAACCAAACTTTAAAGGTGAGCAAAAAAACCCCATCACTGTATTTCCTTTTCTTAATTTATATAAAGGCTGCATAAGTATTACAGCACTTCATGCACCCACCACTCTAAAACACTAAAGAAGCCAAACAGATTAGTGACTGCAATACTTGAAACTGCTTCCACCAACAATTACCAAACTACAGTTTGACTTGATCCTATTTTCACAACTTTGAAGGCAGAAAATTTTGGACCTCAAATCAGTAGACTCGGGACTGGGCCTTTAGAGAAAGAGCAAAACTGTATTAATGTTTGGTCTCACAAAAGTTATCATGAACTCAGTTGTGCTGAACTGTCAAATATAATCAATGGACACATCAAAATGAACAAGAAACAGACAAGAAAACAGAAACTCGTGAATTTCAGACATAGTTCCATCACCATAGTTTATATCTGGAGTCTAAAACATTTCAAAATCTAGTCCCACACAGTCATTGTGAGACACTGGCAGTCATTGTGACAGAAGCAAAGACAGGACACAGCATTCTCTCAGTCTGTAAAATGGGAACAAAAAACATTCCTGACCAAATGGAGAGGACTCTTCTCCCATATTCAAAGCCCTAAGATTGTGATAAATTAAGCAGCATTATTCTTCTTACATTTTTCAGATTAGGATCATTTAAAAATTAAATGCATACCGTTTAGACCTCATGAATCACATTGGAATAATGTCCTGTCTGCTCCAATTAACATCAACACCAATTCTCTAAATTTCTTATCTCATTGGAAAGAAGGAAGTATACATCTACCTGTTCCAAAGCCATTACTGCAGAGCAGAACATTGCACAGCTCCGTATGTGACTACAGGCACACGTGTGAGCAACCAGGTAATTTCTTCAGTTTTCAAAACTACCATTTTAACTATGATGCCACATCAAATGAGTAATAGACTTCCTTTGCCACAGTTTTCCTCAGATGACACTGCTTTTATAGAACTCTGAATACACTTCAATGGCTTTTTTACACATAAGCCATCAATACAATATGTTCATTTACTTCCACATCTGACTACTTGAAGTGTTGAGAGTAGTAATTTGCATTCCCACATTCTTAAAAGCTGCTTTTAATAAGAATTTTCTCGTTTGCTATTTATACACATCATTTAAATACTTAAAATTTGGCAACTGAAAGGAACTGTTCTCTTTAAAATAAAGGATTTTTATTTCAGTATTTGAAATATAATTGTCTTGGGATTTTATTTAGTTTTGATTGAGGTTTTTTTAAAAATCAGATATTCAGAGAAAAATTCTACTGGATATGTGTTATTCAGAAAACTTGGAACCATTCTTTGAAACAAAACTGTGATTAAAAAAGGAACAAAAAAAGGCATACCAAAAACAACAATAAAAAACACACAAGACTGAGAGAGGTTCCTAAAATCCCCAGCAGTTTAGAGATTTGAGTTCTTAAAACAAAGAAGCAAGCCAAAATCCCCAAGACACACAGTTACACTAAAACTACAGTATCAACTTCTGATGAATTTATGTTATCAATATGATATCTATGGGGATAGCAGGCTCTTAAGAAGATTGCATTTTGCTGTGAAAAAGTGTTTTGAGATTAATCCACAGCATTAAGGGTCATGCATAAAATAAGCTTTGAAAAGAAACTATGGACAAGGAAGAAGGAAAGCTGTTGGGGCTGTATCTCACCTTCTGGTGTATAGCTCTTCCCCTACTACAGTTTATCTTGCTCTCTGTGATTCACAAAGTGCTCACTACAACACCAGCAACTCCATACTTCAAATATCAAACTGCTTTACATTAAGCTTCACAATTAACAGGTAAAATCCAGGCACTAGGAGGGGTGGGGGTTTGTTACTGCAAAACCATTTGGAGACACAGAAGATGTCTGAGATGCTTGCCCCACCACACGGACAGTTGGTATTTATTTCCATAGTCAGTGTATCTGACTCGTTAATTACCAGGGAAGCATCAGCACAATCAAGATGGGTATCTACAATCTTTGAATATTGGGAAAACAATCAATAAAAGACTATCACTAAGATAGTTAGTTACTACACAGCCTAAAGAGGTAGCATATATTTAATCCAAATAAAGGGGAAGGTGGGCAGCTCTTGGCATTGATTTCAGTATAAGAACACGTAAAGCCCAGATCTGCTAAGGTAAACGTGTTTCCACTCAGCACGGTAAGAGCATACAGTTCATGCTACAGAGGCAGGTTCCTCACTATGTACCACAATCATATCCACAGCCGCTCTGAGCACACACCGAGCTTAAACCGTCAGTCACGAGCTGCAGCCGTGAGGTGTTTTAGAGAAAAAACAGCTGGACGCAGCAGAGCAGCGTAACGCCTGCATGTACACACGCCTTGACTAAAGGAGATTACCAGATCCCACAACCGGTGGCAGAAGAATACACCAAGCACACGTTTAGCAGATTAAGCCTGCGGAGCGGTCAGACATCAGGCTGCTCCATCCTCCAGCTGGGAGCAGCGCGGTCCCGCTGCCCCGGCGGAGCCACCTCACCTTACGCGCACCGAGATGCGGCTTTTCATGCGAGCGGCCCCGCAACGCCAGCGCGGAGCCGGAGCCCGGCCCCCGGCAGCGCCCCGCCTTTCGCCGCACCCCGCGGAGAGCCGCGCACCGCGCCGCGCCCCGCTCCGCCTCGGGCACGGGGAGCCGCTGCCGCCCGGGGCGATGGCACCGCGCTCAGAGCGCCGCTCCGCGCCCACACACCGCGCCCGGCAACCGCGGGAGAAGGAGCCCTGCTGTAGGCGTGCGGGGCGCCGGGCTCAGCCCCGAGCGCGGCATCGCTGCCGGGAGCCCGCTCCCGCAGCCGCGCGGTGCCCGCACGAACCGCCCCGGAGCCCGGCAGCCGCCCGCCGGCACCGCGTCCGCACAGCGCACACGGAGCCGCACGTACACACCCAGTGCCATCCAAAAACCCCTCCGGGAGCGCCCGGCGGCTCCCGCTCCGGCGGGGCAAGGCATCCCCGGCGGCGCCCGGCGCTACCCTCGCCGCCCCGGCTCGGACATCGCTGCCCCCCGCGAAACGCGAAGTTCGGGCGCCCGCGGCGCCGCTCCCGCCTCCCCGGCAAACTTACCGAGCGCGGCCACCGGCTGAACTTTCAGCAGCGCCCCGGCTCAGCCCCGCCGACGGCTTCGCCCATCGCCTCTAGGTGCGGTGCCCGCGCCCCGCTCCCCGGCGGCTGCGGCGCGGGCCAATATAAATCCACATCGCCGCTGCCGGCGGCTCCCCCGCAGCCCGCCCTGGCCCCTCCGCCCCGCCGGGGGGACGCGCCGGCTGCCGCTGCTCGCCCCGCAGCTGCCCGCACCAGGCGCTGGGAGCCGAGGCGTGAAGGGACGCGGGGCCGGCGCGGCGCAGCCCCGCCGCTGCTGCCGCCGCCGCTGCTCTCCGGCGGGTGTAGTGTCAGCGGCGCCGCTCGCTCTCAGGGTGGGATTTTTCTTTTTTTTCTCTCTTTTTTTTTTCCCCTTTTCGGCTCCTCCGCTGTTAATGAGCATGCCCGGGAGAGCTGCGCAGGCGCCTTGCCCGCCGCCGCGCCTCGAGCCGCCTCGCGCCGACCTCGGCGGGCGAGGGCTGAGGGGGCGCGAGCGGCGCCGGGGCTGCCCCGCGGCGGGCGGGGGGAGGGAATGAGGGGGGCGCGGGCCGAGGGAGGGACCGGGCGGCGGCGGCGGCTGAGGCGGCCCCGCCCGCGGCCGTGCAGGATTCGGGCAGAGTTCGGCAAGTCTGCGGGCAGGTGAGGCGGCTGCGCTCGCCTCGGCGAGGGATGCTGCCCCGGCTCCCCGCTCGTCCCGGGCCTCTGCCTTGGGATGTAGCGCAGAACACCTAAATAACTTACCTTGCTCGGGAAATCAGACCGATAGTGGAATCAAGGCGTGGGAGAGGGACGCTGATTTAAACAAGGTGCTTCAGCAGCCTTCCTTTCGCTATGTGAGTTTATTAAAGTGGTGATCTCCGGTGGCCACCTCAATTAACAGTCCCCGGTCTTAGCAGAGGGGAACTTCAGCTGGTGACGATCTCTATAATTTCATCATTTCTACACGGTTTATACCCAAGAAGGCATACAAGGTGTAAAGGTTATTACCACCTGCTCTTTTCATAACAGCTAATTCTGCAGCAGCACTTATTCGTAGAAATTTTATTGTGCTGAAGAAATGCAAGGAACTGGAAAAGGTGTGCCTGTAAGGCTGGACCTGGCTCATCAGTCTGCCTCCATCCTGGTCTATGTTCATATGGATACTGCATACACATATCTGTCAATTCCTAAAAATCACTGAGGTTATTTACATCATTTAGCTTGTGCATTCAGTCCCAGGAAAACATTGTGAAAAAAGCGTGCAATTCACTATGGCGTTTACTTCTTTGTAAGTTCTGTAAGTCTTTCGTAAGTTTCTGCATGGACCACCCAAAGTGGAGTCCTTTTGTTTACTCTGTGCTGTGCCCCTGAACGTACTTCATTCAGACAGTTAATTTATGGTGCTTATATAAGTATTTGGATAAATTAACATCTTCAAGGTACCTATGTAATATCTTGGAATGCATAAATAAAAAATAATAAATTAGGTAAAATCATCTGTTATTCAATACATTACTTTCATAGGAAGCCCAGAAAAGCCAGAAGTAACCAAATCTATTTCTCATTAATCTTGAAGCTATTCAACAATATTCATCGTTAACTATTTCTAGAAGTTAATTATTTTAAGCCAAAACAGTCCTCTCAAATTTCTGTGATTTAGTCCTGATAGGTGTAGTAAAGATCAGCAGTATAGATCAGTCTGAGTTCTTCTGAGCCTAAAGTAAAATGTAAATTTCCTTCCCAGTGGACATGTTTATTTTGGTTTCTTCTCTCTCTGGACAGACTTTAACATTTGTCATTCATTAACACAAAAATTAGATAACATGGATATAACTCAAAACCAAAGAAAGAAAAAGGTCTTGAATGAAGTCACCATGTTAGTCACAGAAACATAAACCAAGACAGCTGACTCATCTGGATTCCAGGTTTTAAGATAGTACCAAAGTCAAGTAAATATTGTCTGTGGGCAGACAAGGAACACAAATTAATAATAATTCTTCTTCTTGGAATCCTATAGAATTGCCTGTTGTAGTCACTAACGTACAGTAGTCAGAAAAAGATGGTAGCGTCATCAAGGGAAAGCATAAAAAGATAACCACTGGAGGTGGGTGTTCAGTTCTACCTCTGTCTCTTCAGCCTCTGCTGAGGAAAATGAAATAACATGGCTCAACTCAGCAGTGGAAAATTGTTCCCAGGTATCGAGTGTCTGATGTATGTATATATATATATATATATATATATATATATATATATATATATATATATATATATGATAATTTCAGATACCCATGGATGTTCCCTAATGAGTTAGGGAAACTCAAAAGATCTGCTTGGAAAACCATGCAGATACTATGTATTATTCCATGAAAAAGATGCAGAAGAAAGTGTGAAATTTTGGGTGTTACATGCAAGTTCCAACAGAAATAGGAGGAGATCCCAGTGGGCATCCTGTGGGATAGTAAGAGTGGGACAATAAGAGTTCAGGGGAAATGCTCCAGTGGAAGGAACAGATACAGATAGAGAGCTTTCCAAGGATCAGGATGAATATTTTTATACCTGGAAACAAGAGTCCTTAAGCACATCAAACCTAAATGCATTTAGAAAAAAGAATTCTGACCCTCAGATTTCACAGCCAAGCCTGCTAAACTAGTTAAAAAGAAAACAACAAGTAAATGTTTCTAGAAATACTGGTGCTAACTGGAATTTTCCTACACAGGTAGGTTCATATAGCATTACAGCTCTCTGCAGTGGAGATTTTCTCTGTAAGTAGCAGGGGTGGTATCTCGAGTGCACAGGTGCAGCACTCATCATTGCAGACTGATGCTGAGGACTGGCTTGACACCTTTGGCTCACTCAAGTTCAGATGAGCCTCCTCAGTGAGTCATTGTCTCTACCTGCTGAGATATGCTGAAGCACTGGTTTTAAATTTTCTCCTGGGGGAATAAAGATCATTGACTGCATTGCAACAATCTGGGTTGAGACCTGAGACACAGCTGCTGGTCTCACAGCTGAAGAGGAACTTTTCAACCCACCTGGGGTAGGATTATCACCATTCACCAAAGTTCTGTCAGTCTGTGCTTCTGAGAATGGTGCTGAAAGTTCCTCGTCATGCCTCTGTTGTTTCAATCAGATGAATTCCTCAAAAACTTCTCTGAAATTGTGTGGAATTTTTCCAGTTTATACTAGACTGCTTTCCTGATGACTGTGAGACATAAGACACATCCCTAAATAGTTGAAGTGGTTGTTTGATTTGCCATTTGTAGAAATAACTCCTTCTTACAGTTAGCAGGCTTCAAAACACTGATGCAAGAGGTCAGCCAGATCCCAGTGCTAACACACAAAATACAAGGTGCAACTCCATAGAATCATGGAGCAGTTTTTGTTGGAAGTGACCTTTAAAGACCATTTCATTCCAACCCTCTGCCATGTGCAGGGTCACCTGGCACTAGACCAGGTTATTGAGAGCTCCATCCGGTCTGACCTTGAACACTCCAGGGATGGGGCATTCACAGCCCCCTGGGCAAGCTGTGCCAGTGCCTCACCACCCTCACAGCAAAGAAGGTCCTCCTAATACCTCATTAGGTACCTACCTTTAGGCAGCTTGAAGCCATTCCCCCTGTCCTGTCACTCCATGTCCTTGTAAGAAGTTTCTATTACAGCTCTCTTATTGCCCTGTAAGGTACTGGAAAGACTTCGTTTCTTTCTGTCTTTTCAACAGAAAAAACCTATTTCAGAAAGGTGACGGAATATTTACAGTGAGTCCCCTAATACTGCTAGTAAACTACTCAAATATAAAGGGCATTGAGATCCCAGCTGTCTGACAGAAAGTGACAGAAGGGACTGAGTAGCACTAATAACAGTGCCCTGCCCCTTTTGGAACAGGGAGAAAAATTACAAGGACATTAGAGACATTGTCAACCTCTAAAAGGACACTGTTGAGGGAGAGCCTGTGGTGTACATCAACATGGGATCCCGACCATACCAAACAAGGTTGCATTTTTTTAAAAAACCCAGGTTTATACTTGATAAAACTAATGAGATTGATCCTTCATGCAGAGTTTGCACAGTGGGTTTGGAAAATGTCAATTTTTTTAAATGATACCTTACATCAGTCTGACAGAAGTGCATGAGGCGTGGATGTAAAATATGATCAAAACAGAAGTCTAACTGTCCCCAATGCAAATTCTCTGTAATGATGCACTAACTGAAGGGTAAAAGAGAATCAGGATAATTTTTTTAACACTTATCAGCATACCATGCCATTATATGTTTTTCTAGTTATGTGTGTACTGAAAATTGATACATTGCACTAAAGTGAGGTACAGACACACAGTCTTGCACTTAGTCTGGGAACATTCAAATTTTTAAAGATGAGAAAAGTGAAAGTGAGCTGTGAAACACCAATCAGAAGTTTTTAATTTTGTGGACCAGAAGAAGGGGCCAGAAAGTAGGGACAGTTGCTATTCTGTTTCATTCTCAGATGGAAGACCTGACTTTTGTGAAGCTAGGTTAAATACACCAAGGTGTAGAAAACTGACTATGAAATTGCTCTCCCATAGTATTACCAGTTCTTGAACAGGTTTTGTCCCAGAATTTCTGCAAGATACTGTACTTCATATAGTAGAACTAAAAGAGAAGTAACTGCAATTTCTGATAGGATATTTCTTTCCAGAAACTGTACTCCCAGAACCAAGTGGATAGAGAGAAGTGAATTTTTTTAAAAAAAGAAATGAAAACTGATGTATTTTCATAGTCAAGTTGGTGGAAAAAATGTACCAGAAATAGATTTGTTTACAGAACAGCTTCTACCGTGCAAAAGACTGAAGGAAGCAGCACTGCCTTGTAGGATGTTTACAGGCTATGAAAGAGGAATCCAAACATGACACTGACTCTCTCTCAAGGCTCTCCATCTCTACATGACACCGGTCTCCTTTGTTCCCTTTTTAAATTTTCAAAGAAAAGAATAGGTTTTACAGTGTCATGTCTCACATTCAGAAAGAACTCCTGTAAATAACTGCAAACATTCTCACAAAATTCACCTCTAAGCTATCTTGTTGCAAGATGCCTACTGAAAAAATCTGGCAGTAGTTGGGCTGTTCATGTGCTGCGGCTGCTCATGAATTGACCAAAAATGCAAGCGAGTTTCCTGATAAATTCTCATGTACTTGGATATATCGATTATTCTAAACTTACAGTAGCAAAAATTATGCATAATTCTGACAAATATGGCTCCTTCGTTAGCTTGCTGTGGGGAGCAGAGGAAGCGCTGCGGTGCGGATGCCTGGGGAGGCGCGTTCCGGGCTGATTTTCCCGTCCCACGAACACAAGGTGGTGCTGATGCTCCTGGCACCGGGGCTGATTCGCCACTTCCCAGGAAGCCTGGCTTGGGTGGTGGCCGCCGGTGTGTACCTGCGGTACCAGCTACTTCATTTGCCTTCAGTTAATTATAAGAAATATTAATGTTTAAAGTTACACTCTTGGGTTTTCTTTTTTTGATAAACTGGGAGAAAAAAAAAATCAATTTCCAACTGACACAGAGAACTTTTTTCTTCATTATTTTGGTTTGAACTACAGAACCCTCCAAATAGACCAGTTGGATCTCCCAGCTTCCCTCCAAGACCCAAATAAAAATGAATTCTAGGTCATGAATAAAAAGGCAAAAATATGTAAGAGTATCCATATATTTTCAGATCTTAAGAAAAAAATGAGAAAACCCATAAATTCACATGAAAGCAACATGCAAAATGTATAAATAAGTGTACGGCCAGGTAGTTGAAAGGAGCTGGAGTTATGAAAAGATTAGTTTAAATGCTTTGCTGCCTTTTGAAGGAACTTCTTTGGTACTGCAGAAAGCTGTACCTAAACAAGAAGATTTGAGAAACCTTTTACTAAGAAAGATGACTATTAAAAAACATTGCTGAAAAAGATTCAATTGAAATGTGTACTCTGGAATATGAATGCATGCTAAAAGAGGTTTGAGTTTATCCACTTGCCCATTAGGGTGGAACTAAGGTAAAGCACTTCTGAAGAGAGATTAAGCTTCCATAAAGCAGGGATCGTTTCTTTCCCAAATGAAATAATAAACTTCTCATTGCATTAAAAGCTGACACTGGAGAAGATAAGGAACATAAAAAACAAAGGCATGTTTAATAGAGTATTTTGGATACATTGTTTCATCAGTCTCATGGTTACCTTCCAGTTTATTATATAAATAGGAAATCCTAATCAGGATCTGTTTTCAGATATATTTTATAAAGACATAAAGTCCCTTCTTCCATATTTCTCTTTTAGGTTCATCTGATAAATACATATTATCATGTTAGGGAGAACTCACAGTTCAGTGCAATATTTTTTGAGGCAAGTGAACATACTTTAGGAAGGATAATCTACCCAGCCTTTTCCTGTTCCCTTATATTACATAATAATCCCCTGTGTTCCTGCTGCTTTTCTTCTTTCTTGTATTTCTGCTGATCTCTGTTGCTTATGTATTTACTTTTCCCTTAGGAGAGTATACAAAAACAAGACCTAAATATCTTAATCTCTTCAGCTTAATTAGACATGAAAGTAACTCTGGCCTCATTAAGAAATGTCCTGAAGCAACAGGTAGAATGGAATGAGTTTGAAATCTGATCCTGAGTTCAGCTTGTCAGACAGTCCTAGTTATTAAAGAAGCCTGGGAAATAGCTACTGTAGAGAAAAACTAAATGCTTAGTATAAGTCTCAGTGGAAGAGATGACTAATTAGAGATAATTATACACAGATTTCTTGCATTAAAAGTGCTTTAAAACATAAACATTCAAATTTTACTTAGATTCCCAAGTGCTTCCTAGGAGGCAAGCTTGCAAAAAATGTCTTTTAAATTATGTCAAATGCTTTTAAACCAAATGGTTTTTAAGAGGCATCACACTGACAATTGTGATGCCTTGAATTTTCTTGTTCATCTTCACTTTTGTAAGAAACTGCAATAAAATTTATGGCCTAGGCTAGTATCCGAATTGTCCCTTAACAAAGGTGACTGAGAATCATGCTGGACTAATTTTCTACTGTTCTCTAGCAACTTCAAATATTGTACCCAAAATTCACTTGATAGGAAGACATCGAATTGTCTTCAGAACTGAGGCTGAAACTGTCAGAAAATCAATAAGTGACATAAAAAAGGATGTTGTGCTAAAAAATACATTATCTATGAGATAAAACCAAGCAAACAAAATCAGAAAAGAAATTGAACCCAAATGAAACAAACCAAATGACCCAAAGCTTAGGATACAATTCATTAGCAAATTTCTGGAATACTTATTGAAAATTACAAAGGTTGGTGTAGAAGACTGTCAGGTATCTTCATCCCTTAGCATCACTTACACTGGAGCAAATAGAGAATTTCAAATTTTTACAAGGGAGCTCTTTTTTTTTCAGCTTTGTATTTGTTAGCAAAATCTCTCAAATTGCTCCCACAAAAACTGCGCATTGAAACTGATGGATATGGGGTTGTTTTTTGGGTAGTAAATCAAGACGTATTTCACACAAACTCTTCTGAGGCTTGCATCATTATCATGCAGGTGTTCAGGAAAATCTATATATACTTCTTTATTCAAGATTCATTGAGAAGGTTTTTAATCTTTTAAAATATTGTCAATTCATATGGTTCCTTTTGGAAAAACAGGAATATACAGCAATCAACCATTTCATCCATCCACATAGATACCTGTCAGATTCCTTATCTTCTGTTGATGTCAGAAGAACATATAATGCCTTTATTAACAGCCTGAAGAGTGGGCAAGAGTGCAAATTTGTGAATAATATCAAGTGGAGAGGGGTGGTCCCTGCACAGCCCAGGGCTCACAGGACCCTCAGGAAGTTCACTCAGGGCCAGACCAAGTCCTGCAGGTGAGTGCCGAGGAGTCAGGAGCCTGTACAGTGCACAGGTGAGGCAGGACAGCAGGAGCACCTGGGAGTCCTGAGGAACAAACTGAACAAGAATAAGCAAAATATCCCTGAAAGACAGCAGGCCAGGCTGCATGCAGCAGGTGGGGAAGCCATGCTGTGCCTCTCTGCAGGATGTCTGAGTCCACACCTGACAGATGGGTTAGAGCTCCCCTAGTACGAGGCAGACAGCAACTTTCTGGAGTGAGTTCAGCAGGATGGGACAGGAAAAAAGGCAACAGGCACACATGAGAAATTACAGCTAGATATTATGAGAAATGTTTTCACCATGGAAATACTAGAACATGTTGCCTGGAGGGGTCTTATCTTTGGGAATATTCAAACTTGAAAGGTCCAGGCTCCCAGTGGGAGTAAGATCAAAAATTTCTTGAGATCCCTTCCAGCTTATTTTTTAGTTCTGTGATTGATCATTTTTTTCATTACACCAAAAGAAAACAGGATAAAAATACTTTCATATAAAGCATTCACAATCACTCTATTTATAACAAACTATTCCTTTTAATTTATTCAACCCAATTGTTCCAATGAGATAATACTCCTGAATAGCCACAAAAAACACAAACATTTTTCCAGCACTTCAAGTGAGGTGTCATCATTGTCCTTCCAGCCCTTACTGTCTTCTAGTTATGGTCATTGCTATCAGCATATATTGAAAGAGATTATTGATTCTGAGTGGGTAAAGAGTTAGATTATGCAGCTGGTCATAACAAATAGTGAGTGTTTAATCACTGTGAAAAGTTTTAAAAGGAGCCATTCTTAAAGTATAAAAATCTCAGGTTTTATAACTAGAATTGGTTCTTCACTACTAACCATGTCAACAGTTTGAAGTAATTCTCACTGTTTATCTTTTTTTCACTTGCTTACCATCAGAACATACTGTCAGTGGTGATGGGGATAGAGAGTCAAGGAAAGCAGAGTGTGGACACCCATGATCATACAAAATACACTGCAATGAAAATAAGCACTGCAGGTGGCTATAAAAGTGTCAGGAAAAGGCAATGAATTTGCAAGATTTGTCTTGCCAGTAAAAAGTGAAATAAGTAGAATATTGTGGTCACATTTGTTCTATAACTGGATTTTTTTTTAAGCAGAAAAGAATCTTTTTAGAAACAGTCTTAAGTCAAAATGGAATTGGACAGGAATTATTTATCAGACAGACAGTAATAATCTGTAACTGGAGGCTGTCTGAGTCTTACAGTGCTATAGCAAGCACACAGACAATTATAGAAATATCCTGATAATTATTAATGGAATTTGAGCATGCCAGTTGCAGAAGGCTGGATCCCTCATTCTGTAGCACATTTTTAACTAAAAGTTATGGGATGAAAATGTTAGTATTCAAGGCTGCTTGCTCGTCCCTGCTAATTTACATTTATATTCTTAATGTCTAGATTGAGCCTAGGGAAATTTAAAACTCTATTTCATTAATCCTAACTTTAACAGAAATCCCAATATGCAGAGATGTTCCTAGATTGCAGGGCTAGTTAGATGAGAAGGCAGAAGCTGGGTGGTTATGATAGTTAAATATGTATTATCAGTTTTGACTTTTGAAATCCTTATAGACATCAACCTACTGTTCTAAAGATATGAAGTAACAGAACAATTAATTAAAATATCTTTAAAACAAGCATTTTGAGTTTACAGATATGTTTGAAACTGCTCCAGCACAACGACATTGTGTTTGATTTTTCAGAAGTTCCTGTGAAGAGTTAGATAATTTGATCTCTCCTCTCTTCACCTTCTGAATGGATGGCAAATTACAAATCCATGTGCAGCCATTTTAAGAGTCCAGCCTGGGTCGTGTTCTGGCAGGCTTTTGTGAAGTGCAGCAGTTTTCAATGCTAATGCAGCATTAATGGGCACCCATTTACTGGCTTTCATCAGCTCTGAGTAGAAGGTTCTGATGCTACTTCTTTAAAAATAACCCATTTAGAGATCTGGGTGGAGAAATCTTGATGACCTGCAGAGATCTTTGCATAGATGTATATATTTGTGTATATATGTGTGTGTATACACAAATATATAGATATAGATGTACACACGCTCCTGCTTGGGCAACTGTGGGCTCAGGAGGAATAAGACTTGATAATTTTGTTACACAGTAATTTAATGCCTTAGGTCTGCCTGCAATTTCTTCTAGGTGCATTACTCCACACCTGAAGCTGCCTCAACCCTTTGGAAGCTCTGTAATCCACATTCATAAAAAAAAAAAAAAAAAAGGCAAAAAATAAGAAAAAAAAGGGCATATTTTCTTTAAGTGACCACAAAATTCTGTTCATATCCATCTTGCACAGGTAAAACTGCATCAGTATGAGACAGTAGAGAATCAGATGGAGAATAAATAAATTAAAAGTGATTATGAAATATGCATGGGGCATTTATGAAAAACCATATTTTCTGCAAGGTAATCTCTTATGGAATTTATAGTACAGTATATCACCAAAGAGAGAAACTGGAGAAAAGGTTAATAGCTGGACTAATTAGAAATCCAGATATATATAATTCAGCCTCCTAAACAGCATCACATCCTTGCACTTTAAATAAGAACCTATATAGGAAATACTCTTTTGGAACCTATTGGTCTTTTCTGTAATATTTATTAGCTAACTAGCATTCAATTCATTATTTATAAGTTATTGACACCCATCTCATTTGTTTGATATCTAATTTTTATCAGTAGTACTTTGTAGACAAGCAAGTACTTCAGGAAAGCAGAATGCACTATAAATCTGCAATAGCCTTTGGGAAAATGTATTGAGTATGTAAACCTGACTCAATAACACATGGGGATATAGGACAGTAAGTTAAACTTACAGTTTTGCTATACTTGAAAGAAATTTTAATGTTTCTTTTATTCATCCTAAGTGAAATCTTTAATTTGAACTTTCGCTGTGCAGCAATGGATCAGAAACAGAATCATTCTCATGGGAATGAGAACAAAAGCACCAGAGAATTCCTTCATGCTTCTTTTACCTAAGGCTTCTTTAAGTTGTTTGTGTATTGGATGGAAAGAGGAGAATCAGTTTCAAACAATCTAACGTAATATTTGGTATAAAAATCAATGACTGGATGAAAAGTCTGTTTATAAATGAGTGAATTATGTGCAGTTCAGTTGTTTGCAAACTGATCAGCCCACATATATGTTTAGATTTATATATATATACACACAGACATAATAGGGAGCCTTAACTTGATATGGAAATATTATTACATATCCTGTGGCCTACTGATGGGATGTACACATAGTATAGCAGCTCCCAGAGCTTTGAATTTTAGAATTTGGAAAAATAGGGCCTTAAGCCTATATAGTATTTAAAAGAAACTAGTATCTGGCTGTGGAAATGCATAGGAAAGGTTTCTGGTGTGAAAATAAATGAGATACGTCAATCTTAGTAGAAAAATGTAGAAATACTATGTATGAATCATGAGTAGAAATAATAATGAAATATAGGCAGAGTTGAAAGATAAATGGAAAAGTGCAGTAATACTTCTTAAAGCTGTGCTTTGCCATGCAACATAGCTAAATAGTATTTATCTCACCAAATTTTTACAGCTGAAGATAATATTTTGCAGATTTAAATGCATTATTTATTTTCCCCCTTTCAAAGATCTTGAATTACTATAAATGCCACAATTCTCAGTTGTTTGATAATTTTACATATTTGTCACAAAAAGGTAATTTTTTTTTTCAGAGAGCTCATCAGAAGTAATTATTCTTTTGCTGGATAACCTATCAAATACAGAAAGAGCTTCTGTTCCATAAAACTCTCAGTGGTCATGGAGAGCAAAGAATTACAGACATTTATTTTTTCTCAAAACTAATAAAAGTGACAACTAGCCAAGCCTCTCAGTAACTGCAACTAAATGTGATGGCTTTCAGACTTTTGGATTCACTGCTGACATTCTTCCTGAATCCCATTCCCTCATCCTTGCTGGAGATAAAAAGCAGGAGGAGCAGAACTGATGGAATGCAAACTGCAAGGGTCAAAGGAGTTACTGCAGCCAGTGGTGCTGGAATCAATCTTGGCTGAGGGGAAATAGGAAGAAGTCTGACCTTCCTTACAGCTCCTGCTTCCTCACTGGCTGATGATGTGGGAGTAATGCAAAAAATAAGTAAAGACTCTTATGGCACTGTTTCAGAGTCACTGACTTAGGAATCAAGCACTAAGTTAGATCTACACAAATTATTAGGTCCTGCTCCCAGTTTGGCAGCTGGACCATATTCCAGACCTTGGTTTTTCTTCTGTTTGAAGAGCACTGACACAAAGAACATTAGTCTCTATTAATGAAAAGTATGTCATGGGAATGTGAAAAATCCCCATTGTTATTGTGTGGAAGAACAGAAGAGAAAAATGTAATAACTTTACATAACTTTTGATATTTAGCTGCATGAAGACAGGTACATAATGCTTACTGCACAAATTCTTTTGCACCAATATACTATTCTTTTTAAAAGAAATTGTTAGTAATCTATGTTCAAGAAATTTAAATTTTTACTTTCAGATGTGACCCAAAAAACCCTTTTGAAAGCCCACCACAAACAAAACCAGACTTCTGCTCCAGTTGATAATCTCACACAGGCCTCCTATAAACACAAGCATTAAATCTTTATCTCATTACCTCTTTCCTTGTTAGACGCTAAATGATACTTCTTCCCATTGTAAGAGGAATGAAGAGTATGCATTTTCTGAGCTGCTGAAGCTTGTTATTGAAATGAAGCTTTATGACACTGCTGTTTTCCATACTTGGACCCAGTCTATTGGATTTGTTTGGCTGCATCCAGAAATAAGAAGGGCAAATGTCAATGCATTTTGAAAAGTAAAAGCAAGGAACAGGTTGTTAAATGGGCTGAGTTAAGCAATCTCCTAGAAAGGACAGCTACTAATAAAAGTAGTATTGCTTGTCCTAATGTGCTCCTGTGTCTGTGACAGCACAGTCCACACTCAACAATGTCATTTCCTTTTACATTTGATACCTTTGCATCTTTGTGGTTTTCAGTAAGATTAATTCCTTAAAAAGGCTGGATGGCAAGGAACATCTCAACCCCTTCACTCATCCTTACATAAAAGAATGTATATTTCAGTGTTTATGAAGTGGTGAGAAAGTGCTGCTTCTATTTTCCAAAGAATTCTTGTCAATTTTCCTTTCCACATGTTATAAACCATATTGATGTGAATGCCTTCTGAAGTTACTCAGTCAAAAAAGTAATTCATTTCAGTAGAATGATTTCTGAGGCACATCACTGCCCTGTAGACTTTCATCATATTCCTTTCTTCACTTGAAAAATGAGTACATTTCTAAACTGTAATTTTAAATATTGAATAAGGCTACTGATATCAATAAGTTTGATTATTCAAGACATGAGCTTACAAAGTGTTGAACACTATTATTATCAAGTACAAAGCAAGAGTGTGCAGCCTTTTCAATGTAGCTGCACCACTTTGGAGGATTGAACCCTAAAGAAAGAGAATTACAAGAAATTAATGTAGAGAGACGGAAGCCAAGATCTGGCCCTTTAGATTATTTAGATATCTTAATTTAGAAATATATACCTAATTTATATTAAAAATTCATTCAAGCAATGATCAATAATTTTTATCATTTTAGCCATGTATCACATCTATTTCATAGTATTCATATTCCCTTGGATCAAGGTGTTGGCAGCTCTGGATATTTAACACTTCATTAACACACAGCATTAGCGTGTAATAACAGGCTACACTGACAACAATATGCACTTTGCAATTTGACAATATTCATTTAGAATTAGTAACAGAGGCTGAGCTAGGAAGCGATTCTGTTATAAATGGGATGGCAGAGAAAACCAGATTTTTTTGTACTTTACTACTAACAATGTACAGATGTCAGGGAGCTTCTGTGTTACCTTCATATTTTCACACACTGCTATGGAAGTGGGAGACAAAGGAAATTAGACATATGACAACCGTAGTTGCCTCTGCAGTTTGTCTGTATTTTACTGTGGTAATTCTAGGGGAAAAGTTTAGCTCTGTATCCCGTCAGTTTTCCAGTCAAGTTTCTTTCTTAGAAGTCAGATGAAATTCTGATAAAGAACGGGCACATATTTATCTTTCTGCTGTATAGGTATCATCTTGGAGCATTAATGTTTTAACTAAAAAATGTCTTTTTTTTTGAGCAGTTTGATAAATAGCAAATGCACTTGTTTTGAATTAGGATTCCTGTTCTGTAAATGGTTTTCAGCATACTTAATATGTGCTTTGATTCTTACAGCTCTTTATCTGCTCCTTTATTTCAGTAGAGTTTTCTTTAAGGAGTACACACTGTGGATGTTTTGCCCAGGGTGTTCTGATTCATCTGATTCTACTGTGCTTTCCTATTCAGTTGTCACAATTTCAAAATTTATTTTCTTTTCATCAAGAGCTTTCTCTTTCCATGAGGTATAATTTTATTTACTTTTCCCTTTTCTTTTGCCCTTTCTGGTTCTTTTTGATACCTCAGTTAAAGGAAGCAGCACTTTATTTAATGCTGTTGTCAACCATGGCTGAATATATTACTACAGTGTAAATTATTCTGCTTTCATGAAACACTAGAGGAATTGTAATCATACAAATTCTGTAAAGTCAATGGAATAACTTGATTGAATGACAGAAAACAATATCCTCTCATTTCACTAACCTAGAACCTACAAATTTGATGGCAACATATCCACAAGCACTGAGCCTTGTTTGCAGATGAGTAGATAAAGGCCAGTAGAGAGCAGGTAAATCTCAGAAAACCTCATCTTCTATTGTTTGCTTGGGCTGGTTTATGCTTTAGGGGAGTTCCTTCAATTTGTGTATCTGGGAAAGTAAGACAATGAAAAATGGTTCCTTAAGTAACACTGGGGCATTTTATATCTTGCCACTGTGATTCCAGATTACCCTACTTTACTGTAATTTTTTTAAAATGTTGCCTGTTTATCAGGGTCAAAATTAAGTTAAGATCAACATAAAATCTCATAATCTAGTCAGAGATGTCAAGTAAGAAAATGACATAATTTATCGATTTTATAATACCAATGTTTTGAATTATATCACAAATTTTATCTTCCCTTAAGGGACACTGTATAGAAGGAAATACTTTGTAATTAAAAATTTTAAGATAGCATCTGGATGTGACTGTTACTAAGGCTTTTACTTTGGAAGGAGATTGCACAACTGCAAATGAAGGTCTATGTTTTGAGAGGAGATTATACCAACATCTTTAAATCATGGATTTTCATTCTCTGAGTTTCTGTATTTTGTCTAGAATTCTGGCCTTTGTCTTGCTCTTCAGCTATGAATTAACTGTAAAAGAATTCATCAAAAATTGCAACTGATACAAGCCCTAAAATAAAATTCAGTTCAATTTCTTCAGTTTTTGTTGGTCTGACTGGGAGAAACACAGCAGGAAAATTATTTTTGTCACTGAAATAGGTACAGGAAGCAGTATCACTGAGTAAGCAAACATCAAATTTGTAATGACCTGGATACACTCCTAGGTTGATAAACGGTGCATAATAAATTGTACAGCTCACCAAAACAGTGGTGGCTTTTTAAGTGAAATTCTTGCATGTATCAAAGTTTTCCTTTAGCTTTTGAACAAAGGTTTGCCTTGCAGTCTTCAGTCCTCTTGAAAAATAATGCTGATCTGCAGTATCCTCAGAACAGATGTGTTTAACCCGTGTCTCACTCGTGCTGTGAGTAGTTCTACTGCCACCAAAGAGCTTCAGTAGCTCTGTCAAGTGCTCTGCTAATCTGAGTCATATTTACTCCATATTTTCAAAGGGTTGCTCTGATATGACAGACAAAAGAAAAAGCAAAATAAGCAAGGAGAGGTTTATAATGGCAGCTATCTGTTGGAAAGTATGGGCTGTTTTATTCTTTAATGTTCTACAGACATTAATCTGCTTATTCCAGGATTTCCCACTATTCTCTGAGAGCCATTGAAAGAAGATGTCTTTACAATACAAGTTATTAAATTCTATTTCCATGTGGCTCTCAATAGTGTGTGTGTTTAGGTATTTAGTCTACATCAGAATAGGAAATCAGTATGAAAAAGAAGGAGTCTCCTCCTTCCTAAGGGTGAACGTTGTTTCTCATCTTTGCTCGTGAGAACATGTTTCAGTTTATGGTTGGGAGACAGGCTCATTTTCTTCTAGTACTGATAGCAGCTATCCATCTCTGCTCTGGGAGCCACACATCCGCACCTTCAGACAGAATGTTCTGTCAATTGGTTAAGGCAGCTGTGATGGAAATTTTTATCCAGAGGACATTTCAAATACAGAACAGCAGCCCCATGCTGACATCAGACATAAGTGCAGCTGAAGCCATGCAGCTGGCAGGAGCAGTGTGCCTCCCCTCTACCTCCAGTAACAACATCCTGTCCATAAAAGCTGCTTCTCAGGGGTGAAATGGACTGCCTTCACATTCTTTTCTACTCTGTGGTAGACAAATAACTGACTATTAAATTAAATAGTTTAGACTGTACCATGTAAAGAAAATGATTAAGTCTTGGTGCTGGTCTTCAGCTGTAGTCAAATAAACACAATTTTCACTGCACATGCCCCATCTGGCCACAGCCAATTGTATCACAGCAATGCTTGGTGATGAATATATCCACATCACTAATACCATAGTAACTACTATTAAGAGAAGGTTTCATTAGCAGCTCTGAGAAGGAGGCAAAGATATAGAAGGGGACAGAAAGAAACTTTATCCAGTTTTCAAAATAATGACACTTGAAGGTCAGGGCATGGTAGCACTGAGAAAACTCCAATGCCATGTCTGCTCCTCAAGCCAGCAGATCTTTTGGTGCTGAGAATATAGACTTCTCTCACAGCACTAAAACTTTAGATTACTATATCATCTGAGATATGCTTCAATCTATAAATATAAATAAGTCCTTTAGCTTGATATAGCAGCAATGAATATTGAGAAGTGAATATCTTTCCATTACTATACTCAGTTTATTCCTTTTTGTTATCTAAGAATTCTGATCTGTATGCCTTTGCTCTTACTGAGTGGATGTAATCCAGTATTCACAGCATATTGATAAGTCTAATTTTAAAATCTATTTGTTACATCTACTTCTCTCCCCCCCGCCCCCAAATTTGTCATCCTCATGGAAAATATAACACTGCAACCCTGAGTTAAAAGATGAACATATTGAATAGTTGTTTTGCAGCAATATATTTGCACAGCACTATCTGTGGCTGGCCTCTGAGTCACCCCAAGTTAAGGCCCCATTTTTGCTGTGTAATGAGCACAGTAGAAGAGTGTCTTGGGACTGAAGACAATCTCAACCAACCCTACAGGCATGAGATGTGCAACTAACTTGCTGCCATTTGATGCCTTGCTTTACATTTATTGTTTGAGAGAAGTGGATCTCTGTGGACGGAGATGAAAATCCCATGGGTGACATGATCAGGACACGAACAGTGGAATCTCCTGCAATCTCCTCCCCCTCCTCTCCCATCTTTCCACCTCCTCTCTCGTGTTCTTTCTCACCTCTCCCCTGTGCCAGCGCCCCAGGTGCAGCACAAAACCCTTCACAAGTCACTGCTGAGGAGGCAGGACGGTGTTCTCACGCACAGGGAAGCCCCACCTGCCGCACACAGCAGGCCATGCCCTCAGCCTCTCCCCAGCTGCTCTCACTCTGTCCTTCCATCCATCCACCAGATGAAATTGCAGGGACTGCATTTCAGTGCACCATTCAATGGCTAGCGTGCTTGCATTCACTTCAGCCATTGTGGAAAGTGCAGGATTTGGTCACAACTGTTCGTAAGATTTCAACATTACAATACCAAAAATGTGAGCTGTACAGAAAAGCTTTTAAAGGGAAAATGAGTGACCTGACAAGTTTTCAAAGTACTTGAAAAACTATGATTCCACTAACACTTAATCTGTATATAATTTTTTTCCAGAAGCATTCAGATTTTGCTGATATCAGAAGCTGATATCAAGATCATTAGGTGAAGTGCATCCAATACCAGGAAAATTGCTGCAAAAGGGACTGATCTAAAGAATATATCACAAAGGAAAAAAAAAAATCTTTTTTTATACATTGTTCAAATACAGAATGCTTTTTAAAAGAAACTTCTTTCAAGTCCAGCTCACTAAAAAAATCTCAGATAGGATATGAAGACTTAACTCTTATTTATTTCTTTTTTATCCAGCTATACCTCAACACCATTTTATTTTATCCTTAGCTGACTGAAATCTTTGTGTATTTCTCTAAAGTCCATCTGTATACTAATAGTGTCATGTCTGTTTTCAGATTTTCAGGCTTGCTGCTGATGGAGACTTTTTCTGGACATTCTGTACAGCATTTTCCATTTTAGTGGTAATGCTATTGACCTAAGAGTTTCCATCATGCACTAAAAAGTATTACAGGTATAGATCTCTATTTCTTTGCAAAGATCCATAATACTCTGTGCCAAAAAATTCTCAAAGTCATGAAAAAAATTACACAATCATGTTCCTATACCAAAACAAAGTCCTTCTGGAAGTGCAAAGGTAACATAAGTTATTAGGAATCATATTAAACTATTATTCAAGAACTAGTGCACAACTTTATATAGACTGTGAGCAGCTATTTTAAGAAGTAACTAAACTAGGGGATATTTTCAGATACTCAGCCTTCTAAGCTGGAGCTTTAAGTACTCATATCACATAAAGTTAATATTCTTGTACTAGAAAATCTCTTAATAATAGTTAGAAACAGGAAATAGGGAAGCAGAGTACACTCTTTCAATTTAATTCAAGTATTCAAAAAGAGAGTTTCACATTAAATTTGGCAAGAGTTGTCTGGCATTAAACTAGTTGCAAAATTCTGAATGCAAATTTTTGTGCCTCTTGAGAATGAATACAGGATATACATACGCTTTATTTGAATCCAGTTGTAGTAGAAAAACTTATCAAAATTTGGAATTATATTAATATCAATTAAGTTTCAATGGATTCAGAACAAAAATGTGGATTTCTTTTTGGAGTTCTGCCATAGAGATATTTAGGGTCAAAACCACAGCTGGAAGAAGGAGTTGTGCCTATTCTCAGCTCTAAGGATCCCACTAAGGTTTATGGGAAACACAACAGTGAATCACATTGGAATCAGCAGATGCCAGAGGTTCATTATTTCATTGTAATAAACCTACTAATCTTTCCACAGATCATACCTCAAAAATAGGAAAAAATCAAGTAGAAACACAGATTTACCAACTTTTTACATTGGAAGATCCTGCATAGAGATCTATTTCAGCTCCAAGTGTGTCTGGCTTAACTTTGAATGACCTGGTTTTGGCCAAATGTGTCATAATTTTAATGTTATTTAAATGGGGGTGTTTTGTGTGTGAATATTAGCAAAGCCCTTGCTGCTTTAGATAAGCAGATGACATTCCATTCCTCTTCGTTTCCCTCATTAAAGCAAAGAAGTCGAATATTAATGAGTGTGGAGAATTATGTTGTCATGCATGTTAGTCTAGAAAATATAAATTCATCTCATAAAAAAGTCAAGGGATCAAAGAAGGTTTTTACTGTTAATTGGAAACAAAGTGTCAACGGTGTCCTGATTTAAAGGGCACTCAAGGAGGATAAGGGAGGGGTGGGGCTTTTACTTTTCCGAAAAGGAAACATAATTAAGGTAAAAGAAGAGTTATTAGTATTTTTTTACTAAAATCCTTTTTGTTGCCTGTGTCATTCAATGTGGCATTCCTGATGTTCAAAGTAATATTAAAAACAAAAAATATACTCTTGCAAACATAATTCAACATTAATAAAAGTAATATTAATATAGCCAAGAGCACTTAGCTTTTAAATCTACACATTTATTGCAGCTAGTATGTTTTCATTTTTCTCTTGGTAAGTTAGCTTAGAAATAGCACATTTAGCTTGTGGCTAATTAATAGAAAATTACAGAGGATAACCTCCGTACTTTACATTCTTATGCCCAGCCCTAATTGCAGCAGCAAAAATTGAGCCAGTGCTTCCTTAGCAAGCCTGGAAATGCTGGATTTCTTGCACACACACAGCAGAGCAATAGCGTGAGGGAACAGTTCTATGTTAATGTTTTTAATTAAATATGCAAACTGTAAACTCTAAGGGACAGACCTCTCACTTTTCTGATGAGACAACCTCTATAGCTTTACAAAACATAAGGTCATTACTCAGTCTCCTCAAACATTTCTTAGTTACAGAGTTCTTCAGATACAGCTTTCAAAAGGCTCTCATTCTTTACTGCAGCAAGAGTAGATGTTAATTCTTATTTTCATATGAACAGAAATTTGATGAAAAAAGGTGAAAACCTATTGTTTACATTCACCCTAAAATGCAGTGCTAAAGTCAAGCAGATATTGACAAACCTACCTAAAACCTTCCTGGTCTTTTTATATGATCTCAAATGTAAAGCTTAAAATACTATAAAGTCATATTGTTTGGTCAATTAATTAAAATGCTCTAATATGTATTTATTTGCATGGCAAAATCCAAAAAACCCTATTCAGTATGCTCCTCCACATGCCTCAGCAGAAAAAGTCTAAGAATAAATTAATACCATTTCTCAATTCTTGATTTTACTAGAATACCTGTTAATAACATCAGGATTTAATTAACCTGAAATAGAATAGAATAAAGATAGAAAAATAGCATAAAAGTATGATACTGCAAATCATTACTGCTTAGAACAGTCATGTGAACTTTTTTCAGTAGTAATGGAATTTACATGATTACAAGTGCAGTGGGTGTCATTAAAATTTCAACATTTGCCACCTTTTGTCATTGTAATTCTGCATATATTCAGGGGCAGTGAATTTGGAGGTCTTAAAGCATCTGCTGCTTCTATATAAGTTGCAAATTTTATTTCATTATAAAATAATTTGAATGTTCTGCTGATAGCATTATTCTGCTGCCTGAGCTTGCTGCTGTCACTTTTCTTTGAACACAGACCCTCTGGGGCAAAGTCACCCAACAGGCTATTCCATTACTATTGTTCAAAACCAGGACATTTGTTTTTAATTTTAAAGTTTCAACTCCATTCCATTAAGCTTGCAAAATGGCAAGTCAGTGAAAAAAAAATCCCTTCTTAAAGACATGAATGCATGGGGAATATTTTAGGATATATATGAGTAATCACTCCTTCATCTCTAGGTAAGCTGTAGACAGGAGTTAATTGCTCAGCTCTCAGAAACAGGACTTTTTTGTGCATGCTTGGGTGGGGAATAGCCCTGTGCCTGTAAAGCAATTCAGCAAGAGTCATTAATTCCAGCATGACATGAAGCAAAATCTAATGTGGTTTGAGATTGATGGGAAATTAATCATTTTTTCTTGTCACCACTTGAGACGCAGAATCTTCAAATCATTTAGGTTGGAAAAGGCCCTTAAGATCACCAAGCCCATAGGAAAACACGAAAGCCAAGCCCAAAGTGGAGAGCTTAGGGAATCCCTGCTGAGGAGCAGAAGCTTTTAGGCATCACTCCTGGATCAAGAGCTGCGGGGTCACAGCCAGGGGGGAGCAGGGTGGGGCAGGGCTGAGCCAGGGAGCACAGCTGCTCAAACATCACCCTCACAGCTGGGCAGCCTGCACGGTCCTGAGCAAGGAGACGGGAGCTCCAGCTTTCTGCATGGACTGCCATGAATTCTGCACTTACACCTCATGTGTTAGGGCTAGGTGTTAACCAAGGCTTCAGCACTAATGTCTAAGCATGGTAGGACAAGCAAATGCTCTCACTTCTTCAGGAGAGCCCTGATAGCTCTTTCCAAGAGCAGCAGCCTAGCTACTGTCCTCTGATCAAAGGATTTTCCTAGTTTAGACTTCAAATTATGCTTTTCTATTCAGCTCCAAGGAAAAGATTAACAAGAAAAGATAGTTTTTAACTGAACAAGAATGTTATATTATCTTCTTCAGTCACTGCTTTCATATATTTGCTTAGATTTAAATATATAATAATAAGATCAATGTAATTAGAAATGTAAAAGGTCTTTTTAGATCACCTCGTCCATCTTTGCCAGCACAGCATAATTTCATCTCTGTGTTGTCTGTTTTCTCTTGAAGTCTTGATAATCTGTAAGTGATGTGGGGCACATAAACTGAGTGCTTAGCAGAAATGTTACTTGCAGATGATAATCACAAGCCAAGGAGAGGCGACACTGCAGTACACACTAAAGTTATGGACTTTTTTTTTTTTGTCCATCACAAAATAGCAGTAGCTCTTGGTGTTGAGTGGTCAAGTACTACACAAGTTCACCTCCATTGATGGGATTTATATGTTTTGACTACAATACCCTGCATAGAATGGTGTTTACTATTTGAATTTTGCCTAGGAAAGTTAATTCATGATGGTGGCACTGAGAGCAGAATCATGCTGTCAGAGAATTGGTTTAAAGATGGAAGCAACCCAGGTAATTTGCTGTAGAAACACAGTACAGGAGATATGTCCATGAGCACACACAGGAGGGCTATTTGTGGAGGTACTTATTAAGAACAGTGGGAGTTTGTCCAACCCAGTGTGCTACCTGCCTGTCATGTGTTCAAATCACTTGAAGTGAATATAGGAATGTATAAAATATATATAGGAACATTTTTTAGTGTAGAAATACACAAATCTGCTGCTGAACCACAAAAAAAAAAAAAAAAAATCAATGTCTATGATAGAGGTGAAGAAAACAGCCCTGGATATGCTGAGAGCTGCCCCTTAGACAGAAGTGAGCCAGAACAAATAGCTATGACTTGCAAAAAGTCAAAACTGCTTTCCAACAACTCTTGACTTAGCACAGCCTTCTTCAAGGGACTGAGGAAACCCTAAGTCTTTTTTATCCATTTAGTTTTAAATATTATTTGTGTGTGTATACTATATGCACACGAAAGTGCATTTCTATTTAAATGACTTATTATGAAGGAAACATTCTCTTTGGGACCAAATGTTAATAGACTGGGTTTTTTAAGTCTGAAAAAATGCCTTGGAGCTTTCCACACTTTTTAGTGCAGCAAAGTCTTAAGAACTTAATGAGAACAATTAAAACATCAATATTGTCAATAATTGTACTTCAGAGCATTTTCACAGAAACCTCAGACTACTGAGGTTGTCTGCAGTCTGAAAGAGTGACAAATTCTAGAGAGAGGAACAGCAGAAAATGCTATCTAGAAAAACCTGCTGGGACAATATAACCTTTGTTGAATATCTATTTAAAATTCAGACAATTCAACCACTAAAACATCTACCTTAAAGAAATTAAAGGAAGGGGCACCTTTTCTAACATCCAAAATCCCCTTGCCAGAGCCAGCTGTCTCCAGGCTCTAGCCAGCTGTCAAAGGCTCTAGCTACAGATTTTCAGCTTTTATCTATCTTTTCGGAAACAAACAACTCCCCAGTTCTCTGTGGAGTACTCTAATTAATGAAAGCTCATGCATTTATTCTGCATAGTATATAAACCTACTCACAAAACAAAGCAGAACAAGGTTCATCACATCACTCTCAGTCTGAATTTTCCATCACTGGGAAGCAGGCAAGGTAAGATCAGTTGACAGATTGAGGGCATGGGACTGACAGTCGAGGAGGGGAATGGGGGCCCAAAGAGATTGTGCAGTTTCTGTCCTTGGAGGTTTTCAGGACCCCTCAATAAAAATCCCTGAGCTGCCTGGCTGAGCCCTGACCTTTCTCAGCAGGAAGGTGGACAGTGTGTGTGAGCTTCTGAGCTCTTTGAACGTGATCCTGCTACCATCCCTTCCCTTTCTGTCTCCATGTTCAAACTGGTTTTAAAACAGGAACTACCCATACTACAAAGAATAATTAAGATGAGTGATAAGTAGACTAGGTTATCAAGGTTTAATACAACTCAGATGTTGCCTGAATACCCTCTTGAACAGCTTTGATCACCCTCCTATTTCTAGGAGTCTCTTCACTTTATGATTATAAAGTCCGCCAAGATGAAACACACTGCATGAATGCCATGTATATTCATTTTCCTGTATTTTAACCCAGCTGATGGATCAACAAAGACACACTTTACTTTCATGACAGATACCTGCTAATTTTGTTCTGCCTCATGGAAACATGCAGCTAATCTGAATGCACTGCAGTGATTTCTCTTCTTGTTTTATCATGTCAGACACTTCTCTCCTATTAATTCAGGACATCAAAATCTGTGCCAGTATGCAAGGGATTCAGAAATACTCCACTACTTATTTTATGTGTAAATCCACAATTTGAGGGTAAACCAAACAACCAGAGCACAAAGAGACTGTGATTCAGAATTAGCATACAGAAATAATCAGGTTTGTAACCAGGATTATGACCAGAGATTTTAAAGATTTTCTAAAAAAATGTAAGAATATGAAATTTCCTCCAGTGAATCTTACACAAGTAATAATGCAATCTCATTAAGTTTATGCTATCATTTTCTTTTTAGTTTATGAAGAAGAAAGCATTTGAGAATATTCATTTTCTTCTCTACCAGTCTTTATTTGAATTTATTAGTATATTAGATTTATCAGCATCAGTTAGGGATGTTGGCGTCAGTCTAACTTAGGGAACAATCTAAGGCATTACATAATGAATGCAACAATGAGATTGCTGTTTAAAGACTGAAAAATTTCCCTTCTGAAAATATGCCTCATTCCCACTGACAAATTGTATCTAAACTTGGATATCCCATCCAAAAGACTAAATTGATAAAGGCAGTGAAATAGTTTTCCCTCCACTTCCTTCAGTACTAATGTATACAAGATGAAAGGAAAGTATGGAGTCCATAACAGCACAAAATTTCATTTAATAGAAACAACAACAAAATCTATGCAGTACATACAGTTGGAATTTGGAGAACTTATTTAGCTTAACAAAGCTGTAGTAGTGAAAAGTTTCAGGTGTTCTGAAACTTGCTGACTGCATCTGTTGAGAGTCCCAGCTCGTACAGTGCCCAAACCCTCTGCCCTGGAGGCAGGACAAACATCCTAGAGAAACTTTCTCTCCTTTTTAGTCTATTCATGCAAAATTTCACTTTGCAGCCTGTCTATGTGAACTGGAGAAAGGGGAACAGTAACAGAGGGAGGAGAAGGAGAAGGTTGCCTTCATGTAAACTAATTATTTTCTCTCAAGATCCTTGCAGGAACAGAAATAATTGCTGAGTTTCATGACATTCAGGAACTCCTCCAAGTAACAGTTTGTCCCTGGCCTCACAGCAATGCTTTGAGAGGCACAGGTGGAGGCTGAGCCAACTCCCCTGTAAGCTCATCTCCTGATGCCACTGCCCCAAATCTCATACACAGCTCCAACCAAACACCAGACTGAGCCACAGTTACCCTGTGAAATCCCATGGGATGTTCACACCAGGATGGAAAGGCTGCAGAGTTACTCAGATATGGTCTCTACATTTCTTGTTTCTGAACGAGACTTTCCAACACCCAATCCAAAACTGAAACCTGTTTTACAGAGGGTGAAATTCCAGTTAAAATATGTAAATAGGAAATTTCTGTCTAAAATGGCCTCAGCTGTGATATGTGATGCAAGAAGCAGTTACAGCTCTTTACTAATTAAATTAGATAACAATTTTCCAGTTTGTGTGGTACAGTCAGAAAATGACTTATTACCTCTGAGTAGCTAACTAGGCTTGAACTAGACAATTCATTTGAAAAAAAATAAAAGCTTTAGCAAGAATATTTGTTTGATAATTTTGACCTTCATGAAAGTACGTATATACATTAACAGGCACAGATTGTCTTGTGTACAAGAAATGTACATACAATATAATACATACAAAAATCCTATACATACAAAATGTATATACAATACATTCAATGTATTGTATATAACATATGGATGACATATTTCACTTCCATCTCACAAGAATTAGAGAGACTGAGCTCCTTTAAATCATGTTGCCCTTTTATAGAGAATGAGCCAATTGAAACTGGGATACTGATATGACCTGTTCTTGTGGCAGGTCATATCAAAACACATTTTTTGGAAAGAGTTCCTCCAGACCTTTCATTTTGAGCACTCATATGACATTGATTCAAGAGCAGAAAAGATACCAGAGGACAGCAAAGCCAGGTACAAGATGATCAGCCTGGAAACATGGACTCTAAAATTTTCTGAACCAGAGGTTGTACCCAAATTTTCTCCAGGAGTGTACTGGGAGAGTTGTTCTGTAGCCTGGAGGATGTCAGTGATGGGTAAAGGATGTGAGCAGTGGAATGAACGTGGCCCTGAGCACAGGCTCAAACTGGGTCCTCCACCACTATGAAAAATGTGCCTTGTGAAAGAGTTCCTGTGAAAATATTCTGCACTCCATGCATGTACAGACTTATTACTGATGTTCTTGGGACTCCAAATACT